>NC_067407.1:134970111-135570111 GCF_009764475.1 Pristis pectinata | reverse complement strand
ATAGAATGTTCTTAACACGCATCTAATTTTCCTGAACTCTGTTGTAGATTTTGGCATGCCCCTTCTGAAGGAACACTTTCTTATTGATTTTGTTTTACAAAGGAAGAAACACTTGTTGAACAGTGTTCAGGTTTTCTCTGGCAAAGCCAGAGAATTCAGACATCTACCTTTTCCACCAGCCATTCGTGCTTAACAAAGTTTTAAGAATTTGCAGAAGTACTATCTACACTGAAACAATGAATGATTCCAGCACAGTTTTAATTAAATCTTTTTACTAGGAAGGAACACTGTTTTGCCTTGTTTCAACTGATAAGCCTTGCAATGGATGAAAAATAATTCAGAGGCCCTATCCAGAGACACCATAAAGGAAATGTTTAATATTGTCTTTACAATGCAGTAGAGTAGAACATCCTGTAGTTACCATTTAAATTTGGTATAACCCAGCTATACTACATTCATCGATCCCAAGCTGCTTTAAGCTACAAGGGGCATTATAGAGCATGAAGCACCATCTGGCTTGCCTGAAGGTTTAATGATATCATTTTAGGTAATTGAAGCTAAATACAAATAGGGATTCTCAATGGCAATTACTGATAGGGGGAACTATTTTGCAATTAATAGTTAAAATCATCTTTTATTCATTTCAATGAATCTTCAATCCTGTATAGTATTCAGTTCTTAATTTCTTAAAGTCCAATGCAGAAAGTATGAACGTTAACACAGGAGACATTACTCACACTTTGCTTGAGATAGTTTATTCAATTGTTCTTCAGACGGGAACCATTGTTGTGCCAGAATGCATTATTCACATAATACAGTCTTTAAACACATAATGACAATTAAAGTAACATTCATTCTTTACAACCAATATTATGCTACACTTATTGCAGGAGTATAGCTAATCTCCAGATCTAAATGGAAACATTCGAAAACCAAAATAACCCAGGTCATGGTGGTTGAGCTGCAGTATACAGATGATGCTTGTCTCTGCATGTTCAGAGCCTAAGCTCTAAGCCATTGTCATCTCCTTCACTACGCATGCGAGAGGAGGAAGCTGCAAGACCATAATCCTCTCCCGACCTTCCCTGTTGCACCTCATTTCCCTCCAACAATGAAGGTACATGGTGAGAGCCCGTGGTGTAGACCACATCCCATGTCTCAGAAGCCATCTGTTGGCAAAGGCCAATGATGAAGTTAATCAATGATTCAGTGTCGTCTTCAATATGCCAGCACTGCCTTTGGTAGACTGAAGGAAGGGGTATTTGAAGGTCAAGCCCTTGGACCTGGCATAAACTTATGGTCTACTGGGCAGCAGTGGGCACCTAAAAGCACTGGAAAGATGCCACCAAAGCTGTCCATGCAAAATCTTCCAAATCCACAGGAAGGATGAGCAAATTAATGTCCATGTCCTCTCCCACGCCACCATCCCCAGTACTGAAGTGCATGTAACACTCAGTTGGTAATGTTAGGTTGGGTATTTCCTTCACATGGTTGACACCAGAACCCTGAAATAGACTCTCTTGGGATTTCTCACAGAAAAGACGGACAGATGAATAGATTCAAGGAGGTGTTCAAAGCTTCCTTGAAGAAATACAGTATCCTCACTGACTCCTGCATGTGCCCATGACCACTTGAAGTGAAGAATGGTTGTTCAGGGTGGTATTGAGAAGCTTGCATTTATACATCAGAAGCACATAGAAGACCTGCATAAATTGTGTGCACCTTCCAGCACACTTTCAAGCTGCCTATTCACATTGTTGGACACCACCTGCCCTAAGCAGGCACGGTAGTGTAGCAGTTAGCGTAACGCTATTACAGCGCCAGCGACCCAGGTTCAATTCCGGCCTCTGTCTGTAAGGAGCTTGTATGTTCTCCCTGTGTCTGGGTGGGTTTCCTCCCACATTCCAAAGACGTACGGGTTAGGAAGTTGTGGGCATGCTATGTTGGCGCTGGAAGCATGGCAACACTTGCAGGCTGCCCCCAGAACACTCTATGCAAAAGATGCATTTCACTGTGTGTTTTGATGTACATGTGACTAATAAAGATGTCTTTTAAAAAAAACTGAAGAGTCTGCATTTCCAATAGCAACCTCAGAATCCATACACTGCAAGTGGAAGTAAGTCATCCAGCCTCCCTTCCATGGACCCTGTCTATACTACTTGCTTCCTTGGTGGAGTAGCCAGCATAATCAAGGACCCCACCCACCCCGAACATTCTCTCTTCTCCCCCCTCCTATCGAGGAAAAGATACAAAAGCCTGAAAGCACTTACCACCAGGCTCAAGGACAGCTTCTATCCCGCTGTTATAAGACTATTGAACGGTTCCCTAGTACAGTAAGATGGACTTTTGAACTCACAATCTACCTCGTTTTGACCTTGCACCTTATTGTCTGCTTGCACTGCACTTTCTCTGTCGCAATACACTTTATTCTGCATTCTGTTATTGTTTTCCCTTGTAATACCTCAATGAATTGATCTGTATGAATGGTATGAAAGACGTTTTTCACTGTACCTCAGTACATGTGACAACAATAAACCAATTAATTCCAATTCAAGGGACTGCCTGAAAAAGACAACAACAAGCCTTAAAGTAACAATGATTATTCACAACGAAACAAATTGTGATTAATTCACGTTCTAGAGAACCCAAAACCGTTTTAACAAAAAAAAATTTGTCTAAACTTAGTTGCAAGTAAGCCTTACATGAGTCGACCTAGGAGCTGATGAAAGCATTGTTGTTTAGCTGGAGACTGACCAGGTGACCAAATCAACAATCTAAGAGGCATAGATCAAGTGGACAGTCTGACCTTTTCCCAGGGTGAAAATGGCTAACACAAGGGGGCATAATTTTAAGGTGATTGGAGGATGGTATTTAGGGGGATGTCAAAGGCAAGTTTTTTTTTACACAGAGGTGGGCACGTGGAACGCACTGCCGGCAGAGGTTGTGGAGGAGATACATTAGGGATACTTAAGAGACTCTTAGATAGTCACATGAATGATAGAAAAATGGAAGGCTATGTGGGAGGGAAGGGTTAGATAAATCTTAGAGCAGGATAAAATGTTGGCACGACATCGTGGGCTAAAGGGGGTTTACTGTGCTGTAATGTTACCCCAACCCATTTTATTCTTCCCATGTTCCCATGAATCCCTGCCCCTCTCAGATTCTACTGCATTTCAATATATGAGCAACTTAAGGTGGCTATTTAATCTCCCAACCAACATTTTTGGGATGTGGGAGGAGACCCACATGGCCATAAGGAGAATGCGCAAATACATCGCAGTGAACACCAGCAGTCAGGGTTGAATTTGGGTTGCTGGAGTTGTGAGGCAGCAGCTTCATTAGCTGAGCCTCTGTGTATAGTGCAGCTGTGCTCCCACAAGCCAATCTGACATTGGCTGGGTTGGATTGATTTTCAGCCCTAAAAAAAAGTGATTTTGTAATCCACGAGAGCCATTAAAGCACCTTGCGCATTAGTTCTCATAAAAAGAAAGTTGAAATCAAAGATCCTTTAAGATTGATTCAATTCTGTTTGTTAGGATTTTAATGCTGTAATGCTAATATGTGTGAAATTTTTATAGTAATTTAGTATTCTAATGCTGATTTGTCTTTTACAGCTGTAACAAATGTGACTACGGCTGTTGATATTTATTCATTTGGAATGTGTGCATTGGAGGTATGTGTAATTGTGTTTGAAATTTAAATTTGAAGGAAAGGAGACATTAAATGGGAATGTATGATGTTTTGAGCTCGTCTCTTTTTGCAGAGAAAAAAAAGTTTCCTCCCATATGGAGTCTGGTTAGGAATAGTTCCTGTGGTTTACAGTGAATTAATTTTAGTAAAATCTCTGTTGATGACATAAAGAAAGATATTTTCTATTTTAGCCACCATCGTTCATTTAGGATGACCATCTAAGCCTGAACAAGATGTAGATGAAGATGGAGAACAACTTCCTTTAGCCAGCCCAGTGGTGTCCACTCCCATTGCTCTTTAGTCATCGTCATCATAGTCATTGAGCATGGAAGTGTGCCCCTTGGCCCAGTTCCTCCAAGCTGACCAGGATGTCCATCTGAGCTAGTCCCATTTGCATGTATTTAACCCCTATCCTTCTAAATGTTTCCTATCCATGTACCTGTCCAAATGCCTTTTAAACATTGTAATTATCTACCTCTACAGCCTCCTCTGGCAGCTCATTCCATATATCCAAAACCCTCTGTGTTGGAGGGAAAGTTGTCCTTCAGCTCTTAAAAGATTTAAGTCTTTCTCCTCTCATGTTAAACCTATGTCCTCTAGTTTTAGACTCCCCTACCTGTCAAAAAGACTTTGACCATGCACCTTATCTATGTCCCTCATGATTTTATATACTTCTATAATTGATGAAGAATAGGAAATGCAGTTTGGAGGCAGCCAAGCTCTAAACTTTTGAGGAAAATGACATTTATCTGGGATAGCACTTTTGTACTCAAAAACTCTCCTTTTTTTAAAAAAAATTGCTTTCCTGATGTTCAAAACCACTCTATAGCTCAGTTCTAAGCCATGTCCAAATGTCAGTCTGATTTGAACTTGGGCAGTGCTTGCTTGGAAATGGAGCCATTAAAAGTTCTGTCCATTGACCCCAGTGGGCACATTTGTGTGGATGATGGCTCAGCATTTTGTGGCTGAATAGCTCACTCACTCATTTTGTGGAGTGATGCTCATGTAGAAAACCATTTGCTAGATGTTTCAACATTAAAGTTATTTCGGAAGAACTAAAATAGAAACTCGCAATTTAACTTTTTGTCTTCAACTTCTATGCTACCAACTGCTGAAAGAAATTGGAAAACTTGTTGGCTATTTTGATCTTTATCTTGGAATGTGATCAGCTTATGAAATCGCTTTTTATTGGGAGTTGTACCTTTCCACAGGAGTGTACTTGTGATTTATTGCTGTTATTTTGAAGTAAATTGGGGAGAATGGAAAAGTAATCATGAATACAGCTTTCATTTTAGTACTCGTGTTTCAAATAGTTGAAGTAGACTTTGTCCATTTTGTCTGAATCCATAAGTCACTATTTCTGCTCTTCTAGATGGCAGTATTGGAGATCCAGGGTAACGGTGAATCATCATATGTGTCACAAGAAGCAATCAATAATGCAATTCAGTTACTTGAAGACACTCTACAAAGAGTATGTACTGCAATATTTTTACCGTAATTTCAAGCATAACATTCATTCATTCAGAGTTGTGGAATATGGATTTAGTTTGTGGTTTTCATTAGACCGAAAGGTCTTAAGAGGCCCAAATGAAAATTTAGCTTTTAATCATCTGCATGGGGACATTTGTAATGGTACTGAACTTTATGTAACTGAACCTTACTACTGCTAATGTGAGTAGATGTCAGTGAGGGAATTAGGTGGTTTCAGATCTACAGTTCATTTAATTCAATTATAGTGATTTTTTTTTTAATTTACACACTTCCAACTACATTGATTATATTGTTTAAAATTTTGTGGCTGAGAAAGGTGCACTGCTGTCTTGCAGCAAATTATGACTTTATATAAATGTCTCCTTTGATGGAGACGTGCATTTCTAGGGCAAGGTGAAATTGTTTGTGAACTTAATAGCTGGCTCAGGGCTTTGGTGTGATATCAATAACCAAATTGAGTTGAAGTTATAGATTCATGCACCATGGAAGCAGGTGCTTGGGGTGACCACATTGATGCTGACCATCATGGAACTATCTACCCAAATCCCCATCAACTCTCTCCCCCCGGATTCTCCTGCAACCCACTTACACTGGGGGCAGGTTATGATAGCAAACTAATCGAACAACCAACATGTCTTTGGCACTGGGAGGAAACCTGAGCAGCCAGGGGAAACCCACTCGGCCATGGGGGAATGAGCAAATTCCATATTGACTGCACCCAAGGTCAGGATCAAACCTAGGTCTTTGAATTTGTGAGGCAGGGGTGCTAACTGCTGTGACATTCTGCCGCCCAAAGTTTTATTTGGATTATTAGATTCAAAAGAATAAAGTTAATTAAGAAATATTAATAAAAGGTGCATTTTGTGATTGGTGTTTAAAACTTGTAGATTTTCCACATTGTGTTCATTGCTTTCTGTTATTGAAGACCTTCCCTTCTTGCCACCTCCCCCCCCCCCCCCCCCATTTCACTTTAAGAAGCATTAGTTGAGCACTCATATTAAACTGATTAGAGTACGGATTTGTTATTTAATTTCTCCATGGTCAGAGCTGTTTCCAAGGTACGGACTTTAATTGGCTATATCTTATCAGCCACTGGTTGAGGACATGGTCTATTTTATCTGACTCACTTTGTAACATGCACATGGGGGAAATCTTTAGTTTTATTCTACCCTATCTATAGTTGGTATTGAAATAGATTAGATCAGTTGTTTTTGTGGAAGGTCTATACAAACAACTGACATTCACCATAACCTAATTTAAAAGGACTATTTAGATGACCTCTTTTTGAGGTGGTTTAGTTTTAAACATTTCTTATTAAATATTTGGATAAAGATGATAGGTAGGAACTATTTCATCTGGTTTACAAGGGCACCATAACTTTTTTAAAGTGATTGAACAGTGTTGCTTGGAGAAGTTGTTTGTTTATTCAGAGGATATGGGTTTTCCATTAAAGATAGCTGATGTAGAAGCATTTAGATGTTCTAAGAGAATATTTGATGCAACATATATATAAAAACATATTACTTTGGGTGTGAGAATGGGTCAGTGAAATTGATACTGAATAGCTAATGCAAACATTTATGCATGGACATGACTATTATGCTGGAAGAAACCAGGGTACAAATGATCAGTCATTATACACCTACACAAAATGAAAATCCAATCCCACTGCTGCTTGAACAGTTTCAAATGCTATTCTAAAACACAAAGTTGAAACAACTACATACTATTTTAATTTAATCAGTAAAATAAGATTGCTTGTGAAGATGAAAAGATTGAACAATGGAGATTGTTGCTTTAAGAAGCCAAATGTAAGTTGGAAGGGTACTTACTGAATTAGGGCACTTGTTCACAAGATGTTCCTGGTGGTAAAAAGCTAATATAAAAAGCCATTTTCTGTTTTCCCCTTTCATGACAGGAATTTATTCAGAAATGTTTGGAGGTTGATCCTATTAAACGTCCCACTGCCCGAGAACTTCTCTTTCACCCAGCTCTATTTGAAGTACCTTCATTAAAGTTGTTAGCAGCACATTGCATTGTCAGTCATCCTCGTAAGTACTAATGCAAACTTAGATTATCATCTTTGATCCATTTAACACTTTTATTCTGGTCTGAAATCTAAAGTCCAGGAATTGAAATAAATACAGAAATTGTTTGAAATAAATGTTAACAGTCTGTGAAGAAGAAAATGTTAAATGTTTTAGGTTCGATGTATCAAACGTGACAGGAGTTTTCTGTGAAACTTTAATTCAATATATAATTTAGTTTTACAACTTTAATTAAAGGCTTGTAAATCTCAAACATTTTTTTCATTCTGAGTTTGGTTTGTGTGCAATATCTTGCAAGGCAAGAATTGGGATGGTTGTTACTTATTGGATATCCATATTTACAAACTTTATTTGGTTAATTCTCATTGCATTTGCTGGAATTTCAAAATCCACTCCTCTGCTTGACCGCTGCATCCAATGGGATTAACTTTTTAATATTATAGTTAGTTCTCCAGCTTCCTAAGCTGCATTGATTTGATATGAAGCAACACACAAAGGCATTGGAGGAACTCAGCGGGTCAGGCAGCATCTATGGAGGGAAATGGACAGTCAATGTTTCGGGTCGAGACCCTTCATCTGGACTGGGAAAAAAGAGGGGAGATAGCTAGTTTCAAAAGGTGGAGGGAAAGGGTGGAGCAAGAGCTGGCAGGTGATGGGTAATATGAGACTGTTTCCTGTCCTAATGCTGACGATGAATCACAGTACATCTTCTGCAGTTACTTTAATTTTCGGTTTATACTTGTGCACAAAAGTCATGAATGTAAAGTAAGCCTGCTGTTATTGTTTCTTGTAAACATATGTAAGAGTTTGCAAATACTTCATATTGAAATGTGAAAAAAATACTAGCTGAAATACTCAAAGTCGAGTAATATCTGTTTGAAGGGAAAGAAATGTTTCAGGTGGTGACCTGGTGACCTTTTGATGAAAAGTCATTAAATATAAAACATTAATTCTTTTTTCTTTTTCCACAGATGCTACTTGACCTGAGTATTTCTATAACTTTTTGTTTTTATTGAAGTGTTTAATAGCTCACAGAAAAGTTGTTTGAACAGCTAACCATCTAATAGTTAGTTTGAAAGTGATTCAATCTCTCAATTAGCATATGGGTTCGATATCTGACAGCTGTCTGCTATAAATGTTCCATAGTACCACTTCAGTTAATCTCAGATCTTCTGGGGATTATTAAATTTGTCATTTTTTTAACTATTATATCTAAGATATTCTCAAATTAGGTAACAGATCTTTGGTTTATGAGATTATCCAGAAAATTCCTTTTACATGGGACTTTATACTCCTTATCTAGGCTACCTTTGCTCATGTTATTTCTGGTCAATATGTAGATTAAAAATCCTCATGATCAATACTGCACCTCTCAGGCCCATTTTCATTTTATATTCTGTCCTACCATATAGTCACTGTTAGAGGGCCTGTATATCACTCCCACAAGTGACTTCATGCCTTTTATTATTTATCATCACCATCCAAACCACTCCTTTATCTTGGTTTCCTGAACATAGATCATCCTATTGTTCTTAGACCATTAATTAATTGAGGCATTCCTTCATCATCCTAGCTTCCTTTTTCTTCCTGAGTGTCATTTGCTGATGACACTAAATTGAGTGGAAAAGCAAATTACGCAGAGAGTGGGCAAGGGTCTGGCAGATGGAGCACAATGTTGGTAAATGCAAGGTCGTCCACTTTGGAAGGAAAATTAGAAGGCTAGATTATTATTTAAGTGGTGAAAGGTTGCAGCATGCTGTTGCGCAGAGGGACTTGGGAGTGCTTGTGCATGAATCGCAAAAGGTTGGTTTGCAGGTGCAACAGGTTATCAAGGAGGCAAATAGAATGTTGGCCTTCATTGCTAGAGGGATTGAATTTAAGAGCAGGGAGGTTATGCTACAACTGTACAGGGTACTGGTGAGGCTGCACCTGGAGTACTGCGTACGGTTCTGGTCTCCTTGCTTGAGGAAAGATGTACTGGCTTTGGAGGTGGTGCAGAGGAGGTTCACCAGGTTGATTCCAGAGATGAGGGGGTTAGCCTGTGAGGAGACATTGAGTCGCCTGGGACTATACTCGCTGGAATTCAGAAGAATGAGAGGGGATCTTATCGAAACATATAAAATTATGAAAGGGATAGATGAGATAAAGGCAGGAAGGTTGTTTCCACTGGTAGGTGAGACTAGAACTAGGGGACATAGCCTCAAGACTCACGGGAATAGATTTAGGATGGAGATGCAGAGAATCTGCTTTTTCCAGAGAGTAGTGAATCTGTGGAATTCCCTGCCCAGGGAAGCAGTAGAGGCTACCTCATTAAATATATTTAAGACACAGATAGATTTTTGCATAGTAGGGGACTTAAGGGTTATGGGGAAAAGGCAGGTAGGTGGATCTGAGTCCACGACCAGATCCGCCATGATCTTATTGAATGGGGAGCAGGCTCGACAGGCTAGATGGCCGACTCCTGCTCCTTATGTTCTTATTTACCGCTCAATATTCAGGGGCTCTATCAGTTACCTTGCAGCATGTCCCTGTAATGACTGTCAGGTCGTATTTACTTGTTTCTATTTGTGTTCTCCATGTTTCAAATGTTATGTGCATCCAGTTACACTGCCTTTACTCTTTTTTTGTAACCTCTAGCCTTATCTACTGGTTTGCTTTTTGTTTTTGCACTCTCCTGTCACATTCTGTTTATTATTTCCTACATTTCTATCTGGCTTTGGCCCGACCCTTTACCACATCTTCTCAACCGTGGTGCCTTGCCTCCATTGTTTAGTTTCCACGTTTTGAAGCTTGCTAGCTCACTGATCCCAGCATTGTTCAGATGAGACTGTCCCAACAGTTCTGTTTCCACTTACCCCAGTGTTGGTCCCAGTGCCCTACGAGCTGGAACCCACTTCAAGCCCAAGTCTTGGAGCCACACAACTTCTCAAGTTCGGCTCCTTGATTTTGCCACCTTTTTCAGAAAGGGGATTCACTTCAATGACACTGGCAATCTTTTAAAAAGAAAAGTAGTTTATTTTTGTTTTTTTATATTTAGGATTGGAACAGTTTCTTTGCTATTTTGAATTGTGTATCTATTCATAGGCTGAATATGGTCTTAATACAGTTTTCTCATTTATAGACATGATTCCTGAAAATGCTTTGGAAGAAATAACAAAAAACATGGACATGACTGCAGTTCTGGCAGAGATTTTCCACCATGATGCAGAAGGAGTACAGATCAGGTATTGCAGGCACAACCAACATACTACAGATCCGGATTGGAAAGAATTGGGCTAATCTATGTTTTTATAATGCTACAAAAAATCAGCTGGAGGAACTCAGCGGATCAAGCAGCAGGACCTGATGCAGGGTTTCGACCTGAAGCACCAACAATTCCTTTTCTCCCACAGATGTTGCTTGACCCACTGAGTTCCTCCAGTTTTATTTACTCCAGGTTCCAGTATCTGCAGTCTCTTGCATCTCCTATTGAAGCCTCTGCATCCTCACCATTGCTCACATACATAGCTTTATATTTTCAGCAAATTTAGAAATGTTGCATTTGGTCCTTGTGGCCAGTTCATTGATGTGGATTGTGAATAATTTCCGTTGTGAATTGAGCCACATAAAATTGGAACATTCCATGTTGATCTTCAGTCCATGCTGAACTAGCACTGATCTGTGATATACCTTGAGTCACAGCCTGCCAAACACACAGACCTATTTATTCCTACTGTTTTGTCTGTTAACCAACTCTCATTCTATTTGGCATATTACCCCAATTCCCTGTGCTCTGACCTTGTTCAACAGCCTCACCAGGGTGAAGCTCATTTGTAACATCTGCAAATGCTGGTTACAATTTGGGTGTATCTTGAACAATCACAACTGATGCTTAAAAGATTACATTTGATTTCTTTTTACAGTTAAGTTTGCATACAGTTTTGATCATGTCAATGCTTCACATAATTTGCAGACAGGGCTGCAATCATCCAAATGAAGTGCAAGTTCACTGATTGGATTCAGTGTATTTAAATCCCTGATGCATTTAGATTGTACATACAATATAAACCTGATTTAACAAGCCTTTTTTATTTTTGAACACAATGCAGTTCATCGAAGCAAATTTAAAATTCTTCATTTTTGATTTATTTCAAACTGAGCTACAGTTTTCTGAGGACATTGTTTTTTGTTTTCCCACAGATTCTCCCAGTTTCCTGCTCTGGAGTTAGATAAATTTTTAGAGGATGTGAGGTAAGCATTCCATGGTAGGGTTGATTTTAATTATTCTCGCTTAGATTAGATTAGATTCCAAGTATATTCATTTTAGAAATATGTGAAGTTGAATGACCCAGAAGTTGTTTCCCTGAAAGTTGTATGTTTGTTTTCTATACCGTGTTATATCAGTGACCTTTGATCTTTAACTTCAACCTGAAGGAATGGAATTTATCCTTTGACTGCATTTGGGATGCCCATGCCTCAGCAACCACAACAGGAGGCTGTAACATCGCCCATTGTCCCACCGTCTGTGAAAACACCTACACCTGAACCTGCAGAACTGGAGACCAGGAAGGTAAGAAATGACATGCACCCTTAAAGTTCCACCCTTTGACCAAATTGCCTTCCGACTGAGATCGCTGCCTTAGAAGCATTATTTATGTTCATTTTGGATTTGATGCTTAAGTTGGCAAAGTCTCGTATATTGTCCACTCGTATTGACTTGAGAAATGATGTTGGGCCTACTTGAACCTCTTGCAACTCTAATGGTGGTTCTCCCATAGTGATGGGTTGGAACTTTCAGGATGTTGAAGCAACATTGATGAAGTTGCACTATAAATCTAGTTAATGTGTTTATTCCAAGGCGCTGAAGATTTAGTGCAACCTCTATCGCCATGCAGTTCACATTGAGGTAACCTTTGAGAATTGAATTGCATTCAGTAGTCAGAATGTGCTGTAACCACTGAACCGTTTTGGAAAGGAAGCAAGTTCTAGTAGATTTTCCAAAGATTTCAGCAATTTGGCTCCATTAAGCAATTGTTAGTATTTGTTGTCAAGTTTGCAAGAAGTAATGAAGATAGGTTTGAATTTTGAGCAATGGGCAAACAACTCTTATTCATAATATCAAATCAGAAAATGCTGCAAACACTCAGCAGGTCAGGCAGCATCTGTGAAAATAGAAACGGTTTCAGGTTGAAGAATGAAGGGTGGTCATATAAAATCCAAAGGGGGCTTGACAGGGTAGATGTTGATGTTTTCACTAGTGAGAGAATCTCAAATGAGTGGACATATTCTCAAGATAAGGTGATGGTCATTTAAAACTGAGGTACATAGAAATTTCTTCATGCAGAGAGGTGAATATCTGGCATTCTCGGCTGAAGGGAGTTGTGAAGGCTAGATCATTAGAAGTCTCGAAATTGGAGGCAGATAAACTTTTGAAATTTCAGGGGATTGAGACAGGATCTGTGATAGAGAAGGAGTTAAGGCCGAGGTGGATCAACCATGTTGAATGGCAGGCCAGGTGGCCTATTCCTGCTCCTATTTTCTTGTTTGGGAAGGACAGAGCTCATCTTTAATAATAGTTTAAAATAATAAGTGGAATTATTAGCTTAATGAATATATCTGGATAAGAATTCAGCAGCTCAGTTTTTTGTGTTTTTATAGGTCGTTCAGATGCAATGCAATATTGAGCCAGTTGATGAAGGAGCCAAACATCATGTAAGTTCCTTTTTTTTTAAAGGTGTTGACGACCTTGCTGTGTCTAATAAATAGTACAGAATACAAGCAGCCATCATAAGAAGACTGTTTATTTTCTATATACTCAGTTTGTGTGAAGATTAATTGAACGTCTTATAACCAAGACACTGTTCACATTATCAGAAAATAACCACTGACACACAATTCACTGGTTATCTGAATCCATACTAGCCTCAAAAATGTAGTTATAGAGCTATACACTGAATGCATACAAGCTGATGCATATCTATTAAAACCCTTTGCCTAGAAAATCTGGTCCAATTTTTCTAAAATGCATTATTTGATTTATTTAAAACTTTATTCATTAACTCCTTAATTCTTTAAACTGATTAGAAGTAGTTAAAGTATTTTGTGTAAAAATAACAATGAACCAAAATTCAATCAAGTTCTTCTTTATTAAAGCAAAATATCTGGCAGTTGGGAACTCCCTGAGAGTATTTGTGCTTAGCCCCTCTTGCTGTGGTTTAGTGCTATCAAAATGAGGCTTAGCAGGTCATGTTGACTGATTGTTGGAGCTGATCCCGTATTTGTCCTTGTCAAATATCCTTCTGCATGTGCTTTTTAACAGGACGATTGAGAATCTTTCCCTCCTCTACCCCACTGTACTCCTGTTAATCCAGATGTGCATATAACATACAAATAATGCTATAAGACTGAGGACCCATCTGGCATGAAATGCCAGTTTTTTTTCCTCCATTGTCCTAAGTTATATTGGTTAACTTGGCATTGAACAAAAATTGATCCTCGTCTTTGCCAGTACTCCCTTGTTAGTAATTGATGGCACTTAACGGTAGTTTTAAAATTGGTAATAAACTGATCAGTTAGAAATATCAGAGGATCAAGACTTGTCACACTGAGGAGAAAAAATGATAATGAATCTTTTATTTAAGCTCCATTATTAAGAAAATAAGTTCAGAGGAAAAACAATGGAGGAAACATTTACATTGGTGTGATTCTTTTCTTCAGCTAACTCTACTCTTGAAACTGGAAGACAAGCTAAACCGCCACCTCAGCTGTGACTTGTTGCCTAGTATGTATTATTTTGATCATTGCTTTGTGCAAATGAGAGTCTTGGTTCTTTGTAAAAGAAAATGCCTCAGATTTGATGTCACAAAGTTTAAACTACCAGTTTGTGAAATTAATTTAGTGGCACAGGACAACTATTGATTCATTTATCGTTTATTCCCCTTTAGGGTGGTGGGAGCCCTCTTCTTGAACCACTGTATTCTGTGTTGTGGGGTAATGCACTTCAGGTTTTTAAATCCTGGAATAGTCAAGATGATCAGTGACATGAATGGAAACCGACTAGTAATCCCAATAAAAATAATGTGCTGCTTTTGAGCTCAAGTGGCCAGAACTAGATTTTGAAAATCGTAAGAGTCTGAAACAGTTACAAATTGCCTAAAGAACATAGAAGTGTCAAGATTAACTTTAATAAATTATATTTTTTTAACAAGTTTCAGGAATGAAGAAAATAATAAATAGTCATGTTTAGAAATGCCATTTTTAACAGAATCCACAATGTGGAGCAGGCTGGTTATAATTATTAAAAGCATGAACACTGGATGTCCAAGTATGGTCAGTAATACTGATACTAGTCTTCCTTTATAGATGAGAGTTGCCAGGAGCTGGCAGCAGAACTTGTTCAGCTGGGATTTATCAGTGAGGTAGGCAACTTAATTTTGCTTTTCAATTTTATAAGTGTCGACACAGTATTGTCCAATTTCTGTCTGTCCTCACTTGAAAGCTCTTTGTATTGACTACCAATATCACCATTCAGTTTCATGGAGGTGATTAATTGACAGTAGTGCAACATTTGACTCTAATCACTTTTAAATCCAGAATCCATCATCATTGATACTTCTGGACAATAATGCTAAAATGTATATGCATAAACACTTCCTTAATTTCGTACTGTTGTAATTTTCAATTTTTTAATAGAAATTATCAACTCCTGGAGAGATACGGCAGGGGAAACGGGTCCCTCAGCCCACTGAGTCCACACTGACCATCAACACTGATCCTACGTTAATCCCATATTTCTATTCTCCCTACATTCTTATCAACTCCCCAGATTCCACCACTTGCCTACATACTGGGGGCAATTTCACAGTGGTCCATTAACCCATCAACCAGCACACCTTTGGGATGTGGGAGGGACTGGAATACCTGGAGGAAACCCACGTGGTCACAAGGAGAACATGAGGGACCGTGCAAACTCCACCCAGATAGCCCCCGAGATCAGGATTGAACCCGGGTCTCTGGCACTGTGGGCAGCGGCTCTACCAGCTGTGCCACCCCATTATGGAGCAATAGATGGGTGAAATGATGTCTATACTGAGCTTGGTGAGAATATGACATTTTCTACTGCAAGTCATTAAAACATTGCCTGTTTTTGTTTTGAAAGGGAGGAAACTGAATTAAGATAGATAAAATAACAAGATAAGATCTTTATTAGTCACATGTACATCGAAACACAGTGAAATGCATCTTTTGCGTAGAGAGTTCTGGGAGCAGCCCGCAAGTGTCGCCACGCTTCCGGCGCCAACATAGCATGCCCACAACTTCCTCACCTGTACGTCTCCATAAGATACAGAAAAATTGTTTTAATTTTATGGCATTTTTGTGTTTTACATGACTGCTTCTTCCCATCTTTTGAACAGATTGATCAGAGTCGACTAACCACCTTGCTCGAAGATGCCTTCAGCAAATTCTTCTATAACCGGAATGGTTCCCTATCCGACGTCACAGTCTCTTCATAGCTACAGAAACATTGAGTGACGCAACTACTTCATCACCGGTCTTAAATGGACGAAAGAGGATATCACAGGAAGCCACTGGCTCAATTGCATGTAGTAGTGTGGTGATGTTGAGTTCCCATCTACAAGTGGTGAACATCCCACCAATGAAAAGTTCTGTTGTCAGTATTATGTCCCATCTGTGCTTCACCCTGTGACTATCGTATTTTATTTAGCAGTGAGACTTCCAGAGCGCTGCCACATTGGAAAGGCGCTTTTCTCTTAACTGAGGTAAAGGTGGGATGGAAGTAGGGATTGGGATGGTGGGGGGAAGGGGAAAAGGCTGTTTAATCTGAACACGGAGACTGCGAAGGAGAGAAGAAAGTGAGAGGTCTGCACGAAGTGAAGTATCGCTTGATACGTTTTTGTGAACTCTTTCAATACATTGTATCGCTTTATATATGCCAGTAATGTGCATGTTTCTTCTATGTTGTATAATCTTTGCACATTTGTTTTTCAAGATCTGGAATGCTAGGTGATTTTAAATGACAGTGTTCCTACAAATGCATTTAAGAGGCCATTCCTATGAAAGTTCCCACTATTTTTCAGTGTTGAAATTTTAAAATGGCATGGCTATTGTGCACATGAAAGTGGGGAAAGTGATAGTCACTAAACCAGCAACTATCTAATCTTTTTACGTGACCAGTTTAGTGAATTTATCCAAATGGTTAGTAGAATTTGGATGAACTGTTCTGGATCAAACAAAATTTGAAGTGTTGTACTGTTTTTCTTCAAAATGTCTGGGATGCCTCATCTAGAAATGAACATTCATTGCAAGTTAGTTACAAGTCTTGTCAAGAATCAGCTGATACACCGGGGCTGCCTTTGTTTAAACTGAATGCTTTATTGAAGCCTTCCTTCCCAATATCCCCACTCTTCCTTCCCAATATCCCCACTCTTCCTTCCCAATATCCCCACTCTTCCTTCCCAATATCCCCACTCTTCCTTCCCAATATCCCCACTCTTCCTTTCTCCCCTTCCCCTGAAAGCTTTATGTCTGTAAAGCTGAACATTGATACAGATATGTAATCCATATTATGTAGTATTTTTGGGTTGTGTGGCTGAGATTGTGTAGTAGTTCTGATGGTTGTTTTGTCATGGCAATTGCATTGATCATTTGTTAGCCATGTATTTCTGTGAGGTCTGTTGGCCAAAGGAAGTTGAGGTGAATTGTGTTTTGTCTTCTATTTTGAGCCAAATAGTGTACAGTGAGCTAATAAGCACAATTTCTTGGTTATTTTGGTTTGCAGGCAACACAGAGGGTCACTTCCACTTGCAAGAACCAGTTTGCCAGTAACCATTTCTGATTGTCTTGCATTTTCTCAGTTTAGTTATAGTTTTGGTACAAGTTGTGGAATGTTTTTCACCCTTTTTGCATATAGACAATGGAAATTCGAGATAAAGGGAACTGGGCTGTAATTGTTGAAAAGAAAAATGGGGTGGGTGGGGAGAGCCTAAGCTTAATTGGAATTTCTGTAATTTTTTGAGAATGGCAAAACACTGTATTGTGGCATTGTTCAAAGCCCTAACTGCATTTAATGCAGCATTCACTGAAGCAAATATACTGTACTGAAAAAGCAGTGCCTGGTTGTTCTTTTGTTATTTACCCTTCTGAATTGTGTACAAAAATATCATTTTGAGTCCTTGCATGAATGTTTCTCTACATTGCCCCGTCACATAATTCCTGTGAATAAATGGTTGGATGTCAGAGGAAAATCATTCTTATCGCAATACAAAAAACTTTAAATGCAATCCCTGCTTTTAATACCACTGCTTGGCTTGAACCTGATCCAATTGTCACAGTTCATTCACACATTAACATTTTTTGCATGTCAGCTGTGAAGCTCTTAGGGAATCAGTTTGAAAGCTTTAATATCCAAACGCTGAAGATATGAATTCAGTTAACATGCCTTCTGCAAATAGATTTTTTTTTAATTTAAGCTTTGTTCTCTGCTTGAGTTAGATAACCGGCAGGATAACTAACATCTTGCTAACATGTCAAAGACAATCAGTCAATTAATCTTGGAGTGAAAGATCAATGTTAAACGGGTATGTCAACTGCACTAAATGAGTCATTTCATTGACTGAGGTTGAAGCTAACTGCAGTTTCAAGACTATCACTGAATTTTCCACTTTTAGAATCTGGGAATCATAAATCGCATGCCTTTTCTCCATATGGATGTGAACACCTGAATCACCTGCTCTACGGGTGTAGGTCACTTCTGCTAATTGTGATCTTGTGCTTTATCAGCAAGTGACACATAAGCTTGCACACAACTTGAGGCTCTGTTTCATAGCCATGAAGCCACTTTTCCCATCCTCACGTGTTGTATCTTTTACAACATTTTGTTTTAAGGTTAAACATTGTGTAAAGCTACGAGTTATCCTATTTAAGAAACAAAAGGTGAGGCTGAATTGCAACCTGACCACACAAAAAATCCAAGCAAATAAGACTTTCACCCCATTTGGAGCTACAATGGATTATTGAGCCTACATGTAGACACCCCAGTGTGTTCACAAATGAATGTTGTCTACTCTTCGGTATTTTTGTAAACATGGGTTCCTGATTGTCAGTGTAGACACGTTGAGCTGAATGACTTCCCTGCTCTTACCCACACTCACCCTCCATTCACCCCCAACACCTGATGAATTATGTAGTTGAAATTGATTTCATCTCCATTTACCTTAACAGAAAACAAACTTTGCCTCTTTGCTGAATGTTACTTTTTAATTTCACAGGACAATTGAGGTGTTGTTCTTGGTTCCTGTTTGTCACAGCAAGGATTTTGTGCCATCTAATCTGTTTTGTTTCATCTCACAGAATTTAAAATGTGGGTTTGCGATGATTTTGGACATGGCATTGATGTTGGATTTTGCTTGAATTATTTGGAGTTAGAGTGGTTTATTGGGCCTGCTTTTAGGTACTCCAGAGAGACTGCAAATACAAGAAGTTGTCACGTTTTTCCGCTCCCCCCCCCCCCCCCAATGATTGACACTCAAGGGTTAAAGAGTCCAGACTAAAACAGATAAGTGTCTTTGAACCTTTTAAACTGTTTCTTTAAATTGCATGTGATGGTACTTTACAGCAGAGATGTATGTTTCATGTATTGTAATTTGAGCTGCTATTTTTTTTCATCCGGTAACTTGTCGGTAGAAATTTGACTTGACTACTTTCCAAGTATACTGAGGCCCAGTGGGTAAAATAGTTCTGTGGAGGCTGATTCTCTTCTTTGGAAAAAAACATACCTTTTTTTTAAAGAAAACATGCACTTTAAGGTTTGTGAGCAAAAATATTCACCATTTCTATCACTCCCTGTTTTTTTTGTTTAATATGTTAAGCATTTGCGACTTAAAGGGGAGAAAAGAAATAGTTTTCTTCCTTTTAAAAAAAAATCAATAGCCCTTTGGGCATGGTGGGGGGGGGGGTTCTTTGAGGAACAGGAAATGATCAGGCTGCAAACCTACTCAATATATTTTGCAAAGTGGTTAGCTGAATAATATGATGATGTTACAGAGGAACTGCAGAATTGACAAGAACAGTTTCCGTGGAGCAATCTGACACAACAGCAAATTACTTGTGCATTTTGACTCTTGGTTTTGTTCATTTTATTGCTGCTTTGATTCATTCGCAAGAGGTGGGTGAGTTAGGTTAGTGTTAATGCCCATTCCTAAGTCAACCATTTTGTGGGTCTGGTACCGATACACATTGGTGTTACCATATTTCAGATAAGGTCAACAGATTTACTTCACTAAAGAACATTGAAATACTTTGGCAACATTTTAGTAGTATCATTATGCTTTTTAATTCCAAAATTTAGTTAGTTAAATTTAAATTCTTAATGCTGTGTGGAATTTGAACTTGCATCTCTATTATTGAGTCAGCCCGTTTACCATTTCAGTAAATTAACCATTTTGCCACCATGCCGCTTTGGGCTTGCTGCATGACCAATTCTTAACTGAACAGAAGTACTTATAAAATGATCAAGTACCCGTTTTTCTGTTTGTATCCAAAAGGTGAATGGGTAATGATGTCTTTATAAATTTTGGCCATATTCTGTCCTTCAATGCATTTTTTTTAAACCTCTGGCTTGCAATGTGGTGTATGGGGAGGGAAGTCACGCTATCATGAAACAGGACTACGCAGTATAGCGCAAATAATCTGCCCCACAAAAGCGGGGGAAATTCTGCCCCAAAGCTTTATTAGCACAAGGTGCAGTGTAATAAATTCTGAAGAGTGAATACATGGGATAGTCTTGATTTTTTTCATTCTCAAATGATTGTAAACTGTTTACATGTTATCTATTTCTGAATGTGCTGTGACTTTTTCATTTCAAAAGTCCCTTCCTTCATAAGGGAAAATAATAATTCCAAGTTGGGATCAGCTTCAGTTCCTTCAAACGTTTCCCATCGCAACATTGGTTTGGGCCTTGGGTTGCAAATCTGTCTTGCTCCTCTTTTGAACGGATTAGTGTCTCTCTAGGGTTACTAGGGAACCTGCCAGAACTGGGAAATGTACACTTGTTGATATCTTCAAATTGAGCAACTCAAAGGTGAGGAAGAGTAGGTCAGTCACCCAGACAACGAATTCTGGGACATGAGAACATAAGTGTCACTTTTCTGTTTCAATTGCATAATGTTTTTCAGAACTGTGATTTGTTGCAACCGATCTGTCACCCACTATATCTGGTTCTCTACGATAACACACATTTGCATTTGTGTCCCATTAATGTGATTGAGTGGGGAATGGGACTTGGTGGTCAGTGGGTGGTATTGCTTAATGTCTTAAGAATAATAGTTCATTACCTGTTGTACAATTGCACCATATCTTAGGGTTTGGCATTCAATCTCTTTCTGTATCACTCTCATTTTCTTGCCTTTTCCAAGGCAAAATTGATTGGGCCTGAATTTTAATTTTGTTTTTCTTGGTTCTCAAAATTTAAAGTGGACGTGAGAAAAGAGCGTGGAAAAAACTTCTGAGTAATTGAGTTAGTTGGTCATAAACCTTGTTGCATTTGAAGGGACATAATTGATTTTCTTTTCCCCCCACATCCAAAGGAATAAAGAAAAATCTTACTCATTAGCTTTACACAATGTTGCGATGCCTTGCAATATTCTGTTTTATACCAGTTAAGTATTGTAACAAAACACTTATTTAAATGCATATGTAAGTATAAATACAACTTTGAAAGTGGGGATTGAATAGTTAACTTTTTTTTAAACTGGTCGGTTACACAACTCACATTTTGTTCAGCTTTGTTTTCCAATTGTAAACATCGTAATAAAAATAGAGTGCAAATTTCCACGTTGTATGAAATCTTCTTAAGGAAAAGGAGCAATAAATTGTTTTGCTCCATTCCAAGTTTCATTGCCAGAATAGCTATTGCTTTGAGCCTCGTTCTGGTTCCTCACCTTCCATCAGGATTTCATGGTGGTTTTACTTTCCAGTGTCCACTCAAAGCTTGCCCAACCTTGACTTCTGAGGACCACCTTCTGAAGTTGTGTTGCATGTCAAATTTCTAGATTATTTTCACAGATGTACCAAAGTGCATGCACTTAAAAAGTACTTCATTGGCTATAAAGTACTTTTTGTTATGTCTATTAGCCATGGAAATGTTCGTGATCATTGGAACCCAGTGCATTGGGCAGGATCGTTCTGGCCAATCACAGGCCCAGGCAGTGAGCCATCGGGTTGTCCTTCCGTGCCAACTGTCTGCCTTCCAAGGTAATTTTGTGTCCAGGTGACCCTGGAAAGGAACATGCTATGTTGACTGGAGACTTTCCTGGACTGCTGTGTACCACAGAAGCTGGAGTGCATCCTGGGCAAGGAAGACAATAATTTTAAATGTTTTTATGTGTTACATTTTAAAAGATTGTATTAATGCAAATTATTTTTCAGGTACTCGGAACTTCACAATTTGTCTGGTATTTTGTCGCTTAACACTGAAGAGTCTTTGTATGGATTTGTTTTGTTTCTATCTGAGAAGTGGTTTGTTCCCAAATAATTTATAACGTGATATTAATAAGATTCTCACATAGATATCACCACTTCATGAGCTTTTTTAAAAAACTTTTTCTGCTTTCTGCTACTGTCATGGAGTTGTACAGCATGGAAAATGGCCCTTCAGCCCACCATGTCTGGACTAGCCATCAATATCTATCTATACTAATCCCATTTCCCAGTACTTCACCTGTAGTCTTCAATGCCATGATATTTCAAGTGCTCATCTAAATGCTTATAAATATTCCGAATATATAGCACCCCACCCCTTTTGAGTTCCAGGTTTCAGGCACACTCTGTGGTGTGGAAAAAATTCTTCCTCAAATGTCCTCTAAACCAACTATGCCTCAACTCAAATAAGATTTCTTTATTAGTCACACGTACATCAAAATACACAGTGAAATGCATCTTTGCGTAGAGTGTTCTGGGGGCAGCCCACAAGTGTCGCCACGCTTCCGGCACCACCCTGTGGAAACCCACACAGTCACTGGGAGAACATACAAACTCCTTACAGCGGCAGGAATTGAACCCGGGTCGCTGGCGCTGTAATAGTGTTATGCTAACCACTGTACTACTGTTCCTTAAACACTATAGCAAAATTAAACATGACTTCACAGTTAAAAAATTTTAAATTAGTTAAACAAAAGCTAAATAATTACAAGTCATAAAATTAAACACAACTAAGGCATTTGAGTCAAAAATAATATTGATTTATGAATTGACTCATGAATGGTGAGTGCCCGGAAACAGCTCCCTAGGAGCTGCCCCTTCACCAAAACGAAACTGCTCCGGGTCCAGTCAGGAGCAGGTCAACGGGGGACCTGTCACCCAGCTGCCGGGAAATTCCAGGAAGCTGGTGCTCCGCCGCCAGACCCATGCCCTGTGTCTGCTTGAAGTGCAGAAAGTATTTCTATCTATAATTTTGTATACCTCAATCAGGTTCCCCCTTGGCTACCTCTGCTCCAAGGCAAACAAACTCTGCCTATTTTTTCTCACAGCTAAGACGCTCCATCCCAGGTGACATCTCTGCATCCTTTCCAGTACAATCAGAATTGCAAACAGCACTCCATCTGTAGGCCTAGCTCATGTTTTACATAATCATACCATAACCTCGCTCTTGTATTCTGTGCCCTAGCTAATGAAGCAGATATCCTCTATGCTTAACAATGTTGTCTACCTGTGCTGATGCTTTCTGGGGTCCTTGAACATGTACACTAGATCCATTTGTTCCTCTGGACCCTCGTACACCACTGGTAACAGGCTTTCAATTGCAAAAACAATCATCATCCTCTGCCTCCAATTACCCAAGCCCTAGATCCCATGACTTACCTTTTGGACCAGTCTCCTTTGTAGGACCTTGTCAAAAGCTGTTTTGAAGGTCATGTGTTCTACACTTAACCATCTCCTTCAGGCCAATTGATCAGATAGCATTGTCCTTTAACAAAAGTTATGTTGACTCTCTTTGATTAATCCCTGCCTTTCCAAATGCAGATTAATCATGCTTCTCAATTATTATTCCACTAATTTCCCTGCCACTGATGTTGGACTCAAGGGCCTGTAATTACCTGGTTTATCCGTGTTGGCCTACTTGAATAAAAGTATCATATTCACTTGTTTTCAAGTCATCTGGCATCTCTTCTGTGGCCAGAGGAGATATCAGGTTTATTATCACTGACATATGTTGTGAAATTACCATAAGTTACAAAAACAAATAAAACAGTGCAAAAGAGGAATAACAAGGTAGAGTTCATGGGTTCATGGACCATTCAGAACTCTGGCAGAGGGGAAGAAACTTCCCGAAATGTTAAGTGTAGGGCTTCAGTACCACCTCCCTGATGGTAGTAATGAGAAGAGGGCATATCCGGGATGGTGAGGGTCCTTAAAGATGGATGCTACCTTCTTGAGGCACTGCCTCTTGAAGATGCCCTCAATGGTGGGGAGGGTTGTGCCTGTGGTGAAGCTGGCTGAGTCTACAACCCTCTGAAGCCTCTTTCAATCCTGTGCATTGGAGCCTCCATACTAGGTGGTGATGCAACCCATCAGAATGCTCTCCACTGTACATCTGTAGAAATCTATCAGTGTCTGGCAATCTCCCACTGGTTGCCTGTAGACCTGCTGCAAGTAGGAGATGCAACACCTGTCCTTTAACCTCTTACCTTCCTACCATCCAAGGACCCAGTCTTTCCAAGCAGGGATTCCCATGCACTTCCAATCCAATATATTGCATTTAGTGTTCACAATGTGCAATCCTCTCTTACCCTGTGACACCCTGCAGAATCTGATTTGTATCCTGTAATTTAACTGCATTGGTCTTTCTCAGCTAAGTCAAATTGCATCAATTGCCCTGCCTTCTGATACCTTGCCTGTGGCTAATGAAGACACAAAAAATCTCTGCTAGGACCCCAGTAATCTCATTTGCTTCCTATAATATCCCTGGGGATTTATCCAACTTTATGCATTTAAATGTGGGCAATATCTGTCATCAAAGATCCCCACCATCCAGGCCATACCATCTTCTCGCAGCTACCATCAGGCAGGAGGTTCAGAAGCCTGAAATCTCATACCAGGTTCAAGAATAGCTACTTCCCTTCAACCATTCAGTTCTTGAACCAACAAATGATCACTACCTCAGTATAGCGACACTATGACCACTTTGGTTTTTTTGTTGTTCTAATTGTGTTCTTTTAAAAATTGTGTATAATTGATGTATAATTTGTTTTTGTGAATGTTGTTTATCTGATGCTATATGCCTGTGATGCTGCTGCAAGTAAGTTTTTCATTGCACATGTGCACACATGTACGTGCATATGACATAGAACATAGAAAAACTACAGCACAATTCAGGCCCTTCGGCCCACAAAGCTGTGCTGAACATGTCCCTACCCTAGAAATTACTAGGCTTACTCATAGCCCTCTATTTTGCTCAGCTCCATGTACCGATCTAACAGTCTCTTGAAAGACCCTATCGTATCTGCCTCCACCACCGTTGCCAGCAGCCCATTCCACGCACTCACCACTCTGAGTAAAAAACGTTCTCCTGACATCTCCTCTATATCTACTCCCCAGCACCTTAAACCTATGTCCTCTTGTGGCCACCATTTCAGCCCTGGGGAAAAGCCTCTGACTATCTACCCGATCAATACCTCTCATCATCTTAGACACCTCTATCAGGTCCCCCCTCATCCTCCGTCTCTTCAAGGAGAAAAGGCTGAGTTCCCTCAGCCTGCTTTCATAAGGCATGCTCCGCATTCCAGGCAGCATCCTTGTAAATCTCCTCTGCACCCTCTCTATGGCTTCCACATCTTTCCTGTAGTGAGGCGACCAGAACTGAGCACAATACTCCAAGTGGGGCCTGACCAGGGTCCTATATAGCTATATGACAATAAACATGACTTTCACTTTTCAAGACCACCACCACCACCTTCATAATGTTGGTATGCTGCAGATATCACTGTTCCCTCCACTGAACTCAATCACTTTGATGCCCTTCTCCAAGGTAAAAATGGATGAGAAATATTCGTTTAAGACCTTGCATATTTTCTGGGGCTCTACGTATAGATTACCAAAGTGATCCTCAAGGTGACCTACTCTGTCCCTGACCACCCTTTGAATATGCTTGTAGAATATTTTGACTTGCAGCAGGTAAAATTCGAAGGGTACCAGAACCTTGCTGAACTGACTGATCCATGTGATCTGTGGAATGCAACATCCAATTTTAATGTTGTCAACATGCCAAACTTATACAAAGCAAACACCAGATGCCATTTTAATTGTTCTTTGATGTAAAATGTATGAACTCTTTAAAAATGGGAGTAGTGGGAGAATTGGAAAGGTCATCAAGAGTGCATTTTTCTTTATTGGAAGGGAGATGAAAAGTTGTAAGGTATGTTTTAGGGAGGTGGTGGGGTTCAGGGCGTTCTTTAAAGATGGATGCTCTCCAAACACATTCATCAGGAAGATGATTCTTGGGTAACATTCATCTACCAAGTGGAACAGATGAATCTACTCAGATTAGCCAATTTACAGCACTGGACAAAGGTCGGGCCAGAAAAAGTGTTTTTCTTTCATTTATCCAATGATGTATTAAGGAAATCCTGCTGTATCCTACATGAAAAGTTTAACTTTTCAACTGTGAGTTCTTTTATTTTAAAAAATTTCCATTGTTTAAACAATGTAGGCCATGTTGCTCAGTTACACTGCAAAGATTCAACCATCACTTGTGGAGTTTGCGACAATGATGGGCATTAATAAACTGGTCAGCAAAAAATTTACCTTATCTTAAATCACAGCATCCCATTTATCCATCACTCCTGTGCTTACTGAACCTGGGTCAGTTTCTAATTTAGCAATGCTTTGATTTGAAAGCTGTATCCTTGTTTTCAAATACCCCTTCCCTGGAATTTCATTCAGCCTTTATTCAACTTTTTAAGATATCTGTGCTGCTGGAAATCTGGGCTTGAATTTTATTGCTTCACCATTGGTGACCACCTTCATAGAACATAGAACATTACAGCACAGTACAGGCCCTTCAGCCCACAATGTTATGCGGACATTTTATCCCGCTCCAAGGTCTATCTAACCCTTCCCTCCCACATAGCCCTCCATTTCTCTATCATTCACGTGTCTATCTAAGAGTCTTTTAAATGTCCCTAATGTATCTGCCCCCACAACCTATGCTGGCAGTGCGTTCCACGCACCCACCACTCTCTGTGTAAAAGGCTTGGAGAGATTTGCAGATACAGACAAAGTTATACGGGGAACTTTGACACCAAAGGTTCATGTAACAAATAAAGGCAACCAGGTGTAAACTTGGCATCAATGTTGTTCTGGTTTTTGCTTGGAGACAGCTTGGAGTAAGGTGGCGGAGGAAGGGTTACATAGATCTTGGAGCAGGATAAACTGTCGGCACAACATAGTGGGCCAAAGGGCCTGTACTGTGCTGTAGTGTTCCATGTTCAGTTGCCACACCCTGAGGCTTTGAAATTACTTATCAAAATCCCAGTCATGTTCAAGTTTATTGTTGCCATAGGCATACACACACGGTATAAATGCCACGAAATTTAGCTTTTTGCAACAGCAGCACAGTACATTTAAAGATGAGGACAAACAAGTTGGCGTAAATTTAAACTAACATAAGTTATAGACAATTTACACATGTGCAAAAAGAAACCAACAAAATAAACAACGACACTAGTGCAAGGTTGTGAGAGAGAGGGGAAAACAAATAGTCCAAGGTAGTGTGAGGGTTTTTCAGGTGGGTTCAAGAACCTGACGGCAGTGGGGAAGAAGCTGTTGTTGAACCTTGAGGTGTGGGTCTTCAGACTCCTGTACCTCCTACCTGATGTACTTACCTCTTTCCTCGCACCTCTGGATGAAGCCTTTGATCAGCTATCCTAGTATCTTATGGGGCACGGTGTAAGTTTTTGTTTGATAACTGTCTTACGAAGCTCTTTGGAATGGTTTTACATCATAAATAGCGATTCCTGTGTATGAACTGAAGCTAACACTTGGCTAACCACACTTCAGCATCTTGTGACTCCACCACTGCATCTGCTTTTACATCAGGTTGGGCTCGTATCTATTGTGATGCTTCTATACATAGCCAACGTTCACGGATCCAGCGAGTGCCATGTGCTGTGAGCCTTGGGCAATCCTCCAGGCAAAACGATTGAACAGGAAGTAGAATGTTGATCCTGAAAAGCTATTAATAGGTGGGACAATGAATGATTTTGGTCTGTCACATTCACAGGAATAGTTCATGCTGCGTTTATTTCTATGTTGCAACAGTCTCATTCATCTGAAACTGTAATTTGAACCATCACTGAAAGGATTACTGAGATACACCCACAAGTTAGTGATGAGCTGTACGATAAATCTCTGATTAGCTGGGAATCCAGAACAGAACATTATGCATTTTACTGACTGATCTTGGTATTGATTTATTGTTGTCACATGTACCGAGGTACAGCGGAAAAACTGCGTTGCAATGCCACCCACACAGATCATTTCAATTACAACAGTGCATTGAAGTAGTACAAGGGAAAATAACAGAATGCAAATACAGATACAGAGAAAGTGTAGTGTACATCAAACTTGATGGGCTTGGCTGTTGCCTGGGTTTAATGCCGGACAAAGGTGAATTATGACTCGTAATGTTTTGCATCACTCCCCAACCCACACCCTTGAATTCTCCCCATTACAACTATTATTGGTATTGGTTTATTATTGTCACTTGTACCAAGGTACAGTGAAAAACTTGTCTTGCACACCGATCGTACAGATCAATTCATTTCACAGTGCAGTTACATTGAGTTAGTACAGAGTGCATTGAGGTAGTACAGGTAAAAACAATACCAGTACAGAGTAAAGTGTCACAGCTACAGATAAAGTGCAGTGCAATAAGGTGCAAGGTCGCAATAAGGTAGATCGTGAGGTCAGAGTCCATCTCATTGTATAAGGGAACCGTTCAATAGTCTTATCACAGTAGGGTAGAAGCTGTCCTTAAGTCTGGTGGTACATGCCCTCAGGCTCCTGTATCTTCTACCTGATGGAAGAGGAGAGAAGAGAGAATGTCCCGGGTGGGTGGGGTCTTTGATGCTGGCTGCTTCACCAAAACAGCGAGAGGTAAAGACACAGTCCAAGGAAGGGAGGCTGGTTACCGTGACACGCTGGGCTGTGTCCATAACTCTCTGCAGTTTCTTGCAGTCCTGGGCAGAGCAGTTGCCGTACCAAGCCACGATGCAACCAGATAGGATGTTTTCTATGGTGAATCGATAAAAGTTGGTGAGTGCCAAAGGGGACAAACCAAATTTCTTTAGCCTCCTGAGGAAGTAGAGGCTCTGGTGAGCTTTCTTGGCCGTGGCGTCTATGTGATTTGACCAGGACAGGCTGTTGGTGATGTTCACTACTCCCTCTTCTGGCTACCTTTGCTGGCGAGAAGGTAGGTTGAGTTAGCATTAACCAGGGCTCAGTAGTGCTTTCACCTCTGGGACAGAAGTTGTGTCACCAATGAGCCAGTGTGGTTCAGAGGGGGTGTTATACTGTCAGAAGTGTTCTCAGATGTGGCTTTGGCAACTGAAGGCAATGATAGCAACAAAATGTTCTACTACTCTCTTGGGTGGATGCAAGGATCCCATTATATTATTGAAAGAGCCGAGCTGTTCTCTCTGTCTTAACTAAAGTGTAATAACTAATTTCACTAAAATGCTATCTTGTCGTTGTCACAATGCTGTTTGTGGGAGCTTGCTGTGTAGTGTCTGATTGCCAGTAAAGAGGCATCTTGAGGTCATAAACAGTGCTCTGTAGATGCAAAGCTTCTAATTATATTTGGTTAACGAGAACTGTGTGAGAATGGACTTTGTAGTTTACCTTGCATGGTCACAAAGGTCACACTCCTGCTTTCCAACTCACTAGAAAGGATGCATATGATTTAAGACCTGTGGGCCATGCATACTCAGTGTCCAAAGAAACCAGATTATACCCAGAAACTGCCTGCGTTGGAACAAGGTGGTTCTTCCCCTGCCACTGGAACCATTGTTCTAACCTTCATAGTTTGTCCAGCTCCCTAAATAAAGAATGACCATTTAGGCAATGAGCTGACTATTTGACTGTGGCGCATTATCTAAGTCAATTGGAATCTTGCTAATGACCTTTTATCTGCACAAGTGATTCACACTGACATACTTTATCATGTTGGTTAATAAACAGTCTCTGGATCACTAGGGAGAGATAAGGAGCACAAAAGCACAGCTGAATTTTCTTCTCCTCTCTAAGGCCCCATATAATCTGCATGATGAACATGCCTAAATACCCATTTGCAACGGGTGGGAGCCAAGATTTATTTATTTAGGGTGGTTAATATGACTGAATCCACAGAAGACTTACAGCTGTGTAATGCATCCACTTAATAAACTAATGTGCTATTAATGGTCTATTCCATTTCATAGTTGTGCAAAAGAAAAAAAACTTGTACCTTTTAATGTAGCAACACAACAAAGTCAGATAGTTCAACAAAACAGGAGCAGGGCCTGCTCCACCATTCAATGTGATCTTCACTGATTTTCCGCCTCAGCTCTTCTATGCCAGTTTAAATTAACCTGATCTTTCAAAACTACTTCTAATGATCCAGCCTCCACAACCCTCCTGGGTAGAGAATTTCAAGGATTCCCCACCCTCTGTGAGCAGAAATTCCTACTCCAGATTTAAATGAACATCCCCTTGTCTTGTAGTTATCCACCTTGTTTGAGCTCTCCCACCACAGGAAACATAGAACAGTACAGCACAATACAGGCCCTTCGGCCCACAATGTTGTGCCGACCTTTAAACCTCGCCGAAGACTATCTAACCCCTTCCTCCCACATATCCCTCTATTTTAAATTCCTCCATATGTTTATCTAGTAATCTCTTGAATTTGACCAATGTACCTGCCTCCACCACTGCCCAAGGCAGCGTATTCCATGCCCCAACCCTTCTCTGGGTAAAAAAAACCTCCCTCTGATATCTCCCTTGAACTTCCCACCCATTACTTTAAAGCCATGCCCTCTTGTATTGAGCATTGGTGCCCTGGGAAAGAGGCACTGGCTGTCCACTCTATCTATTCCCCTTAATATTTTGTACACGTCTATCATGTCTCCTCTCATCCTCCTTCTCTCCAGAGTAAAGCCCTAGCTCCCTTAGTCTCTCCACATAATCCATACTCTCTAAACCGGGCAGCATCCTGGTAAATCTCCTCTGCACCCTTTCCAACGTTTCCATATCCTTCCTATAATGAAACATCTCAACATCTACCTTGTTATACGCCCTTAGGATCTTATATTTCCATAAGATCACCCTCATTCTTCTAAGTTTCAGGGACTTTAACCTTTTTTTTAACCATTCATCAGAATCGGATTTATTATCATTGACATATGTTGTGAAATTTGTCATTTTGTGGTAGCAGTACCGTGCAAGACATTAAAAATCACTACAAGTTACACAAAAAAGTAAATAGTACAGAGGAGGAATAATGAGGACCGTTCATGGACTGTTCAGAAGTCTGATGGCGGAGGGGAAGAAGCTGTTCCTAAAACAGTGAGTGTTATTCATGAGAGCCCTGCAATTAACCTTGTGAATCTCTTCACGGAGGACTGGGAACTCAGTATTCTAGGTTATTCGATGTTATATTTAAGTAACCGTTTCATAATGCCCAGAAAAAAAAAATTATTGCAGAGAGAGGCCCAATGAAAACAAAGGAAGTCAAAGGAAATATTACATTAAAACTTGCGCGTATGAAGTGGCAAAAGGATCAGATGACTGGGAATTTTTCAGGAACCACAGCGTGGGACTAATAAGCTAATAAGGAGGGTGAAAATTGATTTTGAGAGAAATCTAGCAACCAATATCAAAACAAAAAGCAAGACCAGCTGTGGATATATAAAAAGGAAGAGGGTAGCTAAAGTAAGTGTGGCACGTGGACACACCAAATTTCTTCAGCCTCCTGAGGAAGTAGAGGCGCTGGTGAGCTTCACCTATCTGTGACCTCACACTTCAGCACTCAAAGTCTCCCACATTCCCTGACTCCCAATCCCCACTCAACTTTTAGACTTTTATAAGATAAGATTTCTTTATTAGTCACATGTACATTGAAACACACAGTGAAATGCATCTTTTGCGTAGAGTTTTCTGGGGGCAGCCCGCAAGTGTCGCTACATTTCCGGCGCCAACATTGCACGCCCACAACTTCCTAACCCGTACGTCTTTGGAATGTGGGAGGAAACCGGAGCACCCGGAGGAAACCCACGGGGAGAACGTACAAACTCCTTACAGATAGTTGCCAGATTTGATCCCGGGTCACTGGCGCTGTAAAGCGTTATGCTAACCGCTACACTACCGTGCCTGCCCAGCCTCTCCAAAGGGTATGTGAAGAATCTCAATCATGAGTGGTGTGTTCAAAAAGCAGGAAAATATGCAGATGCTGAAAACTTGTAATAAAAATAGAAACTCTTAGTAGGTCAGGCAGCATCTGTGGAAGGATGAGACCTTTGGTCAGAATGATGATGGGTGTAATGTTGTCGGGACCATTCAAATCTAATTCATTGCTTCTCTGGCTCTTTTGGGGGGCTCAAGGTTTGGGACAGATTGCAGACCTGTCCAGAAATTAACCTGAAAGCATCTAACAAACATTTGTTAATGCATTATCTATATTTAAGAGGCATTTAGACAGACACATGAACAAGCAGGAAATGGAGAACATAGAACACTACAGCACAGTACAGGCCCTTCAGCCCACAATGTTGTGCCGACATTTTATCCTGCTCTAAGATCTATCTAACCCCTCCCTCCCACATAGCCCCCTATTTTTCTATCATTCATGTATCTATCTAAGAGGGATATGGATCATGTGCAAGCAGATGTGATTGATTTAATTGGCATCATGGTTGGTACAGACATGGCGGGCCAAAGGGCCTGTTCCTGTGCTGTACTGTTCTCTGTTCTACAACAATTCTCTGTGATGTAAAACTAATTTGCTTTCTCTTTCCCTCTTTTGATGAAGTCTTCAACCTAAAACGTTAACTGCATTTCTGGCTTCACAGACACTACCTGACCTCCTGAGTGTTTGCGGCAATTTCCTGGCTTTGTTTTCGGGTTTCCAACAGCTGCAGGTTTTGCAGAGAACTGACACCCTATCCGCAACGGCCATCCTGAGCTCCTGGTTGCATGCCGCTTTGTTTCCCTTTCCTGTTCCCAAACTGAGCTGTCCATCCTCTGCCTTCTCCACTGCCAAGGTGAGGCCCCACACACACTGGAGGAACAACACCTCGTATTCCGCCTGGGTAGTCTACGACCCAATGGCGGGAACATTGAGTTTTCCAGTTTTAGGTAACCCTCCCCTCTGGTGAGTTTTCTCCCTCTGCCCCCCTCCCCCCCACTTTCTCATCCTCCTCTGGTCCTCCCATTTCTGTGCCCCTTTCCCACCACCTACCCCTCCAGCCCCCCCACCCCCACCCTTGTCACCCTCCTGATTCCATCCACCCATTACACCCACATACACCTTTCCCCAGTGGTTCCCTATCTCACCTCCTTTACTTATCATATTCCAACACCGGTGGCCCTCTGTGTTGGTATTGGTTTATTATTGTCACTTGTACCGAGGTACAGTGAAAAACTTGTCTTGCCCACCGATCGTACAGGTCAATTCATTACACAGTGCAGTTACATTGGGTTAGTACAGAGTGCATTGATGTAGTACAGGTAAAAACAATAACAGTACAGAGTAAAGTGTCACAGCTACAGAGACAGTGCAGTGCAATAAGGTGCAAAGTCACAACAAGGTAGATCGTGAGGTCAGAGTCCATCTCATTGTAGAAGGGAACTGTTCAATAGTCTTATCACAGCAGGGTAGAAGCTGTCCTTAAGTCTGGTGGTACGTGCCCTCAGGCTCCTGTATCTTCTACCCCATGGAAGAGGAGAAAAGAGAGAATGTTCCTGCTTATCTCCCTCCTGCAGCTGTCTCCAACCTTCACCCTCCCCTCCCACCACCCCACTCCATCTGACTCTGTTCGCTCTCTCTCTCTCTCGGTCTGCCTCCATCTCTCATTCACCTGCTACTGTCTCCATCTTACACCCCTCCTCAGTCCATCAAGCTCCTCGGACTCCTGTCTGACTGCTCTTCTCCTCTTTACACTGGCCGGCCACCCACCCCCCCCCCCCCCCCCCCCCCCCACCCCGCTCCATTCTCAGCCCAGATGAAGGGTTTCAACCCCCAATCCTTTGTCCCCACAGATGCTGCTCAACCCACCGAGTTCCCAGCACACTGCTTCTTCCTGCAGGTTTTAGTTCTGACCTCCAGTGCCTGCATTTTGTTTCTGATTTCCATCTGCCAGACTTGGACCAGCATCCTACCTCTGTGCTCCAGTATTCCTTGCTTCGTCTGCTTTTTCCCTGGGAAACGTGATAGGGGAGATGGGGCAGGGGAGATGGGGCAGACGTTTTGCCGGGACCCCACCTGGCCCTGTCCTCCCCTGGCCAGGTCCTCACCTCCCCTGGCCAGGACCCCACCTCACCTGGCCCGGTCCTCCCCTGGCCGGGACCCCACCTCACCCGGCCGTGTCCTCACCTGGCCGGGACCCCACCTGGCCCAGACAGGACCTCACCTGGCCGTGTCCTCACCTGGCCAGGACTGGTCCTCACCTGGCCCGGTCCTCCCCTGGCCGGGACCCCACCTCACCCAGTCGGGACCGGACCTCACCTGGCCGGGTCCTCACCTGGCCCGGACCTCACCTGGCCGGGTCCTCACCTGGCCCGGACCTCACCTGGCCGGGTCCTCACCTGGCCCGGACCGGACCTCACCTGGCCCTGGCCGGGTCCTCACCTGGCCCGGACCGGACCTCACCTGGCCGGGTCCTCACCTGACCCGGACCTCACCTGGCCGGGTCCTCACCTGGCCCGGACCGGACCTCACCTGGCCCTGGCCGGGTCCTCACCTGGCCCGGACCGGACCTCACCTGGCCGGGTCCTCACCTGACCGAGATGCCGTGTCCGGAAATGGCTTCAGGCTTCCGGTGCCGCGATGGGCAGTGACGTCAGCGCAGGTACCTGGCCAAGGTGCGGCGGTCGGTGGGGCGGACGGCGGCGGTCAGCGGGTCCGGGATCGGGATCGGGATCGGGACCGGGACCGGCACCTGGTGCAGCGGCGACATGTGCGGCTTCGGTGAGTGCCGGCAGGGCCGCTCATGCGGGGAGGGGAGGGGTGGGGTGAGGAGCTTCCTCCTCGTTCTGTTTGTTCTTCTTCAAACACAACGCTCCTGATCTCAAACCCTGCCCTCAACTTCTGTGCGAAGAGCAACTCCCTCCCCTAGTTTAACTTAAGTTACTTCTATAAATACCATAGGGGTTAAAGAAAAGAACTTCTGCTCCCAATCGATCCATTGTGCTCAAAATATTATGAAACCGAATGCACTGGAAATGGGTCTGATTGGATCAGTGTCAGAGGGTCAGTATTAGCAGCGACTGGCTGAATGGTCTTTGTTTACATAGAACAACATAGAACACTACAGCACAGTAAAGGCCCTTCGGCCCACAATGTTGTGCCCACATTCTATCCTGCTCTAAGATCTAACTAACCCTTCCCTCCCACATAGCCCCCTATTTTTCTATCATTCATGTGTCTAAGTCTCTTAAATGTCCCTAATGTATCTGCCCCCACAACCCCTGCCGGCAGTGCGTTCCATGCACCCGCCACTCTCTGTGTGGAAAATTACCCCTGACATCCCCCTTATACCTTCCTCCAATCACCTTAAAATTATGTCCCCTCGTGTTAGCCATTGTCGCCCTGGGAAAAAGTCTCTGACTGTCCACTCAATCTATGCCTCTCATCATCTTGTACACCTCTATCAAGTCACCTCTCATCCTCCTCCTCTCCAAAGAGAAAAGCCCTTTACAACATGGATCAGGTGCTTTCATTTTATGGGTTACCCAGTGGGAAATTTTGTTTTGTGTATCAAGTTGTTTGATTGGGAATGGAAGAATATTCCATGTCTCACGGCTTCCTTTGTCACTGGGGAAGATTATTGCATTTCCTGAGATAAAAAGTAGGGTTGATGAGGGTGGTGCTTTTAAGAGTCAAGGAGTCATAGAGAGATACAGCATGGAAACAGGCCCTTTGGCCCAGCTTGATCAAGGTGCCACCTAAGCAGGCCCATTTGCTTGTGTTTGGCCCATTTCCCTCTAAACCTTTCCTATCCACATACCTGCCCAAGTACCTTTTAAATGTAAAACAAGATGATGCTGGAGGAACTCAGCAGGCCAGGCAGCATCCGTGGAGAAAAGCAGCCGGTCAACGTTTCGGGTCAGGACCCTTCTTCGGGACAGAAGATAGGAAAAGGGGAAGCCCAATATATAGGAGGGAAAAGCAGAGCAGTGATAGGTGGACAAAAGAGGGGAGGCGGGGTGGGCGCAAGGTGGTGGTAGGTAGATGCAGGTAAGAAATAGTGATAGGGAGGTGCGGGGGAGGAGGGGAGAGCAGATCCACCGGGGGATGGGTCAAAGGTAAGGAGAGAGAGGAAAAAAAGGCTAGGAAAGGGAAGAAGAGAAGAAGCGTGGTGGGTGGGGGGGGGTTTGTGGGGAAGTGGGGTGGGGTGGGGATTACCTGAAGTGGGGGAATTCAATGTTCCAAGATGGAAAATGAGGTGCCGTTCCTCCAGTCTGCGCTTGGAATTCTCCTGGCAGTGGAGGAGGCAGAGGACTGCATATCAGTGATAGTGTGGGAGGGGGAGTTGAAGTGACTGGCAACTGGGAGATGCAGGTCGCGGTTACGGACGGAGCGCAGGTGTTCTGCGAAAACAGTTACCTAGCCTGCGTTTGGTCCCTCCAATGTAGAGGACGCCGCACTTGGAGCACCGAATGCAGTCGATGATATTAAGGGAGGTGCAGGTGAATCTCTGTCTCACCTGAAAGGACCGTTTGGGTCCCTGGATGGAGGTGGTGTAGGGGCAGGTGTTGCACCTGTGGAGGGGGCAGTGGAAAGTTCCCGGGGTGGGAGCGGGATGGGTAGGGGGAGGGGGAGGAGTGAACGAGGGAGTAGCAGACAGAACGGTCCCTACGAAAGGCAGAAAGGGGTGGGGAGGGGAAGATGTGGGGGGGTCCCGTTGGAGATGGCGGAAGAGGCAGAGAATGATGTGTTGGATATGTAGGCTGGTGGGATGGAGGACAAGGGGGTCCTTATCCCTGTTGGGTCTGGGAGGGGTGGGGGTGAGAACAGAGGTGCGGGAAATGGCAGAGATACGAGTGCAAGCTCTCTAGACCGTGGTCAGGGGGAAGTCCCAGTCAGAAAAGAAGTTGGACAAGGTGGGCAAGTACCCGGCAAATGTAATTTGAGCCACATATGTGTGACCACAGCCAGCGCCTCTTTCCCAGGCCACCAATGCTCAATACAAGAGGGCATGGCTTTAAAGTAATGGGTGGGAAGTTCAAGGGAGATATCAGAGGAAGGTTTTTCACCCAGAGAGTGGTTGGTGCATGGAATGCGCTGCCTGGGGTGGTGGTGGAGGCAGGTACATTGGTCAAGTTCAAGAGAGTGCTAGATAAGCATATGGAGGAATTTAAAATCCCTTTATGTGGGAGGAAAGGGTTAAATAGTCTTAGGCAAGGTTTAAAGGTCGGCACAACATTGTGGGCCGAAGGGCCTATATTGTGCTGTACTGTTCTATGTTCTAAATGTACTTGAGTGTAAACAAGGGAAAGGAATAAGCAAATAGTAGACAGAAGAGATTCTGCAGATGGAATAACCCACCTCCTTCCCTTTATTCCATGGTCCACTGCCCTCTCCTACCGGATTCCTTCTTCTTCAGCCCTTTGCCTCTTCTACCTGTCACCTCTCAGCTTCTTACATCTCCCCCCTCCCCCACCCTCCTACCTTCCCCCTCTCTCCTGGACTCACCCATCCCCTGCCTGCATGTACTGCTTCCCCCTCCCCCCCCCCCACCACCACCTTATTCCGGCTTCTGCCCTCTTCCTTTCCAGTCCTGATGAAAGGACTGTCTCTTCCAGTCTCTTCCTTTCCAGTCCATAGATGCTGCCTGACCCGCTGAGTTCCTCCAGCATTTTGCGTGCGTTGCAAGCAAATGGTAGGGTCAGAGAAATGACGTCAGATGTGGGGAGTGAATTTCCACAGATTCCTAACGGTATCTGGACAGGGGTGTGATCTAGTTAAGACCACGTACAGCAGACCTGCCTTTGTTAGTGGGCGTACAGAATATGAGAGCAGGGAGGTGGCATCTGAAGAATTAGTTAGACCATAGCTTAGAGTATTGAGTACAATTCCGGCCACCGCACAATAGGAACGCTGTGTTAGCACTAGTGAGGATACAGAGGAGGATGTTGTCAAGTACACAGTGGAGGCAGGCAAAACGAGTACCTGCAATCAGTCGCTGAGGTCATTGTTTATGAGCAATGACTTGGCTGAAGCTGTTTTCTGGAGAACGAAAGATGTTTTGGGGAAATTTAATTGAGGTATTTGAGATTATGATGAATAGGAACAATGTCTTTACTGTAGGAGAGAATTGAATATCAGAGTCCATGAAGTTGATTTGTACAAGGATTGGAAGACAGTGGAACTCTCTCTGACAGGGTGATAGAGGCGGAAACCCGGAAGGATGAACTGTAACCAAAGTTGTGAGAGCTGCAAAGTGGGAGCAGTCTGAATGGATCTTTGCTTTGGTCAGGATGGATACTTGGTCCAAAAGGGTTCCTTTGCTGAAATTTTGAAGGATTATGTGACAATAAAACCATCACCTGTGTGTGCAGCTGGTGGTTGTCTCCCTGTTGTAGTCTTCAATGCTGTTATGTAAATACAAGATTTGTGCCTCTCAAAATGGTTAACCCAATACTGTGCTTAATATACAACAAGAACAAGCGAAACAAGAATAAAGCTGCCACATTGCAAAAATCTCTTGTGTCTGAGGAGTTAGAATGCATTTTAGAGTCCTAGAGATATACAGGCCCTTCAGGCCACTGAATCTGTGCTGGCCATCAAACATCCATTTACACGAACCCTACATTAATCGCTTTTTATTATTCTCCCCACATTCTAAGAGATAAGATCTAAGATCATTCCCGTCAACTCCCCCCAGATTCTACCACTCAATTACACACTGGGGCAATTTCCAGTGACCAACCAACCTACCAACCTGTATGCCATGAGGATGTGGGAGGAAACTGGAGCACACGGAAGAAACCCATGTGGTCACACGGAGGAAACACATGTGGTCACACGGAAAACACGTGAACTCCACACGATTTTATTGCATTGCGAGAAAATAGATGAAGTTGTCTTGAAAACCAACAAAGAATTTAATTTCTATTGTGCTTTTCTGGTCCCAGTGTCATGCCAAAGCAGATTTAATTAATGAAGTGCTTTTGAAGTGTGGTCGTTGCTGTAATGTAGGTGAGGTCACTGCTTCACTAGAAGCTCTTGATTCTTCGTCTTTCCTAAACAATGTAGTCTCAATAACATGGGGGAATCGAGCTACAAGTTGGCCTGTATTTTGCTCCTGATTTTGACTGGTTAATCCTCTGTCTATAAAATGTAACATCAAAGTCAAGGTGGAGTTTATTGCCATATGCACAAGTACATGTATGCACAGGTGCAATGGAAAACTTCCTTGCAGCAGCATCACAGATGTGTAGTATTAGAGATACATCATTTACAAGAAAAAGATATATTAAACATAAGTTATAGAAGAAAGAACACAACAAAAAAAACAAAGTCCATTGTAGTGCAAAGTGTTCATAGTGTTGCTATATTGAGGTAGTGATTAGGGTTGTGCCGATTGGTTCAAGAACCAAATGTTGAAGGGAAGTAGTTGTTCTTGAACCTGGTGGTGTGGGACTTCAGGATTCTGTACCTCCTGTCCAATGGTAGCTGCAAGAAGATGGTATGCCCCGGATGGTGGGGATCTTTGATGATGGATGTTGCCTTCTTGAGGCAACACCTCCTGTAGTTACTACCGATGGTGGGGATGTGCCCGTGATGTATTGGGCTGAGTCCACTACTCTCTGCAGCTTCTTGCATTCCTGCACATTTGAATTGCTGTGCCAGACCATGATGCAACCAGTCAGGATACTTCCAACATTACATCTGTAGAAGTTTGTTAGAGTGCTTGGTGACATGGCATACCGGTGATAAATCTTACTGTTGACAATCCCAGCAAAACGTTTTCCTTAGCTCTTAAAAGAATGGCTGGCTTGGGTACGGCTGGAAGAGAGTCAAATCTAGGTCATCTCCTGGGATTTGAATCCATAAAAAATGGATTTCCTCATACCCCTTTGTCTTGCTAATTCTCTCTGAAAGCACAAGGTTTGGCCCATCTTTGTCTCCCACTGCTCTCTGCTCAATGTCCATTTCCCTCTTGGGAGAGAATTTGAGAAAGAAAATCAAAAATATAATTTGAGATCAAGTCACAAGCAGTATTTTTGGTGAGAAATATTTAGAGCCTATTAATATGAGTAATATAAACCTCTGGAACTTCAATCACTTTATTGCCACGACATTATGACCACCCAATCCTTCTGGGCATTGGAAATCTGGAAGAACCACCAAGGTATCTGGAGTTCTCTGTTACTGTTGAGTTTCTATCAGTGCTTTCAAATCTATCAAAGGCTTTGCCCACCCCTCATTTCTCAGACTCCTCCAAATCGACAGCCCTTGGAGATCTCTCTGCTTCTTCACCTCTGATTGTTATTGCTACAGGACTGTCAGGTACTTGCAGATTTCAAGGGATCTCTCTTCCCCTTCTGTCCTCCTGCAAGATGTGCCTGGAACTATCCCTCCAGTTGCAAGTCCAAGTGTCTCTTTTCTTGGCTCAGTGTCAAATGGTATTTGGAAACTTTCCAAGGAAGAGCCTTTGAATGTCATACCTGGTTAAAGGTGCTATGTAAATACAAGAAATTGTCAGTTGATAACAGATGTTCCAACAAGTGAGGGAAGATCTGAAGCAGAAGAAATAGTGAACTGGGTCTTTGAAAAGGGAATAGGGTGGAGGGGAGAATAACTTGCAGGGTTATGGGAAAAGAACAGAGGATGGGCCTAAATGCATTGCCCGACCAGAAGGCATAAACTAGATGAACCGACTGCCTGCGATCTGTCCTGTTATGATCTTAAATTCCTGTGAAAGATTTCAACCGTAGGTGCTTTCAGTTCTGTGTGATTACCCACTTAATCAAATTTAAATAATTTAAGATATTCTTGACAGCATCTCTTGTCACTTATCAGCTGTTCATTAAAGTGAATAGACAACAGGCTCGGACATCTATCTGCACCTGTTGTGTTGACTTCTGTTGAAAGAATAATCGCTTTCCAAATCTCAGCTCTATTATTAGATCACACTCACTGTCAGCAATGAGTTGCTTTGTATGGTGCCTTTAACCTTGGTAAACGTCCCAAAGTCACCTCAGAGGGAAACGGGCATTGACCAGACAGCAGTGGGAGACAAAGATAGGCCAGACCTTATGGCTTGAGAAAGAACTAGCAAGACAAAGAGGCATGAGGGAATAAAGTGATACAGCACAGAAACAGGCCCTTCAGCCCAACTCATCCATGCTGACTGTGTTGCCCAGCGAGCTAGTCCCATCTGCCCGCGTTTGGCCCATAGCCCTCTAAACCTCTCCTATCCACATGCCTATCTAGATGGCTTTTAAACATTGCTAATGAGCCCGCCTCAACCACTATTTCTGGCAGTTGATTCCAAACACGCACCACCCTTTGTGTGAAGAAGCTGCCCATAGGGTGTGAATCTTTATGGATTACAATACGTTGTTTAATATTGATCTGGTGTTGATGATTCTGTGCTCTTACTTGCTTTCAAGATACAAACTAATTACAGGGCATGTTGAGAAAGCTTTACTGATCGGGCCAATATCTGGTTGTGCCATTCGAAAGGTTGATTGTGTCCGTCATCGATTGTTGACGTTAGTGCAGGATGTGTCTGTGAGTCACTGAAGGTAGAAGGTGGGGGTCAACAGCTAGAAAGCACAGACTTGCAGGAAGAAAGTGGTATGGACCTACGAGCTGCTCCAAAGATGGGGCCAAGAACTGTCTGGAAGGAGCCTAAATGCTGAGCCATTTGGAATTGGCTTGGAGGCAAAGTGCGAGCAAATCTGGAGCATAACTTTCAGCCAAAAGCATGCATGATTGTGTTGGTGAGGGGGGGTAACACTGTGAGGGGGGTACACTGTATATAAGACACAGCAGGAGTAGGCCATTTGGCCCCTCAAGACTGTTCTACCATTCAAGATCAGAGATGCACCATAGAAAGCCTCCTATCTGGATGCATCACAGCTTGGTATGGCAACTGCTCTGTCCGAGACTGCAAGAAACTGCAGAGAGTTGTGGACACAGCCCAGCACATCACAGAAACCAGCCTCCCCTCCTTGGACTCTGTCTACACTTCTTGCTGCCTCGGTAAAGCAGCCAGCATTATCAAAGACCCACCCACCCCAGACATTCTTTCCTCTTCCCCCTCACATCGGGCAGAAGATACAAAAGCCTGAAAGCACGTACCACCAGGCTCAAGGACAGCTTCTGTCCAGCTGTTATAAGCCTAATGAACAGTTCCCTAGTACGAAAAGATGGACTCTTGACTTCACAATCTACCTCGTCACGGCCTTCCACCTTATTGTCTGCCTGCGCTGCACTTTCTCTGTAACTGTAACACTTTATTCTGCATTATGTTATTGTTTTCCCTTGTACTACCTCAATGCACTGATATGATGAAATGATCTGTATGGATGGCAGGCAAAACAATGTTTTTCGCCGTACCTTGGTACATGTGATGATAATAAACCAATTTACCTGGCCCTCTATAACTTTGTTAATTTACCCCTTGATGCCCTTGTGTTTAAATGTTTGCCTTTCTTTACCTTGGGTATATTCAATGATCATCAGTTCTCTGGGTCATTCTCTACATTCTAAAGGTTCACGACCCTCTGAGAGAAGAATTCTTCCTGATCATCTTAAATTGGTAACCCCCTTTCTCCCTGAACGATGTCCCTAAGTTCTAGATAACCCCATCAGGGAAAAATGTTCTCAAATCCACCCTGTCAAACCCCCTCAGAATCTTGTGCTTCAATAAGATCATCGCTCATTCTTCTGAACTCCAGTGAGTATAGGTCCAACCTGTTCCATCCTTCTTAATACTTTAACCCCTTTATCCTCGGAATTAACCTACAGACCATTGTTGGCACATTCTAAAGGAGGAAGATTGACTTCAGTCAACAGGAGGCCCAGGAAAGTGGAAGCAGGAATGGCCAGAGTGAAGGCTCCATGTATATCTATTGCCTTTGTCAACTATTGACTTGTATATCATTAATACTCAATAGACTCTGACTTAATGAATTAACTTGGTCATGTGGCTTGAGTGTCTTCTGTCTCACAAGTTATTATGTCTGAAAAGGGGAAAATTCTGTCAAAAGTTAAAGGTATTGGTTTATTATTGTTACGTACGAAGGTACAGTGAAAAACTTGTCTTGCATACCGATTGTACAGGTCAATTCATTACACAGTGTGGTTACATTGAGTTAGTACAGAGTGCATTGATGTAGTACAGGTAAAAACAATAACACTATAGAGTAAAGTGTCACAGCTACAGAGAAAGTGCAGTGCAATAAGGTGCAAGGTCACAACAAGGTAGATCGTGAGGTCAGAGTCCATCTCATCGTATGAGGGAACCGTTCAATAGTCTTATCACAGTGGGGTAGAAGCTGTCCTTAAGTCTGGTGGTACGTGCCCTCAGGGAATGAGACAACTGAAGGATTTACCATCAGTGGTATAATGAAGGTGCTGGGGTGCACAGATCACTTGGGAGTCAACTTTCCATATGTGGCAATAGAGCCATAGAAGACAAAAACATAGCAATTGTTTTAAATCTTTATAAAGCACTGATTAAACCTCAGTTGATGTTTTATGGGCACTTCTAGGCATGAGACTTGAGTACCTTGGGCTTGGAGAAGGTGTGGAGCAGATTTACTGGTAGAAAATAGGGATGAGGACTTCAGTAACATCGAGAGATTACAGAAACCATTCATGTCGACCAGCCACAGATGCTGCCCGCCTGCTTGAATACCCAGTCTACTGGAGAAACTTCGCTCTTTCTCATAACGAGAGACTTGACAAAAGGGTTCAGACTTATGGTTGTGGTGAAGCTGGTTCCTCTGGCAGGAGGATTGATGCCCAGGTAAAGGTAATTGGTTTCCAAATCCAACCCTAGGTTCAACACCGGCCTTGCATCCCGGATCATGCCCCAGTCCTTCGCATTCCATGGTACATCCTGCAAGGAATCCATTGATGTCCTTTGTAGCTGTACCAGCACTGATGAAAGAGCAATCCAATGAGTTCCACTTTCCTCTCTTTCCTTCCAGCCATCAAAGAGCAGAGCCAATGATGTGGACAATGAGCGCATTCAAAACAGATCCTTAGATTTTTGGATCACAAAGAAAATTGGGGATGTGGATATTGGGCAGGAAAATGATTGGAGGCAGAATATCATGCATGACCTGATGAAATTTGGAACAATAAGGCCTACTCCTATTTCCTATCTTGTATTATAGACCCATATGTTGTAATAACAACCTGTATTTATATGTGCCAATAAGATAGTGTCCAAGGTACTTAACAGGAGTGTTATCATACAACAGCTAATGCACAGATCTATAAAGAGGAGTTATGGATAATTGACCAAAACACCATTTGAGATTTCTCTGCTTCACCTGAAAGAACTCTGTGGGCCCCAGAGGGATGAGGTGAAATGATCCTTTCAGGTGAAGCAATGATTTGCTTGCATTCTTTCCATTCTGTTCTCTTCTATTCATTGCTCTACATTGGGGGGGGGGGGGGGGGATGCAGTTATAAGTGCACTATATTTTTCTTTGCATCATCCAGCCTCTATATAATTTTTATTTGTTCTTAATTTTCTTGGTGTCTGACCCATCCACATTAGGATAGATGGGCACACGGTCAGTGTGGATGAGGTAGACTGATAGGTCTGTTTCCGTGTTGTATGACTCTATAACTGAAGTGCACGTTTCATGTGATCCCAACAGATAAAGTGAATGGGCCCCGGCAGCTGATGAGGAAGGGCATCGCACTGATTTTTATTGGGCACATCAATTTCATCATTGGTGCAATTGTCCACGGTACAGTCCTCAGGCACATCTCGAAGCCTGACGACCAGGTGACTGTTGAGTATTCAGTGGCCAATATCATTTCTGTCATCTCTGGTTTGTTGGTGAGTCCTTCTGCTTGCTTTATCCATGGGAGTGGCTAATCTTCCTGCCTGGAGTATGTTTGTTAGAGTTTGTGGGTGAATTGGTGTATTAGGACCTATTGAATAGATCCCATGAGGCGGGAGAATAAAAATCTATCAGCATTACTTATTGCATCTGGTGCTCCCGGTGTGGCCTCCTTTACATCGGTGAGACCAGGCGCAGATTGGGGGACCGCTCCATTGACCACCTTCGCTCCATCCACTGCACCAGCCGGGATCTCCCAGTGGCGAGCCATTTTAATTCCACTTCCCATTCCCACACCGACATGTCTGTCCACGGCCTCCTCCGCTGCCAGGTCGAGGCTAGACGCAGATTATAGGAACAGCACTCTAATATTCTGCCTCCAACCTGACGGCATGAACATCGAATTCTCTAACTCCCCTCTGTCCCTTTCCTCTTCTTTTCCTCCTGATGCTACTGGCCCCCATCACCCTATCTCTTGCTCTCCCCCACCATCTTTCCATCACCCGCACATTCTTCCCACTGGTTCCCCTCCCCACCTCCCTCCCTTTATTCCATGTTTTGCTGTCCTCTCCAATCAGATTCCATCAGCTCTTGGTCACTTCCACCTATCACCTCCCAGCTTCTTGCGTCATTCCCACTCTCCCCCCTCCCTCATCTGCCTATCACCCCCCTCACCTGGATCCAGCTATCACCTGCCGGCTCTTGCTCCACCCCATCTCGCCACCTTTCCATACTGGCTCTCTCCCCTCTTTCTTTCCAGTCCAGGTGAAGGATCTCAACCTGAAACATCGACTGTCCATTTCCGTCCACAGATGCTGCCTGACCCGCTGAGTTCTTCCTGCACTTTGTGTGTTGCTCCAGATTTCCTTTGTGCCTTTCATGTTCCCAATATGTCAGAATAGTTTACAGTCAATGAAATACTGTGTTTTCCATGCTATTAGCACACAGCAAATACCCACAAACAACAATATAATAACCACATCATGAATTTTAGTGATACTCATTTCGCTAAGTGACAAATGTTGAGCAGAGCACTGGGGAAGCTGCTCTGCCCTGAACTTTAAAAGTAGATGTTGATTCACTTCAATAACGTGCACGAAAGGCAGCATCTGTGACAATGCAACACTCCCCTCAGCTCTGCACCACAGTGTATCGGTATTGGTTTATTACAGTCACTTGTTCCGAGGTACAGTGAAAAACTTGTCTTACAGACCGATCGTACAGATCAATTCATTACACAGTGCAGTTACATTGGGTTAGTACAAAGTGCATTGATGTAGTACAGGTAAAAACGATAACAGTACAGAGTAAAGTGTCACAGCTACAGAGAAAGTGCAGTGCAATAAGGTGCAAGGTCACAACAAGGTAGATCGTGAAGTCAGAGTCCATCTCATTGTATAAGGGAACCGTTCAATAGTCTTACCACAGTGGGGTAGAAGCTGTGGCTCAGGTCTCTGGAGTGGGATTTGAACCTACCACCTGAGAGAAAGGTGCTGATCCTGTCTCAACAGCAAAGCTTTGATTTTTGATTGCCACCAAAAGATATCCCTTACCTTAACTCATTGATGCCGATCAGGTTTGAGGCTGTTGAGTGAAAGCTGGTGAGATATTCATCCAAGACTTTACTCGAGCTTGATCCAGGCCTGCCTTTCACCATGCAATCCCGTACCTTCGCTTGGAAGCAAGAGCAATGGGCACCTTGATTCCCCAACTCACCCCACATCCTTGTGTTTCTCTCTTCAGACAGCAGAGAATAGGAGGACGGAAGGAATGACACATGAATGATAAAGAAATGGAGGACTATGTGGGAGGGAAGGGTTAGATAGATACTAGAGCAGGATAAAATGTCGGCACAACATCGTGCGCCGAAGGGCCTGTACTATGCTGTAGTGTTCTATGTTCTAATGTTAAACATTGTTTCCGAAGCATTCACACACAGACTCTTGTTTGGTAATTGCTTTTATTGTCACGTGTATCGAGATACAGTGAATAGCTTTTGTTTGCGTGCCATCCAGATCATGCCATACAGTCGAGGTAGTACGAAAAGGAAAAGCAGAATGCAGAACATTGTGTTACAATTATAGAGAAAGTATAGTGCAGGTAGACAAAGTGCAAGGGACATGATGAGGTAGATTGAAAGATCAAGTGTTCACCTGTAGCGTACAAGAGGTCCGTTCTAGAGCCTGGTGGTACATGTTCTCAAGCTTTTGTAACTTCTGCCTGACAGGAGAGGGGAGAATAGAGAATGACTGGGGTGGGATGGGTCGTTGATTATGTTGGATGTGGTCCCAAGACAGCGGGAAGTGTAGAGGAGAGGTTGGTTTGTGTGATGGACTGGGCTGCATTCACTACTCTCTGCAGTTTCTTGCGGCCCCGGGCAGAGCAGTTGCCGTACCAAGCCACAATACATCCAGATAGGATGCTTTCTATGGTGCATCTGTAAAAATTGGTGACGGTCATCGAATGACAAATTTCCTTGGCCCATTGTCCTGCCCCAAGACAGGGCTGGAGATGAATAAAGGGACATTAATGACCTTAAAGAACCTGGTTCTTGAATCATGAGTGAACCACCTGGAAGCCGGAGCAGTCATGGGTGGTCCCGTCCTCATTACGATTTAACGTATGTGCACACAATCTCTAACCAGCAGATATCCATGAATAGCAAACTTGTCGACGTACACCTACAAAGTACTTAACTTCATTCTCATATTATCAGTTGTACAATTTAGCAACACTAAGACCACTCTGATCACTTTGCACTAAAATGCTTTTTGTTCTAATTGTGTTTTTTTCTTGAAAAACGTGTATAATTTATGTTTTTCTTGTGAATGCTGCTTAAATGATGCTCTGTGCCTGTGATGCTGCTGCAAGTAAGTTTTCCATTGCACCTGTGCATGTGACAATAAACTCGACTTTGATGTCCTTGCAGTCGTCTGCTACACTTGTTGCGAGGTTAACTGCTTGAGAGGATCCAGGGTTGAGAAATACATACATGTCTGTGTATTTATATTAAAAAGTTTTGTTGGGGTTCTGCAGGGTTTCAAACTGTTTAATCCATCATTGCTCCAAAGCTCTAGTCATGACTAACTTTTGTTTCTTATTTTTTAATTCTACAGAGTATTGCAACTGGGATCATTGCTATCTTAGTCTCGCGAAACCTGCTCAGGGTAAAGCTGGTAAGTGGTTACTTACTTGTCTGCATTCTGCAGTGAATATGTGAAGCAGGCCTTTTACAAAAGGTGTGATATTGATTCTGTGATCATGCCAATCACATTGCACAACATTTCTGCTGTTTGTACAAGGTGTGGGCTCCCGCATCAGTGACTAGTCAGATGAATTAATGTCCTTATCTCCAGCAGATTGCTGCTAAGCAATAGCCCTTAATACTGGAATAACAAGCAGAGTCTATTCTATTCCTTAACAATGAATTAGTTCCTGGTGCCTGGTTAAAGTACATCATTGTCCTATAGAAGGAAGGATTGATTGGGGATGATAAAGTCTGTCTCAAATTTGTCAACTACTTTAAAAGCTCTGATTGTTCCATTATGACCAGATTGTCTCTTCAAGCAGCTCTGTGTCTAGTCTGTGCTCTCTGTGGCTGTCCTCTGGACCTGAGTTGGGTTTTCTCTCTCTCTCTCTCTCTCGGTCATCCTTGGCATTTTCTCTTCTTCGTTTCCTGTCTAACCCCCAGTCGCATCATCCTGTCTTCCCCTCTACTCCTGTTATTTTCCTCCTCTCAGACAGTCTGATCACCATCCGGCCCCACTCCCTGCACTTCCAGCACATGGCTATGCCCGTCTCTGCCTCTCAGTGACTGTCACACTACCAGCACCTGATTACCCCACCCCAACCCCAAATCCACATACCCTCCCACAATAACTCTTTTGCACTCTGCCAGTGAATCTGTGACTCCTGCTGAACACAGCTCCCCTTACTGTGTCAGTTTGCTCGCCATACGTAGCCTCACATACATAGGCAGGCACGGTGGTGCAGCGGTTAGCGTAACGCTATTACAGCGCCAGCGACCCGGGTTCAATTCCGGCCGCTGTCTGTAAGGAGTTTGTGCGTTCTCCCCGTGTCTGCGTGGGTTTCCTCCGGGTGCTCCGGTTTCCTCCCACATTCCAAAGACGTACGGGTTAGGAAGTTGTGGGCGCGCTATGTTGGCACCGGAAGCGTGGCGACACTTGCGGGCTGCCCCCAGAACACTCTACGCAAAAGGTGCATTTCACTGTGTGTTTCGATGTACATGTGACTAATAAAGATATCTTGTCTTAGTATTGGTAATTGGTTTGACTGAAACGTCTCACAGGCGACAACACCTTCCCCCAAGCTCTCTCCTCTTCACTCCGCTTTGCCTGACCTACCTCTGTGATGTGCAGTGGACCTTCTTGCCATTGTCAACCTTTGTTGTTATCCCCTACCTTGAGCCCCACCTCTCTCTCTCATCTTCCCTCTCAGCCTTTGAGCCTTTTGATCTGTGTCTGATCGGGGTGAGGTGACAGTGTGGCTGGTATCCATGGAAACATATCCCAGGAAAGCAGCCAGGAGTGGAGAGGAAATGGTTAATTCTTGAGGAAGAAAATAGAGGAAACATATTAACACCTTTAAACCTTGGTATTGAGCTCAATCAACCTGAAGATGAAATTGGATGTAATATGTTAGCTCAGACTTGTCTGAGTTGAACTATGTAATCCTGACCTACTGATTCCGGAGCTTGTACCAGTCACAGGGTCCGACAGTACAGAAACAGGCCCTTCAACCCACCATGTCTATGATGATCTATCTGTACTAATCCATTTATCAACACTTGGTCCGTAACCTTCTATGCCTTGGTGATTCATGTGCTTGTCTAGATACTTCAATGTTGAGAGTCTCTGCCTCCATCATTCCCTCAGGCAGTGTGTTCCAGATTCTGGGTGGATAAAATCCTCCTATGAGTCTCCTGTAAACCTCCAGCCCCTTGCTGTAAGCCTGTGCCCTCTACTTCTAGGCACCTCTGCTCTTGGGAAAAAGTTTTCTGTTATATATCCTACTATGTCCCTCAGAATTTTGTATAACGGGTCCCCCTTCAGCCTCATCTGCTCTGAGGAAAATAAACCCAGCTTATCCAGTCTCTCCTCATATCTGGGACACTTCATCCCAGGCAATGTGCTGGTGAATCTCCTCTGCACCCTTCTCCAGTGCAATCACATCCTTCCCATAGTGTGGCAACCAGAACTGTACATGGTGCAGGGTGTACCAGAACTGTACGTGGTATAGCTTCCAGCATCAAGCATAGAACATGGAACAGTACAGCACAGGAACAGGCTCTTCAGCCCATCATGTCTGTGTCAATCATGATGCCAAACCAAACTAATCCCCTCTGCCAGGACGTGACCTATATTCCTCCGTTCCCTGCCTGTCTAAATAGCTTTATAAAGCTGTCCCATAACCTCTCTGCCATTGTATTCTGTTGTCCCGGTTAATGAAGGCAAATATCCCACATGCCTTCTTCACCTTATCTACTTGTACTGCCACCTTTAATGAGTCTTGGACGTACACCAAGGTCCCGCTGTTATTTAGTACCCCCTAGGGTCCCACCATTCCTACCTTTAACGGTCCACCCAAAAATGCATCACCTCACACTTATCAGGATTCAACGGCATCTGATATCACTCTGTCCTTCTTACCAGCTGACTGATATCTTCCTGTAGCCTCAGTCATCCTCCTCACTGCCAACAACAAATAATCTGCTGGAGGAACTCGGTAAGTTCAAGGTCGGTCCTGATGCAACGTCGACACTTCCCTTCCTCCCATTGATGCTGCTCGACCCGCTGAGTTCCTCCCAGCAGATTGTTGCTCCAGATTCCATTGTCTGCAGTCTCTTGTGTCTCCAATAACAATTTAGTTCTGGCTGTGTATGTTGAGGTGGGTGAACTGTTAAATTATTCCCTCCAACTTTACGGTGGGGCACCTGTTGTGTAATGACCTTGCTGAATTTCTGACTTTATCTCCACAGCACTGGGGAATGATGTTAAGCTCCCTGTTAAATACTTTGACGTCATTGGCTTGCGCTGCTGGACTTATTCTCGCTATTGTGCTGACAGTATCTCAAGGGGGCAGGAACCTGATTTCTGGCTGCAACTCTACCATGGTGCCGGCTGTTCCCAGCAGGTCAATGACGACGAACAACTGCCCCTTCGATACAACCCGTATCTATGTAAGTAATTGATCACTGCAGCATTTAAGAGAATGGGAGAAAGAGGAAATGGTGTCTGACCTACCAAATCCACCATTGCAAGGTATCGGCAGCAGCCATTTGCTTTTAAGAGGTATCTTAAAAATCCCAAGCTGCTTCAGAGAGATGAAAGTTTTTTTTAAACAAAGGCCAATAAGCCAACAGAGAGAATGGGTGCTGTTGCAGAGAATGATGTGTGAGCAAGCTGTTTGCAATATAAGTTTGTCTGCAAGGCTGGCACAATGGCATAGCTGGTAGAGCCACTGCCTTGGAGTGCCAGAGACCCGGGTTCAATCCCGACCTCCAGCATTGTCTGCGCGGAGTTTGCACGTTCTCCCTGTGACTGTGTGGGTTTCCCCTGGGTGCTCCATAGATACACACTGAAGGAAACAAACTGAGAGTTCACAACCCTCCCCGCCATCGAGGACATCTTCAAGAGGTGGTGCCTCAAGGAGGCGGAATCCATCACTAAAGTCCCTCACCATCTGGGACATGCCCTCTTCTCAATACCTCCATTGGGGAGGAGGTACAGGAGCCTGAAGATCCATACTCAATAATTCAGGAACAGCTTCTTCCCCTCCGCCATCAGATTTCTGAACAGTGCATGAACCCATGACCGTTACCTCATTATTCCTCTTTTGCACTATTTATTTAATTTTGTGACTTATAGCAATATTTATAGAAACATAGAAAAACTACAGCACAATTTAGGCCCTTCAGCCCACAAAGCTGTGCCGAACATGTCCCTACCCTGGAAATTACTAGGCTTACCCATAGCCCTCTATCTTACTCAGTTCCATGTACCTATCTAACAGTCTCTTGAAAGACCCTATCGTATCAGCCTCCACCACCGTTGCCAGCAGCCCATTCCATGCACTCACCACTCTCTGAGTAAAAAACACCCCTGACATCTCCTCTATATCTACTTATATCTATATATGTCTTTATGTCTTGCACTGTACTGCTGCCGCAAAACAACAAATTTCACGACGTATGTCAGAGATAATAATCCTGCTTGTGGTTCATAGAGTCATACAACATGGACGCAGGCCCTGGCTAACGGTGTTGCCCAGTGAGCTAGTCTCATCTGCCCATGTTTGGTCCATCACCCTTTTAAAATTTGATTCTGCAAAGTGAAATCTATAAATGACAGAAATGGCATTAACATTGTCCTCGTGTCTATATACACAAGTAGCACGGGAATACAGTTAGTACAGCCATTGCCTCGCAGTGCCAGAGACCCCGGTTCAATCCTGGCCTCAGGTCCTGCCTATGTGCAGTTTGCACATTCAGTGTGCATTGGAGCCTCCACACCAGGCTGTGATGCAACCAGTCAGAATGTTCTCCACCGTACATCTGTAGAAATTTGCACAAATCTTTGGTGACATACAGAATCTCCTCAAACTCCTAACAAAGTAGAGCTGCTGGCCTGCCTTCTTCATGATTGCATCAATGTGTTGGGCCCAGGACAGATCCTCAGAGATGTTTACACCCAGGAACTTAAAGCTGCTCACCCTTTCACCCTGTTTCCGTGCTGTAGCTCACTGTGACTCCATACTAAAAGGAATTATTGTGGATTACTGGTGGGGGAGATCCCAGGGCAGTAGCAAAGTGGAAGGGTCATGTTTTGCATGCACGCCTCCTAAACATTGTCAAGCCATCAGAGCCCAGCTGTCTTGCCTGGAGAGGTGGGCTGGGAACTTGCTCGAAGGGACTGACTTTGAGAAAGCCCTTGGCCAGGAAGAGGCTGGAGGGGTGAAGTCTCGAGGAGAGAAGTTTAGATTCCAGACCATCCATCAATGAGCCTACTCGCTGTCTGGAAGCGTTGGCTCATGTTTGCCCACTAGTTGGCAGCCCTTCAACCTCATCCACATGGATGCCAGGTTTTGTAGGGATCTAACCATGAGAGAGGTCATTTCCTGCCGCCTTAGCATAGACACTCAAGCCCTTGGTCAGGAAGGATAAGATAAGATTTCTTTATTAGTCATATGTACATCGAAACTCGCAGTGAAATGCATCTTTTTTTGCGTAGAGTGTTCTGGGGGCAGCCCGCAAGTGTCGCCACGCTTCCAGCGCCAACATAGCATGCTCACAGCTTCCTAACCTGTACATCGGAGGAAACCCACGCAGACACAGGGAGAACGTACAAACTCCTTATAGACAGCGGCGGGAATTGAACCCGGGTTGCTAGCGCTGTAGTAGCATTACGCCAACTGCTACACCACCGTGCCTGCCCGTTGGTTGTTGCTTGTGGTTTAACTGTGCTCATCATTTAGACAACTACTGCCATGTTCTTGAATGGCAGAGTATCACAAGTGGTATTGAACCCTCCAGTGCAGAGGAAGGTGATTCAGCCAATACTCTGCTCTTGCCCCTTAGCCTTAACAATGCCTTTCTGGTAAACTCTGTCATGGAAGGTGGGTGTCATCGGCAAAGCTGATATTTACTGCCTATCTCTGTAACTGTTCTTCAGGAGGTGACGGTGAGCTGCCTGCCTGTAGTCTATTTGGAGAAGGTACTTCCCACAGTGCTGACTGGGAGGAAGTTCCACAATGTTGATCCACCAGCGATAAAGGAATGCTGAGAATATTTCCAAGTCAGCATGGCGTGTGCTGTAGGGGGTTCTCACATACCTGCTGCTACCTTGTCCATCCAGAGATCTGGGGTCTGACAGGTGCCATTAAAATAGCCTTGGCTCGTTTTGGTAGATGCTGTTTATCATCCATCACTAAATGGCATGGTACAGTAGTGTAACGGTTAGTGTAACACTACTACAGCGCCAGTGACCCGGGTTCAATTCTGGCCGCTGCCTGTAAGGAGTTTGTATGTTCTCCCCGTGTCTGCGTGGGTTCCCTCCAGGTGCTCCGGTTTCCTCCCACATTCCAAAGACGTACGGGTTAGGAAGTTGTGGGCATGCTATGTTGGCGCCAGAAGCGTGGCGACACTTGCGGGCTGCCCCCAGAGCACTCTATGCAAAAGATGCATTTCACTGTGTGTTTCCATGTACATGTGACAAATAAAGAAATCTTGTCTTAAACGCTGCTTGAATCTGATTGAATCCTTCTCCTCACCAATCTGCAGCAGAGGAGAGTGGAAGTGAAGGCAAATTTCAGTCATTTGGGAGAAGCAGGTTCTCCGAGGCTCCTCCCACCTGCAACTGTTGGAGTATTTGATGGGGGTGGGTGCAGTCCATCCCCTAATAACCTGTGTTTAAAAGAACTTCCCCCTTCCTCTCCAGAAGATAGATCAATGTTTTTTAGTTATTGATTTCCACGTTCCCAGTCACTGAGTTAGAATAAGATAAGATATCTTTATTAGTCACAGGTGCATTCAAAACACACAGTGAAATGCATTGAATATAAGAAATAGGAGCAGGAGGAGGCCATCTGGCCCGTTGAGCCTGCTCCACCATTCTATAAGATCGTGGCTGATCTGGCCGTGGACTCAGATCCACCTACCTGCCTTTTCCCCATAACCCTTAATTCCCCTACTATGCAAAAATCTATCCACTGTCTCTTAAATATAGTTAATGAGACAGCCTCCACTGCTTCCCTGGGCAGAGAATTCCACAGATTCATTAGTCTCTTGGAAAAGCAGTTTCTCCTCATCTCTGTCCTAAATCTACTCCCGTGAATCTTGAGGCATGTCCCCTAGTTCTAGTCTCGCCTGCCAGTGGAAACAACCTTCCTGCCTCTATCTTATCTATCCCTCTCATAATTTTATATGTTTCTATAAGATCCTCTCACTCTTCTGAATTCCAGCAAGTACAGTCCTAGGCAACTCAATCTCTCCTCATAGGCTAACCCCCTCATCTCCGGAATCAACCTGGTGAACCTCCTCTGCACCGCCTCCAAAGCCAGTGTATCTTACCCCCAAGTAAGAACGGAAATGCACACAGTGCTCCAGGTGCGGCCTCACCAGTACCCTGTACATTTGCAGCACAACCTCCCCGCTCTTAAATTCAATCCCTCCAGCAATGAAGGCCAACACTCCATTTGCCTTCTTGATAACCTGTTGCACCTGCAAACCAACCTTTAGCGATTGCCCAACTCAGTTCAATACCAGGATATTATTTTTATTAATTGGCCTTAATTATTAGTTAAAAATAACTGGTGGTTTTTACTGAACAGCCGTCCTAGCTGACTGCACCATCAGGTATAAGTGGACTGCTCCCTCAGTCTTTGGAGAGTTTGAAGTGTACCATCAGGGCGTCCATGCTACCTCATCATATAACGTGTTTATGAGCCCGGTAGAAGTTTTACTTTCTTTTTCAATCTTTTTATTAATTTCAAATTAATAAACATAACAATAGTAATTATACACATGATACAAAGAGATCGGGATTACAGTAATAACAGTTAACATATACAGACACAAAGAGTAAAATATATAATCTGAACGTCCCAATCTCTTGATAATTGAACATGAAAAAAATTTAAAAAGAAATTTGATTATATGAAAAAAATAATTAAAAAAGGCAATAACAAAACAAAAAAACTAGTGATAATAAACAAAAACTAACCAAAAGCTGGGCTGTCGTATTCCTTCGGTTAAAAGCATTAACCCCGCTCCTCTATATTCGAATAGAAAGTTATTGAAAAGGATTCGGAAAAAGTCATCGGTAGAAGTTTTAAATTGTATTAGAGTGTGTTGCTGCTTGGACTTGCTAGTCCAATTGGGCTAAAGGTCGTGCTTTGTAACATTTTAATCTTCCTGCTCTGATCAACATGGTAAATCCTTAAGTAGAATAAAACTACAGTAAAATGCTGGAAATATTCAGCATAAGTGGAGAGGGAAATTATTTGATGTCTCGGGTCGATCTCCTTTTGTTAGGCACTTATTCCAGCACTGTGTTTACAAAATTAAACTACTCCAGCTTTAGCTTGGATGTTGGATCTTTTGCGGTCGGGGTGTTGACACTGGACTGACAGCAGCTTTGGTTAAAGCTATTCTAAGACCCTGTTTTCAGATCACGTTGGTGAATCTGGAAAGAGTATTCTGAGCTTGGTGCAGGATGCATGAAATCAGTGTGTTTGGAGCTAACAGCTCACTACACCTGGGAGAGTTTCATGCTTGTCAACCCTTCAAATGGTGGACTTGTGACATTGATTTGGGAAACTTTTGTTACCTGTATCTTATTCTGTTATACTTCCGGAAACGGTTGGAAAATTGGGTTCAGTTCAAGGTAGAGGGACCTCCCAAATCCAACTCCTTACCTGATCAGGTGTCCGTTTCCAACCTGGATTCGGTTGCAAGGATGGGGACTTGGAACGTGATGGAGTAACCAGGATTTGAGTGTCGGCCTAGTGCTCTGTCTGGTCTGACAATTCTTCCTCTCCGTCTGTTTCCAGGACACCACACTGGCGTTATGGATCCCGTCGATGGTGCTGTCAACAGTGGAAGGAATCCTCTCCGCCCGTTGCTTTGTGGTGGCAATGATTCTTCGTGGGATTGGCCCCTGTGGACAGAGTGACATGGTAGACCGGGTGAGTTGGGGATTGGGGGCTAAGGAGGGGTGGGTTAGGGTAGAGGAGGTTTGGGGCAGAGAGTGTTGTGTATGGTTATTCTAACTATGGGTAGTGCAAGGAATATGAAGAGACAAGAAGCTGCTCCAACACATGCATCTTGTCTCTGCACTGTGCCTATGTCATTGACATTCCTCATAGTGTGGGAGGTGAGAGCCACGATATTTTAATTGAATATAGCACTGTTAGGTGACTGACACCATGCCTGGAGATCTTGTCCATTCTCCCTAGCCTTTTAAGTACTTTTGTCCAGAATCTTATTGTTTGTAAACTGATGTTGTTTGACAGATCGAGGAGGAAGATCCAGCGAAAGGGAAAAAACACAGAGAATTGGAAACTTACAAACTCATCAGCAGCAGCCGAGAAGTCCAACTGTAGAAGCACTGGGTGAGTGGTGACCTTCCTCCACAGTGGTACGGTTCATTGAAGTTAGTTGACATCTAACCAATATTGCAAACTTGATACTTATCATTTTTTCCTTCTTCTGAACTAATCCAGATTTGAGGGATTAAGATTTCTTTATTAGTCACATGTACATCGAAACACACAGTGAAATGCATCTTTTGCGTAGAGTGTCCTGGGGGGCAGCCCACAAGTGTCGCCACGCTTCCGGCGCCAACATAGCATGCCCACAACTTCCTAACCCGCCCGTCTTTGGAATGTGGGAGGAAACCCGAGCACCCGGAGGAAACCCATGTAGACACGGGGAGAATGTACAAACTCCTTACAGACAGCGGCCGGAATTGAACCCGGGTCACTGGCGCTGTAATAATGCTACAAAGGATCAACGACAATCTTGTTGAATAGGGCCACAGGTTTGAAAGGTGCCAATTCTTGTTCATCCCTCACCCTCCTTGTGAACTTCACATGCTGCGAGATGCTTCCAAGGTTCTAGCCAGCTTCCAACTTTACTCTGGTGACATTGAGAGTCATCGGGCCTTTCGAATGTGGTGATGTGGCACTATACCTACCCATCCTGCTCTGTACATGGACAACCTTTAAGGATTTCCTGAATGGCACTGGTTTTGCTAATTTTTATGAATATCCGGGAACCTTGACCCTGAACCATCTCCCACCATCCCCCCCCCCCACCCCCTACCCTCAAAAGTGACCTTTTCTGTTAAAGGAGATAAGCCAGGTATAGAATATTTTCGGTCCAATGTTTGTACTACAGCTTGACAGTTATGGCAGGCACGGTAGTGCAGCGGTTAGCGTAACACTATTACAGCGCCAGCGACCCAGGTTCAATTCCCACCACTGTCTGTAAGGAGTTTGTAAGCTCTCCCCGTGTGTACTTGGGTTTCCTCCGGATGCTCTGGTTTCCTTCCCATTCCAAAGACGTACGGGTTAGGAAGTTGTGGGCATGCTATGTTGGCGCCGGAAGCGTGGCGACACTTACGGGCTGCCCCTGGGATACTCTACGCAAAAGGTGCATTTCACTGTGTGTTTCGATGTACATGTGACTAATAAAGATATCTTAATCTTAAATTTTACTTATGGCCGAGTTACATCGAACGGTACAGCACAGGAACAGGCCCTTTGGCCCACCATGTTGTTCTGAACTAATTAAACTAGTAATAATACACCTAACTAAACTAATCCCTGCTGCCTACCCAATGTCTATATCCCTCCGTTCTCGGCACATTCATGTGCCTATCTAACAGCCTCTTAAATGCCTCTGTCGTATCTGCCTCCACCACCACCCCTGGCAGCGCATTCCAGGCAGCACATCTTCTTTGAACTTGCCCCCTATCACCTTAACTGCTTGCCCTCTGGTATTAGACATTTCAACCCCGGGAAAAAGATACCAGCTGTCTACACTGTCAATGCCCCTCATAATATTATGCACCTCTATCAGGTCTCCCCTCGGCCTCCACTGTTCCAGAGAAAACAACCCAAGTTTGTCCAACCTCTCCTTACAGATGTCCTATAATCCAGGCAGCATCCTGGTAAACTTCTGCATCCTCTCCAAAGCCTCCACATCCTTCCTGTAATGGGGTGACCAGAACTGAATGCAATACTCCAGATGAAGCCTAACTAGAGTTTTATAAAGCTGCAGCATAACTTCCTGACTCTTGTACTCAGTGCCTCAACTGCTAAAGGCAAGCATGCCGTACGCCTTCTTTACTGCCCTATCAACCTGCGTGGCCACTTTCAGGAAGCTATGGATTTGGACCCCAAGATCCCTCTGTACATCAACACTGTTAAGGGTCCTGCCATTAACAGTGCACTAACCCTTTACATTTGATCTCCCAAAGTGCAACACCTCACACTTGGCTAGATTAAACTCCATCTGTCATTTCTCCGCTCATATCTGCAACTGATCTACATCCTGCTCTATCCTTTGCCAGTTTTCTGCACGATCCACAATGCCACCAATCTTTGTGTTGTCTGGAACTTACTAACCCACCCATCCACGTTTTCATCCAAGTCATTTATATACAGTAGATCACAACCAGTTGATTAATTTATTCCCAACACAACATTCTGATACTGAACAGGAAGACTAGGTGATTTAGACTCCACTGGGCTAAAACCAGAAAATGCTGGAAACACTCAGCAGGTCAGGCAGTAGCTGTGGAAGGAGAAACAGATTTAATGTTTCACATCCAGGACCCTTCATCAGAACTGGGTTGGTTAAGGGGAATGATTTGGATGCTGCAAAGGTTTAGGTGACCCAGATTTGGAGGGAGGGTGTGGATCCAGGTGTTTTTTGTTTGCTGGATCTTGCCCGTGGCCAACACCTTTTGGATACTTGCCCAAACATTACAGCCTTTGCAGGATGGATGATTGAGAGTCTGGTCTACGGGATGATCTCTGATGAGGAATGCCCAAGAATGACCATCACTTGGAATCATACCTCAGCGTGGAACCGGTACCTTTGGAGAACCAAAAAAAATCAAATACTGATGAATTGCAGCATGAATCCTCGGCATTTGACTGGTTTCATTCCAAATCCCACCGAGTGAAACGTTCATCCAGCAAAATTTAAAAAAATGCTGAAAATGCTTTGCAGGTCAGGCTGTATCTAGAGCGAATGAAGCACAGTTAACTTTTCATGTCAATGTCTTTTCATCAGAACCTTTTTGAATGAAAGAACATAAGAGATTGGAGCAGTTCTAGGCCATTTAGCTTCTCAAACTTGCTGCATTCATCAAGATCATGGTCGGTAAAGATCATGGGACCCAAGTACAGATTCTGCTGGTACCCCACTAATTACAGCCTGCCAAAGGTCCACTTAGTCCCACTTGTTGCTTATTGCCCAATAACCAATTCTCAGTCCATGTCAGTACCTTACCCCCAATTCCATTTCGAACTTTCTTGCCCAACCTCCTATGTGGAACCTTATCCAAAGCCTTCTGAACATCCAAATACACCACATCCATTGGTTCTCCTTTATTGATTCTATTAATCACATCCTCAAAGTAGGTGGAAAAAAGTAGTTTTGTCAAATATAATGTTCCTTTCATAAAACCATGCCACCTCTGCTTAATATTATTATCGTTTTCGTGATCTTTTAGTACAACAGCTTGGTAGTTCCCTGGTTCTCTCTCCCTCTTTTTTTAAATAGTGGGACCATACTTGCTTCCCTCCGATCCACAGGAACAATCCTAGAGTCTTTGGAATCCTGGAAGATGATAACGAGGGCATTCACCTTCTCTATAACCACCTAAAATTAAATTGGTTTATTATTGTCACATATACCAAGGTACAGTGAAAAACTTGGTTTTGCATGCCTCCAAACAGATCACTTCATTACATCAGTTCACTGAGGTAGTACAAGGGAAAAGCAATAACTGAATACAGAATATAGTGTTACAGTACAGAGAAAAAGTACAGTGCAGGCAGACAATAAGGTGCAAGGTCATAACGAGGTAGATTGTGAGGTCAAGAGTCCATTTTATCGTACTAGGGAACGGTTCAATAGTCTTATAACGGTGGGATAGAAGCTGTCCTTGAGCCTGGTGGTACGTGCTTTCAGGCTTTTGTATCTTCTGCCCAATGGGAGGGGGGAGAAGAGAGAATGTCTGGGGTGGGTGGGGTCTTTGATTATGTTGGCTGCTTTACCCTTTCAAAACACTGGGCTGTAGATTATTAGTTCCCTGGGATTTATTGGCTTTTAGTCCCCCCCCCCCCCCAGTTTCTCTCATACCTTTTTTTCTACTGCTTATTTCCTTCCATTGCTCATTCCAGCTTAAAGGAATAAAACTCATTGACCTGGTGTTAACTCTGTTTCTCTCTCCACAGATGCTGCCTGACCCACTGAGTGTTTCCAACATTCCGTTTTCACTTCAGATGTCCAGCAGTTTTTCATGTTTGTACAGTTGTCTGTGTGGGTTAATTGTTGCTGACGGTCCTTGGGGAAAACGACACTACTTTAGATATTTTTAAAGGGGATTGTAAGAGTTTTTAAAATGTATTCTTAAAAATAGCCGTTGGTTTCTGATTTCTCTTTTTTAACAATTTTTTTAAGAAAACCTATCGGTTCAAAATTCTAAGTGGTCATTATAGTCCAAGCTATCAGAGGTCAGTTGCTGCAGTAGTAACTCGTCAGCGGCTGTCACTTTGAAGTCTATAAATGCTTGTTTCTTCTGACCTCAATCCGGTGGAGTTGCCCCTTGATGAATTGCCCATGTGTTTCACGTGGGATTGTTTTGTCTCTCATCTGAAGAGATTTATTCACTTTCCCCCATCCTCATTTATTCCACCTCCCTCTCCCCAACTTTCTCTTGCTCCCCCTCCACCCCCTTGAGCTTCTCGCCTGTTGTGTGTTGAAGCAGGTTTTGTTGTGGCCTTTCTATTTCTTAATCACTATAACATTCACTGTTGTACTCAGTAAGCTGGGCAAATGGTGACTAAGCTACAGTGTTTTTGAATCCCTTTCAGCTGAAGGGCTACAGGGGTACTGAGCTCTAGAATTCTCTGTGCTAAGATGGCGAGAGCTTTATCCACTTAGACTGAGGTTCTTCCTTGGAGATGGGGACTTTGTCTTCATTGGGTGGAATTACCAGGAGGAGGGGTTCTTATTGTAATTGTACAATAAGGGAGACTAATCTTGGAGTAAGTACTGAAAGTTTGGAAACAACAGCGGGACTCAGCGGCTCAGGCAGCATCTATGGAGGGAAATGGACAGTCGATGTTTTGGTTCGAGACCCCTTCATCTGGACTGAAAGATTGAGGGGAGATAGGCAGTATAAAGAGGTGGAGGGGAGGGGTGGAGCAAGCTGGCAGGCGATGGGTGGATCCAGGTGAGGGGGGTGGTGATAGGCAGATGGGGGGTCTTTTTTCAGTCTATGTACCTTGGAGTCAATATGGTATAGGTCCACTGAGTTGTTTTCTGGGATGGAAGGGTTGGGCTATGAAGGAAGATTAACCAGTGATCTGATGGATATAACTTCTGAGGGGAGGTTGATGGGTGGATATCAACCACCTGGGACGCTCTGGAATTGTTCCTTTTAAGACCAGTTGGTGAGTCACCGTACTGGAGCTCTGGGCTTACTTGGCGAGGGAGTAGTTGAGAAGTGGTCGAGCAGGTTCCTGGGTTTAATGTCTGCTGACTTTGGTGATCTAAGAGAGGTGCCACGGCAACTAACCTCAGTGCCTTGGGGCTAGGGAGGGGAAAATTAGCATTTGTGGGAGGGGTGGTGAAAGACATCAGTGCTACTTCAGCACAGATGTGGGACAAAAGGGTAAAATGATTCTGAATATGATGACGAAGTTATGAGCTTCATTTGGCTTTATGTGAAATTCAATTTAACTATGTAGGGTTTTTTTTTACAAAGCAGACCCAGACATAAAATGTTGGTATTGTTCACTTTTGTGGTGGATGTACAGTTACTACAAGCCGTTGTGCGCATATATCATGTTAAACGTTTCAAATAAAGATTGCTAATGGATCTCATGTTTTGCTTGGTTTGATTTTAGGCTTAAAGCCGAGACTGAGTTAACTCTTTTCTAAGTTAAACTGGCAGTGTTTTTTTAGAACATAAAACATAGAATCATAGCACAATACAAGCCCTTTGGCCCACAATGTTGTGCCGACCTTTAAACCTCGCCTAACCCCTTCCTCCCACATAAATTCCTCCATATGCTTATCTAGCAATCTCTTGATATTGACCAATGTACCTGCCTCCACCACTGCTCCAGGCAGCGCATTCCATGTCCCAACCACTCTCTGGGTAAAAAACCTTCCTCTGATATCTCTCTTGAACTTCCCACCCATTACTTTAAAGCCATGCCCTCTTGTATTGAGCATTGGTGCCCTGGGAAAGAGGCGCTGGCTGTCCACTAATATTTTGTATACCTCTATCATGTCTCATCTCATCCTCCTCTTTATATGGATAAACCTGGACAAATGTGAGGTGTTACACCTTGGTAGGACCAGTGTCAGGAGGCAGTACAGTCTTTGGGGCAAGACGCTTAACAGTGTTGAAGAGCAGAGAAACCTTGGGGTGCAAGTCCATGGCTCATTGAAAGTGGCTACACAGGTAGATAGGGTGGTTAAGAAGGCTTATGGAATGCTTGCTTTCATTAACTGGGGTATTGAGTATAGGAATCGAGAAGTAATGATGCATCTCTATAGAACTCTGGTTAGCCTGCATTTAGAGTATTGCGTGCAATTCTGGTCACCTCACTTTTGGAAGGATGTGGAGGTTTTAGAGAGGATGCTGCCTGGATTAGAGGGCATGTGCTATCAGGAGAGGCTGGACAAACTTGGGCTCTTTTCTCTGTAGCGGCGGAGGCTGAGGGGTGATCTGTTGGAAGTGTATAAAATTATGAGAGGCATAGATAGGGTGGACAAGCAATATCTTTTTCCCATTATTGAGCGATCTAGTACCAGAGGACAAGCATTTAAGGTGAGAAGGGGTAGGTTCAGAACAGATGTGAGGGGTAAGTTTTTTTTACTGAGAGAGTGGTGGATGACTGGAATGCGTTGCCTGATAGGGTGGTGGAGGCAAATTCATTGGGGGCTTTTAAGAGGGGCTTGGATGGGCACATGAATGAGAGGAAAATGGAGAGATATGGGCATTCTGTAGGTAGGAGGGATTAGCTACGTCGGCATAACATTGTGGGCCGAAGGGTCTGTTCTGAGCTGTACTGTTCTGTGTTCTATGATATGGGTGACAATGGCAAGGCAAAGATTTAGTTCCAGTCCTTAGGTACTTTGAACTAAGTGCTTCCTTGGTTAAGAGTTATTACTGTCGGTCTGGAGTCACTTAGGACAGACAACTACGGATGACAAACTTACAAACTTACCTCACTAACAGGTGTGACTGAACTGAATGTACGCTGCAATGTCGTCGTCTCCTGGTCACCATTATTTTTGCTGGCTTTTCAGTACAGATGTACTTAGTTGAATTTTAATTCCCCAGTTGCTGTGATAGGATTTGAACATATTCAGAATCAGAACCAGGTTTATTCTTACTGACCTGAATGTCGTGAAATTTATTGTTATACAACAGGAGTACATTGCAAAGAAATAAAATTACTACAAGTTACAAAATAAGTAAATAGTGTAAAAAAAAAGGAATAATGATGTAACAACACACACAAAATGCTGGAGGGACTCAGCGGGTCAGGCAGCATCCCCGGAGGGAAATAAACAGTTGACGTTTTGGGCTGAGACCCTTCATCAGGACTGGAAAGGAAGAGGGCAGAAGCCAGAATAAGAAGGTCGGGGGGAGGGGAAGGAGCACACGCAGGCAGGGGAGAGGTGAGTCCAGGTGAGGGGGGAAGGTAGGTGGGTGGGGGAGGGGGAGAAGATGTAATAAGGTAGAAGAGGCAAAAGGGCCGAAGAAGGAGGAATCCGGTAGGAGAGGGCAGTGGACCGTGGAATAAAGGATGGGGGAGGGGAGGAGATGGGCAGGTCATCAAGGCGGGGGAAGGGGGCCACAGGAATAAGGGAAGACAAAGGAATGGGGTGGGGGGGGGGTTAAAGAAAAAAGAGAGGGTGTGGTTCAGCGCATCTGTTCCCATGATGAAGCTTTCCATTCTAGGACATCAGAGACAGTGAGGGTCCTTAGAGATGGATGCCACCTCCTTGAGGCACCACCTCTTGAAGCTGTCTTTGATGGCGGGGGAGGGTTGTGCCTGTAATGGAGCTGGCTGAGTCTACAACCCTCTGCAGCCTCTTGTGATCCTGCGCATTGGAGCCTCCATACCAGGCGGTGATGCAACCAGTCAGAATGCTCCCCACCGTATATCTGTAGAAATTTGGAAGAGGCTTTGGTGACACACCAAATCTCCTCAAACTCCTAATGAAGTAGAGCTGCTGGCATGCCTTCTTTGTAATTGCATGAACTATTAGTTCATGCCTCTGATAATCCAGCGAAATAACAACCTGCCCACATGTCTCTGTGTGGTGAGAGGTGTGAATGCAAGTCAAAGTCAAGTTTATTGTCATGTGCACAAGTGCATGTGTGCACAGGTGCAATTTGCAGCAGCAGCAATACATGAGTGATATGAAATGCAAGTGATGTGAAGTGTAGTTCACAAGCTGAGACTCTGCAAATGCTTAAAAAAAGCAAGTAGCTGAGTTCTGATGATGTGTTCCACACCTGAAACACTAACTCTCCCTGACCTGCTGAGTGTTTCCAGCATTTTCTATTTTTATTTAAGGAGCCAATTTGTACTGGTCGCCAAGAAGAATTCCTGCCCCTGTGTATTATTAGTCACAAGTCATGCAGAACAGAAACAGGACCCTTAGCCCATCGTGTCTGTACCGACCATCAGACACTCATTCTATGTTAGTCCCATTGTTTTAAATTCTCCCCACATTCCTATCCATTTGCCCCAGATTTTACCACTCGCATACACACCAGGGGCAATTTACAGCAGCCAATTAACCCACAAACCTGCACATCTTTGTGATGTGGGACAAACCGGACCACCCGAGCGAAACCCACACGGTCACAGGGAGGACGTGCAGACTCCACACATACAGCACCGGAGGTCAGGGTTGAACAAGTTGATGAGTGGGCAAGAACATTGAAGATGAAATATATAACGAGGAAAAGTTTGAAGTTATCGACTTTGCACAAAAGCAGTATATTTCTAAGTGGTGGGTGTTTCAGTCATAGTGTTGGAACAAGGGGTAGACCATTTAGGACTGAGATGAAGAGAACTGTCTTCACTAAGAGGGTAATAAATCTTTGAAAGTCTCTACCTGGAGTACTGTGGAGGTTTGTCATTGAGTTCATTCAAAACAGAGATGGATAAATTTCTGGATATGAATGAAGTCAAGAGATCTTGGGGCAGTGCAGGAAAATGGTGTTGAGGTAGGTGTCATGGTCTTGATGAACGGTGGAGTAGGTTCAAACCACTGGATGGGTTATTCCTGCTCCTCCTCATGTTCTTGTCTATGAATGCATTCTGACCTGTTACAAAGGGTGGTAGAATTTTGGGACACTCTGTAAATGGCAATTAACGCTCTGTCAAAGTCTAGGTTATGTTCACATGCACAAGTACATGTGTGCACAGGTGCAATGAAAAACTTCCCTGCAGCAGCATCACAGGCACAGAGCGTCAGATAAGCAGCATCCACAAGAAAAACATAAATTAAACATAAATACAATTTTTCACAAGAAAGAACACGATTAGAACAAAGAAAAAGTCCATTGTAGTGCAAAGTGGTCATAGTGTTGTTGTAGTGAGGTAGTGATCAAGGTTGTGCTGGTTGGTTCAAAAACTGAATGGTTGAAGGGAAGTAACTGTTCCTGAACCTGGTGGTGTGGGACTTCAGGCTTCTGTACCTCCTGCCCGATGGTAGCTGCGAGGAGATGGCACGGCCTGGATGGCGGGGATCTTTAATGATGGATGTAGCCTTCTTGAGGCAGCACCTCCTGTAGATACTACCGGTGGTGGGGAGGGATGTGCCAGTGATGTATTGCTGGATCACTGTTAAAGAACCATCTGTTCTCTAATGACTGACACCGCAAACGCAGGTTTTCCTGATGGTAGGAAGGTGAGTTAATGTTTTTTCCCCTCTGTAAATCCAAGGTCTGAAGCCTTTCTGCTGCACCAGACACATTGCTTTCTGTGAATGAAGCATTCATCGGATTCTCGTGAATGTTGCAGTTCCTGGTTTAACCACTAGATGGTACAGAAGTCATCAAAATGATTCTTATGCAGAATGGTGTCCACATAATCTTAGCAATTAGTACACGGGCTCCCTGGGTTGCAGAAGAGCTGATTTACAGAAATCTGACATTACGCAAATTCTCCCAGAACTTTTGAAAGAATTCTTCCTGATTGTAATAATAATATGTTCTGTGGTATTCCTTATGTCCCGGTGACCGCCCACTTCAATTCCACATCCCATTCCCTTATCAACATGTCTATCCACGGCCTCCTCGACTGCCACGTTGAGGCCAGATGTAGGTTGGAGGAACAACACCTCACATTTCGCTTTAGTCTCCGAATTGACGGCCTCAACATCGATTTCTCTAACTTCCAGTGACCCCTCCCCTCTTCTCCCCCCTTTTTTGTCTTCCCCCATTCCTGTAGCCCCCTTCCCCCTTCTTTCCCCTTCCCCCGCCCTCAAGACCCACCTATCTATTCCCCACCTCCTTTCCTTTATTCCATGGTCTACTGCCCAGGACTGCAAGAAACTGCAGAGAGTTGTGGACACAGCCCAGCGCATCATGGACACCAGCCTCCCCTCCATGGACTGTGTCTTTACCTCTCGCTGTTTCGGTGAAGCAGCCAGCATAATCAAAGACCCCACCCACCCAGGCCATTCTCTCTTCTCCCGTCTCCCATCGGGTAGAAGATACAGGAGCCTGAGGGTACATACCACCAGGCTCAAGGACAGCTTCTACCCCACTGTGATGAGTATTGAACGGTTCCCTTATATGGAGATGGACTCTGACCTCACGATCTACCTTGTTGTGACCTTGCACCTTATTGCACTGCACTTTCTCTGTAGCTGTGACACTTTACTCTGTACTGTTATTGTTTTTACCTGTACTACATCAATGGACTCTGTACTAACCCAATGTAACTGCACTGTGTAATGAATTCATCTGTACGATCGGTATGCAAGACAAGTTTTTCACTGTACCTCGGTACAAGTGATAATAATAAACCAATAACAATACTGAATTCTTTCTTCTTCAGCCGTTTGCCTCTTCTACCTATCAACTCTCAGCTTCTTACTTCTCCCCCCCCCATCCCCTCCCCCACCCTCCTACCTTCGCCTTCTCACCTGGACTCACCTATCACCTGCCTGCATGTACTCCTCCTCCGCCCCCGACCTTCTTATTCTGGCTTCTGACCTCTCTCTTTCCCGTCCTGATGAAGGGTCTCGGCCTGAAACGTCGACTGTTTATTTCCCTCCATAGATGCTGCTTGACCTGCTGAGTTCCCCCAGCACTTTGTGTCTGTGGCTCTGGACACAGTATATATTCCATTAGTTTAATTATGGATGGGGTTAGGGTGAATATTTGATGAAATAAATTTGATGAATATTTGATGAAGGAATTACATAGAACATGGAACAGTTCAGCACAGGAACAGGCCCTTCGGCCCACAATGTCTGTGCTGACCATGATGGCAAATTAAACTAAACCAATCTCCTTGCACATGATCCACATGTTCCCTGCATGTTCATGTGCCTGTCTGAGTGATAGGAAGTGCAATAAGATATGGGTAGCGATAGAAAATATACGTTTCTGGCTTGCGGACAGCTCTCAGGAATTGAAAAGAAACAAAGGACTGCAGATGCTGGAATCTAGATGAAAAACACTCTGATGCTGGGGGAACTCAGCAGGCCAGGCAGCATCCGTGGAGAAAAGCAGCCAGTCAATGTTTCGGGTCGGGACCCTTCTTCAGGACTGAAGATAGGAAAAGGGGAAGTCCAATATATAGGAGGGAAAAGCAGAGCAGTGATAGGTGGACAAAAGAGGGGAGGTGGGGTGGGCACAAGGTGGAGATAGGTAGATGCAGGAGAGAGATAGTGATAGGGAGGTGCGGGGGAGGAGGGGAGAGCAGATCCACTGGGGGATGGGTCAAAGGTAAGAATTGTCAGGAATTGAACCCTTGAGTAATCCAGGGACCACCTGTACGTCATCTTTGCTGCATTCTAATGACCAATTACATCATATGGAAGTACAAATCAAGTTTTTTTTTATTCAGAATGAAACACATTCAAAAAACTTTCTGGATTTAAATTCTGATTCAAAAATGAAAGATTTTCAGGAGTATGGAATTCCCTCTCAAAAATTATCTCTCTCAATCTTTTGTTTGATGATCCTTCTGTGAAATCCTTTGGATTAGTCAGTTTATTGTCATATACCCAAGGGTACAATGAAATTCCTTGCTCGCATGAAGCTCACAGAATAAACAGTTTACATGGTAATAATAAATACAACAATAAATAGAGCTACGAGTGCAAAACAGAATATTGTGGTGCAGTCTGAGGTAATTTGAAGCCCAAGGCTCATCCAACTGAGGACCTGGAAAGTGTTGGCTGCCCAATTTACAGGAGACAAATAAAACGTGAGAGTGGGTGAAAAGTGTTGGGAAGTAAATGGCGGACTGTGGGGTCTTTGTTTTGGAGGTCAGAGAGTTAAACAGATAAGAAACAGGCCCTTTGGTCCCTTCTGTTGCTGCTGTCATCAAGTATTGATTTGGTTTGATTTGGTTTATTATTGTCACTTGTACCGAGGTGCAGTGAAAAACTTGTCTTGCATTCCGATCGTACAGGTCAATTCATTACACAGTGCAGTTACATTGAGTTAGTACAGAGTGCATTGAGGTAGTACAGGTAAAAACAATAACAGTACAGAGTAAAGTGTCACAGCTACAGAGAAAGTGCAGTGTAATAAGGTGCAAGGTATCTATCTATACCAATCCAATTTACCAGCACTCAGCCTGTAGCCCTCTCCGTCCTGGCATTTCAGGTGCTTGCACATTATGAGAATGCTGACAATACTCTGGGGCAGTGTGTTCCAGATGTCAATCATCATCTGAGCGAAAAATAGTCTATCCTCTATCTCTCCTACCCCTTGCCTTAAATCTCGCGTCCTCTGGTTATACACACCTGTTAAGAAGAATGGTTTGTTACTACCCACCCTGTTTGTGCCCCTCATAATTTTGTACACAAAATAGGCTTCCCCAACCCAAGCCCAGTCTGTGCAGGTGAATGACCTGGAGATGGAATCTCTGTAACTGCACCTGGGGACTTACAAATTCCCAGATAATTGGGCACCATCCTGGAACTTGGAGAATCCATGAACAGATAAAGGAAAATCAAATTTATTCATTTCCAGGGCAAGGTGGATAGAGTGAAGGACAGGGCTAGAGGGATTGTTCTGCTTGGAGCTAGTATTGAATCAATGGGCTGAATAGCCGCCTCCTCTGTGTTTATAATTCTATAATTCTTGATTTTACTTGAATAGTCTGCTTAAAGAAAATCTCCCAAAACTTTGCCGTTTTAAACGTCGTCAACTTTTCAGGAATGCAATGCAATTCCAATCTCCGGAAATTCCCGAACGGTGTCGCCCCGGAGCTTCATATCCTCCGGAAACAGCCGATCCCGGGCCTCCCCTCCGGAAACAGCCGATCCCGGGCCTCCCCTCCGGAAACAGCCGATCCCGGGCCTCCCCTCCGAAAACGGCCGATCCTGCGCCTCCCCCTCCGGAAACAGCTGAAGCCTTCAGTTCTCCTCCGGAAACTACCGAAGCCGCGCCTCTCCTCCGGGGATAGCCGAATCCCTCCGCTCATAGCCGAATCCCTCCGCGCAACCCTCCGGAGACGGCCGATCCGGCGCTCTCCCTCCGGAAACTGCCGAAGCCGCGCCTCTCCTCCGGGGATAGCCGAATCCCTCCGCTCAACCCTCCGGAGACGGCCGATCCGGCGCTCTCCCTCCGGAAACTGCCGAAGCCGTTGGCCCGTCCCCTCCGGCCGCCCCTCCTCCCCTCTGCCTCCAAAAGTGTCTCCGGCCGCTGCCGCCGGCCTTCGGTTCGCCGCTGTCATGGCGAAGGGACACGGCTTAAAACTCACGCAACAGAACAGGTGAAACGGAGGAGAGCAGCGGAAAGTAGATGGAAAGGAGAAATTAAAATCACCTCAGGAGATAAAAGTTGGGAGCTTCTGGTGAAGAGTTGGCGGCCGCGTCGACGTTTAAATCATTGCTGACCCAGTTCCTCCTCAATTTTATATTTTATTTTAAATTCAAAGTGATTGTTTTAAAAGAGAGGCTGAAGGAAAAGTTTTGTTCTGGAGTGGGAGCTGTGAGCTTCATCGTGCCAGCGACATGTCCGAGTCCAACGTGAAGGTGGCGGTGAGGATTCGCCCCATGAACCGGAGAGGTAGATGTTCCACGTTATCACCATCAAAAATCGTTTGCCCTACTTTATATCCTCCTCTTGGGTCTGATTTGATCGTGTTAATAGCAGGGTTAGGCTTACAATTTAAGACCGTCCAAAGTTTGCCCTCTCCTGATGAGTCCACGTGTAATTAAAATATTAAATGACTTTCAGTTAATCTTCATAAATATTGCATTTGTTCTTGAATGTAGCTTTCAAAGACGATTATGCTGCTGATTTTTTAAGAATATCTATCAGAAAGGAAACACTCAAGGCTAGAAATCCTGCCTCGAATTCCAAAATCATACTTGATTGCAGATAGATCTGAAATTGCATCGAGTTGGCTAGTTTCTAACTTATTAATTTATTGTTAGGGGCAGGGTTTTGTTTTAAGTTTGGGCGGAGGAAGGGAAAATTAAGGGCAGGCTGAGTCAGTTCATGAATAAAAGAAATAAGGTGTTTCTGGCTAGCTGCTGGATCACCTGTTGACTGGATTCAGTTGGAGCATTTATTTCAGCCATTAAGCTTGAGGGTCTTCTATTGTGCCGTTTGATTTCTGCTGTGACAGTGCCTTTCTTAGCTACTGCTGAAATTATGGAAGTTGAAACAATTGTTTTTCTATAGTTAGCAGTAACATGAGCTAGTTCATTTTGGTTTCGGGATCTGCTTTTAATATTTATCTGTATATCTAGAGGATTTCATATTTAGCTTTGATGACCCTTGGTTTTATGTTTGTTTTCTGTTTAATTTTTAACAATGTAAAAAAGAAACAGGATTTCTTCCTGATTGTGACAGATTTTTCCTTCTGAATGGGGGAAAATATACAGTTCCTCAGCTGACCAGGGCCGCTTTTGTGCTTTGACCAGAGATTTCCTGCTTAATTCCTTTAAAGCTTTTGTCTCTTTTAATTAAAACTTGTAAGGAGTCACTATGTGTCACAAGCCAAAAATCCAAGAAATTCTCCTTTTTGGGAGGGGCACAACTAGACAAAAGCCAAATTCCAAAGAAGTGAATTTTGAATCAAAATATATTTGTATTCCTCATACAGGAACAACAAATTGCAATTACTTTGTGCTTTTAATGTTGAGAAATCTTCCAAGCTATTTTGCTGGAGCAACACTTGACAGCAAAGAACTGCAGTCCTTGCCTGTTTTAAAGGCCTATTGCACCCTTGCTTTATTTTGTGCTGCATCACTTCTGATGCTGGTGAAAACTTACTCCCCACCATGGCTCTGATGATACAGTGCCTTGCTCATGTATTGTAGTCTCTACGTGAAAATATGGTGAATTCTGTGTCAATGGCACGTTTTGGCTATAATAAAGCCAGATCTGATTGGGTCCTCATTCTAGTGCCCACACAGCAGCACTTTCACTTTGAATAGAGAACAGAAGCCTTGACACTTTTTAAGCCAAGCCATCCCAACTTGCTGAGGCAGGTTATGGAGCCATACTGCAAAGAAACAGACCCTTTGGCCCACTGTGTCTGTACCGATCTATACTAATCTGATTTTTCAGCATTCATCCTGTAGCCTTCTATGCTGTGGTGTTTCAGTTGCTCATTAAATGCCTCCACCACTCTCACAGTGATTGCATTCCAGATTCCAACCACCCTCTGTGTAAAAAGAAATGTTCCTCAAATTCTCTCCATATCTCCTACCCCTTAAACCTATGGTCTCTGGTTTTCGACAATTCTGCGAAAGGGAAAGCGTTTTTCACTGTCTCCCCTATCTTTGCCCCTTGTGATTTTGTACACCTGAGTCATGTTTCTCCCTCCCACCCCACTCCAAGGAAAACAATCCCAGCCTATCCAGTTTCTCCATGTACCTGAAACACTCCATCCCAGGCAACATCCTGGTGAATCTCCTCTGCAATCCTTCCTACAGTGTGAAGACCAGAACTGTACACAGTAATCCAATTGTGGCCAAAGTATTGTTTTGCACAGTTGAGCCATGACCTTCCTGCTCTTACACTCTGTGGCCTGGCTAACGAGAACAATCATCCTGTATGCCTGTAATGACGTCACTTCACCACACTGCTATTTACATTTATGGTTTACCAACATTATTTAACATGCTTTGTACACTTACAGACATGCATTCTAAACTTTATATTCCTTGTTGTCCTTCCCAATCTGAATCATGGAGATGTGGAGAGATACAGCCTGGAAATAGGCCCATACGCCCACTAATGGGTGTTGACCATCAACCCCGCATTGCATTAATCTCATTTTTTATTCTTCCCACAGCTTCATCAACTCCCAACACACTAGGAGCAATTGCCACTCACCTACACACTAGGGACAATTTACAATGACCTAATTAACCTACCAACCCACACGTTTTGGGGATATGGGAGGAAATCGGAGCACCTAAGGAAACCTCATGAGGTCACAGGGAAAACTCCACACAGATGGTACCGGAGGTCAGGATTTGAGCCCGGTTCTCTAGAGCTTTGAGGCGGCATCTTTACTAGCTGTGTCACTGTGCTGCCCTCTGCTCCACTGAAGGTGGTACTCCTTCCTTCTCTTGTACCATCCCATGCTTTCACTTCTACTGTTGAATGCTAGGGTCTGTTCTCAGGCCAGTTTTGTTTAAACCTTCCCCAATCACAATAGTAAACTTCCCTGCAAGGACGCTGTCGTGGTCTCATTGGAGTGCAGCATGTCCATTTGCCTCCTACCTCAGAATTGGTCACAATGCACGAAGAATCTGAAGGCCTCCTGCTACACCATGTCTATAGCACACATTAATTCTCTTCCTAGAGTCACAGAGTTATACAGCAAGGAAACAGAACCTTTGGCCCAACCCGTTCGTGCCAACCAAGTTGTCTACTTGAGCTATTCCCATTTCCCTGCATTTGGTCCATATCCCTCTGAACCTTTCCTATCCCTGTACCTGTCTAAATGTCTTTTAAACGTCATAATCGCACCCACCTCTACCACTTCCTTTGACAGCTCGTTTCGTATACCCACTACCTTCTGTGTGGAAAAAGTTGCTCCTCAGTTCTTCCTGTTTTTACATCTTTCTGGCACTGATGATGTTGACCTTGCTGAAATCTTCAAGTAACTGTCTCAAAACAGACCACTGACTAAATCTGCAACCTTCAACTTTGCTCAAGGGAAAAGTTTCTCACTATCTACCCTATCTTTGCTCCTCATAATTTTGTACACCTCAGCCATGTCCCCCCACCCTCACCCTTCACTTCTGGATGAGTTCCACATTAGGCACTGGAAATCAATGAGTCATTTTAAATGTATGTTACGCATTTTAAAAAGTTTCCCTGCTAAAGTTTTACAGACTTTTTACTACCTTGATGTACTTATGTATGGCATGATCTGTCTGGGTGGAACGCAAACAAAGCTTTTCACTGTATCTTGGTACATGTGACAATGATAAACCAATACCAAGATTAATTTTATACACTGTTAATAACCACAATAATTAAAATACAGTTATGATTTTTATGTTGCTGGTGGTAAACTGTGTTAAGATTCTTAAGTTGGCAGTGGCATATCTTGGTATCAAGATTTTATTCCAGTAAAAATAATGCAAAATACTACCAAAGATTATGCACTCTTCTGGATGATTTTATCTACGTGGAACGTCTGTGCTGCAGCGCTTTCTCAGGGGCATCGTTTCAAAGGATTGCTGGAGGCAGATGCAGGATGAATTCGACAGTTTGCAAACAAATAGCGTGTTGTTTTCAGCATCAGAAAGACCTAGTCGGCATCTTTTCTTGACAAAAGTTGACTGTGATGTTGCCCAAATGCTTGCATCCGTAAACACTCTTCAGTTAGAAATGTCCTAGTCCTTGGTTTGTAAACTACATTTAGAGGGAGGAAAAGAACTGGCATTTGTATGGTATTTTTCACTACTTCTTTGTGACATGTCAAACCGCTCAATAGCTAGATGATTTTGGTTTTATTTCTGTTGTAGAGAAATTTGGCATCGATTTGTACACAGCAAGCTCTCACAAGCAGAAAGGCAGGCCAAACTTGGACTTTTTTTTACACCTTCCATGAGCTGGGAGCTTCTAAATACCTTAACGTTCATTGAACTACTTTTTGGATGAACAGTCATGATTATAATGTTGCCTTCTTGGGCAGTCCATTGTGACCGAGGATGACTTCCATTTGTTTTTTTTGGTTCTCAAATGACTGATGATGCCACTGTGGGACACATGGGGCAGGAAGCGACTGACAGGATGGGTGGGTGGATAGTTGTGAGGTGGTGCACTGCCTCTGCCATTTACGCTGGGCCTCTGAGTGCTGTTGATGCATGGAATCAAGGTCCTCAGTAATGCTCCTTCTCCACTTTGAACTGTCGTGGGCCAGAGATTGCCGGGAGCTGCAGAGGAATATTGCATTTGTTTCCAAGAAGGCTTTAGAACCATAGAACACTACAGCACAGAAAACAGGCCATTTGGCCCTTCTAGTCTGTGCCGAAACTTTATTCCGCTAGTCCCATTGACCTACACCCAGTCCATAACCCTCCAGACCTCTCTCATCCATGTATCTATCCAATTTATTCTTAAAACTTAAGAGTGAGCCCGCATTTACCACATCAGACGGCGGCTCGTTCCACACTCCCACCACTATCTGAGTGAAGAAGTTCCCCCTGATGTTTCCCCTTAAACATTTCCCCTTTCAAGACGTGCTTCAAAAAGTGCTCATTTCGGGAGTCTGGTGTCAGGCATTGAACAGTGTGGCAGACCCAATGGAGCTGGTTGAGCATGAGCTTCTATGTTGACCTGAGGGAGACTTTGTTTTGCCCATCCTTCCAATGGATTTGGAGAATTTTGCCGAGATTACATTTGTGATATTTCCATAGTACTTTGTGGTGCTTACTGTAGGTTAACTATGTGCCTGAAGCATTAGCGGTGTTGCTCATTCAGTCACGAGCTTGGTATTGGGTTTAAATCTTAGTTCTAGTGCTAGTGAACTAGAGGTGGTGGTGAGATTTGTCATCAGTGTTTTGCCTTTACTGAGAATTTGCATCCACAATATCAGAATTAAATTTGTTAATAAATTTGATGTGAAATTTGTTGTTTCGCGGCAGCAGTACAGTGCAAAGACATAAAATTACTATAAATTACAAAAATAAATGATGCAAAAAAAAGGAATAATGAGGTCTTGTTCATGGACCGTTCAGAAATCTGATGGTGAGGATTCAGAAGTTGTTTCTGAATCTTTGAGTGTGGGTCTTCAGGCTCCTGTAGCTCCTCCCCGATGGTAGTAACATGAAGAAGGCATGTCCTGGATGGTGAGTGTCCTTAGTGATGGATACCGCCTTCCTGAGGTGTCCTTGATGATGGGGAGGTATATGGAAAATGATCCATGTTTTCCAGTTTTATCATGGACCCTGACATCCTGATTGTGGGGGGATGGGGGTGTGTTGGAAATGGATCTTTTGCAGCTGGGGTCTCCCTACTATCAACCAGGGATGATCTTTTGCATCCACCTCAGGAGCCAGAGCCCTGTTTTAACTGGCCATTCTGTGGACAACATTTCTGACAGTTCATCACTCTATCAACATTGCACTGGAGTGCCAGCCTGGATTTTTGCACTGAAGACTTTCGATGGGACTTCAAAAAGCAGTGTTGACTTTGTGTGGTATACTGAAGGTTGAATTCTCCATCCCATTTTGCAAATCTGAAGTTTCTTAATTTGGACCAGCAGAGATGGTAACTAATGCTTTTTTATGCTATTTAACTTCTTGCCAGTCATCCATATGATGCTAAAGAGATGCACAAACAAAAGCTCCTTGATGGAGCCAAGTTGTGATGGTTGTCTTTTGGTTTCAATATTGCTGTTGATTACTTATCAGGGATCTTTGAACAGGACATCTTTGAATCATGCCTTTCCTGTAGGTCTTTATTTATCCTTTTGAAGCTGCTTAAAACTTGTGGAAAAGTTGTAACTGGCATTAAATTTGATTATTATTAATTCCACAGACTCTGTTCCAGCAGTGGACTGTAGCTTCCCAGTTGTTCAAAGTGCAGTCTCTAAACCCTTCTATTTGCTCGTGGCTTTGGATCATTTCAAAGCTGCTAAGACCAGTGGACTAGGCTGGTGAACATTTATTATCCCTGGTTCTGGGCAGTATGTAACATCAGAAGGATGTACCTGAACCTTTGGTCCCTTGCACGATTATGACTGGATAATGATTTGAAAGCAGCATATTTACAATGAGGCTGTTTGCTGATGTAGTTTAACTGGACATTCATTCTTTGTTGATTCAGTGGAATTTTTCTCTTCTGACTTAAAACTTATCACTTGATGAGCCAGGGCTGTGAGCAAAGGTGTATTACTTTGCCTTGACTGGTAATAAACCTGTATTCCTCACAATGCTGTGAATGCACAGGATTTGTTTCCATTAATAGTTGCCTGGAAATACTTTGTCATCCATTAAATTGGGATTACAAGCCTTGCCGTACATGTGCACCATGAAATTTTGAGCAATCCATGCAGACACACACAGGCTAACATTGAAATATGAGTTCACTTATTTGCATACATCTCGTGTTGCTGATAATAACTGACCTTGACTTTCTGAATCAGGATTCACCTGTCAGTGAGACTCTAAATGTTAAAACCAGGCCTTTTTAATCTTGCAAGCCAACAAATTTGAAACTGGTCAAATAAAAAGGTAAGTAACAAGTACAAAACACTTATTGGTTAAAGGTTCGAGAGTTTGAGTGTCTGACTGAAATAGCAAGAGCTGACAGGTTGGATATCCCTGTCTGAATATCCAAATGTGGTCTTGTTGAGTGGGAATGTTGTAATTTGTGTGATGAGGGCCTCATGTCCTCTGTGCCTGCTGCATTTGAGTTTGACCGAGAACTGTGCCATAAATTAGCAAATGGAAATTATGTCACATATAAGGCATTGCATTTTATTGATGTAGAGGCACCAACAAAGGTATTCATGGAGATTAAAAGAAGGGTGGTTCATTCAGGATTTTACTTTTTCATTGATTTTGATTTAAACCCAGACTCTGAGGTTAGAGTTTCAGTGGTGAAGATATCTTTGTTGAATGCAGGTTAGTTTCAGTGAGGGATATATTGCAGGCATTAATTTAAAGCTTCAGCCCTTTGCTACTTTCACCTATCACCTCCCGGCTTCTGACATCATTCCCACTCTTCCCCTCCCCCCCCACCCCCATCTGCCTATCACCCGCCTCACATGGATCCACCTATCAGCTCTTGCTCCACCCCTTCCCTCCACCTTTTTATACTGGCTATCTCCCCTCTTTCTTTCCAGTCCCGATGAAGGGTCTTGACCCGAAATGCCGATTGTCCATTTCCCTCCACAGATGCTGCCTGATGTGCTGAGTTACTCCAGTGTTTTGTGTGTTGCTCCAGATTCCAGCATTAGAAGTCTCCTGTGTCTCTAAAATGTAATATCATTGAGTTAAGTATGGACAGCATTCCTGTTATGTTGCCAAGGGCACAATCTATCCTGGTGAAATATCCCCCTTTTCCTTGATGTTTATCAGGCCTCTTATCAGACGTGATACTGATTGTGAAGTGGTGGCTGACTTGAAATGTATTTTATTCTGTGCTTTCCCCTCCCTCCCAACCCCTCAGCTTCACAGTTTGAAGAATTACTGCACCCCTTGTTATATATTCATTTGCTATTTTCTGCATTATGTGCAACATAATGTTTGGTGGGCCAAATGGGAAATTAACTCCAAATCCTCCAATCTCACTTGAAAAACTCTTCCTTGCAATAATGCATAGGGAAATCTATTGATTCAACATTGCCCCAATACTTGATAGTTTCCACCAAATGTCTGGCATTTTATTGTTGTCAGAGTTTATTGTCACATGCACGAGTACATGTATGCACAGGTGCAATGAAAAACTTCCTTGCAGCAGCATCACAGGCACATAGCACAAATTAAACATAATTTGTACACAAATTGAAGCTTAGTTTTTTGGTTCTAAACCCATCTTGGTTAGAAATTGTCCAGTAAATTTTTTTTCCTTTGGACTCCACAGTTCAGGGACTTGGACAGAAGAGAGAAATAACAGTCCAATTAGTTATTTTTCTTGTTAGTTTTCTCCCATTCTTTCTTGATGATACTCAGTGATTAGAGGGACACATTTTTCTCCAAACAGGACATTTTGCATACGAGTTACTGGATGTTGGTGGAACCTTCAGCTACTGAGGGCCATTTAACTGGCTGAAATCTAAGGAATTAGCAAAGTTTGGGGAACCATCATGTAGGGGCTTTACTATTCAGCGTGGTTCAGCAGGTAAGATGACATAACATAAAGCTGAACAGTCGGAGAATGCCAACACAGTCAATGTGTTAATTTAAAGATGTTAGGAAATCCCTCCTGCACTGCAATTATCCTGGTTGTGATGATAATTATGTGAGAAAAGCTGAGAATTATGTAACGTTTGATAAATTTATTGCAAACAGGATCCTTTCATTATGCCAATAACATGCTAAGTTTCTGAAGCTGCTAATAATAAACAGTGGGATTTAAAGGTGAAAATTAAGAAATTATGTTAGTTGTCCTTGCTGCTGTGTTCTTCAGAAAAGCAGTCAGGCTCAATACATGGCCTTATTTGGCGCAATGTATCGTTTAAGATCACTGTGGGGATTTCCCACAACCTAATGGGTAAATAGATTGTTTGGTGGTGTTTGTGAAGTTCCCCAACCAAAATTTATCCCTTGTCCGACCTTGCTTTAAAATAGATTATCTGGTCATTGTGGAAGCTTGCTTTGTACAAATTGACTACAAGGTAACGTGTTCAAAACATACTTCATTGGTTGTGAGGTGCTTTTACACAGATCTGGAAGGCACCACATCATTTTTTAAAGTTTTTTTAAAAATATGTGGTCGGTACAGACTCACCTGCACAGGAAATCAAGTCAGTGATTGTTGGCCCATGACTCATGCTGAAAGTGTATTTGTGAGGAGTTTGGAATAGGTTTGCTTATGCTATTGCCCTACCTCCCCTAACTGTTGAGCAGCCTGCCAGCACTCCGATACAACCCTACTGATAAATCAGAAGCCTGGTGTTTCCCGCAGAGCAAGAGCCCATTCATGAAGAGGGAGTTGAGTTAAGGCACGGTACAGATGGTAACATACTGCTTGATGTGGATAAGCACTGCTTCATAAATATTTTGTTTCTCTGGTTATGAGTTGTTAATAAGCACAAAAGACTGCAGATGCTGGAATCTGGAGCAAAACAGTCAAAATCGAGTTTATTGTCATATGCTCAAAGTGCAATGAAAAACTTCCTTGCAGCAGCATCACAGCCACAAGTCATCATATAAGCAGCATTCTCAAGAAAAACATAAATTATACACAATTTTTACAGGAAAACGCAATTAAAACAAAAAAAGTCCATTTTAGTGCAGTGATCAAAGTAGTCAGAGTGTTGCTATACTGAGGTTGTGCCAGTTGGTTGAAGAACTGAATGGTTGAAGGGAAGTTTCTGTTCTTGAATCTGGTGGTGTGGGACTTCAGGCTTCTGTATCTCCTGCCTGATGGGAGCTATGAGAAGATGGCATGGCCTGGATGGTGGGGATCTTTGATGGATGGTGCCTTCTTGAGGCAGCGCCTCCTGTAGATACTACCGATGGTGGGGAGGGATGTGCCTGTGATGTATTGGGTAGAGTCCACTACTCTGAAGCTTCTTGCATTCCTGCCCATTTGGATTGCCATATCGGACCGTGATGCAACCAGTCGGGAAACTGTCAGCAGTACATTTGTAGAAGTTTATTAGAATATTCCGTGATAAGTCGAACCTCCTTAACCTCTTAAGGAAGCATGCCACTGTCTTTACTTTCTTGTGATTGCATCGATATGCAGGGCCCAGGACAGGACATCCGATATGTTAATACTGCTGACTCCCTCCACCGCTGATTTCCCCCAATGTAGACTGGCGCGTGTTCACCCTCCTTCCCCTTCCTGAAGTCAGCCATCAGGTCTTCGGTTTTACTGAGGTTGAGTGAAATGTTGTTGTGGCACCACTCAACCAGGTGTCCTATCTTGCTCTGGTAAGCTGACTCGTCGCCACCTGTGATTTGTTCAACAACAGTGGTGGTGGTGTTGAATTTGTGTATGGCACTGGAGCTGTGCTTAGCCACACAGTGATGTGTGTATGGAGAGTAGAGAAGTGGACTAAGCACGCAGCCTTGAACACAAGCTGCAGGACCGTTTCCTGATGCAGGGTGTTGACCCAAAACTTTGACCATCCCTGTGCCTCCATCGATGCTGCTTGACTCGCTGAGTTCCTCCAACAGTTTTTTTTTGCAATGAGTTTCCAATGACTTCCTTATGAGGTAGTGAAAGTTTTAAGGAGAAAGTCACTTTGAACTATTATTTCTCCACAACTAGTTGTTAAGTGTTGCACCATAGTGTGACTGATCTCAGAGGAGATCAGTTTATTTTTGTTTTTTCAAGATATGTGAATGACTGTGACAATGCAGAGGTTATTGTTCAGTCCTAGCTGCTCTGAGGGTGAGTCTGGTATAGGCTGGACCTTGTGTGGGTGATAGATCACTTCCCTAAATGTCATTTTAACAAAATCTAATAGCTTTCAGTTACCTACTGTGGTGTCTGCCCACAAAATTATCAGACTCATTAAATGTAATTTTGCAATAATTTAAATCTTGGATTGTTGATCAAGTGCTTAACTGTGTGGCTACCAGATAAAAGCAAAGAAAATGAGACTTAATTGAAGGTAAACGGAAGCTTTTGGTGATTTTTGTATTGAACATATTTTACTCAATTTCTTTCTCCACTCACAGGAATCAACCATAAGCAGGAATATTGGGGCTTTGAGTTAAAGAAGTTGCATTTAATCATTCTATGCCTTCTGTATCCCTTAATGGACTTGCCAGTACTTTGTGAATCATCAGCACAAGGCTTGCTTTTTGCATGATTTTTTTGCACATGAAGCAAGTAGATCCAAGGGAGCAGTTAAAACTGAACTGTTTTGATATACTTGGTGCTCTGGCATGTCTGTTGTAATTGGAAGTAGGTTAGGTGTCAAAGCTTGTATATTAAGTATTGTGTGCTGTTCTGGTTGTCCAGCTGTAGGGGGGATGTTATTTAGCTGGCAAGGGTGCAGAAAAGGTTCATGAGAATGTTACCGTGACTGGAGGACTTGAGTTATAAGGAGAGATTGGATTGACTGGTATTGTTTTCCCTGGAGCATAAGAAGTTAGAACCATAGAACACTACAGCACAGAAAACGGGCCATTCGGCCCTTCTAGTCTGTGCCGAAATGGTATTCCGCTAGTCCCATTTACCTGCACCCAATCCATAACCCTCCAGACCTCTCCCGTCCATGTATCTATCCAATTTATTCTTAAAGCTCGAGTGAGCCCGCATTTACTACATCAGATGGCAGCCCGTTCCATACTCCCACCACTCTTTGAGTGAAGAAGTGCCCCTAATGTTCCCCCTAAACTTTTCCTCTTTCACCCTAAAACCATGTCCTCTTGTTACCTACTGAGGGGTGACTTTATAGAAGTATAGAAAATCATGAGGCGGGTAGATAAGGTGTATGGTCTTTTTCCCAGAATAGGGCATACATTTAAGGTGGGAGGGGAAAGATTTAAAAGAGACCTGAGAGGCAATGTTTTCACACAGAGAGTGGATGGTATATGTAACGAGCTGCCAGAGGAAGTTGTAGAGACAGGTACAATTACTATATTTAAAAGACATTTGGACAGGCATATAGATACTAAAGGCCTAGAGGAAAATGGGCCAAACACGGGCAACTGGGACTAGCTCAGATAGACATCTTGGGTAGTGTCGACGAGTTGGGTCAGAGGACCTGTTTCAGTGCTATATGATTCTCTATATTTTATAATCACACTTTGTGGAGCTGAATTATGTACCTTGATAATAGCTTAGTTTAGAAGTTGTTGCTTTGGTCAGTGTTTGTCTTGCTGAGGAAGTTGGGTAATTATCCATGTTTACAATTTTATTACCTCCCTGTGCTGATTTAAAATATTTTATTGTCAAGTATGGCAAAATGGACACCAACAGCTTTTTGTACATACCCATATTGCTATTTTATATGTTTTAGAGATTGGGGTACATAGCACAGCCCGAGGATTGAATTTGGAACTACTGTGTTCTTTTTTTCTCCCAGTTTAAAACTCTGCAAATCCTGGTGTTGCAGATTGAGAGTTCCCTGCTGCAAACAGTTCAAATAAGGTCAGGTGCCAGGGGTATATTCCCTTACATGGATGATCAATAAATAGCAGGGATGGGAAGAATTAAAAATGTCAAATGCAAGCTTGGAGTAAATTAGAGCTTTTTTTAAATGATAGTTAAAGCTCATAATGTTGCAAAATGATATGAATCCTAAATTGTTCTACTTGCATTGATGTTTGTGGCATATACCATGAAGATATTTGTGCCAGTAAAAATAGCAGTCTATTCCAATATGTCAAACAACAGTCTACACTGGAGCCAGTGTAGCAAGGCATTGCTTGCAGAAGTTGCTGAGCATGGTGTGACTCCAGCGAATTACTCCAAGCAGAATTGGACAGTTTGAAAGAAGTAGACCGTTGTTTTCAGTGCTGAAAAGACCAAGTCAGCTTCTGTTGACAAAAGTTGATTGATTTGTGCCGAAATGCCCACAGAGGCGTTAAGCTTCCATCAGTTGCAAATTTCTTATTTCTTGGCTTTAAAATTGCACTTAAAGAAGAAATGAAATGGCATTGATAGCAATAGCAGCATTTGTTCACTCACGGCATCCTAAATCATTCTCTAATTTAATACTTAGGTGGTATGGTCACTGTTGCAATGTGGCAGCACACTAAGTTGCACAGACTACTTGAGATGGATCCTGTGTTTCAATGATGCTAATTAAGGAATAAATATTAAACTGTGGACCAGGAGAACATTCCTTTGACTAGTGCCATGGATTGTTCTCATGCCAGACATGAGAATTTTTGTTACATTTACTCTGACAACATTGTAGTCCTGCAAAAGCTACAGGAACTCTCGCATTACAGTTGGTGAGCTCAAAAGCAAGCTGGACAACTTTATATCTTAATTGGTGTTGTAATGGTCTTGTTATAATTTATTCCACTCCATGCTATTACATCATTACTTTTCATGACCTTTACCTTTAGATTACGTTAACCTCCATTACTTAAGCATTTGAGTCATCATCTCTATGGTAGAGATCCATAACCATCACTCAAGCTGCTTGTCTTGCCTACATTTAGGGGAAAGGGTCAAATCAATTGAGATGTATGTATGTAGGAGTTTAGAATTACACGTACTGTAGAACAAGCAATTAAGTTTGTGACTTCGATGAATACTGAGCCTGAAGAAGGTTTGAGCTAATATGGTCATGTTAGACAATGGTATGCTGCCTGAATCTGCAAATCTCATCACACATTGTCTTTTAATTACAAAACTCTAGTGCCTGATGGAACCAATACAATTTCACAGGCATAGGTTATTGGGAACGCTTATTAAAGACTTTGGATACTGAAGCAATAGCTAGACTCTAATAGCCAAAATGTTGGATATTCTGGGAGGGTGAAGATTAATTGAGTCAAATGGCTTGCTTTATGCTAATTTATTTTATGATACCTTATTTAATCCATACTTAACCGACTTAAAACAGTGTATATTTCTTTACGCAGGAGATGTGTTACTTTTTCTCTCAGTTTTCTCTCATTTCTTATCAAAACGTGCACAATATTTTCTCTAGTTTTTTGGGGGTGAAGGAAATGTATTCATAAAATGAAACCCAAAATTATATCACTGTGGTTAACTTGCACCAATAAATGTGTTTAAAATTATCATGGGCTTGTGTTTCATGTGTGCTGGTTGTCATTTAAATACATCAAAGTAATATCCTGTATATGTATTTATTTTGAACCCATTTATTATCTAATGTATATCTTTCCCTCACTCCCTGGAATGATGTAAATGCCATATGGAAATTTATATATTTGTTTTCAATATTAAACGCACCATATTGGAACCAGCAAAAGAAAACACAAAGAACTGGTGGAGCAATCACTTGTATTCTATTTTTACCTTGGCTCTTAACATACAGGGAAGTTTTTTTTTGGTTCTGTTTGGTTATCCTCTCTTTCCTGTCTTTCTGCCCTATTTCTGTTCTTGCAGTTCTAAGATATCAGGCAACATCTACTTTAGCCTTTGACATCTGTGCATGTGTACAGCTTTCCTTCCCTTCTGGTGGGAATATTGTACATTGTTGCTACTTGAATTAAATTTTTCTTAACACTTGAAAAATCAGTTTCTTTTGATTGAGAACACTGGTTAAGAGATAAGGTATCTTTATTAGTCACACATACATCGAAACACACAGTGAAATACATCTTTTGTGTAGAGTGTTCTGGGAGCAGCCCGCAAGTGTCGCCACACTTCCGGTGCCAACATAGCATGCCCACAACTTCCTAACCTGTACGTCTTTGGAATGTGGGAGGAAACCTGAACACCCAGAGGAAACCCACGCAGACACAGGGAGAACGTACAAACTCCTTACAGACAGCGGTGAGAATTGAACCCGGGTCACTGGTGCTGTAAAGCGTTACCCTAACCGCTACACTACTGTGCCTGCCATAAGCTCTTGAAATCTAATCAGATTCTTTCTGATTATTTAGTATGTATGCACACAATACAATACAGATCATTTATTTGGGCTTTGTACTTATTTTTAATAACTATTAATAACTAATAATAGTTCAATCAGTGCCAGGTAGTAAAAGTATATTTCACACTTTAATATGTATGGATCTTCACAAAATCAAACCTCTTTGAAATGTAATCACTGATTTTTGCATGCTGCTTATGTACAGCCAAGTACCACTAACAGCATTGAGATAAATGGCCATTTACTCTGCTTTGGTTGGGGGTGTTTGAGGGATAAACCACTCATGACACTAAGAGAATTCCCTCTTTAGAAGAAAAAATTGCTCTAGTACTTGCATTTGTTTCAGCAAGTAATTTGAGTTTCAGTTTAATCTCTTCTGAGACATGACATAGCTAACCATGCAGCACTGTACACTACCTCAATGCTCGAGTCATGTATCAGTGTAAATTACAGATATGCTGGCCTTAAGTTACTTGCAACAACCTTTGCTCCCTGGTAACAGTGCTACTAGCTGAACCAAGTTAAACTGGTCCAGAATTTGCTGGTAAATGCTAATGTGATAGATTGGGCCTATTTGACAGATTGAGCACTGTATGTATCCAGGTGTCCTGTTGGTTGATTTACCATGGTGGTTGCCTGGATTAAAAGGTATGAGCTATAAGGAGAGGTTGGGCAGATTTGGATTATTTTCTCTGGAGTGTTGGAGGCTGAGGGGAGACCTGATAGATGTCCATAAGGCTATGAGGTATAGATCAGGTAGACGGTCAGAATCTTTTTTTCCCCCCCAGAGTAGAAATGTCAAATACTAGAGGACATGCATTAAAGGTGAGAGGGGGAAAGTTTAAAGATGTGTGGGCAAGTTTTTTTTTGCACAGAGAGTGGTAGGTGCCTGGAACAGGCTGCCAGGGAATGTGGTGAAAGCAGCTGTGATAGTGGCATTTAAGAGGCTGTTGGACACATGAATATGCAGAGATATGGAAGGGGAAGTCGGGATAACACACACGTCCTCATTGAGGGGTCAGCGGTGGAAAGGGTGAGCAGCTTCAAGTTCCTGGGCATCAACATCTCGGAGGATCTATCCTGGGCCCAACACATTGATGCAATAGTGAAGAAGGCACTCGAGCGGCTCTTCCTTGTTAGGAGTTTGAGGAAATTTGGTATGTCACCAAAGACTCTTGCAAATTTCTATAGATGTATGGTGGAGAGCATTCTGATTGGTCGTATCACAGCCTGGTATGGAGTTTCCAATGCACAGGATCGCAAGGAGCTGCAGAGGGTTGTAGACTCAGCCAGCTCCATCATAGGCACAACCCTCTCCACCATTGAGGACATCTTCAAGAGGTGGTGCTTCGAGAAGGTGGCATCCATCACCAAGGACACCATCCAGGCTATGCCCACTCCTTGTTGCTACCATCAAGGAGGAGGTACTGGTGTCTGGAGATCCACACTGAACGATTCAGAAGCAGCTTTTTCACCTTCGCCATCAGATTTCTGCAGTCCATGAACACTACCTCGTTATTCCTTTATTTTTGCACTTTTTATTTAGTTCTGTAATTTAGCGTAATTTTTATGTCTTTGCATTGTACTGCTGCCGCAAAACAAGTAAACAACAAGGACATAAGTCAGTGATAAATCTGGTTCTATTGGATCATCTACAGGCAGAAGAGAATTAGTTTAATTTGGCATCATGTTCAGCACAGACATTGTGGGCCAAAGAGCCTGTACCTGTGCTGTACTGTTCTATATAAAGTTAACATTTCAGATCAATGACTTTCCCTGCCATGAAGAAAGTTCAGTGATAAAGACACAAGAGCTTCTGCAGATGCTGGAATCTGAGGCAACACACGCAAAATTCTGGAGAAACTCAGCAGGTCTGGCAGCATCTTTGGAGGGAAATAGACATTCTTGGTAGTCTCCAACCTGATGGCCTCAACATCGATTTCTGATAACCCCTCCCTTCTTCCCCCCCTTTTTCCCTCCCTCTTTCTCCCCCCCCCCCCCCCCCCCTTGTCTTCCCTCATTTCTGTGGCTCTCTCTGCCGTCTGATGATCTGCCCATCTATTCCCCACCTTCCTTTTTCCAGGGTCTACTGCCCTCTCCTACTAAATTCCTCCTTCAGCCCTTTGTCTTTTCTACCTATCACCTCTCAGCTTCTTGCATCACTCCCTTTCATTCCCACCTCCCCCACCCACCTACCTACCTTTCCCCTCTCACCTGGACTCACCTATCACCTGTGCTCCTCCCCCTCCCCCTCCCTTCTCATTCTGGCTTCTGCCCTCTTCCTTTCCAGTCCTGATGAAGGGTCTCGACCCGAAACATCAACTGTGTATTTCCCTCCATAGATGCTGCCTGACTTGCTGAGTTCCTCCAGCATTTTGTATGTGTTGTTCACTGATAGAGTTTTGCTGTAGAGGAAGGAGTGGGTGCAGAGAGAATTTTTAAAAAAAGGTGGCAGGCGGGAGAGAGTGAATCTTTTTCACTTCATAGCTTTTAACATTTTTAATTTATAATGGGATAGTTTATCAAGTTCTCCTCTAACTCCAAAAGACACTATGTAGGTACAATAATTAGTTTCTGTCATTAATTCCTTTTTTCTGTCTTCATTCTTAGTCTTTGTCTAAAATTTAAACAATGGTCCTAATATTAGCTGTCAGAGCAGCAACACCAAAATATTCAGACTGACAACAAATAAAAGCCATGTTAGGTTTATTATTGCAACTCTAAGCGCTCAGTTATTTGGTCTGTCATCAGTGCTTTGGGCTTGAGTATTTTGAGTGACTTAAGTGTTATCAACTTTGCTGTATCAGAACAAGGTTTATGGCTTTCAGTAATTGAAAAGCAAAACAAACTGTAAATGCTGGAAATCTGAAATAAAAACAGCAATGCTAGATGTACACAGCATATAAGGCAGCATTGTGGAAAGAGCAAAACAGAGTTACAACTTGTCAGTAACCTTTCATCTGACAGTAAGTCATTGACCTTAAGCATTAACAATGTTTCTGTCTCCATAAATGCTGCCTGACCTGCTGAGCATCTCTAGCAGTTTTGTTTCTATTTATGACCAGAGTCTCGAATGAACGCAAGAAATAGGAAAATGATTGGGGCGTGACACAATATGGCCTCTTGTATACTTGTCCCATGTTAAATGGTCACTGAAGGTGGTATACTTGCCTGCCTATGGCTGGAGAAGTGGCAAGGGACATTATGGAGAGGAGCCAAATCTTTTCGGGTAAGTGAAGTTGGAAGCAGATATCTTTTCTCTCTTGTATATTGTACAGAACTTTGTACATCTCTTCTCTCTCCATTTCAGTCATGTTGTGAGGACTTTGTCCTTGTTTCAACAACAATGTAAGTGAAGCTCATTATTCGCTTAGTTAATAACTGGGACAGTTTACATATTGTCATGAGGAATGCAATACAAAATAGCTGAGACCAATTTAGTGTAACTTGAACATGTAACCACGTGAAGCAAAGAATGTTTGTTTAATTGCCATTAGTTTTTGACTTTAGAAATACATACTGCTTTTATTGAGTTTTTAACCTCTTTAATTAAGTTTATTTCCTCATACCAGATCATAATTGCAACCTCTTATTTCTGGTATTGTTCCAGTGAATCTTTGCTGTGTCCTTTCTGTTAAACTTGGCTGCCATAGTTCTGGACTGCAGGCAATATTCAGTATGGCAAGCAATGTCTGGTACAAGTTCAACATTGCATCCTTGATTTTATCTTTAGTGTCATAGGCAGACAAATCCAAGAACTCCAGTTTCTCTAATCCTGTTTTTGACAAATTTACACCTTAAAATTATTAAATAGTTGTTCTGTTCTTAAGTTCTCATCTCTTCAAAACATTGATTGGTCAAATTGTATGGCCTTAACAAAAATATGCTGTCTCCTTAATTAGCGTCTCATATACATATTAACTACATTGACCTTGACTCAAAGTTTAGCTAGAGTCAGAGTAAGTTGATCTGCCTTGCAATTTCAAGATCACCCTGCTCTCTTCTGAATAGGGTATACAATTTATCAGCTGCTGGTTCTTTGGCAATTTCATTTTTAAAGATTTTGGAGTATGTTTAATATCTCTGTTAGATCCTCCTGACTACCATATTTTTTGATGCATGTTATCTGGGCTTGTGGTGGTTCACTTACAGTTACAAAACTTCAGCTGTGGATGTTGTCCTGCTTTGAAATGTTTGATTGCAGACGAGTACTTTACTAATCTGCCTTTTCTTAGCTAGGGACACCGCTCAATCCAATATAGTTTGGCAGATTTGTTTTGATTGTAATCTTGGTTTGTAACATTTTGTATGTTCTCCTCATGTCTGCATGGGTTTCCTCCCACATTCCAAAGACGTACGGGTTAGGAAGTTGTGGGCATGCTATGTTGGTGCCGGAAGTGTGGCGACATGTGGGCTGCCCCCAGAACACTCTACGCAAAAGATGCATTTCACTGTGAGTTTCGATGTACGTGTGACTAATAAAAATATCTTATAATAAATGGCAGAGTGACAAACCAAGGAATATGGAGAAGTTGAACATTGGTTCATTTTCTGATTTTAACCAAATTGGTTGATCTCTGGCTTCTCTGCTCTTGGGCTGAAGAAAGGAACCCATACAGGTCCTCCCCAAGTTACAGCAGGGTTCTGTTCCTGTGAGCTGTTTGTAACCTGGACAGCGTGCAAGTTGGAAATGCGGCTGCGAGCCGAGTTCCCACATGGCAAAAGGTACTGGCAGCCCCGCGGTAGCTGGCAAATCTATCCTGTCAGTCTCTTAATCATTCGTATGTACGAGGTGTACCTAAGTTGGGCGTTCGTAAGCTGGGGAGGACCTGTACCAGTATTGGTGTCTTGATTATTACCCAGTGTTTGGAACAAAGTGCCAGCATGAGCCTGTATATGACTGTAATGCTTTCTTTCCAAATCCTGCCATATGCTCTGCAACGAATTGATGTCTTCTGACATATCCAAATAGTAATGAGAATTAGAGACGTGAGACAGCAGATGCTGGAATCTGGAGCGACAAACGTGATGCTGGAGGAACTCATCGGGTCAGGCAGCATCTGTGGAGGGAAATGGATGTCTCAACCTGAAATGTCAATTGTCCACTTACCTCCACAGATACTGCCTGACCTGTTGAATTCCTCCAGCATCTTGTTTGTTACTAGTAATGTAAACTTGTTCTTTAAATTCTGAGTTCTAAGATTTGTTCCATGTGTCTGCTTCTAACCTATTACATGCTGGTTTCTCAGCATAGCTCCAGGAGCCAGTTCATGAAAGGCTGGCATGGAATTTGAATTAAAAGGGTTCTGCACCATGTAACTCGGTTAATTTAATACCACAGATGCTGCAAATCTGAAATAAAAACCAAAGGGCTAGAACTGCTTGGGTCAGAGAAAAACTGAGAAACAGGGTTGGCATTAGACGGTTAGAAAGACAGAAGGATCATTGGCCTGAAACACAATATTTTTTCTCATGGTTGCTGCCTGACATGTTGAATATTTCCAGCACTTTGTTTTATTTGGACAAGAGGCATACAGATGAGAAAATCCATTTCACCCATTGTAAAATGTAGTTCTGTATAATTTTCATTCCTTTGGCACATCCATCCCTCCTGCGTTGCTCTTGCGTGCTCTCTCGCTCTTCTCTTCTCCCATCCCCCCCCCAATCCTGTGTCTCTCTCTGTCTCTGTTCCACCCCCCCCCCCCGTATGTCTTTCTCTCATGCTCCTTTACTCTGTGTGAATGTCTTCTGCATTAGAATTTGTAGAAATATAAATCTGTGTTATATTTGCTTTATTGAGATTTTAATATTTCGCTGTGTGCCTTTCACATTAGTCTTTGAGTGTGCTGAGCTAATAGCCACTGCCTAGAGAAGTAGTAGAAATTAGCACAAAAATATTTCATTTTCCTCATTACAGCATGTTGATATATCAAGTACTTACCCCACTGGCTCTGAGTTTCTTGGTTAACCTACAGCATACCAAAAAAGGGCTTTTAAGCTCAGGGTTTCATTCTTTCCCTTTTTTCTGTGCTCCCTCTGTATCAATTGTCAATTGGATTAAGCTCTGGCCATGAAATGAAGGGAGTTTTGCATGCTGTATGTGAAACTCTGGCCAAGGACATTTTTTAGCAAATTACTTGGTAATCAATTGTCTAGCAACTAATGGCTTATCACACAGTTTGCTGTCTAGCAAAGAGACAAATCTAGTACTTGAACACTGCTACCCATCTGTAGCATGATGCTCATCCCCAAGTATTGAACAATAACAGTGTTTATAAATTGTATTACTGGGGACTGAAATTCTGTGGAAGAATTTTGAAGCTGTTGGAGTGGTATGTCAGATTCTTGGTTGTATGAGCTTAATTGGATATTTGGGTTAACATAATTCAGCTTGTTAAAAGCATTTTTTCATGCTATTCCCTGCTCTGGTAACATTAGCACATGAAGAATGGTTAAAATAAGAAGCATGGATATAGACTATTGACCTATTGTATTAATGCTAACTCTCCTGGAAATCTGATTTTTCTCTTTTCAAGTATTTTCTAATAACAAATCTTACAGCAGAGTTGATTATTATTTGGTTATGTATTTTTATGAGTATATTTACAGATTTGCAAGAAAAATTTGCTCCGAGCTTAGATCATTTAGGCTGAATTTAATTATTAGAAATGGTGCATCGTGGGTTTCTATAGTATTGTATAGTGCCACTTTGTTACGTCACGGAATGGTAGCGTGTACTTTTGTGTTCAGGATTTTTGTGAATATTTTCAATGTTGCCAAATGTCCAAAATGGGCAAATAAGTGAGGCTGGTCACTTCCCCTTAGGAAGGAAAAGTGAGAAACATCAGGAATTTGCAGAATGAAAAACTGATTACAAAGCCCAGGCAAATTGTCTGTTTGTCTCTCCCTCATCTGTGCTATTGTGCTTGGCACTGAGAGAGCATGGGCCAGAGAGAAAGTGAAAAAGGAGTTTTCTCATTCTAACGTTAGAAGTATGAGGAAAGAGACACTGAAGTGAAGGTGCATGTCAGGAGCTGCAGAACAATTACAGCATAGCCAAATCTTGGCCGCACATCTGTTTACACTGCACTGAACTCGTTTTACCTGTTGATCAGTATTCTTCATTGACCATTTCCCATGCTGCGCAGCTTTCCCAGCCTTGGATTCTTGCCAGGTTATAGTTTCATGAACTCCGGAAAAGTTTCTTCCTTTGAATAAGTGGTTGTTGTTCAAGTACAAATCTATTTGGTGACTGCGGCTGTGGACTGGTGGAAGTGGAATAGCCTGGCAATAGAGTTATACAGCATGGAAACAGGCCCTTTGGCCCAATTCATCCATGCTGACCAAGATGCCCATCTAAGCTAGTCCCATTTGCCCATGTTGGGTTCATATCCCTCTAAACCTTTCCTATCCATTTTTCTGTCCATATATCTTTTTAAATGTTGTAATTGTATCTGCCTCGACCACTTTCTCTGGCAGCTCGTTCCATATACGCACCACCTTTGTGTGAAAAAGTTACCCCTCAGGTCCATTTTAAATCTTTCCCCTCTCGCCTTAAATCTGTGCCCACCAGTTTTTGCAGCAATACGCAAAAGGTGCTGGAGGTAGCATCTATGGAGGGAAATAAACAGTCGACGTTTCAGGCCGAGTCCCGAAACATCAGCTGTTTATTTCCCTCTCTGGATGCTGCCTGACCTGCTGAGTTCCTCCAGCCCCTTCTGTGTATTGCTCCAGATTCCAGCATCTGCAGAATTTTTTGTGTCCCCCTCTAGTTTCTGATTCCCTATCCCTTGGAAAAATACTGCGTTCACCTTATCTATGCCCCTCGTGATTTTATACATTCTATAAGGTCACTCCTCAGTCTCCTATACTCCAAGGAATAAAGTCCTAGCCTGATACCTGTCCTTATTGGAATCTAAATGTGCATCTTCATGTTAAGAGGCCTTTGTGTTCAGGAGTGCAAAGCCATTTTCAATCTTCCCCTTCCAAGGCTAGTATTGCCTTAGGACTTGTATCAACTCTTGCATCTGTGAGGAGCTAAACTGCCATTGGTTGAGGATTACAGCAGAGACTCTGCTGCTAACTGGATAAATTTGGAGCTGCAATTGAATTTTATTTTTAAATATTAGGATTGTTCTGGACATCTTATGTGTCTTGTCTCTTAAGATCCCAGAAATTCATCACATGAATGGAAATAAAAACAAACATACAAATCAGGAATAGAAAAATCAAAAAAGCGTGAAGATTAAGGTCAGCAATCAAAGCTGTGGTAGAAGTGAAGAGATGGGGGAACCTGGGTTGGGAGTTGCAGTGAGTTGGAACTCAATGGCATACTAGTCAGTAATGGGGACAAAGAGCATTCTGCAGTGAGAAGGATGGGAAGTGCTTGTGAGAACACAAAGGTGATGCAGATCATATAGGGTCAGGCCTGGTCACATAGTAGGAAAGTAATTATGTACATCATATAAAACATGTTAGCTGCTTTATGATGGGCATTTTAAATGCACATCACCCAAGACTGTGAGTCTTTTCCTGTTTTGAACCTCCAAAAAAAAAGTTTTATTTTTGTTTCAGTAAATAATGCATAATCTTTCTTCATTGTAGAAATTGATTTGAAGACCAAATGTATCGTGGACGTTGAAGGCAACCAGACCATCCTCACTCCAGCTAATGCAAACCTCAGCAAAGGAGATGCCCGGTAAGCAGTCCTCCACATTTTGGTTAGCAGTGTTACATAAGAACATAAGAAATAGGATCAGGGGTAAGCCATCTGGCCCATTGAGCCTGCTCCGCCACGCAATAAGATCATGGCTGATCTGGCCATGGACTCGGATCCACCTACCTGCCTTTTCCCTATAACCCTTAATTTCCCCTACGGTGCAAAAAAAGTTAGTTTGCTTGCTGCTGATTTTTTTGTTTGCAGTGTAGTGCACCTTGGAAGAGACTGCTGAGTCACCCAGCTGTAAGATGCAAACAAAATTTTGAAATATTACCTTAAACTGTTGCATATACAGCATCTTAATTCTCAGTATGAAATACTTTTGAACTTGATCAGGGCACTTTTCCTTCTGTATGCATGTTTGCATACACTGATTGCTATCTGCATGTAAACAAAATTTTATTCTAAAACTGGATTAATCTAGCTGTACGTTTTTTTTTTGTAACTTCTTCCTAGTTTCAAAGTTGTGAGAAGGTTATTAGAAAGCCAGAGGTTGCAGAAGATCGATGACATTAAACAATGCATCTCAATGTATTTGAAGAAAATAAGAAAAGCAACCTTCGTTTGTATTGTTGTGTTGTTTATAGAGAATAATAGATAGCTTAGAATGATTTTTAAAGCTGTAATCTTCATAACATAATTGTGAATTATGCATCCATAAATCTATTCGATATAATGTGAACTCCTTCAATACTACCATTGTTGCATTTGTTCAATTCTATTCACAACTCCTCAGCAAGTAAAGCTACCCACGCCTGCATGCAACAAGACCCAGACAACATTAGGGCAGGGGCTGATAACTGGAAGTAACACTTGCACCACAGAAGTGCCAGGTGGTCACTTACCCTTGACCCTGTTCCCCCACCATTAATGTTTTGTGGCTGGGGATCACCATTGAACAGCAACTCAATTGGACCAGCAAGATGAATACTGCACCTACAAGAACAGATTGGAGACTGACTATCCTGTGGCCAGTGACGTGCTTTCTGACACCCAAGGCATTTTGATCATATACAAGGCACAAATCAGGAACACATGAAATACCCTCCACTTGTCTGGATAAGTGTAGCACCAACAGTTCTCAAAAAGCTCAACTCCATCCAGGACAAAGCTGCCCATTAATTGCACCACATCAAACACTCTACGCATTCATTCCTTCCACCATCAGTTCATAGTGGCTGCAGTCTGCAAGTGATCTGCAGTTACTTTCCCATGCTTCTCCTCCCAAACCTGTGACCAAAGGCAACATGGAACATCGCCACCCGCAGGTTCTCCTCCAAGTTGTACACCACTGTGACTTGGAGGTACATCACTGGGTCTAAATCCTGGAACACTACCCAAAAACGCTGTGGGAATACTTTCATCGGAGAAACTGCAGCAGCTCAAGAAGTTGGCTGACCACCACCTTCACAAGGGCTGTTAGGGGTGGGCAATAGCTGTTGGTCTTGTCAGTGATACCCAGATCACAAAATGAATAAAATAAAAATTAATTCCTGGTATCCAGTACTGTGTACTATTGAGCAAGGGATTCCCTTATGTGAACATCACTCTGCATTGTGAACAGAAAAGCACTGACATTTGGTGTTGGAGAATGCTGCAGTTATAAAACTGGTGAATGTGCAATAAATTATTGTGTCAAATTATAACTAATGTGTGAACAATTTGAAAATGACAGAATCGGGAACTCTTCTAAAAGTATTACTTTGCTCTTTTGTTGTTTTTTGGATCTTTGCTTAGATCTCCAATTTAGAAAACAGTTCTAGGTACCTCTCGCCATTCTTGCCTATAATGTTAAATCAAAATATTTGTGGCACATATATGTATGATTGTGTAGCTGTTGATTCACCAAATTCCATGTTTCTAGATTATTACCTGGCATGTTGACTCGTATGTTTCGTAACAGTTCTTTTCTCTCCTGTCAGCAAGCTCAGTATGTCTTTTGTGGCTCGGGGAGGGGTGGTTTTCAGCTAGAGATTGATCATTGCCACTTGCAGATACACATGAGAATGCAATTGTTTCAGTTCTGCCTCCCTAAGTGAAAACTCATGTAACTGAGCTTAGAAAGTAGCCGTGTGAAGCCTTTTAAAACCAATCCATTTTCTTCTACTTTATGGCAAGGGTCAGATAAATTCTGATGGGTTGTCCCACTGGGCTGTCCCAAGATCACATTAGCAGTGAAAGGTTGGAACGGACATAAAAATATTAATGATATTTGACAAACATTAGTAAATTAGTACAAAATTCAATTAAAACACAACAAGATATTGCATTTTGTCAATTTGGATTTTACACCTCCAGGCTATAGTGATTGCTGGTTGCCTTGTTTCTCTGTAAAACTAATCACCACATGTGACTTTCCTAATTTTATCATTGTCACTGAATGTGCAATAATGGTTGAGGTCCTGCACAATAATTGTTTTGTACAGGGTATCCAGCATTGGCTTTGAGAAGAGTCTCCTGATCTGAAGGAGTTGAGAAGGAATGCATGTCAGACTCATTGTTGGAATGTTTTTATTTTAATTAATTTGTAAGTGTCTTAGTTTGGCAAGAGTATTAAGAAATTCAAACAATATATAGTAAAATATAATTCACAATGGCAATTTAAAAAGCCCTTATTTATTGTTAATTATAGTCAATCATTCACTCTCTCCCCTGCAGACTGGAAGCTCTAGCATCGTGCCAATTTTATATTAAAACAATTTACAGGAGATCATGCTGCATTGCCAGACTCTGTTTATAATTTCCTGTGTGGGATCTTGATTTTCAAATGCACTTTTCCTTTAGATAGCTAAAGGCCACACTGAAAGCAAGAGTGAATTTCATCAGTTCACTAAGAGGTGGCTCCTGAGATACATGAAGCAATCATGTTTTCCAGGGTCTTGTTGTAGACCTTTTATTATACAACAGTGGAAGGTTGATGGAGGACTTTTGTTTTGCAGATGTCAGGTGTAAGTGCATTGTTGTGTATGACTCAGTGAAGGAGTTGACCATTATTTGGAGCTTAGTTTCACTGCACATACACAAGCTGTGTTTGCGTAGTAAAATTGGTGTGAAATTGTTTATGGAGTGGAGATGATATAGGTCGATCAGATTTCCATTAATTCTATTGATTAGCTGCACTCTAGTGGGAAGTTTGTTTGTGATGAGGTGTAACGTTGTGGTGAGAAAAGTGCTTGGAGAACAAGACTGTAAGCCCAGCAAAAAGCTCATGGCCTACCAGACAGTAGTGGTTCCTGCCACCTTTTGTTTCTGAGACATGGTCTACCTACATCAGGCACCTCAGGGCACTGGAGAAATACTAACAACAGTCTTTACAAAATGCTCCAAATCCAAATGTAATAAGAGAACCAATGTTAGTATCCTCTCCCAGGCCAGCATCCCCTGTACTCATTGCACTCAGGGTAGGCTATTTTGTTTGCATGCCTGACACTAGACTACTGAAATGGACACACATTGCTGCAATATAACATGGGCAGCATGGTAGCGTATATGGGTGGCATGGTAGTGTAGTGGTTACCATAACACTATTACAGCACCAGTGACGGGGGTTCAATTCCGGCTGCTTTCTGTAAGGAGTTTGTACGTTCTCCCCGTGTCTGTGTGGGTTTCCTTCTGGGTGCTCCAGTTTCCTCCCACATTCCAAAGACATAGGGGTTAGGAAGTTGTGGGCATGCTATGTTGGCGCCGGAAGCGTGGTGACACTTGTGGGCTGCCCCCAGAACACTACGCAAAAGATGTGATTCAATGTACATGTGACTAATAAAGAAATCTTATCTTAAGTGCAGCAAATGATTTGGGAAGCAAATATACGTGCCAAACTACCCATCCACTGCCCCAGCTCCTGCTCTCTGCGCTCCCAGGTAGAAATCCATAGATCCCATTTTGGCCTCATCAGCCACCACAGACCCTGCAGAATTTGATTGGAGGTAAGTTGTCTTCGACCTCTAGGGACCGCCTAGGAGGAAGAAGATGTATCCAATGCAAGCTGATTTGCCCATCTGTTTATAGAACTGAGAGTTAGTTATGGCCAAGAGAAAATTGAAGCCTATTTTTAAGTTGCCAGTGCCAATTAGTCATTCACACTCTACGCAAAAGATGAATTTCACTGTGTTTCAATGGACATGTGACCAATAAAGATAGCTTACCTTATAAATACTGCAAAAAGTCTCTGCCAGTTGTTTTTTTAAATTTTTCCATTTTACTCTGCATTTCTTTTCCTCATTTGAAAGACTTTAGGATTAACCTGTTTGACCAAGCTTTTGCTCATCTCTCATGACTGTGTACCTCATTGGTTGAAGCTTGTGTGAAATGCCCTTGGATATTTTACTTTGAATTGTATTAATTGTTCTTCCTATTGTTGATATGGTTGTAGTTGTTTTTGGGGTGAGGGGAGTGTTGTATATGCTCAGAAATGGGCCATATAGCTCAAAGTTCATGTCTGTGTTCATGTTGTACACAAGCTTCGTACCACTTATCAGAAGATTGTTTATGTTCCTTGTTCTCTGACATGTCTTTCTACTTCTAGCAACTGTGCTAGCTGCCTCTTCCACTGTCACATTCTCAACACTGTTTAGGTAAAGAATTCCTCTTAGAATTATTGTTGACTGTCTGACATTGATGGTCCCCAGTTTTTATCTACCGTCCAATTGGAAGTATCTCTACATCCACCCTTTCATGAATGTATGGACTTCCCCTGAGGTCAGCCCTCTGGCTTTTCTGGAGTGAAGTGTTCCCATCTTTACTGAAACCATAATTTCTTAATTCTGGAACCATCCTTCAGTGCTTCTATAATATGGAGAGCAAAATTAGTCATGTTATTCTAATCACGGGTCAGTACAATTTAATTTCAAAACATAAAAAAATCCAGATGCTGGAAATCTGAATGAAAAACCGAAAATGCTACAAATACTTAAAAGGTCGGGCAGTATCTGTGGAGAGAGAAACAGAATTAAAGATTTAAGTCGATCACCTTTCATCAGAACTAGAAGAAGTTGGAAATGTGTACTAAGTTACAGAGTAGGGGAGAGAGTGGAGACGACAAAGATCTAGGTGGGCACAATGGTGCAACTAGTAAAGCTGCTGTCTCAGTGCCAGAGACCTGTGTTCGATCCTGACCTCAGGTGCTGTCTGTGTGGAGATTGCAAGTTCCCTCTGACTGTGTGGCTTTCCCCAGCGTACTCCGGTTTCCCACAGATGTGCGGGTGATACGTTAATTGACCACCATATGTTGCCCCTAGTATCTACGTGTGTGGTGGAACCAGGGTGAGTTGATGAGAAGGTGGAGAGAATTAAAAAAATGGATTAATATAGGATTAGTATACAATAATATAGGATCAGCATGGACTCAGTGGGCCCAAGGGATTACTTCCATGCTGTATCTCTCTGCATATGTCTACTTTCAGCTGGGGTGGGGAAAGGGAATTATTTAACAAGACAGACAATGACAAAAATAAAGTGCAGAAATACATTAATAAGTTTGCAGAATAGCATGGATTTTGCAAATTAACTTCAATATAAGTACTTATGATATGGTACATTGACGTATGAAAACAAGAAGCCTAGATGTTTGGAAATAGCATATGGAAGTAGAAGGTATAGATACATTGATTATTAAAATCAGTCATGCAATTTAACAAGACCATAATAAAACTGACATCTGCTTTGAGTAAAAGGTTGGTTTCCATGCCAGGAGATGAAAGGATCTAACACCAGATTCAAGTTTATGCGAAACGGAATGTGGGATGCACGGAAGCCCAACCAGAAGTTAAATTTGACCTCAATTAAGGAGGCCGCCAATGAATAAGGATCATATCAGAAGTTCACCCTTGGAAAAAAATTATTGAAAACTTAACAATAATAGGAGACTGAAGTGTAGAAATGTGAAATGAATTTCCTGTTTCTTCCCCTCCACCACCCCAGATGCTGTGACAAAAGCATAATCATCAAAAGAATTGCATTACTGCCAAGCTGCTAACTAGAAATCAGTTAGCTAATGACAATAAATCAAGGGGCACCGTTACTAATTGTGAGCAGGTCCTTTGTGGCTTGTGTGTATCTGGCACCAAAGCATGTCTTATGACCGACTTATGACAGCATTCAATATTTTAAGTTGAAAAATTGTTTTAAAAATATTTTTTCTTCTGAAAATGTAAGTGCCTGTGACTTACAGTACAAAATTATTTTTATAAGAATTGTTTAGTACTCCTAACACTTGAAAATTCATGTAGAAAGAAAAATCAGAATTTAGATTGCATATTTCATTCTAATACATCTGTCATATTTAGACAAATGTAAGTGATTTGCTTTTCATAATTTATGCAGTTTTTATTTGATTAGAGGTGTATAGAGACACAAAGTGGAATGATTAAATCTTGAGCACTGATCCATTTTAAACGAAGGTACATGCGTGCAAATTGGTACTTGGTGTCTTTAGGGCAAATGTTAGGAAGTACTTTGCATATAGTGATAAATATTTAAAGTGGTCAGGTGGGCTAATGGATGCAATAATTTAGAATCAATCCACAGGAAAATATTATAATGAGACCATTTTAAGTTTTACGGTGCTGGAAAATTGAATAATCTTAGTCCTTTTTTTAAAATCATATGAATTATCTATATTCTAAATAGTTTGCACCATGAACAAATATATATAGTGTAACAGTGCTAAACTTGTATTATTTATAGAGTTAGTTTGCATCCATTTTGTTGTTGTTGCCAAGGCCCATCCCAAACTGCTGTCACCTTGAACTGCTACGCTCTGTGTTGTGTGTTATTAGACCACTGCTGTCCTAACACTTAGTTTTCTGGCACACCAATTAGTGCAGTTGATTGCTTTGATCTGTAATAATCCGAATGTGGATAGAGTGGTTAGTAAAGGGCATAGTGTCCTGAGCATTAAAGAAGTAGGGAGGCTGTGTTGAATTTTTATAAAATGTGGTTAGACCACAGCTGAAGAATTGCTCCAATTCTGACCAGCACTTTAGGAAGGATGTGCAGATTCTAGAGAGCATGTAGGAGAGATTTAAAGGAAGACTTCCAGGGATGGGGAAATTCAGTTCAGAGAAGTTGAGGATGTTCCGTTTGAAGCAAAGAAGTTTGGGAAGAGAAGAAAATCCAAAAGAAACTGCAGATGCCAGAAATCTGAAATAAAAACAAAATGGTGAAAACACTAGCAGGTCAGGCAGTATTTGTGGAAAGAGAAACAGAGTTAATGTTTCAAGTTGAAGTTTGGGAAGAGATTTGAAAGCGACATGCAAGATCTTTACTTGCCTCGATAGGGTAAATAGGGAGAAGCCATTGTCGTTAGCAGATGCTTCAAGGATCAGAGGACAATGATTTAAAGCGAAGTTGGAAAAATGATAAAAGTTCAGTGATTAACAGGAACTTTCTGCTTGTGTGGACAGTGAAACAGAGTCAGGGCTCTTGAAAAAGGATTGGAAAGACATTTGAGGAAAAACATATTGAGGGCTCGGGGGGAAAATGGGGCTAAATGGATTGCTCCATTGGCATGGATTCAGTGGGCTGAATAGACCACTGGAAAGTCTAAATGACTTGTATTAGTCATTTAAATTGCTTTTTTCTGAAATTAACATTTTATACTATTAAAAGTCTTCTGCTAATCTGGGGTGATAATGGTGCCACTTATGGATGGGTTAGAGCTCTTAAGGTTTAAGTTTTATTATTCTTGAATGCAGTATTATGAGTCATATTGCTGTAATTAGTGGTAGTTCTTTGACTCTGATCAGAGTTCTCAAGACATTGGTGGACAGTGGAAGACATTCAAGGATGTTGTTAAAACTCCTCTTGTGCAACATCCCTGCCAACTCCTAAGAATCCCTGGCCCTTGGCTGCCCAAAGTAGAGAAGGAACATTTGTGTTGGCATTGAAAACCTTAGGTCCATGCATCAGAGTGTGCAGAGGCCCAGCATTAATAGAAATAGAATAACTTGATTAACATTCCTGGTGGGTTTTTACGGTTGTAAATCGCATATTTTAAAAGTTTATCATTGGACTTGTTAACCTGACCAATTTTTGCAGAGGTTCTTTCAACTCTCAATATAAAACTAGCTCTGACCAGGACCCAGCACAAGTTGATGTCAATTTGCTTTAGCAGAACTTAATGGCTGTAAATAATGCAGAGGATTTCTGAAGGCATGCTCCATGACTGATAGCAAAAAATTGAGTTGTTTCTCAAAAAAAAAATCCTTTTGTTCATTGCTTCATTTTATTTGAAGTATAGCTAATATTTCCCAGAAAATATTCAAATCTGGATGGCCCTAAGTTCTGCATGCTATGGAGATGGAGTAATGATGCTCTTCAGGAGTGTGTGACACAGTTGGGTCACGTGCCTGATTTGGTATCTGTGATTATTGCAAGAAGCTCCATCTCCATTATGAAACCCCTGTTTTGTACAGCTTGCTCACAGAAGAATGTCTGTTACAAAAGTGTAAACTTTTAACTTGATGTTGCTGTTGTTAAGCTCCATCCTCTTTAACATAACAATATATCCTTAAGGTGCTTCACAAGAATGTTATCAACCAGAAATTTGACATGTGTCCCATGCAAGAAGGTATTAGGTAGTTGATCATAAACTTGATCAAAGGCTATCTCAGAGGTAGAAGTGGAGCCGCTTAAGGAAGTATTTCCAGAGCTTGGGTCCTTGTTAACTGAAGGCAAGGCTGCCAATAATAGCTCAATTTAAATTTGGCAATGATCAGGAAGCTTGATTTGGAGCATGTATGTCTTGAGAGTTAGAGATGGAGGAAACTGAAATAAAATGGGATGAGATTAGCGAGGGATTTAGAAGGACAGAAATTCTACAGTTATTTAACCAAGAGCCAGTACAGTTCTGTTAGACGAATGACAGGTGTATGGGGCTTGGTGCAAGTTAGGACACTGGCTTCTGTTTGAATGATCTTGTTATTGGAGAGTAGAATGAGGAAGGCCATCCAGCATCCGGGAGTGTGTGAGAATATGCCTTCTTTACTGCCCTAACTGTGTCACCACTTTCAGGGAATTATGTACCTGTACGCCTAGGTCTTTGTAATATTATTATAAAGTCTGAGAATAGAAAAAGGAAAAAATAAGCAGGAGATCTGTTCAGAAACTAAGCAGAGTCTGGAAGTAACAATTAAAAACTCACCTTTAGACAAATTTGCTTTTACTTTATTTGATTTCATCCAAGTGATGTTCAGTCAACATTGTGTGCTGAATCATTAATATATAATTGAATTTCTTTACATGTTATAGCAAAGGGTATGGAAATAAGATTTATGTCAAGAAAGGGTGGGAAAGACTCTGGAAATTGTTGACGGATCACCAGAGAAAAATGTAAGACATCCAAACTCATCTGTGTTGGAGAGACGACATGAAAGAACATGATTATGGATGAAGAATTATATGGTTTCGTGCATTAGTGTATGCTGGAATTTGATCATTAACTACTTTTATTGAGAGAAGAATTAATGGTTATTTTAAGCAATGTAACAAAGTATTTGCAAGAACACTGTCCAGAACACTGTCCCAAAAATTAGATCTTTGGGGCAAGATTTGACTTGTAAATTGCATGTTGTGATCTAGCTTTTACATTCCCTGAGTTTTAAAATGTGCAGTTGGGATTGAGAGAGGGTTATCCCAAGATCACACTTCTATACGAGTCCACTGGTTTATTATCCAGTGGTACAGTTCAGTTTTGGGATTGGATGTAATTTAGAGATCTTAAGTTCTCGGTCACATTTTAATGAAAAGTTCTTAAAATCTAGGTTGTGTAATATTGAAGGGATCCTGTCAGCCCACTTAATCTGGTGGAAAGGAAATCCTGATCTACGGAGTACAAGGAGGAAAGAGCTTAGTGACATGGTGTCGTGACTACAAACATTCCCTCAATGTCAGCAAAACAAAGGAGCTGGTCATTGACTTCAGGAAGGGGGCTGGTGCATATGCTCCTGTCTACATCAATGGTGCTGAGGTCGAGAGGGTTGAGAGTTTCAGGTTCCTAGGAGTAAATGTCACCAATAGCCTGTCCTGGTCCAACCATGTAGATGCCATGGCCAAGAAAGCTCACCAATGCCTCTACTTCCTCAGGAGGCTAAATTGTCCCTTTTGACCCTCATCAATTTTTATCAATGCACCATAGAAAGCATCCTATCCATATGCATTATGGCTTGGTATGGCAACTGCTCTGCCCGTGACCACAAGAAACTGCAAAGACACAGCTCAGTACATCACGGAAACCAGCCTCCTCTCTATGGACTCTGTCTGCACTTCTCGCTGCCTCAGTAAACCAGCCAGCATTATCAAAAACCTTATCCACCCCAGATGTTCTCTCTTCTCCCCCTGCCATCGGGCAGAAGATACAAAATCCTGAAAGCACAAATCACTATGCTCAATGACAGCTTCTATCCCACTATTATGAGACTATTGAACAGTTTTATAGCATGATAAGATGGACTCTTGACCTCATGATCTACCTCGTTACGACCTTACACCTTATTGTCTGTCTGCACTGCATTTTTTCTGTAACTGTAACACTTGATTCTGCATCCTGTTTTGTTTTACCTTGTATTACCTCAGTGCACTGTTGTACTGAATTGATCTGTATGAACGGTATGCAAGACGAGTTTTTCACTGTACCTTGGTACATGTAACAATAATAAACCAATTTACCAATTTATTCTGGTGCTCTTCTAAGGGAAGTTAACTCGATTCGGTGGACATGACATATCTTTCACCGATCCATTCTGACTCACTTTGATCAGTTGATGTTTGTCCCAGTCCCAAATAATTTTGTTTCAGATGGACCTCTGCCACAAATAACTAATTGGCAGGACTATAGTTGCCTTGTTTCCCTCTCCCTCATTTCTTAAATAGTGACGTGATTTTTTTTTCAATTTTCAGTCTTAATTCTGAATCTAGAGAGCTTTGGAAAATTCATACTTATAGCTAGAATTACGCAAACCTTTTAATTTCAGATTTTTACAAACTCGCATAAATAGCCATCGTTTTAAAGATTTGTTTTCAAGTTCCATTGTTTTCTCCATTTCCATTTTGTGTTGAATGCACAATGTTTCTTCCTTTTGGTCACAGAATGGTTTCATTTGCCCTGTTGTGTCTGTACAAGCTCGATGTATGCACCTAGTTGGTCTCATTTCCCCCACCCTTTCCTCGTATCCCTGTAAGTTCTTTTCTTCACATACTTATCCAGGTATCTCTTGAATGCTGCAAATGAATTTTCCTCCACTATTATCCCTAGCAATGCTTTAAAGACCCTAACTATTCATTGTTTGTAATCGATCTTTCCTTTGCAAATACCATTCTTTGTCCCCTCGTTCTTGACCCTTCCCCAACTGGGAACAATGTTTCTGCGTTTAGCCTTCAGAATTTTAAATACATCCATCTAATTTCCTCAAAACCTCCTCTGTTTCAGTTTCAGTGACAAAAAAGTTTCTCCATTCTTTCCACATAATTAAAGTCCTTCATCCTTGGTATCATTTTATCAAATCTCTAAGCACTTCAATCAACATTTTCTGAGTAGGTGGTTGATGAATTTCAGCAGTGAAGGGTCAAGGATGAGGATGGAGGTGATACTATCATAGAAATCTCTTCTCTAAACTGTAGTTCTAGAACTGGATTTCTTTGTGCTAATATATTTTTTTGCTCCAGTTGTAAGATTGACCATAAGTAGGTCAGTTAAGTTTACTGGTATTAATTTGCCTCTCATCACTTTGAAGCTTGCATTAGTTTAAAAACTGTTTTATGCTATTCTCCCTGTCAAAATCTTATCAAATTAATTCTCTTCATGGACAGTTAATAAGTGAGACTGTATATCTGTTTTGAGTTGGTGCTATTTTGTGAAGTGCATTTAAGTGCTGTGCTAATAGGATAAAAATGATGGTTTTGCTAAAATGATCTCTCCTGTGTGCCTGAATCTTTTAAAGACATGGTTAGTAGATACAAAGAATCATGTTTTCTTGGGTGAATTTGCAGATGCTTAAGTAATTAGCTGACTGTATGTAATATGAAGATTGAACCTTGCAATCCTGCCTTGCAGTAGCTAAGCTAGATGTTTAATAACTGTTGTTAGGAAAGATATTAAAATGTAATCCTTGTGAAATCCTTAGTTTTGATATTCACAACTTTGCAAGAGTGAGGCTTATGTTTATGTCTTATCTGTCAAAGCTTCTCTAACATTGCAGCACTCCTTCAGAGCAATACTGAAGAGTCATTCTTTTATCAGTTTATATTCAGCATGTGAGCGATGCTCACTGCTCCTTATTTACTGCATGTCGTCAGTCAGGCTAAAAACAATGTTCTGTTTTGCCTTGAACTGATGCAGAGTTTGAGGTTATGTTCTTACAATAGAGTTTTGATCTAGTGCAGGTGAATCCTAGAATCCCACAGTCCTCTCACTTGAGTAAGAGAAACTGCTAAGCTGGCTTATTAGTGAGGAGAGAAGGGAGTAGCACAACTTAATATTCAAGCCTGATTTGCTTTTGCAGTGGTGAAGAAAAGGTTTTATTTGGGCATTGCTAACAGTAATTGTAGACCATGTCTGTACAGATTTGATTTCAGATCATATCTCCAAGTTAGATCCAAAAATAGTTTTTTTTTACTAGTTTTGAAACCAATGACAATGCACTAAGTTCTATTTTCAGATGGTTTTGTGTTCAATATTAATCATGTTGCACCAATTCTACACTGAAACTTTGTGTTTGATGAACTGATAGTAGGTGTGGTTATCCAGTTTGTCATGCATGAGCTATTACTTGCAAAGCTAAGACATTGTGGGTAGGTACTTGCATTTAAAATTGTGGCAACTGCAATAAGTTAGTCAAAAATACTTACTCTAATAATACGCTGGAGTTCTTGCATCTTTCATACTTAATTCCACTTTACTTTCTGCAGATGTTCAGTCCTGGATTTTTGAGAATTTTTAATGTCTTTCACCTTAATGCTTTTCACCGTGGTAGCATGGCCCCAATCGTCATCCCTGTCAAAGTGCTTTAAGTGTATGACTTGTGTTAGAAAGTGCCACAGCAGATTTGCCTGTAGCAGTGTCTCACAAACAGACCAAGTAATTCTTTTTGATCGTATTGATTGAGGGGTAAATGTTGTCCAGAACACTGGTTAAACATCCTGTGTCTGACCAGTTCTGTGTCTTAGAACAGTTGGCACCCTAGTTTAAGGTTGTCCCTGAATTATTGCACCCTTTGATAAGTGCAGCTCTTGCTAGATATTCTAGTTATGCCAGCTTAGATTTTGTACTTCACTTTCTGGAGGATCCTTTAATGCATGGTACCTTAAGTCTGAAGCAATGTTGACAACATTTAAGATTACACCTCTTTGACTCAGTTGGGTAGCATATAGCAAAAGACTGAGAAATTGAGATCCACCGTGGGACTGTAACATACTTCTATGCAGTATTGAGAGAGAATTACCAGAGGCTTCTGCTTATTTGAGTGGCTGTAAAAGTTGCCTTGGTATTACTTAAAGCAATTTTCCTGATTGACCAATAATCTTCTTAGAAAAACATCCAACAAAAATAAATGAACCAGTAATTCATATCACCTGCTGTTTGCATATGTCTACATAATAACAGACACTACACATAATTAGGCTGTGATAAGATAACTTTATAAAATTGCAATTTAACTCTGCCTTTGAAGTTGTCATCAAGTTTAGGTAATGAGATACAGCAATATTTCTTGTGTGTTTCATGCTTCAAGTGGTCAGAGGTGTTGTGATCTTGTCCAGATCGGTATGAAAGCTCACCTGATCATTTTATTTTTTTGAAGTTGCCTCAACTGGTGCTCTCTCAGTGCAGAAGTCTCTGCTTTTGGTTCAGGGATCAGTTAATTCCAATTAGTGAAGCCTCAGTGCTTGTATCTGTGAAGCTCGTCGTTGAGAGGCAGCAGGGAAACAAGTCTTCCAGCCTACCGTCCATGCTGAACATCTTCACTAATCCTACATCAATCCCATTTTTTGTTCACCTCACTGCCACACATTCTCATCAATGCCGTTGCCCTGGATTTCTACTGATCACCTATACACTAAGGGCAACTTATAGTGGCCAATTAACCTACTAACCTATACCTCTTTGGGATGTAGGAGGAAACCGGAGCACCCGGGAAAAACCCATGCAGTCAGAGAGAATGTGCGAACTCCACACAGACAGTACCCAAGGCCAGGATTGAACTCTGGTCTCTGGCGCTGTGAGGCAGCAGCTCTACTGCCTGTAGCTCTGTGCCACTTGTGTATGCATACACGAGCATAATTCTAATGTCATTTCTGTCATTTGTAGATTTTATTTTGCAGAATCAAACTGTAAAACACTCAGATTGTTTCCTTCACCATGTAGCTATAGCCAACAAATTTCCGAAAGAGAAGTAGATTGTTTGGTGAGCGGGCATTCTCTGTACTTCCAAGTTCCTAGGAGTGAACATCACCAACAGCCTGTCCTGGTCAAATCACGTAGATGCCACAGCCAAGAAAGCTCACCAGCACCTCTACTTCCTCAGGAGGCTAAAGAAATTCAGTTTGTCCCCTTTGACTCTCACCAACTTCTATCGATGCATGATAGAAAGCATCCTATCTGGATGTATCACGGCTTGGTAGGGCAACTACTCTGCCCAGGACCGCAAGAAACTGCAGAGAGTTGTGGACACAGCCCAGCACATCACGGACACCAGCCTCCCCTCCTTGGACTGTGTATTTACCTCTCGCTGTCTTGGTGAAGCAGCCAGCATAATCAAAGACCCCACCCATCTGGGTCATTCTCTCTTTTCCATCAGGTAGAAGATACAGGAGCCTGAGGGCACGTACCACCAGACTTAAGCTTCTACCCCACTGTGGTAAAACTATTGAACAGTTCCCTTATACGATAAGATGGACTCTGACCTCACGATCTACCTCGTTGTGACCTTGCACTTCATTGCACTGCACTTTCTCTGTAACTGTGACACTTTACTCTGTACTGTTACTGTTTTTACCTGTACTACATCAATGCAGTCTGTACTAACCCAATGTAACTGCACTGTGTAATGAATTGACCTGTATGATTGGTATGCAAGGACAAGTTTTTCCACTGTACCTCAGTACAAGTGACAATAATAAACCAATACTTAGGAGGGGGAAAATGAAGAAGAATTGTGGGCATTGAAATTGTATGAACTGAGGAGGAGTGAAAAATTAAGCACTAATATTAATTTCTAATTGTCATTGACTGATCCAGTCTTCAGCCACTGTATCTTGCGTTTTGTTATCTCATGTTCAGACTGCCAAGTGCCACTTCCCCAGCTGAAACTCCGTTGCTCTGGTTACGATGCCAGCTGTCAGCATGTTGGGAGCACAAAGAGAGGCTGGATACTGAGGCCATAGATTTAGGAACGTTTATTTAATTTGAAACCTTTCAGTCGCTGTAAACTTTATGCAAATAAGATCAGGCTGACATTCAATATGCCTGGCTCACTTACTGCTTTTTTGAAAAGAATTTTTTCTTTGGGTATTGTAACACAAGGACCCAATTTTAAATGTATTTCTATGTAATAGCACACATTCATTCAGGCTACCTGCTGTGTTTATGAATATGATCTAATTTGCAAGTTCTATTTTGAAGATGCAGAGTTGTGTGCTTTTTGTTTTGTCGCTAGAAATACAAGGTCAGAGATTAAGAGACCAGTCACTCAATCCATTAAAAGCAGCACCTCAAGGGAATATGAGCATAGACACAATATAGTTCCTAGGTATTAAGGCAAAAGGATTAGAATGTATAACTGAAATGTAATATTGAAAATAAATGCTATGCAACCTTTGAGCACAGTTGGTGTACTGAGTGCAATTTTAGACCACAGATGAAGGATGTTTGGCAACAGTATATAGTAAAGATTTGGTAGGATGTTGTTTGGTATTGAAACTTTGAATTACAGTAAAGGATTATAAGTATGAAAAGACAACCTAAACATTTGGAACCTTTTGTTATGAAATGACAAGGTGAATTTATAGAAATGTTTAAAGCTATAGGTCAAGTTGGATAGAAGTAGATGGCTTCTGATGACCTCTATTTGGATTTAGTCATTCATGGAGTGTGGCTGTTGTGGGAAATGCTGGCATTTTTATTGTCTAACCCTAATTGCTCACCCCTTTCCCCACCCCCCCTCTCGTCCGGCGGTTATCAGATTTCCCTGAAGGAAATTAGTGTGCCAGATTGTTTTATTTAAACAATAATCCAGTAGTTTCATGGTTAGCATTACTGAGAATTAATTTCAGTTTTATATATCAATATCCTGAATTTTAATTCTTCAGTTACCATGGTGGAAATTTGCTTTTTTGGCAGTTGGGGTAGAGATCGGAAAAATTGAAGAGATTTTAGAAGCAGTTTCGAACAGAAGGTTATCAGATTGAAATGCATGACAGAAGTTGGTGAGAGGTTCAATCAACATTTTTCTGATTTCGGTGGCTGATGAATTTCAGCAGTGAAGAGTCAAGGATGAGGAGAGAGATGATACTATCATAGAAGTGGATGTAAACAATGTATATGATGGAGGGAATATAAACATCTGAAACAAAGGTCCAAATTGAACCGAAAGCCTATATCAGCTGAATCTGGTGTGTGTGTGTGTGTGTGTGTGTGTGTGTGTGTGTGTGTAAAGAGAAAGGGGATCGTGTAAAAAAAAAAAATTGACTTGGAGGATATTGTGACAAATCCTAACTGAATGCAGGACATGGGATCTAGAGCACAGACTGGGGCAATGAGGGATGTGGTGCAGCTGCTATATTGATTATTCTACATATAGAAGTATATCCAGTGTCCATGTATGGTATAATTGCTTCAGACAAGGTTTACCAGAGATGGATGTTTGAAAGACTTGTGGTGCAGAGAAGGGAACAGAATCCAGACAGCTGAGTTGGGCATATTCGGAGTGGTGGGAATGGAACCAATTGAAAGTAGTTCAACAGTAATGGATAACAGAGGTTTGGAGGAAAATCGCATTGTCAATAATAATGAATACTTTGAATTGGCTGAGAAGAGATGGTTGTTATCACAGACTATACTTTGTGATCCCAGCATATTTTTTTGAATTCCATATGCCGTACCTGCATTTGGAAGCCACGTTTGTCAGAAACCACAAATGGGTATGGTGGGGATTTATTACAGTGCCTTTGAATGTGTGGAAGCATAACTCCAGCCAGCTGAGGGAAGAATCAAGACACATTAGATGATAACTGTGCCATTCCCCTGGCTGATTTGTTGTTTGGATATTAGCAAAAGAGAAATTTGCATTTACTTAGTGCCTTTCACAATCTCTGGATGCATTAAAGTACCTTGCACCTTGTGAAATGCATTACAAATGTGACTAAATTTCAAAAGTAAGTGATGCCAAAATAAAGGGCAACAGTCATGGTTACTAACTCAGTAGCCAAAAACCCCTGTCATATCTATTCTGGTGAAAAAAGAACTATTTAGCTAATTCCACCTTTTGGCAGACTTGGTTCCCAACCCTTTAGGTCATGGCTCTTCAAGATGTCGTCCAAGTACCTTTCTGTCTCTCCCATCCTTTTATGCGGTGTTTCAGACGCCTACCGCCCTCTGCGTGCAAGCCAAGAGATGTGGGGAAAGCATCTGGTGTCCTCCCCTCTGATTGTTCCGCCAATTACTTTAATATATACCCCTGATTTTGACCCTTCTGCTGAGGGTCAAATGCCCTTGATATTTTTTTCATTCTAGGTCCCTTGTCATTTTGTACCACTCAATTAAGTCTCCCCTCATCCTCCTCCTGTTCCAAAGAAAGAAACCCTAGTTTGTCCAATCTTTGCTCATAGCTAAAATTTTACACCTTAATATCCTATAAATCTGTGCCATCTCCTGTGTAAGCATGTCAATAGAAAAGTGTGCACCACACTGAAACTGACATGCCACAGCATTATAGAGGGACGCTGCTGTGAACTGAGCAATTTAAATCCTTGACCTTCATGGGACTTCCACAAACTGCTTTGGGGTTAACCACAAAGCTATTTTAATGCCATTTATAAGGTAGTAAAGCATTTTACAGGCTCCTTTTTTTTTGTAAATCGAAAGGCTTAATTGAATAGATGCAAATTTGTTGAGTTTATGTCAATATGTCTGAGTTAACATTTTGTTCCCGAACTTTAAGAAGGACTTGAGATCCCAGTAGACAAATATATTAACTCATTGGTGGCAATCTTTCGAAGTTGTGGTATCTCAGGTTTATATTTTATGGGTTCCTATGTGACTGAAAAGTCTGATCCAAGAGCTGCAGACACTTTGGCAGATGTCACAGGAATGTGGGAAGGCAGTGAGGCCACAAAACCATGACACGGCCGTCTGTTCTTTATATTCTGGCATTTGTCAGCAAACTGGGTGTGCCAGTTTTTGAGTCATAGAGAGGTGCACCATGGAAACATGCCCTTCAGCCCACTGAGTCCGCACCACCCATCAACTGCTCTCTTACACTAATCCTGCATAATTCCATTTTTATTCTTCCCACAATCTTAACTGCTCCCTCCAGATTCTACCATTTGCCTACATTAGGGACAATTTACTAGGGCCAGTTCACCTACCAACCCGCACATCTTTGGAATGTGAGAGGAAATCCTCAAATTTGGTTACTGTTTCTCCGACATCTTTGCCGGATAGTCTTTATGTGCTGTTATCTACCAGCTTGTAATGTCAATGCCATACCTTTAACGTAGAACAGTATAGCACAGGAGCAGGACCCACAATGTCTGTGCTGACCATGATGCCGAATTAAACTAATCCCATCTGCCTGCACATGATCCATATCCCTCCATTTATTGCATATTCATGTGCCTGTCTAAATGCCTTGCAAACACCACAGTGGCATCTTCTTCCACCACCACCACCACCACCTCAACAGCACGTTCCATGCACCCACCACTCTGTGTTTTTGAAAAAAAACTTGCACCACTCACCTCCTTTTAAAATTTCCTTGTCTAACCTTAAAGCTGTGCTCTCTAGTATTTAACACTTAAACATCAAGACCAAGTCTTGGGTCTTTCGATTTCCTTTTTATTGGTGAGTTGGCCATACAGTAATTGTTTTGGTAGGTAGACATTAACTATATGCATATAGTTCCCACTCCACCTCAGTTAATGCTGAATGATTAGGGTCTCAACACAGAAGTTTTGGCTGATGTAAGAAATTAAAGTTCATGTGGTGATCCACACAGTTTATGTTGAGTATCTTTAGGTTTTTTTTTAGGTGTTTTCTGTTCTTCACCCAAGTTTTGCAGATGTAGAGGAGAGGGTGGGTGCCAATTCTGTAAACTGAAAGTTTTGTATGGGTTCTGATTTTGGTTCATTGAACACATGGCAAGAAGGTCTACTGAAGGCAAGATTGGCACTTGGGATTGCGTGATCAGCCTGCTTTTCCTTTGGAAGAGATGGCTACTAAGGTAGAATAAAAACAGAAAATGCTGGAAACACTTAGCAGGTTCGGCAGCATCTGTGGAAAGGAATGGAGTTAACATTTTAGGTCTGTTAACTCTCAGTATCTGTGGAACAAGAAACAGTGTTTCTTGCATTATCTGTTTACATTATAAATTTTCTTACTTCACTGTTCACGTGGCATGCCTTTTGCTGGGTCTAAAAGCAAAGATCTTTAGTTTTGTTGACATTCAAGGTTAGCCTAGGAGGGTGCAAGTTTAGGGAGGTAATTCAGGACTATTTATCGTTTTTCCCTCAAACATAATGCGTTACAACTGTAGTCATCGGTGTTCTAGAGTTATTGTTGCTAGTGTTACTTTAGCTGTAGCGTGGAGGCAATAAGATTGAAGAGGTTGCCATTCCTCTGTTCACAAACATTCAATTTACAAATTTTTGCTATAATGCCATTGACTCTTTAGGGTGGATATCCTCAATTCACAAATCTATTTTTTTGCTAAAATGAATAGTGCATCAATCTCCACCCATTGGAATACACTGAACCAAAATACCTATAAAGCATTTTGCTCAGCTTTTTTAATTCCAAAATCTTGCTTAATAGATGTTTACCAGGAATGTAACCCTTTCATTAATCAAGAATGGCTGTAGTCTGACATTGGATGACAATGTCCAGAGGCAGATAGTCTTCATATTAATGTTTTCATGGCTACAAGGAAAAACTGAGAAGAGGGATGTGTACCCTGTTTTTCATCAGTTTCGATTACAAAGGGCTTTGAGGTAGATCCATTTTATGGAATGGCGGCTGTTATGAAGCCTTAACAATAGTGGTAAATCTGTTTAGGCAGCCAAATTCTGACAATTTTCCACAGAGGCTTTGGTAAGACTGCAGCAAGTCATGGAAGTTCCAAATGTTGTTCTTGACACTCTGAATGGATCTGCCTGGACAAAATTATGTTCGTGACACCTTGTGATGATCAGAAAGCACGCTGAGATTCTGGGAATACTTAACAAATTGTCTGTTGCTTCTTGCAGAATAAGATTCTAGAAAGAATTTTCCTGGCAATGGAGAGGAAATTTATCTTTCGAAAGATGTCACATTTGGCTTTATTTCCCTTTTTAAGAATAATGACATTGTTAGTGTCAGGAAGTCAGCAGGGATTTCTGCAGTTCCCCATACTCTGAATGGCAAATAGAGCTTGCATGTCAGTGTTACTCCAGTATTTCAGCTAGTACGCCAACAAGAGCTGACTATTGTTCTTAATTTGCCTGATTGCTAGTTAGACCTCCTGAGGTGTTGATGAAATTGTAATGTGTTCCTAGAGCAAAGAGATATTTGCATGAATATAGGTAAGTAAAAACTTATTCATCCAGTGATAATAAACTTGATTCTGATTTATCCTTGTATATTAGCTACGGTACTTATTCATTAGTTCATTTCATTAGTGGTGGATCTTTTGAAAGACACCTATTTTTTAAACTCCCTTCACTGCTGTCAGTTACTGGAAGCCTATGTATAAACAGCTATAGATGGGGTGAATCGTACCAGTAGAGCTAAATGATTTCGCTGCTTAGAATTTAGTTCATTTGATTAACCAGTCCATTATTATGGTAAATGTGTGTGAATACTGCTTTGCAGTATAGACTTGGTAGTCTTTCTGTGGCACGTCTCCCAGAAGCCACATGAAAATGCATGGAGAACATAAAAAGTTTACCTTGATTAAATATTCATGATTTTAAAAAAACAAGGAGAGAATGAAAAGGGATGTTGTAAAGTGGTCATGTGCTACAATTCTTAAAGGTTGATATATCCAGTATTGCATAAGCCACATAGGTTAGAGTTAGAGAACCCAAATCAAATTTTAAAAGACAACAAAAGGATTAAAAGATGATCACTTTTGTTGCTGAATGATATAGATGTCTTTTCTGTGGCCAAATAGATAGAAACGAAGACATGAACTGACTCCATCTTGTGCAGCGTAAAACTGGAGGTATTCCAAACTAAATCTCTCCAACAGTGAGTTTGATAGAAGACTGCTTTGTTGCATCTTGAGTGAAGGTAATGACAACTATGAAAAGTAAGGAATGGAGCATTAAGCAGATGAATTCAGACTGAGTGATCTGGTGTAAAAGGAGACTGTGTGTTGTGAAGATTTTCTTCATTTTGTTTGGTTATGAAACAACAACAACAAGCAGATGGAAACTGACCTTAAAGCATAAAAGGGAGACTGGGCCTCAGCTAACCATGAGATTCCGTCAGGTTCTTTAATCTGCGAATGCATAAGGTTCAGAAATTTTGCTCTAATGTTAATTAAAAATAATTAATTTAAGTGCCCAATACTTTCCAGTGAAAGTATTGGGCACTTAAAAGTTTCTGCCCTTCAGTCATGGGCATTATTTCAACTGGTAGAAACATGGTACAGATAAACTAGGCTCAGAAAAGCTCCCTGTAATATTGATTAGGGATTAGTCACAAGTGCTGATAAGAATTTGATTGTTTTGCCTAATTTGAAACAGTATATGCATTGTGTTGGCATTTCATTACTTAATTATTTTGCAATTTTCTTTTAAACTTAGAAATATAGTTTTAATCTGAACATAATGTTCTGTTGATGTAGCATTTATGAACTAGATAAATTGTGTTGTTGATCTTGTGATGTTTCTAGTGCATATGACTATTATTTGGTAATTATTAGTCTATTTGTACAATCACACGTAAGGTTGTTGCAGGTTTTAGTTCATCCAGTTGTTGTTGCTGTGAACAATGCTGTTGACAGGGTTTTCTGGACTGAGAAAATACAGCACAGAGCATTTCCGAAAGAGAAGTGCCACATTAAGCAAGAATGATTCAATATGATCCATTGAGAAAATTTGACTGTATAACAACATCAGAAAGCAGAATTTTCTACTTTAAATATTGTGGAGTAACTTACTGCAGTAAAATTCTGATAATCTGGAACGATTGGGACTTTGGTTCTAGGCGAGCAGATTTTCTGGACTACTGGATGTAACTCCTATTTACCGAAATAGACCTGTACTTCACTTTTTAAAGTGTTACACGGTAGTATATTAACTTTTCCAGTGAACTTGGTGAGTTTAAAGAGAGTTGGGAATACATAAGCACTGCGGACCTGACTCTTGCTGTAAACCTACCCATGTGCCTGACCACTGGTGTTCTGGAACCCGAGAACCCAACCCCAGCTGCTCTATAACCCCTGACTCTGACTGCACACCTCTCTTGCACCGTCCCAGTCTGAACTAATGAGTGAGCTCGATGATGAACCATCAGGATTTCCAGACAATTGGATCCTGGATTATCAGAGTTTTACTGTATCTCTCGATGTTTGAGTCCTTCATTTGCACTGTTCCTTTCTGTATCAATGAAATGTCAACTTTGCTCCTTGAATATTTCAGAAATATCTTAATTTTTTTTGTGTGTTGAATTGCTTGCAAATGCAGTGATGGTTCAGCAAATGCAGCAATTATTTTAGAAGAGGGGAACAGAAATAGTTCATTTACTCTTTCAAGCCTGATGGGAGCATGGTATTTCTGTGACCCAACTCCTTTGGCCTATATCGTGAATGCCTTTGGTGAACAATCACTCATTCTGAGATTGAAAATTTAACAATTGACCAGTATCAGTGACTGTTTACAGAAGAGTTCCAAACTTCTACCATTCTCTGTATACACAAGTGTTTCCTAATTTCACTACTGATAACCCTTGCTCTTGTTTTCACACTCTGACTGCTAGTCCTAAACTCAAAGTTTTTAAAATCAAAGTTTTATATACCCTAACTTCCCTTTAATATCTTGAAAATTTGGACAGTTAAAGGTTGGTTTGATTGAAATTCCAGGAACTGCAATGCTGATTTGTGTAATTATATTACACAAATTACATTGGATTCCATGAATCATGCACTGCACTTGCTCCAAGACTAATATATACTTAATAAAGTACAATGCAGATATTCCAGGATTCTGTGTCATAGCTTTTCAACCCATTGTGGACCAGACATCTTTGGGTTGATAGGCTGCAACTTGTGGTGCATTGCAGGGATGGGTGCTTGGACCCCAGCTATTCATGACCTGCTTGGACAATTTGGCTGAGGGGAGCAAATCGTATTTTTAGGTTTGCCGATGGCACAAAACTAAGTGGGATTGTGAGTAAGAATGAAGATGTAAAGAGGCTTCAAGAGGATAAAGACAAGCTGACTGAGGGGACAAGACAGGTGGAAAAATGTGAAATTATCTACTTTATTTTTCTTTTCAGAACAGAAAAGCAGAGTATTTTTTTAATGGTGAGAGATTTGAGTAAAGTTGGTGTTCAAAGGGACCTGGACACAAGTCACTGAATGCCAATGTGCAGGTTCTGCATGAAGGCAAATGGTATGTTGGCCTTTATTACAAGAGGATTTGAGTAAGGAAGTAAAGATATATTTGTAGTGAGTATATAAGGTCTTGGTGAGACCACTCCTGCAGTATTTTATACAGTTTAGGTCGTCTTTCCTCAAAAAAAAGGAATATACTTACCATAGAGGGAACACAGCAAAGATTTACTAGACTGATTCCAGGGATGGCAGGTTTGCCATAAGAGGTGAGATTGAGCATTCTTGGTCTGTATTCTGTCATGTTTTTAGAGGAGATCTCATTGAAATTTGCAGAATTCTTACAGAGGTTGTCATTACTGTATGTAGAGTGGATGGTTAACACTGATGTTAATGATGCTTGCAGTGTCCTATCCTTATGTCCAAGACAGACTTGGATGTATGTGGGCAAGACATATAACATGACTAGTCTGTGGACACTCTCGTGTATATAAACAACAAAAGGATGAATAACTAATCAAGCTTTTTTTTTCATTTGAGGGAGGACCATTGGCTGGAATATTAGGAGAATTCACTAGTTAATGCCATACGATTGGAGTGACACCAGAAATTCACTTGTAGTCTAGTTTCTTCTTTGGCTGTCCCTTGAAATCAAGGATGACTTCGACTCCCATTTTGTTGGTTCTGAGGTGGTTAATGAGGTCTGTGTGGGAATTGCGGACTATTCCACAGATGGCAGCTAATGGGCGTTAGGTAGGTTATTTTCAGAGTTAGTCCATTTCTCCAAGCACTTGCACAGGGCCTCTTTGTGCTCCCAGTGTATAACCTTTGTGCTCCCAGAGTGACATGATAGAGGTATATAAAATTATGAGACATATTCACGATAGATGGCCAGACCCTGTTCCCCATGGTAGGGGTCTCTAAAACTAGAGGCTATAGGTTTAAGATGAGAGAAAGGAGGTTTAAAGTGGATCTAAGGGATACATTTCTCAAACAAAGATTAGTTAGTATCTGAAATGGCTGCCAGAGGAGGTGGTGGAGGCAGTATCAGTAGCAACATTTAAGAAGCATTTGGATAGGTACTTGAATGAGCAAGACACAGAAGGATATGGAATTAATGCTGGAAGTGGGATTAGTATAGATAGGTTGATGGTCTGGATAGATGTGGTGGGCTAAAGGGCCTGCTTCTATGTCGTACAGTTCTATGACTCTATGACCTCTTGGTCCTCAATGCTGTCAATAATGCTGCTTTTCCACTTGGAGCTCTTGTGACCAGAAATTCTCAGGAGACGATGGAGATGTTGCATTTCTTCAAGGAGGCTCTGAGCACATGGTTGAATCTTTTCCCCTGTCTGCCTGGTGATCTCTTCCCGTGGCAGAGTTCACAAAACAATGTCTGCTTCAAGCAGTGACCTACACAATGTAGCAACTGGAGTGTTACTAGGGCCTCAATTTTGGGAATATTGGACCGAGAAAAGACACGTTGATTTGCTTGTCCTTCCATTGAATTTGGAGGATTTTGCAGGCAATACCTTTCCAATGCACTGAGGTGCATGCAGTAGGTAGTCCAGCTTTCAGAAGCAAATAGGAGAACTTGTATAACTGCTGCCCAGTAGACTGTGAGTTTTATGGCTTTTTCCTCAATCAACCAAAGGCTTTGTTAGTACATTGAAAGCTGTGATGAATTTCATCAATGATGTCTGCCTTTGCTGCCAGGTGGTCCTCAAGAAATGGGAAGTGGTCCAAGTGGACATTTTTTCTTGCAAATGTTGAGTGCAAGCCTTATCCTCTCATGTTTTAGCGAAAGTGTTGAAGATGGTTTAGAGCTTGGCCTCTGACTGTGAACAAACACAGTGTCGTCATCTCACTGCAGTCCAACTATTGAGGTTTGGATGTTCATGGTTCTGGAGTTGCTATAGGTTGAACAGTTTCCCATGAGTTTTAAAGATCATCTCCAATCACACAGGAAGTTACTTATAGTACATAGAGGTCTTTGCTGCTGAATCCATTATACTAACAATACTGTTGCATTGTGTGCCAGTATATTGTTTAAAAGAAACAACAGAAGTTATATAAAATTTTTTTCAAGATATAGTAGACAAACGTTTACTAATTTTGCTGCTCTGGACATAATTTGATGAGATAGGGAATGAAAGCCAGTTGCAATTTCGTTCATGGAAGTGTCTGTTTTGTCAGTTTGTCTTTTTTTTTTGTAATCCTTACTCATTTCCAAATGGTATGTATTTGTGGAGTTGTTAAATATGAAGTTAATTTCTTGAGTAATTCTTTACACAGGCTGTTCTTGTACCTTGAGCATTTACATCTTGGCACATGTAAAAGATATTGGACATTTGAGCATTTTGGCTGATCAGTGAAATACATATTATAAAGGTTTCCCTCAAACTATTCTCGTCCCATTATTGTTGCTGGCAGCCAAGCTGAGATATGAAGAATTTTGCTGCTTAATTGATGGCGCCTGAAATAAAATCAAAATGCTGGAACAACTCAGCAGGTTGGGCAGCATCTGAGGAAAGAAAACTGATGGAGCCTGTGTTTGGATATCCTAGGATAGCTATGAGTCTGTATTGGATGCCTTTTCCTGTTGGGAAAAACCCTGCCTTTCCTCCATTGAAATGGAGATTGGGCATTTGGCCAAAGTAACAAAAAACTTGATGTTGACATAATCCCAGTAGGAGTCACTAACCTCAAAAGAAAATCATCTAATGTTGTGGATGATTTCTACAAGTACAGAAAGTCCCCGGGTTATGAACGAGTTCTGTCTTTGAGACTTTTCGTAACCCGATTTTGTGTGTAACTCGGAACAGTGTCCGCGCATGCGCACTTGGCCTGGGGATCGCGGCCACGCATGCGCACTTGGGCCAGGGATCGTGGCCGCACATGGCCCCGGCTGCACGTGCGCACTTGGCCCGGGCTTCCCTGACCGCACATGCTCACTTGGCCCGGGGTTGGGCCAAAGAAGGTGTACCGCCGCCGTGTAGGATCGGGGGCTGGGCCCGCTTACGAACCGACCATGAAGGTCAGTTCGTAGGTCGGGGACTTCCTGTATTCATTATTTGCTGATATTTATTTGGCAATGGAGGAACTGAAGTAGTCCTTGATAAACCTGAACAGATAATGACATTCTAATTGCTTGTATCTTTTTGGATATTCTGTACCCCAAACACTTCTTTTGGTGCCAGTCTTCTCTTGGGTCAGTAGTTGTTGGAAACACTGCAGAATCTGGCACTCAAAATCTTTTTGAAAGAGTTTCCAGTTTAGTTGGGTACTGAAATGGAAGGTTGGTTTAAGCTGGAATTTGGCTCTTTATGCGTGTGGCCATAGCCTGGCAAAGTAAATAAACTGTGCCTTGTGTGGAGAAAAGCAAGTCCAGGAGTAGAATTTTCTTTTTGTGTATTTTGGATACATAAAGTGAGTATTTTGTGTTAAAATAAGTCAAGTCACTTGAGACCTGTATAAATGCATTTTTAGAAACAATATTGTTTAATTCCTGAGATTGTGATGCTACCATATGTATATTTACAATAATCAAAATTCCTTCCCTTGGAATACGCAGAACTGCTTTAGTTTGCAAACTGCATGCAGTTTTGGGCTTAACCTAGAGCACTTAAGTCTTGAGTTTGGAGATTGTGGTTTCAAATCCCTCTACGATCTAAAATGCTGCTTTAGGTGTTGCATTGCTGGTGATTTCAATTGTGGTCTTCACGGGATAAACTAGATGATATGGTTTCAAATGCACCAGGTGTGTGAAATTCAAATCAATAATTGGGTAATTTTTGGCCTGACACCAGGGAAAATTAAGCATGAAAACTTCCAAGCTGTTCTTTATATAACAAAAAAAATCCTGGTTTGTTAGCTTTATTTCCCTTGAGGAAAAATAGTCTTTCTTACCCATAAGTGATTGACACTTGGTCTGAAAAAAGCAGAAGCTCAGGTTCTGTCATATATTTAGATTGGCCTGCCTTTCATAACCTAGGCTTCAGAACAAGCAAGATCCTTAGTCTGTTGATTACTATTCTTCCCAATTGTTATAATGGTTCAGTACTTGAACCATTCAAATAAAAATTTGAAAGGGGTAAGGGCACAGGATGTATCATTCATTGTATATTCCTGAAGAGCCCTGCATGCAAGTGCTTAACCATTTCTGCAGCTAGGTAAATGCCAGTGCCAAATACTAGTATGGAAAGTGGCCCAAGAATAGCCTGTCCATAAAAGGCAATTTACTTGAGTTTTCTTTTAATCCAGTGCCATATTCAAATTGCTTAACTCAATTCATTGGATTTTTTTTATTCAGAGGGAAAAATAGGACGTGGTTGTATTGACGTGCTTTTTTTGAAAAGTAATTATGGTGAATTACAATCATATTTAAAGTTTTTTCATGCCACTTATAAATATTTCTGTAAGTGGTGATAGGCCTTATTTCTACCATCTCGTTCCATCCACTACTGTCTTGAATGAACCATTCAGCTGTGGGAGATTCCAAGGTGAGGATCTGATCATGCGATCGTGCAATTACTATAACTGCCTATTTCCATTATCCAGCTCCACCCCTGCCTCACACATCTCCTGCTGAAACCATCCTCTGTTACCTGGGTGATGATTTCAATGTTTTTCTGGCTCGCCTTGTGTGTGCTACCTTTTAGATAGGAAACCATCCAAAATATGGCTCCCTGCATCTGAATTTGCACTAAGTCCTGTTCAGCCTTCATCTCTGCACTCATTGCCTTGCACTCTATGCCCTGCACTGTTTTACAACTTAACATCTTCATCCTTACTTTGCTTTTCCTATTTTTGTAATCTTATTCAGCCTACAATAATTCCTGCAGCCATTATTGGTGCTGGTGTCTTCACATGACGGGGATCGAAATTTTGGAATTTCCCTGAACCCCTCCAACTTTTTACCTGTTTTGCCACCCTCTTTAAAAACTACCTCTTTGACCAAGCTTTTGGCCGTCTACCTTAATGTCTTCTTGTGTTGCTCAGTATCAAATTTTGTGTGAAAGTTGGGCATAATACTAAGATAAACATGCAATATAGTTGTTGATTGCCTTGAGCATTATTGAGACTGATCAATGTGAGGATCCTGGGTTTGATGTTCTTGGGGGTTATAGAGAGCCTAACGGAGGATGTTGAGATAAGATATCTTTATTAGTCACATGTACATCGAAACACACAGTGAAATACATCTTTTTGCATAGTGTTCTGGGAGCAGCCCGCAAGTGTCGCCACGCTTCCGATGCCAACATAGCATGCCCGCAACTTCCTAACCTGTACATCTTTGCAATGTGGGAGGAAACCGGAGCACCTGGAGGAAACCCACGCAGACATGGGGAGAACGTACAAACTCCTTACAGACAGTGGCCGGATTTGAACCCGGATCGCTGGCACTGTAAAGCGTTACACTAACCGCTACACTATCATGCCTGCTGTGCTGGATGTTGTGTCATCTATTGGTCTGATTTGGTTGGTCTAATTCCCTCATGCGATCAAGCACAAAAGGAGTTGTAAATCCACCTCTATCAAGTTTATTGGGTTTTCATTGATAATCCTGCATTCCTGTGTTTCCATGAGAAACGCATCAAAACTTAGTTGGCTCCAGTTAACAGCAACATTTCAGCCACTTGAATAATCGTCATCAGTTTATCTTCCATTTTCATTCCAACCTGTTGTTGCTCTTGTGACAAGTCTCACTTCAGTTAATTTTGTAGTGTTTTGCTTTGTTTTTCAGAGAGATTCTTAATTGTATTCTGTGGTAGCTGCTACCATCGCCCCCCTACCCACATTTTATTGTCAATCTTCACCACCGTTCTGCCCCACCAACCCCATCCCATGTGCCTTCCTTCACTTTGTTCATTTGGTTTGGTACCAACATGATCTTTCAAGCTCCTCTCACCGCTTGTGCTGGCGAAAGGAAATATCAGCAGTAAACTTGATATAATTCTCTTCCTTTTGCTTCTCTTTTTAGAAGTTGCCAAGCTATTCCCTCAGGCCCACTTATCTAATGCTTGATGTAGCTCAAATTAGGGATTGAATGTTTGGATTCTGCCCTGCCTCCACCATGGCTCCTTACATTGGACATTGCATGGAGCTTTGAGATTTTTATTTACTCCCCCGTAAATATCTGACCTACCAAAGCATTGAAACTTCCCCTTCAACCTGCCCACAGAACTGAATTGTTAAAAGTAGAAATGCTGATTTGGAAACTGGCCTAATACTTGAATTGATTTGTGTACTGTATAGGATTTTCAGCTATGGGTTTTGTTAAGACCAGTCAAGTACTAAATAAATCATTAATTATACAACATGGAGTAATTTAGTTTTCTTGTTACAACTTTCTATTTGCTGATGATTGACATTCAGGAAATTCAAAAGATCTTGCTGGAAAGGGATTCTAACCACACCTAGCTTCCAGGGTCGCATTGATAAGTCTAGACCCATAGTCATTGATGTGAATATCAATGACTTTGGGTCTAGACTCATCAATGCTATATGAATATGAATATCCAAAAAAACTACACATATTGGAGATTTGAAAATAATAAAAGAAAATGCTGGAAACAGTCCTACACCTGAAACATCAATTTTGTTTCTCTTTCCACAGATGTAGTCTGACCTGCTGAATGTATCCAGTGGTTTCTCTTTTTATTTTGGCCATTCTTATGAAACATTGTTGTATCTGGCTAAGTGACTGGAAGTATTTAAAGTCCTAATTAAGAAAAAGAAATGAGAGTAGGGCTGTGCTATTCAATAAGATAGTGGCTGATGTGGCTCAATTCAATTTCCCACACAATCCTCCTGTCCTCTGTTTTTTGATGTCCAAAAGTCCCTCAATCTCAGCCTCAAATATACTCAACAACTGAGTATCCACACCCTCTTGAAGTAGATCATTCCAAAGACTTAAAACCTCAAGTGAAGAAGCTTTTCCATTCTTCTTTCATAACTGGCTGACCCGAAATCCTGGGACTGCACCTTTGGACTATTGAGGACTTTTTATACTCTGGACACAGCACCATTTGCATCTGTGAGCTATCCTGTTTCATATTGTCTGGTTAAAAATTTCTTACTGCAAAGAAAAGAAGATTAGCATTTGGCATCTGTTGGTATCTGTGAAGCATCCTACATTGCTTCATGTTTAGTGGTTAGTTTTAAATGTAATGACTTGTATATAGGTGAATGTGGTAGCCACTGCGGCTCCACCAATGTACCACAAACAACAGAGACAAATGAGCATATAATTTATTTTTGGTGTTGATTGTTGAGGAAGGAAGTTGGTTTGGACATGGTAAGAATGGCCCAGTCCTCTTCAAAAAGTGCTATGGAATGTTTTGCATCAATCCATGTAGGCAGCCACAGCTTTAGCACTTTCATGCCTAATCTAAATTTACTGAGATCTGTTTCCTTAGCTTGCAGTAGTCAATTTTTCTAACTTAAAAAATCAGCCCCAATAACTTAGTAGAATTTCAATGACATTCTCACTGATAACTTCAGTACAGGTAACTTTAAGATCATTTGACAATGGTGTCTTGCTGCAATTATAGAGCCTTGGTGAGACAGCACTTGGAATATGGAGTGCAAACTAGGAAATAATAGACCAATGAGCCTTCCATCAGTGGTAGGGAAATGATTAGAGAAGATTCCTCAGGGACAGGATCTACTCGCATTTGAAAAAGCAGAGACTTTTTAGGGAACATCAGTATGGCTTTGTGCGGGTAAGGTTATATCTTACAAATTTGAGTTTTTTGAGGAGTTGATGAAGATGGGTGAGGGTAGGCCGGTAGATGTTGTACAAATGGGTTCTTTCTCAGATTTGCAGGCTATGAGTAGCAGAATACTGAAAAGTAAATGCTTTGGTCTCAACTATTCATGATGTATGTCAACAATTTGGCTGAGGGAATCAAATTAACAATTCGATATTTGCTGATGATACAAAACTAAGTGGAAATGTGAGTAGTGATTAGGATGTAAAGGGGTCATCAAAGAGATACAGAATGGAAAACAATATGTTAGATGGAGTACAATGTGGGAAAAAGTGTGGTTAACCACTTCAGTAGAGAAAACTCGTATACTGACTACTATATTTACCAGTGGAAGATTGGGTAGTGTTGATGTTTAAAGGGACTTCGATGTCCTTGTACACATCACTGAAAGCTGTAGTAAGCGATTAAGAAGGTTAGCCTTTATTGCAAAAGGATCTGAATGCAGGAATAAACTTGTCTTACTGCAATTATATTGACTCTGGTGTGACCACGCCTGGCGTAATGTGTGCAGTTTTGGTTGTGTGTCATAATTGCTTTAGAGAGAATGCCGCAAATGTTCACTGGACTGGTTCCTGGGATGTCATATGAGGAGAGGTTGTGCATGCTGGGCCTACTCATTGGCATGGACCTGCACTTTGATGTGAGGTAACCATTGTCTCAGCAGCATGAGGAAGTTTATTCATTGCATTAGTTTGATGCAGTTTGGTGGGTTTAATAACTGATTTTGCTTGTGGATGTAAATTTATGCTGATCTGTATAAAAACTAAATAGTAAGTTGGAATCATTTTGCTATTGTTTCTGTCGCCTTTAGCGTAAGGAATGAGGTGTTAATCTTCTACATAGTAATGACAGTAAAATACATTTGAATATCCTTTCATCTTTAATGCTTCCATTGAAATTTCTTCAAGTTGCTTGAAAAGGGAGTCAAAGTTGAGTTTATTGTCACATGCACAAGAACATGGAACATTACAGCACAGTACAGGCCCTTCGGCCCACAATGTTGTGTTGACATTTTATCTAGTCAAAGATCAATCTAACTATTCCCTGCCACATACCCCTCCATTTTTCTATCATCCATGTGCCTATCTAAGTCTCTCTTAAATGTCCCTAATGTATCTACCTCTACCAGCACCCCTGGCAGCACATTCCACGTACCCTCCTCTCTGTGTAAAAAAAATCTCTGATATCCTCCCCCCTCCCCCCCCCCCCCCCCCCCCCGTATTTTCCTCCAATCACCTTAAAATTATGTCCCCTCGTGTTAGCCATTTCTACCCTGGGAAAAAAGTCTCTGGCTGTCCACTCGATCTATGCCTCTTATCTTTTACACCTCTATCAGGTCACCTCTCGTCCTCCTTCATTCCAAAGAGAAAAGCCCTAGCTCACTCAACCTATCTTGATAAGACATGCTCTCTAATCCAGGTAGCATCCACGCTTTCTAAAGCTTCCACATGCTTCCAATAGTGAGGCAACCAGAACTGAACACAATATTCTAAGTGTGGTCTAACCAGAGTTTTATAGAGCTGCAACATTACCTTGTGGTTCTTGAACTCAATCCCCCGACTAATGAAGGCCAACAAACCATATGCCGCCTTAATAACCCTACCAACTTGCGTGGTAATTTTGAGGGATCTATGGATTTGGATCCCAAGAAATCTTTGTTTCCCCCACACTGCTAAGAATCCTACCATTACCCTGTATTCTGCCTTCAAATTCGACCTTCCAAAGTGAATCACTTCACACTTTTCCAGGTTGAACTCCGTCTGCCACTTCTCTGCCCAGCTTTGCACCCTATCAATGTCCTGTTGTAATCCTCGACAACCTTCTACACTATCCACAACCACCACCAACCTTCGTGTCATCTGCAAATTTACTAACCCACCCTTCCACTTCCTCATCCAAGTCATTCATAAAAATCACTAAGAGCAGGGGTCCCAGAACAGATCCCTGCGGAATACCACTGGTCACTGACCTCTAGGCAGAATACGATCCACCTACAACCACCCTCTGCCAATTCCAAATCCACATAGCCAAGCTTCTCTGGATCCCATGCCTCCTGACCTTCTGAATGAGCCTATCATGGGGAACCTTATCAAACGCCTTACTAAAATCCATATACACCACATCCACTGCTCTACCCTCATCAGTGTGTTTTGTCACATCCTCAAAGAATTCAATTCATGAGGCATGACCTGCCCCTCACAAAGCCATGCTGTCTGTCCCTAATCAGGCTATGCTTCTCCAAATGCTCATAAACCCTGTCCCTAAGAATGTTTTCCAATAATTTGCCCACGACTGAAGTAATGCTCACTGGTCTATAATTTCCAGGGTTATCCCTACTCCCTTTCTTGAACAAAGGAATAACATTTGCCACCCTCCAATCATCTGGTACTACTCCTGTGGCCAGTGAGGACACAAAGATCATCGCCAAGGGCTCAGAAATCTCTTCCCTTGCTTCCCGTAGTATCCTGGGATATATCCCGTCTGGCCCTGGGGCTTGTCTATCTTAATGTTTTTCAAAAGTTCCAGCACATCCTCCTCCTTAACATCGACATGTTCTAGCTTATCAGCCTGTTTTATACTGTCCTCACAAACATCAAGGTCTCTCTCACAGGTGAATACTGAAGCAAAGTATTCATTAAGGACCTCCCCTACCTCCTCTGACTCCAGGCACATATTCTCTCCTCTATCCCTAATCAGTCCTACCTTCACTCTAGTCATCCTCCTGTTCTTCACATACGAGTAGAACGCCTTGGGTTTTCCCTAATCCTACTTGCCAAGGCCTTCTCATGCCCCCTTCTAGCTCTCCACTCTTAAGCTCCTTCCTGGCTACCTTGTAACTCTCAGTAGCCCTGTCTGGTCCTTGCCTCCTAAACCTTAAGTAAGCTTCTTTCTTTCTCTTCACTAGATATTCCACATCTCTTGTCAACCATGGTTCCTTCACCCTACCATCCTTTTCCAACCTCAATAGGACAAACCTATCCAGAACCCCCTCGAAACAACCTCCATGTTCCCATTGTGCATTTCCCTGAGTACGTCTGCTCCCAATTTACACTCCCAAGCTCCTGCCTAATAGCACCATAATTCCCCCTCCCCCAATTAAATACTTTCCCATACCATCTGCTCCTATCCCTCTCCAAGGCGAGGGTAAAAGTCGGAGTTGTGGTCACTGTCTCTGAAATATTCACCCACTGAGAGATCTGACACCTGACCAGGTTCTCTGCCTAGTACCTGGTCCAGAATGGCCTCTCCTCTGGTCGACCTGTATGTACAGGTGCAATGAAAAACTTACTTGCAGCAGCATCACAGGCGCATAGCATCAGATAAAGAACATTCACAAGAAAAACATAAATCAAACATAAACTATACACAATTTATGTTTAAGACTTTATCTCAGGCCTACATTGATGCTCCAACCTGACTCAAGAAACTACGCTGGAGTTTTGTTTTATCCTACATTTTCTAAAGAGGAGTCCAATTTTAGTTTTTCAAAAAAAAACTGCAGATGCTGGAAATCTAAAACAAAAACAGGAATTGCTGGAAATAATAAGCAGGTCAGGCCTCATCTGTGGTAAGAGAAACACAGCCAATGTTTCAGGTCACAGACCCTTCATCAGAACCCAGTTCTGAAGCATTGATTCTCTTCCGTTCCCGTCTTAGTTATCACTTCCCTGGTTTGGAAATGTTCTGTGGAACAATACTTCAAAATGTTGCAATGTGAATTTTATTATGTGACTGTTGTTTATTTTGACTAACAACTGAATGCCACTTCATTTTAACTATACAAGTTCAGATACCTGGATTGATCAATGCCATAAGGTTGTGATGTAAAGAATGCAGAAAGAAGAACTGATGAAAGATGGTCATTAAATGTCTAGTCTGTCTCTCTCCCCAGATGCTGCCTGATGTGCTGAATGTTTCTAACATTTTCTGTTTTTATTTCAGTTTTAAGCATCTGTGGTGTTTTGCTTTTCTGGGAACATCATGCCCAAATCCACAGGATTATCAATCACTGGTTCAGACTGACTAAGATTTCGCTTATTAATGCAAAGCAACAACGTGCTTAGGAATGACAATAACAATATGCAGCAGTCAGCAGATTGAACAGGGCTGTTTTGTAAGTGCTAATTTTACAAGCAGATATGTGAAAGGCGTTGGTCATGAACATTGAGCCAGAAGCTCAATACTTCCTTATTATTACATAATTATTTACTCTCAGCTTTACAACCATTTTCCGCCAGAGCCTAATATGTCTCCCAATTTAGCATGTTAAGAGGTAGGGCAGTGCCATAAAGGAGCAGTCCCAATTCAGGTTCACTTGACCTAATTCTCAAGTGTCAAAGCTGAGAGTTCAATGCCCAACAGGTTTTAATCTGGGCACACTTTTAACTCATCTGTGGTAAATGCACTATTGGCCTTAAAAACTGTCAAGTCTGGAGTTCTCTCCTTAAAGATATGCTCTTTAACTAGCTTTGATCAGGTTCATAATAGAAACAATTAATTCTGCACCTTTGCAAATATGAAGTAGAATTAATTGTATATTGATTGTTGTTGACTTTTCTGTCCCCAAGCTGACTTCAGTGTGTCACAGTTGGTTAAATTTCTGTTGAAGTAAAAACACAGATGCATGAGGCTTCCATTTATTTTAAAATCCAGTCTTTCTTCCTTCATCATGTCCTCCTAACTGCTTTGCTGGTGTTGTATAGTTAGTTTTCTATGTGCTGGATGCCGATCTGGTGTCTCGGTTCATTCAGTGGCTGTTGATAGTTTTGGCAAGCTATTTGATCTGGAGATTGAAGATAGCCCAGAAAACTCATTTAGGCTTTTGGGCATCCAGCAGGCACTGAATAGCTTTCATTTGCAAAATTTTACTGTCTGTAATCCAGAGAATTGATGTTAATTGCAGTGGTCCATACCACCACAATTAATGACATTCAATTTGTCATAGACTAGAAATCTGACTTGGGTATTCTTGTACTTTTAAAAATAAATACAACAGTAGCTAAATCAAAGAGTGTGATGCACCAAAAAGATCGGAAAATATATTGGCTCCAAATCAGTTAAACTTTGATGTTCATACACATCTATAAAGATCCTTCAACTTTTCAAGCAAATGTGACAGGTGTGTGAGCATGTGTTTGCTGCTTATCTTCACAGTTGCATAATTTGCACAGACCTGTTTCTGAGCTCAGAATAGAATGATGCCTCAGCAAAACGGTCACTGGACATTTCACGTACTCTGTTGTCAACTGCATCACCTGTTGGAATAGGTTTGTACATCCTGACAGGCGAGGTGAGAGCAAAGATTAAAAATGTATTGAATTTAAGGAAAGCACTGAAGTTGTTGACGTAAAATAGCACACACTTGCAGTATGGAAGAGAGGAGGTTCCCCCAAATGCTGCAGATATACTAGGCTCTCCACTGTGGGTACTTTGACATGCCTAAATTGGTGACATACCTGAGTTGGAGAGAGTCCAAGGCAGAATAACTTCAGTTTATATTTTCTTTATCCTTTCTATGAAGCTTCTTGGGATTTTTATTGTAGTTGAAGTTTATTAATAAAACTTGGTACCCACGATTTGGAAAATGGATACTAGAACAAAATCTTATTACTGTGGTCATTTTAACTTGTATACAACATGATAATTTTAACACCTGTTCTAACAACAGTAAACTGTAGCATGGTCTTGTGCAAGAAGAAATATGATTTACAAAAAGTAAATCCCTAAGTTTTGGTTTGAGTATCCTTACTAAGGTCGGTATCAAATCTAAGGAAATTTACAGGCATCAATTACCAACCAGCACTGTTTTAGGATGTGGGAAGAAACTGGAGCAACTGCAGAAACCCATGAGGGCATGGTGTGAGTGTACAAAACTATACATGGAGCACCTAAGGTCAGGATCAATTGGAGCTGAGAGGCAATGGTGCTAACTGCTATGCCACCACAATTAAGTTCATCCTGTTTATGTTTGAATCTGATTAAACTTTCTTATTCGGAAGCCAGTACCTTCTTGTCCACAGCATTTATTGAAACATGGAGCTTATTTCCTCTGCAGTACTGTGGTGTCATATTATATACAAGATCCTTAAGAGCTCTTTGCTCTGACAAAATGATACTCCTGCAGATCTTTGTTATTAAGCAACTCAGCAAAAGAAATTAAGTTCTCCTTTGAAGCAATCTGTGTGAGCTATTTCAGGAATGCTTTTGGGTATAAGGCTCTTTATTGTGTGAGTGTATGAACAGTTGTTGCTTGTTTTTGTTTGCCTGTTGAGTAGGAAAGAGGTAGGAGAGAAATTACATCTTCTGAAGGAGAACTGAAGAACCTAGCCATATTTAGTTGGTGTCCCAGATAGGAATGAGGTAATGAAAGTATATGAGCCAGTTACCCTTTCGTCTCAAACTTAACATACAGTTTAAAGTAAAATATATATCTGTATTTTTGTCAAGCAGAACTAAAGTAACCCAGATTGATGTAGATGGAAATATTGTCCTGAGTGTTTTGCTTTGAAGGAAAAGGTACGCTCTGATCATGATGAAATAGAAATGGGAAAGCAAAAAACTGCATGTTGGAAATGTGAAATAATTGAAAATGCTGGGGATATTTAGTTGGTCAGGTAACGTTTCTGGAGAGAGAGGTTGTTGAACTTGCTCCAGAATACAGTTATGATAAAATAGAATGTGTTTAATTTGATATCTGCTTCTTAATGCTCTGAACCTATACTTGATGAGCAGGTAACTTGCTCCTATAACTCACCAATGACACTCGTGTTTTCTCCCCATGTATTCCATTCCTTGCAGAAAATAATCTTGACTCTGTATCTTTTAGCAAATCATTTCCATTATCCCATGCTCCACAAATAGCGATTAGTCTCAATAGAATAACATTGCATCATTGATAATGAATTACTTTGAGTGCTTATTTAACTTTAAAATAGTGAGACTGAACCACTTAAGGTGATGGTGCACAAGGGAGAAACTTGGCATGGATATTATGTTATCCGGAATGAGCACCTGAACTAGTTGATGTGACCTTTGTCTATTGTCTCATTCAAAGCACAACAGTCGCTCTGGATTCGTCAACTATAGTGTTGGGTTATGGCATCATGTCTTGGGAGGAATGGTTGAATCCACAGTTTCTAAGCAATCCTACCAACTGAAACAAGCTAAAACTATGCAACAGTACTACAATCTGTTAGAAACATTTCCTATCTGGCTGATTTACTGCTAATTGAGTTCGATGTGTTCTCTTGCCTTTGGTGTTTGTGTATATAAGGGGCAGGCAATCAGATTGTTTCTGGAAAATCATACACATGTATTACTGATTCTTTGAGTCAAAAGGCAAAGCTCATCCTCTTTGTCAATGAAGCTTGACTATCAAATGTATTCTCCATTGAGACTCTTATGCTAGACTCTTTATTTATATAAAACACAGATATGTTTGTATCTGCATAGAGTCATCATAATTGTACAGGCTAAATTTCCATTCCTATTTCTTTCCTGATGGGTTGAAATGTAGCAAATGAGTAAATATATCCACCTGCATGGAAAATTTGGCTAGTAGCCCTCAATTGCACAATAATGAAACTGCTTTCTATTTACATAGGACGTACTGATACCAATCTGTTAAATTAATGCCGCATGTGCAAGGGACTTTTATTTTAAACAAAGGAAATAAAGTTCTCTTGTTCGCATTCTAGATGTACTTATTATTCCTCTTGCACTTGGGATCATTTGTGGATAGCAGTTGTAGTTTTCCAGGTTTTTGTTTGCCTTGATTCTTTACTGTTACTGGCTAGAGAAGAATAGTTTCATGTAGGTTCTTGGTGATTCAGAAACTTATTAATTATGAGGCACAGAAGGATCCATTTGGCCAATCATGCCTGTGAAGGCACTTTGAAAGAGCTGTCCAGTTACCTCAACTCTATGTCTATCCACAACCTTGTAGTATTGTGTTCGAAAGATGTTATTCCGTTTGTAAAAGTTGTGGTGGCGCTGAGGGTGTTCTGGTTCACTATTTTAATCTATCCACACCCTTACTGCACATAGGAAAGTAAATATGTGCATTGCAGTGCATTTTTTATAAACTGCTAATGCTCTTGACCTATCTAACAGCAGTTTATGTTTAAATGTTCTTTGTGTTGTGTTCGACTTCTGTAATTTATGTAATTGTGTGTCCAAGTCTATTTTCATTTGATTTTTGCAACTGGACAATTTAGCCCTCTACTTCAAACCGCTCAATACAATCTGAAAATTATTTTCAGTAAGTTGCCTTTGGACTTTATATATGTTATTATGGTTGTGCATTGTGACAGGGTTTTTTTTAGTAGTTTATTTGACCTCGGGGGGGGGGGCGGGGGGAACAAAAAACAGACTACTGTCCTTTCTCCAATTTCACTTTACTTTCAACTCATTGTGACCTGTATTTGTTAGGGATGCTTGTGTTAATTCCCCTTATCAGACTTCAGCCTCTCCCATAATACCAAAATAGTCTTTATTAAAGTCAACAGTGACGTCCGATGTGACTTTGAAGATACGACATCCACTCTGTAGGCTCTGATATGGTTGAGCATACCAACATCTTCCTCGGTCATCCAGTAGGGTGACACAGCAAATGCCTGGCTCCATTCTTATCCCTCCAGGGAATTACCCAGCATGACTCCTCTCCCTTGTCTAGCATTGCTTCTGATCTCCCAATGATCTAGAGTTAGTTTTGGTTCAAAGACAAAGGTTCTTTGACCTGAAATATTAACAGAAATGTTAACTATTTCTATTCCTACAGAATCAGCCTGACCTGATGAATATTTCCAGTATTTTCTGCTTTTAATTTAGATTTCCAGTATCTGCATTTTTTTTGATTTTCATTTCCTGATGATCCACCCTTGGTTGCCTCCTACCAACTACATGTGTCTCTCAGCAAGAGCATCACTTTCCACTGCATTGATGACAACCTGGACCTCACTATTATCTCTAAATTGTCAGATTTTTATATTTATTTTTTATTTTTTTGTGTACTATATTTTTATATTTATTACATTTATATTTATTTTACATTTATAATACTTATCCAACATTGAGTACAGGATGAGCAGAAATTTTCATTAATATTAGGAAGGCCAAAGCTGCTGTCTTTGATCCCCATCATAGATGCTACTGGCGACCCTCACATTACAACATTTGCCTCCAGGTTAAGGAAATTCACCTTTACAGAATTCACAAGTCACTATCCAAAGATTTGAGGTACAGAATAAAATTTGCTCTCATGGAATTTGTGGTTAAAAAAAAATTAACAAAATCAACACAACTTTTTTTTTAACTCTCATTTCTTGATAGATGTACAGATGATGCAGCTTTGTAGAAAATTGCAATTTGGCCCATTTTCTAGGGAAGCAACCCGCCCCCCCCCCCCCCCCCCCCCCCCCCATAACATGGGGGTCACCTGTACTCCCTAACAGTAATTCCATCACTCTAGCTGGCAACTGTCTGAAAGTCAACCAGACTGTACTCAACCTTGGTCTTGTATTTAACCTGAGGTGGGCAATACTTTTTATTTAATCATTCACAGAATATGAACTTAACCATGCTGCAGTGAGATGGTCTATTTCCACCTTATTTGACATTACCCATGTCCATTGCTGCAGTTCTCACCTCCTTCTTTGTTTATGCATTTTTCAGGACATGGCCAGTATTGGCAAGACGAGCATTTATTGCCCGTCCCTAACTGCTCTTGGACACCACAATTGGTGGTATAGTGTAAAGAAGGTTAAGGTTACAACAGGATGTAGACCTACCAGGAAAATGGTCAAAGGAATGACAGATGGGGTTTAATTGAGACGTACAAAGTGATCCATTGTGGGATGTTAAACCAGAGCAGGACGTGCACAGTGAATGGCAGGCCCTGGAGAGTGTTGTAGACTGGAGGTACAAGTGCATGGTTTCCTTAAAGGTATGGAATGCTTGCTGTCATCGGTCGGGACAATGAGTACAAGAATTGGGAGGTAGTGTTACAACTATACAAAAAGTTGGCGAGACTGCATCTGGAGTATTGTTGCAGTTCTGGTTGCTACTATAGAAAGGATGTTATTAAGCTAGAGAGGATGCAGAAAGGATTCACAAGGATTTTGCCAGGACTAGAGGGCTTGAGTTATAAATTGAGGCACGATAGGCTGGGACTGTTCTCCCTGGAGCAAAGGAGACTGAGGAGTGACCTTACAAAGGTTTATAAAATCATGAGGGGCATAGATAAGGTGGATGGTTACTGTCTTTTTCCCAGGGTAGGGGAGTCCAAAGCTAGAGGGCATAGGTTTAACGTGAGAGGGGAAGGATTTAAAGGTGACAATGGCGCAACTTTTTCATACAGAGAGTGGTGGGTATATGAAATGAGCTGCCAGAGGAAGTGGATAATTGCAACATTTAAAAGACATTTAGACAGGTACATGGATGGGAAAGGTTTGTAGAAATATTGGCCAAATGCAGGCAAATGAGACTAGCTGAGGGTAGGCACCTCTGTCGGGAAGGGCAATTTAGGGCGAAGGGCCTGTTTCCATGCTGTATAACTTTACTCCAAATGTGATCTCACCAGGACCTTGCATATTATCTTTGGGACATTTGTTAAAAACCTGGGTCAAGGTAGGTTTCATCACTTGACTTGATTCCTGTTGTGCCTTATTGTCAGATTCTGTTTCTTAACCTTTGTTTGAAATGGCTTGTTAAGGGTGCCATGTTAGTTTCATTGATCAATAATTGACAGTGGTGTACTTACCCAGTGCATGTGTGATAGAAGTTTTGATGTTTGGGCTTTTCTTTTGATTCAAAAGAAAATACAGGCTATGGCTATTCCAAGATTAATTCAGTACAATATTTCAAATTTTGTAATTACCTGAAATTATCGATGAATGCCTTTGGAACAAGCAGACTTTATAATGTGTTCTCTGTGACAACAGTGTGATTGTGTGTCCATGTAAGTGTTTTTGTTATTGTGTTGAGGGATGATGGCTCTTTGCATCTTGGAATAAGTCTGGAATCTATAAGAGATGTAGTTCTGAATTGTGTAGCTCCAGGAAGTTGAAGAAAGAAAGCACTGCATTTTCCATTCATTTCTTTTACCGGTTTCTTTTTGATTTTTATTGTCTGTTCCTTTTTGTGCACAGTTGTTCTTTGCTTCTCGTTGTGCTTTACTTGTTTGGCAAATGTACTTAACGTTTGTGTGCGTGTGGGAGAGAGTGGATGGATAGGTGGCAGTGCTTGCATTTTAATGTATTTATGTTTTGTATATTTATGCTATAATTAAAAGTAGTTCAAATCATTGAGCAAAGAAAGAATCCTCTGTGCTTCACTGAAGAAGTCTGCTGGCAATAATGAAGATAAACACGAAACATATGGAATAAAATATCCCTCACAAAACTTGATACCACTTTGTGGTTGCATTTCAGTGGTCGAAATTTAAAACTGATTAGTTACAACCCTCTCTAGTGATTTAGGGCTGAAAGTACAGGAAAAGAAGTGTGGAACAGATGAAGTTTGTTGTAAAAAGTCAAAGGAAGCATCCAGTTAAAATAGCATCAATTAATGGATCAGTATGTTTTTCCAAGGACTTTATAGAAGGGCTTGAGATGACATAAAACATTCCAGTGCTCATTGCCCAAATAGTAATATGTTTATTCCAAGATCAATTCTTGATTGTTGAACTGCATAACTTGGCCCTGATTTGGATCTAATTGTTAATCCTTGTAGTTGTTACTACAGACTAGTTAATTGAAACATGGTGGTTACTGTGTACTTGTGTTAAAGCTTCTTCCATTAATAGTTTTGTATTATTAAATACAGTAATCTTTTTTGTAGCAATTGACAATTTTGAATTTGAATTTAAACCTGCAGGTTTAACATGCATTCTGAAATATTGCACACTTGTAACTAATCTCAAAATTATTTTTTTCCTGATGTGTATATTGCTGGAGTTAAGGATTATATTTCACATGTACAGTTCCTTAGTGATCAGCATAAGCGCAGCATTGCATTATTGCATGTATAAAGTTGTACGGACTTCACAAGCAGAATGTAATCAAAAATTTTTTCCATTTTTCTTTCCATCTCCTGAAAAAATATGGATACCATGATTAAACAGGAGCCAACCAAAGGTAGGCTGTAATTTATGTTTCTCTCATAAATTGTTGGGGGAGGAGGAAGTGGGAACACAGTGTTGTTTACTATATATTTAAGAAAATCATTATTATCCTGCCCTTGGGAAGTTGGATCATTGACTACAAGAGCAGTTCAAAGGTTAAGAATTCCACAGTGAATCCTGACTACCCAAATGATCTCTGCACCAGCTGCAAGGTGCTAATTAGGATTGAGAGGAAATACCCTGCACTTGCCAAGATGGGAGAAGCTGAAACAATATTTAAGTTCAGCAACTTCTGGAATAAAGCAAACAAAATTCATTCAGTACTTTTGAAACATACACTCCTTAATCACCAGTGCAGTGTGATTGCAGGATGTGCAGTCCATTAGGTCAGCGAGGATCAGCAGCATTATCTAAACTTCTGCAAAGACCACCCAAGGGGACAAGCAAAGGCAACCAAGGATAGTTTCCAAGTTCTCTTCGTAGTCGCATACCGTAGTGGTTACCGTGATCATTCCTGCCCTTTACCTAACAGCACTGTCAAAGTACAGTTATGATTCTAGAAGGTGACTACCTCAGGGCAACATTGAACACTTGCCTTGCCAGTAGCCCCCAAACAAAAATGGTTTATGTTTTGGCAGTAAAGTGCTGGGCTTGCCATTCCAAATTGTAAACCATTACTTCGAGCATGTACTTCATGTGTAGTGCAAAGGAAATTGTGTAAGAATTATAGAGTACTGAACTATTGATGGCAGATTAAGTTATCAGTAATATAGACATAGAACAGTACAGCACAAGAACAGGCCCTTTAGCCTACGTGTCTGTGCCGACCATGATGCTAAATTAATGTGCCTTGCCTCAATGCTTGATAAACGTTGCTATTGTATCTGCTTCCACCAGCTCCGCTGATGGCATGTTCCAAGTACCTACCACTCTGTGAAAAAACTTATCTTGTAAATCTTCTTTAAATTTTCTCCCTCTCACCTTAAAGCTAAACCCTATGGTATTTGACAAAATGGTTCATGTAGATTGGATACAGGTCAGGTTTCAGTGTTTTAAGTTGTATGGCTAGACAATTAAATTACCTCCTAGAGTTAATTGAAATGTGTCCTATCTTTTGTAATTATTATATCTTGATTTTCTATATATACATCATAAATATAAGATGAAAAATTTTATGTTAAATAAAGATGTAAATATTGATTTATGTGATAGGGTAGATAGGTAGCTTCTGGATTGAACATCATGTGCATTAAAATTTGCTCCACCAATATACAATTTACTGGAGGTGCTTCTTTAAATTTTATTTTGCTTCCATGTAAACAATGATTTTCTCTTTATGATCTGATTTGTCCAATCATGTGGTCTTGGAGTACCAGAGAACCTTAAATTTTGAGTACACATTGATGGCAGGACATAGGATGTTGGACATGCAAACTACAATCTATGCATTGAACAAAACAGCTGAAGAAAATCACTTTCTGAATGCTGGAAATGTGAAATAAAGAAAACTCATCAGAAATGTGTAGCATGGCAACTGAATTAAAATGAGAGAGGGAAAGGTTAGATTAATGTTTGAAGATCCTTTCATCAGTTTTGGAATGAGTTCTGAATTAGTAGAGTGGCTTCAAAATGAAATAATTTTAAATTGGCTTAGTTGAAGTTTTTTTAAAGTGTTATGAATATTATTTCAAATTTCTTTTTGCATTTTTTAACCCTAGCATGAAGAAAAAATAATGCATTTATGTTGTCCTTTTTATGTAGGTTTTTGCATATGATCACTGTTTCTGGTCGATGGATGAGTCTGTGAAGGAGAAGTATGCAGGTAGGTTGCTGTTATAAAATTCTGTTTTACAGTTGTATGGTCAAGCATGTCATTTATGATGGAACCAAGGCAGTAGCTTCTGCCTTTGATGCTGAAATTCTGTCTCCTTACTATCACTCACTCACTCTGATTTAGGTTCCTCAACCTTCCATGTTATGAATGGAAGTGAGTCAGTGATCACAAAGAACTTTAAGTACTTACTAGGCATCATAGTACGAGCTTATTTGTTCTCTAGGTTAACTCAGTTTGAGTTCCTATCTTTTCCTCGTTGAACTTCTTAAGTCAGTAGAGTTCCAGGTACCCCTCAGTCTCATTTCTGTGTAACCCTGCTACTTATTCTCTCTCACATGCCTGTCAACTTCCCTTTTGACTCTTTTGCTGCTTACATGTACTAAAGGGTAATTCACAGTAGACATTTAACCTATCAGGATATCTTTGGAAACTGGAGCACTGGGTAGTTACGGGGAGAATGTGCATACTCCACTCGGACACACCCAAGGTCAGGATCGAATCGAGCTTCTGGAGCTATGAGGCAGAAGTATAAACTGCTGTGTCACTGCGCCATCCAACAAAAGCAGCATAATTACAGATGCTGGAATTCTGAAATAAAAAGCAAACAAAATGTTGCACGTACTTAGTAGGCAAGGCAGCCTTTCTGGAGAGAGAACTGGAGTTGATGTTTCTCTTGTCAGTCATCATTTCTACTTTGATGTTGCTTAACCCCCAGGGTATGTCCACTGTTTCCAGTCTTAATCTCCTGCTGGATATTGATGTTACTTTCTGGTCTGTGACGGTGGCTTATCCTTACATTCCAGCTAAAATTCCCTCTCTGAAATGTTTAGTTTGTTTTTAAAAGTACTATTTTTCTTCATCTTTGTTCAAAAGGTCAGTAGATAACTGTTAGTCACAGAAACACAAATTCACCCAAACAGAATTACAAAAAAATTCTAAGTGCAGATGCTGGACATCTAAAGAGATGAGAAGATTTAGAAAGCATTCAGGTCTTTGGAGAGCACAACAGAATTAAAGATGTACCTTAGTTGCGTGAAAGGACAGGGGTCTCCAAAATGTGCATATTTTATACCTTACAAGTTCGCCAATCTGATTTCAGTCAGTTTGAAAGGGTTGGCTCCCTTTTGATGAGGAGCACTCAGGAGAGCCCACAGGAACAGATCTGACGGATCCAGAGTTCTGATGAAAGATCATCAACCTGAAACACTGAGCAACACACAAGCTGCTGGAGGAACTCATTGGGTCAGGCAGCATCTATGGAGGGGGATGGACCGTTGACGTTTCGGGTCAAGGCCCTTCATCTGGACTGGAAAGAAAGAGGGGAGAGAGTCAGTATAAAAAGGTGGGGAGAAGGGGTGGAGCAAGAGCTGGCGGGTGATAGGCGGATCCAGGTGAGAAGGGGATGATAGGCAGGTGAGGGAGGTGAAGAGTGGGGATGATGTAAGAAGCTGGGAAGTGATAGGTGGAAGTGACAAACCTGAAACATTAACTTTTTTCCTCATTCCATCAATGTTGTCTGACCTGCGAAATATTTCAAGCACTGTTTTTATTGTCTTATCCAGAACTTTGATTGGGAGAATGTAGGCTTGAGAAGGTTATATCCTTGCCCCCCTCCCTGAGCTTGGGTAGGTAAGGGCGGGGTAGAGGCATGGACAGGGAAAACACCCCTCCACCTGGCCCACAAGCCATGCGCTTAACATTAGTCACTTGTCATATTTCCTGAGGCCTGAAACACCCATTCAGCTGCTGTTAAACCTGCAGAGTTGGTTAAATCAGACATTGACGGCCTCATTAAAATTTATGAACTGCCTCTTCACTTCTTGGGTGTCGGTTGGTGCCCATTTTACAATCTCTGATGTATCCTCACACCCAGGTTAGATCAGATTTCTAAAAAATGTTCACATCTGGTCTGAACTTGTTATTGAACATTAAAACTTGGAGTACTATGTACAGTTTTGATCACCCTGTTAGAGGAAAGATGTGGTTAAACTGGAAAGAATGCAGAAAAGATTTACGAGGATGTTGCCAGGACTAGAGGGCCTCAGTTATAGTGTTGGTCAGGCTAGGTCTTTATTCCTTGGAAAGTAGGAGAATGAGGGGCGACCTTATAGAAGTGTTTAAAATTATGAGAGGCATAGATAAGGTGGATGGTAAGTCTTTTCCCCAGGGTAGGGGAGTCCAAAACTAGGAGACCTAGGGTGAGAGGGGAAAGATTTAAAAGGGACCTGAGGGGCAACTTTTCCATGCAGAGGGTGGTGAGTATATTGGAATAAGCTGCCAGAGGAGGTGGTTGAGCAGGTACCACCATAGATGCCACGGCCAAGAAAGCTGACCAGTGCCTCTACTTCCTCAGGAGGGTAAAGAAATTCGGTTTGTCCCCTTTGATTCTCACCAACTTTTATCGATGCACCATAGAAAGCATCCTATCTGGATGTATCACGGCTTGGTACCGCAGCTGCTCTGCCCAGGACCGCAAGAAACTGCAGAAAGTTGTGGACACAGCCCAGCGCATCACAGACACCAACCTCCCCTCCTTGGACTCTGTCTTTACCTCTCACTGTCTTGGTGAAGCAGCCAGCATAATCAAAGACCCCACCCACCTGGGTCATTCTCTCTTCTCTCCTCTTCCATCGGGTAGAAGTTACAGGAGCCTGAGGGCACGTACCACCAGACTTAAGGACAGCTTCTACCCCACTGTGATAAGACTATTGAATGGTTCCGTTATACAATGAGATGGACTATGACCTCACGATCTACCTCGTTGTGACCTTGCACCTTATTGCACTGCACTTTCTCTGTAGCTGTGACACTTCACTCTGTACTGTTATTGTTTTTACCTGTACTACATCAATGCAGTCTGTACTAACCCAATGTAACTGCACCAATACAATAGTGTCATTTAAGAATAGGTACATGGAGAGGCAGGGCTTGGAGGGATATGGGCCGAACACAGGAAATTGGGGCTAGCTGGGTGGGCACCATGGTCAGCATGAACTGTTTGTGTCAAAGGGCCTGTATCTGTGCTGTATTGCTGTGCGACTCTATTTCAATTTAGTGACCTGTCATTATTTGAGTTATTGTACAACCCGCTTCTGAAATTTCTAAACGTTCCACAGTATGTTTGCCTCACTTTTTTTTATCTTGAATCATTTCTCCTTCTGAAATTTAGTTTAACTCTCTTTATTTTATTCCATTCTTACCCACCAGGTCAAGATATAGTGTTCAAGTGCCTTGGTGAAAGTTTGCTGCACAATGCCTTCCAAGGATACAATGCTTGTATATTTGCTTATGGGCAGACTGGTAAGATGCTGCCAAAAGTGTATTTATTTCAATGAAGCCGTGGTGATTATTAGCATACCTTGGCTCTCTTATGAAGCTAGCTAATTGATTTTATTTTATTGAATGACGGTGAATATAATTTTAATGGATATTTGTAGCTTCTGTTATCTCTTCAATGTGATCCTTCTATTAAATAGTTTTAACATGAACTGATTAAAAAGATGCAATTGTATTCCAAGAAAATATTTTTATTTTACACTGATATAGTTCACTGTGGTGTCTATCAAAGTAAGACTCAGTTCATAACGTAATTAAACCGGTTAACTATCTGTGTGTACCTGCTTGGTGGTTAGGCTCGGGAAAATCGTACACAATGATGGGGTCAAAAGACAAGCCAGGTTTGATCCCCCGGTTGTGCAGCAAGCTTTTTGAACGAGCATTACAAGAGGCAAATGAAGAGCAGAGCTTCGCAGTTGAAGTGTCGTACATGGAAATCTACAATGAGAAAGTCCGGGATTTGCTTGATCCAAAAGGGTAAATATATGTTTAAAAAAAAACGAAGTAGATGTACGTAAATCAGGAATGGACGATTATAAAGAGTACATCAATTAACACTTATTTTTAACTAGGTAAATAGATATCTCTAAGTGATGGTCATTATAGTTAGATACCTATAACCTTGAACCTTATTGTCTATGCACTGCACTTTCTCTATGACTGTAACACTTTATTCTGCATTCTGCTATTTTACCCTGTACTACCTTGATGTACTGTGTAATGAATTGATCTGTATGAATGGTATGCAAAGCAAAGCTTTTCACTGCACCTCGGTACATGTGACAATAATAATCCATTTCCAATTCTGTGCTCATCAGTAATTGCACCAATTTCATTTGCAGCATTTACACTTCCTCCATGTGGCAAATTTCTATTCTCAGCTGCAATTCTGTCCCATCCTAGCAAGAAATCAAATTGGGTTTCTTTTCCTGGATAAGATTATAATACATTTACTATCCTGCAATAAACTGTTGTCTCTGACACTACAACAGCAATCCCTCATCCATGCACCCATTCCAGTTGATTAAGTAGCTGTAGCTATACCATTCCTCTTGGTGTCCTGTCTTGGCTCTTGTGCAGTTTTATATTTCTGTCTGCATAGATGCTTTTATTCTTTGACACTTGCAGCAGAAATCTGACTCTTCTGTGATTTCTTTGGTACTTAAAATAACCTTTTCTTTACTCACTCCTTCCAGCTTAATAAGATTCCAATTGAGTATATTGAATGGATTTGTTTTAAGATTCAATAGTGCCAAATAATATTTTACCATCCTTTTTTTTCCTTCCCAGTGGTTTTAAGTTATTAATGACTGTTTAAAAGCATTTAAAAATAATCACATACTGTATTGTAAAATATTATGTCAATACTAAACCACCAGCCACTTTTTCCTATGAAATATTAATGATGATGCACTCATGAGGAGACATAGGGAGAGAGATTATCGGATGTATTTTTTCCTCGGCTGTTCATTGCACCTCTTGTATGGAGCAATTATGCGACCAGATTGTGCATTTAAGTATTTTATAATGTATAGAAAACTAAAGGCACAGAAAGAAAGATAGTGATAAAGGTTTTGATTAACAAAAGAACAAAAAAAATGAAGCCCACGTGCAGTTAATTGGAATCTTTACATCTGATTGGCCCTCTGACGATTGGAGAAGCAATTAAAGCTATTACTGATGATCTTCATACCCCAAATCACCTAAAGCCACTCTAATCTCATCTCATTCGATCTTTGTTTACAGCTTGCACCTTGACCCTAATGGCATTCTCTACCTGGTGTTGGTCACTCCTTAGTTTTCTATACTGAAGGTCTGTTGTGACCTTGCCTTTCTGGAGATTTTTATTTCCTCCTTGGAGGCTACTGGAATGGACCACTTTTTGCGACTCTTCTGACTTTAGCTGACTCTAGTGTACAGTTACATTGAGCCATGACTTTAGAAATAGAAAATGCCCCTAGAGATTAGAGGTATGGATAGATGCATGAGGATATCCATTGAGTGGGGCAAAATGATAGACTGTATATTTTTTCTCTAACTTCTGCTTGTGTTGTATTACTTATGGGTTGAAGAAAAAAAATCATGAAGCAGAATGCGGAAGTCTCTGTCATGACGGTGCTCAGAGAGGACGTACTGGAGGGCTCGACTACTAAGGCAACTTGGGAGGAACTGCGGTATAAGAAAAGGGATGACCATGTTAATGGGACCACATTACGTACCTCCTACTAGTCAGCTGGATTTAGAAGAGCAAATTTGTAGAGAGGTAGCAGACAGTTGCAGGAAATATAAGGTTGTGATAGTAGGTGATTTTAACTTTCCACATATTGACTGGGACTCCCACACTGTAAAAGGACTGGATTTGAGTCCTCGTTGTCTACGGGGGTGGTGCCGGAGGATTGGAGGGTTGCGAATGTGGTCCCCTTGTTCAAAAAAGGTAATAGGGATAGGCCAGGGAATTATAGACCGGTGAGTCTCACATCTGTGGTGGGTAAGCTGTTAGAAAGGATTTTAAGGGATAGGATTTATGAACACCTTGAGAATCATGGACTGATTAGGGACAGCCAGCATGGCTTTGTGAAGGGAAGATCTTGCCTCACAGGCGTGATAGAGTTCTTTGAGGAGGTGACCAGGAGGATTGATGAGGGCAGTGCGGTGGATGTGGCTTACATGGATTTTAGTAAGGCCTTTGATAAGGTTCCTCGTGGTAGGCTTCTTCAGAAGGTCAAGGCCAAGGGATCCAAGGAAGCTTGGCTGTGTGGATTAGGAATTGGCTTGCATGTGGAAAGCAGAGGGTTGTGGTGGAAGGAGTGCCCTCGGATTGGAAGGCAGTGACTAGTGGTGTCCCGCAGGGATCGGTTCTGGGACCTCTACTTTTTGTGATATTTATAGATGACTTAGATGAGGGGGTGGAGGGCTGGGTTAGTAAGTTTGCAGAATACACTAAGATAGGCGGTGTTGTGGATAGTGTGGAGGGCCGTCGGAGCTTACAGAGGGATATTGATAGGATGCAGAGCTGGGCTGACAAGTGGCAGATGGAGTTCAATCCGGAGAAGTGTGACGTGGTACACTTTGGAAGGACAAACTCCAGGGCAGAGTACAGGGTAAACGGCAAGGTACTTGGCAGTGTGGAGGAGCAGAGGGATCTTGGGGTTCATATTCACAGTTCATTGAAAGTTGCCTCACAGGTGGAAAGAGCAGTTAAGAAGGCCAATGAGATGTTGGCTTTCATAAATCGCAGGATTGAGTTTAAGAGCCGTGAGGTGATGATGCAGCTTTACAAAACTCTAGTTAGGCCACACTTAGAGTACTGTGTTCAGTTCTGGTCGCCTCATTATAGGAAGGATGTGGAGGCATTGGAGAGGGTGCAGAGGAGATTTACCAGGATGCTGCCTGGATTAGAGAGTATTGAATATGAGGAGAGGCTTAAGGTGCTAGGGCTTTATTCACTGGAAAGGAGGAGGATGAGAGGAGACATGATAGAGGTATATAAAATATTGAGAGGAATAGATAGAGTAGACAGTCAGCGCCTCCTTCCCAGGGCACCAATGCTCAAGACGAGGGGTCATGGCTTTAAGGTTATGGGTGGGAGGTTCAGGGGAGATGTCAGAGGGAGGTTTTTCACCCAGAGAGTGGTTGGTGCATGGAATGCACTGCCTGGGGTGGTGGTGGAGGCAGATATATTGAACAGGTTCAAGAGCTTGTTGGATAGGCATATGGAGGAATGTGAGATAGAGGGATATGCGGGAAGAAGGGGTTAGGTAGTGTGAGGGTGGTCTGATGGACGGCACAACATGGTGGGCCGAAGGGCCTGTTTTGTGCTGTATGGTTCTATGGTTCTATGGATCAAGTTTCTCAAATGTGTTCAGGAAGGTTTCCTTAATGAATATGTAGAGGTCCCAAGAGAGAAAGCGATACGGGATCTCCTCTTGGGGAACGAGACAGGGCAGGTGACAGAAGTGAATGTAGGGGAACACTTTGGATCTAGTGATCATAATTCCATTAGTTTCAAGATAATTATGGAAAAGGATAGGACTGGTCCTAGGGTTAAGATTCTAAACTGGAGGAAAGCCAATCTTGATGGCATCAGAAGGGATCTGGCAGGTGTAGATTGGGATAGGTTGTTTTCCGGCAAAGAGATGCTTGATGTGGGAGACCTTCAAGGGTGAAATATTGAGAGTACAGAATCTGTATGTTCCTGTTAGGATAAAAGGCAAGGCTGATAGGTTTAGGGAACCTTTGGTTATTGAGCCTGTTAGGATAAAAGGCAAGGCTGATAGGTTTAGGGAACCTTTGGTTATTGAGGGATATTGATGCCCTGGTAAAGAAAAAGAAGATGGTGCATATCAGGTATAGGCAGTTAGGATCAAATGAGGTGCTTGAGGAATATAAGAAATGCAAGAGAACACTTAAGAGAGCAGTCAGGAGGGCTACAAGAGGACATGAGGTTGCTCTGGCAGACAAGGTGAAAGAGAATCCAATGGGTTTTTATAGCTATATTAAGAGCAAAAAGATAGCAAGGGACAAAATTGGTCCTCTTGAAGATCAACATGGTCATCTACGTGTGGAGCTGAAAGAGATGGGGGAGATCTTAAATGGATTTGTTGCATATGTTTACTCTGGAGACACACACAGTCTATAGAACTGAGGAAAAAGAGTAGTGAGGTCATGGACTGTATCTGGATTATGGAAGAGGAGGTGCTTGCTGCCTTGAGATGAATTAGGGTGGATAAATCCCCAGGGCCTGACGAGGTGTCCCCTCGGACCTTGTGGGAGGCTAATGCAGAAATTGCAGGGGTTCTGGCAGAGATATTTAAAACATCCTTAGCCACGGGTGAGGTGCTGGAGGACTAGCGGATAGCTGATTGTTCTGTTGTTTAAGAAAGGCTCTAAGAATAAGCTGGGAAATTATAGGCCGGTGAGCCTGACGTCAGTCGTGGGTAAATTATTGGAAGATACTCTAAGGGACAGGATATCGGTATTTGGATAGACAGGGCCTGATTAGGGATAGTCAAAATGGCTTTGTGCGTGGCAGGTCATGTCCAACCAATCTAATAGTTTTTCGAGGCGTTTACCAGGAAGGCGTTGAAGGGAATTGGATTCAACATTGGCTTAGTAGGATGAGACTAATGGTGTGCCGCAGGGATCGATGCTGGGTCTGTTGTTGATCATTATCTATATTAATGAATTAGATGATAAAGTGGTAAACTGGATCAGCAAATTTGCGGATGACACCAAGATTGGGGGCGTAGTGGACAGCGAGGAAGGCCATCAAAGCTCGCAAAGTGATCTGGACCAGCTGGAAAAATGGGCTGAAAATGGCAGGTGGAATTTAATGCAAACAGGTTGCACCTTGGGAGTACAAACCAGGGTAGGACTTGCACAGTGAATAGTAGGGCACTGAGGTGCGCAGTAGAACAAAGGGACCTGGGAATACAGATCCATAGTGCCTTGAAAGTGGCATAGCAGGTAGATAGGGTCGTAAAGAGAGCTTTTGGCACATTGGCCTTCATAAATCAGGGCGTTCAGTACAAGAGTCGGGATGTTATGTTGAAGTTATATAAGATGTTGGTGAGGCCAAATTTAGAGCATTACAGTATGTGCAATTCTGATCACCAACCTACAGGAAAGATATAAGTAAGCTTGAAAGAGTGCAGAGAAAATTTACATGGATATTGCTGGGACTTGAGGACCTGAGTTACAGGGACAGGTTGAATAGGTTAGGACTTTATTCCCTGGGGTGCAGGAGAATGAGGGGAGATCTTATAGAAGTATACAAAATTATGTGGGGTAAAGATAGGGTGAATGCATGCAGGCTTTTTCCCCTAAGGGTAGGTGAGACTAGAACTAGAGGTCATAGGTTTAGGGTGAAAGGTGAAATATTTAAGGGGAATCTGAGGGGGAACTACTTCACTCAGAAGGTGGTGAGAGTGTGGAACGAGCTGCCAGCGGAAGTGGTGGATGTGGGTTCAATTGTAACATTTTGCTTAGGTACATGGATGAGAGGAGTATGGAGGGCTATGGTCTGGGTGCAGGTAGATGGGACTAGGCAGAAAACTGGGCCAGCATGGACTAGATGGTCTGAAAGGCCTGTTTCTGTGCTGTAGTGCTCTATGACTCTATGTAGTAGGATGTGTCAATAAAATACATTTGAAGACATTGCAATGCCCAGGTCAGTGTACACTACGTTGTTGAGACCACACCTGGAATATTGTGTGTAGTTCTGGTCGCCATAGTATAGGATGGATGTCATTAAGCTAGTGGATGCAGAAATGATTCAGGAGGATGTTGCCAGGTTTGGAGGGCTTGAGATATAAGGAGAGACTGGGTAGGCTAGGATTGTTTTCCTTGGAGCATAGGAGACTGAGAGGTGATCTTATAGAAGTTCATAAAATCATGAGGGGCATAGTTCAGGTGGATGGTCACTGTATATTTCCCAGGGTAGGGGAGTCTAAAACTAGAGGGCATAGGTTTATGAGAGGGGAAAGATTTAAAGGAGACCTGAGGGTTGAGATTTTCCACACACATGGTGGTGGGTATATGGAATGAGCTGCCAAAGGAAGTGGTTGAGACAGGTACAACAACACTTAAAAGACATTTGGATGGGTTCATGAATAGTCAAGGTTTAGAGGGATATGGGTGAAATGCAGGCAAATGGGACTAGCTTAGGAAGTCACCCTTGTCAGCATGTATGAGTTGGGCTGAAGGGCCTGCTACTGTGCTGTGTGACTATGATGGTCCAGTCGCTTCCTGTATTATATTCTGGATATTGTGTCACTAAGGATATGCATTGGAAATGTTATTTAGAACGTTGAAGTATTTAAATAAGAGAAAAAGTCAGAAAAGCTTAAAATAAAACAGAAGAGCTTAATTATAATCACCTGAATGGTCTTTTCCATTTTAATTTATTGCTATTTACACTAATAATGCCACAATTCATTCTGTTCCAACAAACTGTGGTGTTACCATTTTTGTACATTGCCATCTGTTGGAAATGTAGGGTGTTCAGTCTGAATATAACAGCTGTTGCTGTCTTAGGTTATGTTAGCTTGGTTCAAAAAAGACATTTGAAGCACATCCATCACTTGTACCAACTGAGGATCTTTGACTTATCTCCTATTATGTTTTTTTTGCTCACTTGTTTATGTAGTAGTCGACACAGCTTGAAGGTGAGAGAACACAAGGTTCTAGGTCCATACGTGGATGGCTTGTCTAAACTGGCTGTGACAAGTTACAAGGTAAGGAACATAATTTAACTCCGTGGAACTCTTTACATGTAGCAGTGGTAGGTTTTAAGGTGGTTGGTCTAAGAACCTTTTAGGTAACAATTGAAATGGGTACCAAAGGAAATTTTCTGGTTATTCAACTGATTACATGCTCCAGTTAAAATTTAATGCTCAAAATTGCAAGTCTATGCTATTGACTGTTGCTATCCTGATACTATTTTCTGCTACTGTATTTTAATCAAAGGCAAGACTTAATTTCACCTCTGGTAAATATGACGATTGAGTATTTTATTGACCAAAAGTGAAGCATAACTTTTGCTTTAATTATGCATCATTAAAGAGTTTTGACATTTGAAGGCTCTGGAAACTTTTACTTATGTAACTTTGTCTGGATGACTTTGAACCAGGCTATTTTGTACAAAACAGGAGCAGAGTAGGCCAATCAGCCATTCCAGCCTACTCTGCCATTTGGTAAGAATTGGCTAATCCAGTCTTTGCCTCCACACCACTTTGCTGCCTCCTCTCCATATCCCTTGACTCCCATACATATTCAAATGTTTGTCAGTCTCCACAATGATATATTTAATGCTTGCCTCTGCAACTCTCTGGGCCATTGCAACAGCACTTCTTCTTTCACAATCCCCTACTATCAAGTGACAACATTGAGGGAATCTAGATTCCACTCTGAAGCTGTGTTCCATTTTGACTTGAGTGTGCATCTTGCCTTCTTCACTGCTGAGTCAGACTACTGGAACTCCCTATCCAACATAACTTTTAGCTGCACCTTACCATAAGGACTGTTGTATTTCAAGAAGATTCACAACTTCAGGACCAGTGCCATCTCCATCCCTGTAAGGTGTGCTTAATTTTTCCTTGCCAAGGTCTAATTGTGTACAGTGAGAAGTTCCGAACTCAAAGAAAATAATCCAGAGATAACAAATGAAAATCTTGAAGGTATACAGTCATCACCTGAAAGATGAAGATGATTAAATTCTAAGGGAGTTTTCCCTGAAAAGGTGCAAAGTGACAAAGTGCTAGGTGATCCATTTTGGTAGGATTAAAATGGGTAGGATGGGCAATCAAGGGTAGGGGACTTAAGGCATATCGAGGAACAGAGGGACCTTGTAAAAGTCCAAGGATCCTTGAAGACGGCAGTACAGGTAGATGTGATGAATATTTTCCTCCCTTAGCAGGGGCATAGAATACAAGAGAAGGGAGGTTATGGTGCAATTTTATAAACATTGGTTAAACCACAGCTGGAGTATTGTGTGCATTACCACACTTGCAAAAATGTGGTTGCAGTGGAGAGGGTGCAGAAAAGGTTGGGGTGGATTGATATGGGGTGTTTTAGTTATGAGAAGGTTTGTTTTCCTTGGAGCAGAGGAGGCTGAAGGGGGACCTGATTGAGGTACACAAAATTGAGGGGCATAGACAGGGTAGATGGTAGGAAACACTTCCCTATAGCAGAGGCATCTAAAACTAGAGAGCATAGATTTAGGTAAGTGGTAAGAGGATTGGACAGGATCTGAGGGAGAACTTGTTCATCCAGAGGGAGATTGGAATCTGGAATGCACTGCCTGTGAATGGTGGAGGCTCGTACTCCCATAACATTTAAGAAGTATCTTTTTTTAAAAAAAAGCAACTGAATCACCAAGGCATAGAAAGCTACAGACCTAGTGTTGATCAATGGGATTAGTTTAGAGAGAGATTTGATGGTTGGCATGGATATGGTGGGCTAAAGGGCCTGTTTTTGTGCTGTACAACTCTGACTCTGAGTTGCACCTGAAGCTTAATCATTTCAGTAGAGAGTAGTTGTGAGCAATTGTGCTTTCCTATACTTAGCTAAGCAGATTGGGAGCAGTGACCTACTGGAACTGGTGCACAAGTTCATCAGGACCACCTTTTTTTGCATGAAATTATTTCAGTTATGTTTGACATCCTATGTGAGATGGTGGATGTGCAGCTGTCAAACTTCTGGGGAGGACGTGTCATTAATTGACGACTGAATAAACTAATTCTGGAAAGTCAGAGTCATGACTGAAAATGTCATTGGCTGGTGACGTAAAGTGATCTATGGTTCTGTTTTCTTGCTTCCAGCACAGTGTAGACCGTGGAGATGTTGAAACCACTGATCATCATAGTGGCATGTCCCTACTCAAACCTGGTGTCATCCCTTGTGGGTTCTGCTTATCATAATCAAGGTTGAAGGCTATCATGTCCTTCTTACAAACATTCTTAAAACAAATCTTTAAGTGCCTTGGCAGTCACTTGGCACAGGCCACCTACCTGTAACATCTGTCCTTGAGGTTGTGTCTATCCTATACTGTGCTGGAATGTTTGTCACCTTTGCCACTGAGAGGACTGTTGCGTTCTTCCTTCCTTCCACAAGATTCCATGACTACACTGCAAACATTTGAAGGTGGAAGTTGTTAAACTGTCCTACCTTGCAGTTCTGTCATCCATATTTCACTCCCCTATACTAAAAAGCTAAAAATGAAAATCTTAGAGAACATCATCTATTATCCTAAGGGTGAATTTGTCATTTTTTTTAATAACTGGGTTTTTTTAATTTGCCTAATTTGGTACCGACATTTCATTGCACACATAGACAACACTTCTCTCAATGAAGAAGTCAGCCACTGTGGGCCCAAGATTCAGTTTCAGTTAGCATTTGCACAGTTTACTACTTTCAGTTTGCCAGTAGCTGGCTTTGAAAAAGTTCACAGAAGATTGAATTCACTTTTGTAGGATACTAAACACTGAGCAGCGTACTTGTTTACTGCCATCAATGGATGGATTGAAGCCATAATTTCTTTTATCCACTTTCATGAAGGTCAGGAGTCTTGATTGGCTCCTTCAGTAGCACCAGCACATACCTGAGTGTGATGCACGTTCAAGTATGATACATTAAAATAGCTTGATAACTTGCCAAATATGAAAGGAAATGAAGTGGCCTTCTAGTTGCTGGTTCCAGTCGAGCATTCTCTAGTCTCCTTAGACCAGGAAGGCATCTGTAATGCAAAATGGCAGAAATTCTTTTACGGCATAACCTGCTCTACCAATATTCAATTTGATTATTCTTTTTGTCTGTCAAGAAAATGGTTGTTTTCTGAGAACACATGAAGGAATGCCATCCAAGACTGCTGACTTGTGCCTCTAAGATCCTAGTTGTAGAGTGCAGTCAAAAGACTATCAGGCAGGCATGGCAGTGTAGTAGTTAGCATAACGTTATTACAGTGCCATCAACCCGGGTTCAATTCTGGCTGCTGTTTGTAAGGAGTTTGTACGTTCTCTGCATGGGTCTCCTCCGGGTGCTCCGGTTTCCTCCCACATTCCAAAGACGTACGGGTTAGGAAGTTGTGGGCGTGCTATGTCGGCGCCGGAAGCGTGGCGACACTTGCGGGCTGTCCCCAAAACACTACGCAAAACATGCATTTCACTGTGTGTTTCGATGTACATGTGACTAATAAAGACATCTTAAAATACTTGAATGCACATTTAGTTATGAATTTGTGATTGGGAAACAGAGAACGAGGTGGGGGGGGGCAAAGTAATTCTGTGGGGCGAGAAATTTTAAGAAACAAATAATGAACTTTAATTTCCCTTGTCTATCAGGATATTGAATCTTTGATGTCAGAAGGGAACAAGTCTCGAACAGTTGCCGCAACCAACATGAATGAGGAAAGCAGTCGCTCCCATGCAGTATTCAACATTATTCTTACACACACACTATGTGATCTCCAGTCTGGGGTGAGGACTTGGATGTTGATGATGACTTGAGTTACTTTAGTTCTTCTTGCATGAGGGGAGGTGCAGATGTGCTTCATATCAAATGGTCAAAAACCAGAGGACACAGACTAGGAAGCAAAATGGGAGAAAAAGTTGTGTAGAGAAAATAATTCTTGAAAGTCAGAGGATGGTGAGGCAATGGGAGCAAAGCATTCATGGTGGGTTGAATGGACAACGATGGAAGGGGATGAGGTAAGGTTTTGACACCTATAGACCGTTACTAGAATAGAGGGTTCAAATGAAAATAAGGATGAGAAAGTGGGATGCACCGTGATGCAGCAGTTAATGCTGATGGCTCCCATGTCCAGGAACCCAGGTTTGATCTGGACGTCGGGTGCTCCCTTTGAGGAGAACGTGCAAACTCCACGTAGTTATGTGGGTTTCCACTAGGATCTCCTGTTTGCTCCCACATCCCAAAAGATGCACTGGTAGGTTAATTGGCTACTGTAAATTACTCCTCAGTGTCGATAATGGCAAAACAATGAAAAAGGTTAATGGGCATGTGAGAGAGAATATGTTGTCAGGCTACAGAGAAATGAAGGGAAAATGAGACTGATGGGATTATTCTTTTGGGAGCTAGCAATGGGCTGAATGGCCTCTTTCCATTGTAATATGTAAGCAAAAGAGATTAAATTACCTGTAGAAGATCAGGACTAGTCATATTCCTGAGGCAGGTTATACTTGATCAAGTGGCTATCCTAAATGGTTGAGGAAAGATCATTTTCAGGGCTGTGGGGAAAGAGTGGTGCAAATGGAGTGACTAGATTGCTGTACAAGCGGCTGATATGATGAGCTGAATGGCATCCTGATGTAATGATTATATGATTTTCAGCAATAAAGGATGATCGAAGTAGCAATGCAGTGGTTGTGATTTAGGGAAGTTTGACAAACGTGGATGGATTAATGGGAACGTGACTGCGTGGTTAAAGCACTGGTTAGAAAATCTTAATCATAGTTTCTTGGACAGAAAAGTGTATTAACTGGTTCACACAATTATTTAGTAAAACTCTAATCCGTTCTCTGATTCAGAAATCTCAATGGTTTGGCATGTGGATCACCAGGTAACGTTTGCTGTGCTCCCTCCACCTCGCTGGGGTCCCAGTTCCTGCTCTCACTTCCATCTCACTGAGCCCATAGTTCCCAAGCTCCCAATCGACTGACCAGTATCCCATTTCCCATGCCGCTTTAAAACTTGTCTGGTTCACTAGGAAATGTATTGTAATTCTGTGCAACATCTTAAAAAGTCAACTAAAAATGTCATGACAAATGGAGGTTCAGCGGGTTGAGCAGCATCTGTGTTGGGGGGGTGGTGGGGAGGTGGAGAAATAGAATTACCAACGTTCCCGATCAAAACCCTGCATCAGTCCTGATCCACAGATGCTGTGCAACCCACTGAGTTCCTCCAGCAGATTGTTTGTTGCTCCAGTATTCCAGCATCTGCAGACTCTTGTGTCTCTGTCTTAATTAAACATATGTTGCATTAATAATATGAGTAATATTGAATAGTCTGGAAAATCTGCTAACTTGGCACCATCAAAGTCCCAGACATGCTGGTATATATATTTTAAATGAAAAGGAAAGAAAAAATTTCAAGCAGATTGATGGAACTGAAAAGTCCTGTCCAGATATGCAAGACTTGGTAAGTGAGTTAGTAGCGCAGTAGGGTCAGCATGGTGGTGTAACGGTTAGCATAACGCTTTTACAGCACCAGCGACCCGGGTTCAATTCCGGCCGCTGTCTGTAAGGAGTTTGTACATTCTCCCCGTGTGACTGCGTGGGTTTCCTCCGGGTGCTCCGGTTTCCTCCCACGTTCCAAAAGACGTACAAGTTAGGAGTTGTGGGCATGCTATGTTGGTCCCGGAAGCGTGGCGACACTTGCGGGCTGCCCCCCCAGCACATTCTCAGTAACACAAAAAGATGCATTTCACTGTGTGTTTTGATGTACATGTATCTTAAATATCTTAATACCTTAAAAAAATGGAATGGAATCCTATATTGAGATATAGAATAGAAGAAGCATTACATTTAGAGACATGGAGCCATTTCTGAAGTCATTCCAATCTCTTCCTGTAGACGTTGGGTGAGAAGGTGAGTAAACTGAGCTTGGTGGACCTGGCAGGCAGCGAGAGAGCAGCAAAAACTGGAGCTGCTGGGGATCGTCTAAAGGAAGGAAGCAACATTAACAAGTGAGTTTCTTATGTTCTTACCCATGAAATATCCTTAACTTCTACCTGTAATGGTGAATTAGAACCTCCACATTTATCTAAGTCTTTTTGAAAACCATCTTATATTTTATTTTGGACTTGGAACCTTGTATTTGATTTGGCCCTCTCCTGAGATTTGCTTATATTTATATGTTGTTTAATATTTCACCTGTGAAGTCATTTATATTTAAATCCCTCTCTTAAAGTTCTCCTTGGCTGCTTTACTGCTGGAATTTTGAGAACTCTTGATTGCCAAGGTTTTGGTTTGAAGACTCTTGCTTAATCACTGCCTATTAGTTTATCTGCAGCCTACAATTGATAAATGCTAATTACTTCATTACCTTATCTACCTTTTTTTTTGAATTTCTCTTTTGATTTTATCTTTCTTTTTTAATCTGGATTAGGTCATCCCTTGTAAATGATGCAGCTGACTACCAATTGTGAGAGGCCTCTTATTGTGAAATGATGCAAAACATCTCTGATTCATTACTTGTCTGTCTGCTTGCACTTGCTTCTTTAAGACACTTGCTGTGTGTAGCCAATTCAAGCTGTATTGTACTTGCATTTTGGTGCAAACCCATCAAGTGCTTCATGGGCACTTCTTGTTGGACAAAAGTGGCAACTAGCCAGAATCTGAGGCAGGTTTGTTTGAGTGAAAACACAGTTGAGGTGAAGAGCCTTGGTCTTTGAAAATGGGAAGGAAGGTGCCAGGATAAGATACTGGAGGCAAGCTCTGGAGGACAGCAACCTAGTGGGTAAAGGAGAGGGAAAAGATGAATAGGAGAAGACTAATGTCAAATGTCATGTGCAATTGCAGCAGCAACAATATTTTACGCCATTAAAGTGGAAACTTGTCCTAATGATGTTACTGGTGTAATCAAAGAAATACTGAGAACTCATGGGGCCCATATTGAGGTGGGCTGTAAAGGAGGGGAGAGAGAGAGAGAGAGAGAGAGAGGGTGGATTAGAGAATGATGTATCTTGAGCCTCATCCTCTGGAGGGGTGCAGGGGTGAGGAAAGATGAACGCAGAGTTTGAAGTTTGTACAATTTGGAAAGGTGACAGAGCCGGCAAGGGATGAGAATTTTAAAGTGGGGCCATTAGGAGTCTGGCAGCAACATAGGCCATGAAACTGTGTGGTGCAGAGTTTGAAAGCTGAAGCTTTACTAGGTGGCTAGTAAGTTTGACAGTGAAAACATCAAGAATGGTACTTGAATGTTAGAAAATGTTGAGTGGCATGGTGGCACAGCTTGTAGAGCTGCTGCCTCATAATGCCTGAGACCCGGGTTCAATCCTGACCTTGGATGCTGTTGTGAGTGAGGAAACAGATTTGATTGGTCTCAGAAGCAAGGACTCTGAACACAGTCTGGCAGTAAATGACTTATTTACAGAAGATAAGTGTGGGAAAATGGTAATGGGAATAACGCGTGCGCACAGTTTATAGTGAGCATGGGGAAATCGCACTGGGGATAACTCACACACAGACACACACACACCCCCCGAACTAGGCACACACAATCAAGGAGAAACAATACAATACCTGCAACCCCTTGACTCAGTGCAGGCACAGCTCTATGCTACTAGGGACGCTAACTAAAACGCTCCCAACCCTTTAACAGTGCACACCTCACCAACCATTTCTCCAGCACCATTCCACAGTACTCGGCCTGGAGTGAAGCAGGGTGGTCCCTCGAAGATGGCAAAGAGAGTGAACTGAGTACACGAGGTGCCTTTTATAGTGCTGGAGGGCTGGGGGGTCCAGCCCAGGTAATTTACAGGGGGCCAATGGTCAGGTGTGCGCTGATGGGTGGGGCGGAGCCAAACCTTGATTTGCAGTGGTGTGTCTTCCGACCAGGTAGTGGGCAGTGCTGTCACGTGACAGCCCCGACCCTCCACAATACAGATGCTGTCTGTGTGGAGTCTGCATATTGTCACATCACCACGTGGGTTCCCTTTGGGTGCTCTGCTTTCCTTCCATATCCCAAAGACGCACAGGGTGGTTGATAAATTGCCCCTGGTGTGTTGGAGAATCATGGAATCTGGGGGAGTTGGTGGGAACGTGGGATTAATGTTAGGATTAGTGTAAATTGGTGGTTGATTGAGCACAGATTCAGTGGGCCGAAGGGCCTGTATAGGTGCTGCATCTCCCTATGTGTTTAAGGACCTTGCTACTCTAGTCATCTTTAGCATCTGTTTTCACCACTAAAACTGACTGTCAGAGCTCCTCAGTGTTAATGTTTCTTCGTGTTGACATCTTATTTCAGATCTTTAACAACTCTAGGCCTGGTAATCTCTGCTCTGGCGGATCAGGCTGCTGGTAAAAACAAGAACAAGTTTGTTCCCTACAGAGATTCCGTACTGACCTGGCTGCTCAAGGTAAACTGAGAGCTACACCTGGGTTGCGATTTTCCAAGATAATTAGTATACTTGTAGCTTGTCGGAATCATGGAGGTGTTCCCAATCCTCAGTGTGAGAAGAGTTTGAATGCAGAGTAGAGCCTAAATAGTTGTTCAAGGTTTGGGGGAGTGTGGTGAGAGAATGCTGAATGACCTACTAGTCCTTTTATTCTGAGCCAACTTTTGGAGGGAAAGAGGGTCAAAAGATACAGCAACCCTATTGTTCACATCTTGTTCTGAGAAACTTTGAAACGAGCTGTCCACTGTGGTGGTGTTGCTGTTATAGTGAATGGAATGTGAACAAAAAATAAGTTAGATGACAGTGGGGAAACAATGAATGTATAGTCATAGGACTTGTGTGAAAACCTATTTATAGTTAACTTTGCCACAGGGTAGACTAGAATGTAGAATTATCATGCGTCAGCTGTTATTCAAAACATGTGATGTAGGGTGATTTGGCACATTAAAACAAGGAAGCAAGATGAGACTGCCCTAAACTCAATTCACTTTTCAACCAGCAGCCAGAAGAAGGCTGTGATTATTTGTTTCCCAGTCCAGATTGTGCTCAAATACAGTTCAAGAAATGCCCTGGATTTGATCCCTGGTTCATGCCGTTCCTTAACGTCTGCGGCAAAATGGGGTGGGAGAGAAGAGAGGGTAGGAATGATAGGGGAAAAGAACGTCATCCTCTTTGATGCCAACCACAAACTCCATTCCCTTCAAATGAGTCAGACTCCTTGCCATCCTCATGTCATGCTTTGCACCACTTCACCCAGTTCTTTGCATTACCTCCAGAACTCCATCCTTGTCATCACCTCATTTGTGCCTTTGTTACTTCTAGACTACTGTTCATAATAATGAACTGGTAGCTTTATGCTGCTGCTGTAATTTTTAAAGTTGAGATGAGCAGACTTTACCAGTGGCGTACTCATCCTGTGCAAGAACAAAAATAAAACTAAGTGGGCCCTAATTCAATCCTAATGAATCATTTGTTTCTAATGTGAAGTGGTTTATTACTACAAGAGATTAGATGAAAGAGCAAGAAAATATTTTGCATCATCTGCTACTCCAACCCCACGCTGAGTTGAATTACAGTGCATTAATCTATCCAAATATTTGTGAATAGATAAGCCAGCTTTTGTATAGTAAAGCACAGCAATCCTATAGTGGTGACCAGGAAGCAATTGACAATCAATCCTTTGATCCATAGGATTGTGTTTTATTTTTTTAATTCCTATTATTTAGCTCTGTTATTTAAAAACTTCCAGATTAAAGTTGTATTCAATTTCAAAGTAATGGTTCTTGTAAGAATTGGAATCTTTATTTGGGGTCTTGCACAACAAATTTGATCATAGACTTTTCACGGACTATATTTGAGAAAAATCTAGACTGGGATCAAGAAATCTCAACATTCTTCTCGCTGATGTGAATTGAGTTTGTTCAGATTTATCTTCCTATTTTAAAATGCTTTTATGGTAAAACTGCCTATAATATTTAAGGTTGCTGACAAATTTTTCCTACTGATCTCAAAGGAAGCTACCCACAAAAATCTGGGTATTTTTGCTGTAAGAATATGAGCCTAATTACCCAACCCAAGCTGTACAAAGCTCAACTGTATGCGTTGGATTTGGGTCAAATGTATGTTAGAACATAAAACAGTGCAGCACAGGAACAGGCCCTTCGGCCCACGATGTCTGTGCTGACCATACTGCGAAGATGTTCTAAGAGAATATTAGGGTTTGAGTTGGTTTGTATCATGCTATCTGACTCCGTATCTTATCCAGGTCAGGAATATTTTCTTAGTTGTACCTAACCCCAATAAGTGTGAATAGTGTTCTTTGAGGTTACATTTAAGGTGATAGACAGGTCAGATATGAGGGGAGAAAAATCACAAATGTTTGGATTAGCCAAGTTTTAATTTTATATTTGAGCAGACCTGAAGTAAAATGTCTTTTTTTTGTCAGCTTGAGGGGATTTTTGCAAAAGCAGCCAATCACATTGAAGAATTTTCATGGGCAGTAAATTGGGAAGTAAAGAACTTTCATTTTTAATTAGCTTTTATTACGTTTTACAGAGCAAAAGAAAACAATGAAGGTTATGGAAGCTGAACATCATAAATTATGAAAAACAATTAAAATGTATTTTTTTTAAATTATAGTATTTTGAAATAATTGAGGGAATTAGATTCCCAACATAAAATTATATACTGAGAACAAAGAGGTGGTTTAGTAACAAGTATGGCTTAGTATCATCTTAAAGATTATGTCTTATTCAACACAGTGGAGCGATTTCAGGGGCTTTCTTCACAGTTCTTGAAAATTGAATTTCTCATCAGTTCACTGATTTTGGCCTTGGGAAAAATCTACACAACATCCTTTTAAAGAACAAGGAATCACGAACAGCGAGCTCTGCATTTCTGCATTAAGCTACGCGTACTCTTGAAAATTATTGTCAGACTCCCTCCATTGTGACACTGAGCGCTGATAGTCTCATTGTTCTTATTGCAAATTCAGGGCCTCTGGGGAAAACCGTTTCAGCAGTTGCTCTTTCTGATGCCCAAACTAGTTGCCACTCCTCATGTGAACATTGAATTGACTTAACCAAGGGGTAAATGAGACTTGGTTCATACACATGCATCCTCTGGTGCACTTCACTGCCTGCTGATCAAAATTGAGATTTTTTTTTGCATTTATTGATCATCTTTGCACCTTTTTTTGTTAACCCCCTCTATTCTTTTCCCGTTCTCACCTCCCTATTCAATGGATAATGATCAGTCACGCTCTCTGTTCCATGAGTGGAGATCAAGTATGTCTGACCCAGACCTTGTTCTTCTTGGTAACTTAGTTTTATACAAAAGCATTGCATGTGTGTAGTGAGTCATCAAGGGTAGCCTTTTAATGTTTCATGATCTTTAAGTGCAGAAATGCATCTTTATAAGCATTTAAAATGCAATTTGTATTCATATGGTGGTGTTAGCTATGTTATTACACATGTGGAGAGGTAGACTGTAGTATCTTTACATGCTTCATTGCTTTTTCTTTTGCAAAAATGTAGGACAGTCTTGGTGGAAATAGCAAAACGGCAATGATAGCAACGGTCAGCCCTGCAGCTGACAATTATGACGAAACACTGTCAACGCTGAGGTACGCAGACAGAGCCAAAAACATTATTAATCACGCTGTGGTGAATGAAGATCCTAACGCCCGGATCATCCGGGAGCTCCGCGAGGAAGTAGATAAACTGCGGGAACAACTCTCCAGAGCAGAGGTACGATGTGGTAGGAATCCTGGATTTTAAGCAGGGCATTTGTTCAGTTTGTTAGGAGTAGATTGGTAAGATGTGTGTTGACTGTTTAGAAGAGGGCATTGAAGTGGAAGTAACTATGGAAATGTTAAGCACTATTTTAGATCCTTCACTAGGTATTAGCTGCATAGAATATTGTGTTACAGAATGCTTCTAATCAGAAGGCAGTTGACTAAAATTAGTTAATGCACTTGAAGGTAATGTATTCAGTTATTCAGAGGCCCTAGTACATATTGTAGCTCATATTGATTTGCAAAGCTGCTTTAATCTGAGGGATAGGAATGCTATGGATAGAATAGGAAAAAGGAGGGAAATTCTAGGGCTCCAGTGACCCCTGCTGGCAATTGTTTGCATTCACTTTTGGATTCCAGGATTCTGCTTGGCTGTGTGATCCTATCGTCAAATATTTGCAAAGTGATGACTCAATGCAAAGTTCCTTTACTTTTCACCTTGATGATAACGACTCTCCTATAGTATGCAAATGAATAATAAAATGCATCTAATCTAATTGAGGAGGTCATTTAGAAAACTGTCAACCTTTCCCTCAATGATTTTTTTGATGCCACCAGAATTACATTACTTGATAGGTATCTGCACTTCGGTGATGCATAAAATACAGAAATATCTTTTATTTCTTTTGGAGATGGTGGTAATTTATTACACTTTGCTCTTTATTGTTCTATAGTGTTCTATAGTTCTATATTATTCTATAGTGTTTGCAACACTAATAAAATTCAAGTTGGTTTTTGTGAACATCAAAATAATTTTCAAAGCAGAAAATTTTGCAGCTACTCAGCAGGTCATGTAGTATTTGTGACAGGAAACACAGTTAACATGTCAATGAACTTTCACCAGAACAGATAACAAATTCTTAAAGATGCAATGAAAATGATATTAGTGTGAAAGACAGACAAGATTAAGTGTCACCAAATAATATCTTTATTAGTCGAGAGGAGAATAAAAATGGAACAAGCAGAATTGTTATGTGAAGTTATTGAACTGGGTGTTGAGTCCAGGAGCTGTGACCTACCTATTCGAAAGGTGGTGTTGTTCCTTAAATTTGTGTTGAGTATAATTGGAACAGTGTCAGAGGCTGAAGACATTTCAATGTGGGAGTCGGGTGACGGTTTAAAATGGCAGACATTTGGAAGCTATTTGTGCCCCTCATAAATTTGTAATACTCCATTAGGTTCCCCCACCCCAGTCTCCTCCACTGTAAGGAAAACAAAACCCAAATTACCAGCATCTCTTCATAACGGAAACACTTCATCCCGGGCAACATCCTGGTGTTGCACCCTCTCCGGTGCAATCACATCCTTCCTGTAGTTTGGCAACCAGGACTGCATTCCAGCTGTGGCCAGCCTGACTCGTGTTTTATCAAGTTGTACCATAGCCACTTATGTTCTGTGCCCTGGCTGTATTGTATGGAGACACAAAAGACTGCAGAATGTAGGAATCTGGAGCAAAAATCAAACTGCTGGGGAACTCAGTGGGTCAGGCAGCATCTGGAGAGGGAAATGGACAGTTGATGTTTTGGGTTGAGACCCTTCTGCTGGACCGAAAGTAGAGGGGAAATAGCCAATGGTGGAGGAGGGGAAAAATGGTGATGGGAGGTTGGAAGGGTGTTGGTGTGGGTAGGAGGAACTCGGTAGATCAGGAGCAGAGAGAAAAGGGACAGAAGGGTTCACTGAACTTGGAGAAATATATTGTATGCCTTCTTCACCAACTTATCTACCTGGGCTGCCACTTTTAGGGGTTCTTGGACTTGTACACCAAGGCCGTCTTTTTGTAATGCTCCCAAGGACCTTACCATTCATTGTGTTTATTTGTCTTGCAAATCAGGATTAAATGCCATCTGCCATTGCTCTGCCCATCTTACCAACCGATCAATATCAGTCTGCAGCCCATGACTACCCTCCTCACTATCACAACGCCACCAATTTTCAGGTCATCTGTGAACTTACTAATTGTACCTCAGATGTGCCTATCCAGATCATCAATGTATGTAACAAACAGTAAGAGTCCCTGCACTGATCCCTCTGGAGCACCACTGACTGGTCACAGGCTTCCAGTCACAAAAACAACCCTCCATCACCCTTTACCAAGCTCACTTTGGATTTTTCTGAAGATATATGGCTTGGGATGAAGTTGGGTATTTCATAAGGAGGAGAAAGCATTATTACTCATTGGAAAATCTACAGACCATGGAGATGGACCTAAAGATTTTTCAATGACGGAAGCCATGTTTCCTTGTTATAGGTAAGTCAGCCCTAGTTTGATAGTTAAGTGTTTGTATTTTATTTGAAACTTAACACTCGGGTACAACAGGCACTTGGGAAAGCCTTTATTTGCAAGCAGGTTTGGATAGAAGAGTAAATGCCTCTCACTGAAATCACATAGAGCTCCAGGGAGACCACACTTGGAATATTATAGGTCTGGTCTCCTAACCCAAGGTAGGATATGTTTATGTTGGAGGAGGTGTACCATACTTTGCTAGATTGATTTCTGGGATGTGGAATTATCTCATGAGGAAGGATTAAACAGACTGCATTTATAGTCCCTTGAGTTTAAAAGCATGGGAGATAATTTCATTGGAACATAGAAAATTCTATGGAAGTGTTTAGAGTTTATTGTCATATGTACAAGTACACGCTTGCAGCAGCATCACTGGCGCACAGCATCGTATAAGCAGCATTCACAAGAAAAACATAAATTAGAAAAATTATACACAATTTTTACAAGAAAGAACACAATTAGAACAAAAAAAAATTAAATCCATATTAGTGCAAAGTGGTCATGGTGTTGCTAAACTGTAGTGATTAGGGTTGTGCCGGTTGGTTCAAGAACTGAATGGTTGAAGGGAAGTAGCTGTTCCTGAACCTGGTGGTGTGGGACTTCAGGCTTCTGTACCTCCTGCCCGATGGTGGGGATCTTTGATAAGGGAGCACCCATGGGGGGAGAAACAAGAGTCAATATTTCAGGTCAAGGATCTTTCATCAGAACTGGAGAAGTGAGAAAACAAGTGTGTTTTAAGTCGCAGAGAGTGGGAATGGTGGAGAGAACAGAGGGAATATGATGGGGTACAGACCAAAGTTCTCAAGGTAACAATTACTTAAACAAAAAATGGCAATTAAAGGCAGAAGAATTAAGAAAAAGAGACAGCTGAAATAAAGGTACAGCATTATCCGTGGAGAGAAAACAAAGGCGGTTATCTGAAATTGTTATCTTCTAGGCAAAGTGCCGAGAGGGATGAGGTGCTTTTCCTGTAGCTTGCATTGGGCATTGTTGGAACAATGTCAGAGATGGAGAGGTCAGAGTGGGACTGAGACAGAGAATTAAACTTTTGAGACTGGAAGCTTGGGTTGCCCTTGTGAGCTGAATGGAAGTGTTCTGAAAAGTTCCAGTTTGCGCTTGATTTCTTCAATGTAGGGGAGATCACATTTTGAGCAGTGAGTGTAATCTGTAGTGAAATGAACATAACAGTACAGCACAGTACGGGCCCTTCAGCCCACAATGTGCCGACCTATATGATCAATCTCTCCTCCACAGCTCATAACCCTCCATTTTTCTTACATCCATGTGCCTATCAAAGAGTCTCTTAAAGCCTGTGAAGCCCACATCCTTTGAATGAATATTTTTTTAAAAAATGGACCCAGTAAATCGTGAATCTTTAGAATTTTCTACCCAAGAGGGCGCTGAAGACTTGGTCATTAAGTAATAAATAATGTGCTGGAGGAAGTCAGTGGGTTGAGTAGCATCTGTGGGAGGAAATAAATTAGAACATAGAACAGTACAGCGCAGGAACAGGCCCTTCGGCCCACAATGTTGTGCCAAACCAATTACATTAGTAATAAAATGCCCAACTAAACTAATCCCTTCTGCTTACACAATGTCCATATCCTACCATTTTCCTCACATTCATGTGCCTTCATTGTGGACGTTTCGGGTTGAAACCCTGCATCAGGATGTGCTCAGCCTACTGAGTTCCTCCAGCAGATTGTTTGTTACTCCAGATTTCAGCATCTGCAGTCTCTTGTGTCTCCTTTGGTCATTAAGTATATTCAGGGACATGGGATATGGATTTAGTATAGGAAAGTGGTGCTGAGGTAGAAGATCAGCCTTGATCTTAATGAATGGTGGAGAAGGCACGATGAACTGGGTGGCCTGTCCCTGTGTTTATTTTGTGTGTTCTTGAGAACACTTGGTAACAAATATTCAATTGGCTTTTTCGTACCAGGCAATGAAATCTCCAGAGTTGAAGGATCGTTTGGAAGAATCTGAAAAGCTAATTCAAGAAATGACTGTTACCTGGGAAGACAAACTAAGGAAAACAGAAGCCATTGCACAAGTATGTGATGCAATATTACCTTTCTTTGAGTGCATGACAGAAGTCTATAGTGAACCATAATCAGGTGGGTGCTTCAATGCATTTCCACCTGTGCTTGCATCCTGCCTACACTGATGAGATCGAGACACATTAACCTGCTTTATCTTGTTAAATAGCACTTCTGATAGTTGTTTGATTACTCAGATGATCAGTGTTTCCTACATGGTGTGTTTCTGTGCTTCTAAGATCACATTTTTGAGGGTTCCTCTCTTTTCATTTCAATTTCCTAATGCAAATTTTGATCTCTTGTTTCTTTCATATTTTCAGTCAACGTCAGGCACAGTATTGTGTTTTGTGAATTATCACTGTTACCACCAGTCTTGAACCTATCTTTCTTGTATCCATTATTGATTGTGAAGCAGTTGGTAATCTAATCAAGGGGTTTAGATAAGACACAATGCCTTTTGTCTGAATCTTTTGAGTAAGTAACTAGTTTTGTAATTCTGCACAATTATCTGATACTCTTGAGTGTTAGCAAATTATAGCTTGTACATGGATAATGAGAATAATGTAATTGTATTAGTTTTGATCATTCAAAGACCAATGACTAAAATAGGGACCATTTAACTCACAGTAACACTGACCTGTACCTTGTCAGTTACATCCCGTCTCTTATCCCTTCAGTAGTAGGATCACCGTTTGGTGCTTGTGCACTGGCATTCTCAATCAGAGACTATGTTTGTAAATGGTTCGTGTCATCTCTCTATATTACAGGAGCGTCAAAGGCAGCTTGAGAGTCTTGGTATTTCTCTCCAATCCTCGGGAATCAAAGTTGGGGATGACAAGTGTTTCTTGGTGAATCTGAATGCAGATCCAGCCTTAAATGAACTGCTTGTTTACTACTTAAAGGTAATATCCCTTGCTGACGTCACTTCTGTCATTATATTCCTGCCTGGTTTGGTCTCTTTGTTCTTAAGCCGGCCCTTCTACTCAGTTCTGAGGAGGGAAGGATGCCTGATTTTTTTTTAATGTAAGGGCCATTGCACACCAGCTACCACAAGGGTTTGACAGTGCAAGGTCTTGGTCCAAAGGCAAGGAAGTCCAATAAGATTGGAGACCAGACACGCATGCATGTGGGCATACAGGCAATTTTAGCCACGCTCTTCTTCCTTCCAACCTCCCAGGGGAAAGATTTAAGAGGAACTTGAGGGGTAACTTTTTTTTACGCAAAAGGTGGTATCTATGTGGAATGAGCTGCCAGAGGAAGTGGTTGAGGCAGGTACAATAACAACTTTTAAAAGACAGTTGGACAGGTACGTGGATTGGAAAGGTTTAGAACATTATGGGGCAAATGTTGGCAAATGGGACATCTTGGTTGACTTGGATCAATTGGGCCGAAAGGCCTGTTTCTGTGCTGTATGACCCTATGACTCCCTAGCCCCCACCCAGATCTCCTCCCTCCTTTAGTCACCTGTTCCTCAGCTGCCTTTCCCCCTTACCCTAACTGCTTCCCTCAGCTTCCCATCCTAACACAGCACCACATTCATGCTAAACAGTAAAACATACATAGTGATCTCACAACCAATGGATCAGATTGACGCTCTATACTCTGACCAGAGTCGCCACCTTTTGCCTTCATCTCTTTTATCTCCTTTCTGTATTCTACCCCATTCCTGTTCTTTTGTACATCTTTCCTTTCCTGCTCTTGCTGCACCTTAAGACTAATCAACTGTTTCTCTATCCGTAGATGTTGTCTGACTTGAATATTCTAGCACATTCAGTTTTTATGTCAGAATTCATAAGGAGCTGACAATAGGACACCGTCTGTTGTGGCTTTTCAAATACTTTGTTACAGATTGAATAATGTTTGTCGCCCTCTGCTATCTTGCTGTATATTAGACACTATGAACCTCATCATCGAGTGTAGTTTTGATTGCATAGTCTCCAGCAGCAACCAAGCAATTTGCAATAGTTGTCTTGGCCCCCTTCTCTCTGGCTCATGTCTGAAAACAAGAATGCTTTAATGTAGACTGAAAATGGAGCATAGAATTTTCCACACCATGGTGCATTTGCTCATGGAGAACTACTTATAATAAATAATTATCTGTTGGACTAGAATTGTTTACCATTAGAGCTTTAAAATTGTGATTCTCTAACATTACTATAACTCACACTTCTTAAGCCTACTAAGAAGTTCTGTTTTCCTCAATGCTAGGCACTAGGGAAAACTGCAACAGCAACATAAAGATAAAACTTTGTAGATTTATATCTTTCTCTCTTTAGTTTGCTTCCAATTACCTATTGTTTTTGACCTTAACTGCAACTTAAATTTCTGAGTTTCATGTGATGTCTCTTCTCCCTCCCCCTCCAGAAATACTGCATTGTTGATTTAGGTAGGAACTATTGGTACATTACCATGACTATATAAAATTTTGTGTTCTTTCAGGAAGATTTGTATGTTATAAATTTCAAACCACAGAAGGGAGCTTTTCAGCTCATTGTGCCTGTGCAGGTCTGTAAAAGAGCTGACTAGATAGTCCCATATCCTTGCTCTTTTCTCTGAAATTTTGTCTCCAAGTATTTATCCAAATGGAAGTTTGTATTAAATCTATTTCCAGTATCTTTTCAACTTTTTGAGATAATCAAAATTCACTGCATTGGCAACTTGCAAGTCTTTCCTGTTTGTTGAAAAACACGTTTGGACAGGAGGACTTAATGTGTACTTTTTTTATTTGTCTGATAGAATCACACTCTCATTGGATCTGATGATTCTCAGGATATCCAGCTGTGTGGAATGGGAATACTTCCAGAACATTGTATTATTGATATCTCTCCAGAGAGACGAGTCATTCTCACACCAAAACAAAACACCAGGTGAAATCTCGATTAATCTTATTCAATTGATTAAAATTGAATTCATCTGATCCTTATTTCTAGCCTGAGGTGTACCTGTGTAACTGTTGCACCTTGAGATGACAATATTGTTTTAAAACCAAATGAGTCCAGGACTAGAGGGCACAATCTTAGAATTAGAGGGTACCGGTTTAAAACAGAAATGAGGAGAAATTTCTTTAGCCAGAGGGTAGTGAAATTATGGAATTCTTTGCCACGTACAGCTGTGGAGGCCCGATCATTGGGGGTGTTTAAGGAGGAGATTGATAAGTATCTAATTAATCAAGGGATATGGGGATAAGGCCAGAAATTGGGGCTAGATAGGAATAGTATTAGTTTAGCTCATGGAGCAGACTCGCTGGGCCAAATGGCCTACTTCTGCTCCTTTGTCTTGTGATCATGTGATCAAATGGTAAAAGGTTGGTCACTTTAGCAAAGTTTTGCAGGGTTTTACCATTCCTTTGGGAAAACATTGAAGTCCTCTCTGATGGCCAATACTGATTTTGCTCAGCTGGTCTGGCAGTAGCTGGGGAGAGAGAAACAGTTAATGTTTTAGATCAAAGACCTTTCATCAGAACTGGGAAAAGTTAGAAAATAAACTCATTTGAAGTTTCAGCGAAAGGGAAGTTCCATAGCCAGGAGACCAGAAGAAACTGAATAACACGAGTGGTTGTGGTGCTTATTGAGAGTGTGGCAAAGGTATGTCTAGAAGTGTCGTAAGTGGGAGGAGTTGCTGCATGAAAGATAAAATGCGAGAAGAGGAGAGAGGGCAAAGTACTAAATGCCAGAAATGTGATTAGAAAAGCTGATCATCGGAAAATTTCAAATTCACTGTTGAGTGCTGAAGGCTGCATTATGTCAAGTTGGAAGATGATGTGCTTTCTCTTGAGCTTACATTGAAGAAACCGAAGGACAGAGGTCAGGGTGGGAGTGGGGAAGGAGAATTTAAGGACGGGAAACCAGAAACTTAGTGTTACCCTTGCAGATTGAACGGAGGTGTTCTGCTAAGTGGTCACCCGAATAGTGTTTGGTTTCCCCGGTGTCGAGGAGATGATTTCATTCATCGCCCGCAACTTGCATATCTTCCAGACATACCCTCACCACACTCTTTCAACTGACTCCACTGCCATGCGTGTCATTCAATCTCCTGCCCTCCACCCCATCACACACCTTCCCTTTTATTCTCAGTGCCCCTCTCCCACCCCCCCCCCCCACCCCCACCCCCATCATTTTCTGGAACATAAAACTTGTTTCATCTCTAACCTTTCCTCATACTCATGATAGGTCATTGACCTGAAACTCTGTCATTTCTCTCCCACCCTCAAACAAATGAGTATTTCTAGCATTTTTTTAATTGAAGATTTACATTCTCTGCAGTATTTTCCTTTCAGAACATTGACATTGCATAGCTTCCACATTTGTATTAAAACTTCAATATCAAAATATCAGAAATCCCCTGTGACCAAGTTCTCTGATGAAGACCAGGAAAATGTGGCTCAAAGAAACCATGAGCTCGGGGGGTTTAATGAGAATTACAGTCGGGTAGCTTGCCCTTTGGCTGATATTTCAGTAAGAACCTTTAATTTTCTTTCTCAGCCATACTGTGCTTTCCCAGAGTTGCAAATTGTGATTGGAAAATCCTCTGCAATGTCTCCTGTCAAAGTATATTAATGTCAAGTTGTATTGCAATACATACTGTAAGATCTTCTATGGGTGTGACTAGCAGGCAGAACATTCTCTGCATTCCCTCTGTGTTGTTCATTCTGGTTGCCCAAGGTTATGGGTTTTTTTTGTTTGTACCTTCCTATTGCTCACTAAACGCACTTAGTGCATTTATTCACTTAATGCTTTCACAGTACCACTGATTGTATCGTTTAATTTCTCTTCCCAGAACGTTTGTGAATGGCTCCCTTTTAACCAGCCCTACACAGCTTTATCACGGTGATCGAATCCTCTGGGGTAACAACCATTTCTTCAGGTAACGTTGAATGAAGTACATTCATTTGTTTTAATCGATTTCTATTATCCTGTACAAATTTATCAGTAAGCAGGGTTGTAGTTTACATTCTGTCCCATGCAACAACTCAAACACTTTGAGTAAGTGCCATGGTCACCTTGTTACAGGAGGATGTGGAGGCTTTGGAAAGGGGACAAAAGAGGATTACAGGATGCTGCCTGGATTAGAGGCTATGAGCTACAAGGAGAAGTTGGACAAACTTGGGCTGTTTTCTCTGGAGTGCTGGAGGCTGAGGGGAGAACTGATAGAAGTTTATAAAATTATGAGAGGCATAGATAGGGTAGACACTCAGAATATTTTTCCCGGGGTAGAAATGTCAAATACTAGAGGACATGCATTTAAGGTGAGAGGAGGAAAGTTTAAAGCAAGTTTTTCCACACAGAGTGGTAGGTGCCTGGAACGGGCTGAAAGGTTTTTAGATATGCAGGGAATGGAGGGATAGGGATTGTGTGCAGGCAGAAGAAATTTAGTTTCAATCAGCATCGTGTTCGGCGCAGATATTGTGGGCTGAAGGGCCTGTTCCTGTGCTGTACTGTTCCATGTTGAATACGTGAGTGGAGTTTTGGAAAATTTTTGTAAACTTGTTAAATAGTCCCTCAGGGTTGAGGATGGCTTGGTTTCACTGCAACTTCAAGGGTTCTCAGTTAACTACTAAGTCCTTTGTAGGTCTGCTGATACTGCCCCAACAGGGTAGGTGGAGCTTCAGGGGTTGTTTGGAGTACTGTGTGCTCCTCCTCCTGTTTGTGCATGGTTTCCTTGTGCCCACAGCAGAGAGTATGTTGTTGGTGTCTAAGTGGTATGCTTTCTACCAGCGTGAGTGTTCTGGGGTCAGGGATACTGTTGAATTCTAAGGATGTTTAATTTCCTTAAGGATGCTTTGAGGACGTTTTTGAAGGATTGTCACTGTACAGCTGGGCATTGCTTTCCGTGATGCAGCTCCAAGTAAGGATGCTTAGTCCAAGAGTCTGGTGTTGGATAACCAAAAGATATGGCCCAACTTGTTGCAATTGACTGAACATTATCAGAGCCTTGATGCTTCGGATTTTGTCCTGGGGAGTCTATTGACATTGATTTTTGCATCCGTTCATTGGATTTGGAGGATTTTTCAGAGGCAGCCCTGGTGATACTTCAGTGTTTGGAGGTTCCTGTTGGAGGTTGTCTGTCTCTGGTGCATATGTGAAGGTGGGAACTACTGCTAAACCATGAAATTGGATGCTTGGTTGTGGTCTTGGTCTTCAAATATTCTATTTGTGGACCAATTTGCAGTGTGGCACAGTGGTGCGGCTAGTAGAACTGCTACCACGCAACTCCAGGAACCTGGGTTCAGTCCTGACCTCTGGTGCTGTCTGTGTGGAGTTTGCATGTTCTCCCTGCAACCATGTGGGTTTCTGCTGGGTGCTCCAGTTTCCTCCCACATCCAAAGATGTGTGAGTTCATAGGTTAATTGGCCGCTGTAAATTACCCCTGGTGTAGGTGAGTGGTGGAATCATAGGAAGTGTGGGGAGGGAAAAAATGACAGGGAAACTTAATAGGGGAAGGGGAATGCTCTGTGAGCTGGCTTAGACTTGATGAGCAGAATGGTCTCCTGAGTCATAAGAACGTAAAGAAATATGCTGCACACTGGAAATGGTTGTGAATTTCGTCATTCAACTTGTGCATTAATTGATGATAATGAACTGGAGTGAATTTTGGTAGCCTGGGTGGACTCTCTTAATTATCTTTGTTATTGCAATAGATACTGGAGTAACCATCATCACTGCAAATCCCAAAGCCTTTGTGGAACCTGTTTGACTGCATTCTCCAAGATTCAGACTCATGGGGTGGAGGTGGGGTGGTAGAAATGGCGTGCCTTGAATAGTAAATGAGGAGGTATTACAGCTGTTTTCCATTTAATAGTTTTGGTAGAAATGAAACCTTGATGAGTAACAGCAGCCAATCCAACGTATTATTTAGAGTGGAAATTTCTAAAGCCTTTTGTAAACTCACCATAGAAACTTTGTGACTTTTTTCTTATTTAGAATTAATCTGCCAAAAATGAAGCCATTGCAGGAAGATGAGGGGCAGGACAACTCCATGATGCAAAGTTCCAGTAGTGAGCAACTGGATGGAGATGGAGACAGTGCTAGTGATGGATCCAGTGAGAATAATTACAGCTTTGAGTTTGCACAGATGGAGGTCACGATGAAGGCCCTTGGGAACGATGGTAGGGAGGAAGCAATTGTTTTATAAAAGATATACTAAGTTGATAAAATTTGCAGAGATGGTTCAGTACACGTCACAGTGTGTTAGCAATATGATACAAGGCTAATGACTTGATTCATTGCATTGATAGATGCAATGCAGTCAGTGCTGCAAAGGTTGGAGCGGCAACACCAGGAGGAGAAACGCTCGGCACTGGAACAACAGCGCCTCATGTACGAAAGGGAACTGGAGCAGTTACGCAGGCGTTTGTCCCCTGAGAAACATTACCGCAGTATGGAGCGCCTCTCGTTCTGTTCCCCCAGCACTCAGCAGCGCCTCCGTCAATGGACAGAGGAGAGGTGGGTCATTGTCAGTGTAAAGGCCTTTACGATGAGGTGTGTTTTCATAACGATGCTGATTCCTCCTTTAGAATTGATTTCTACCTACTGTTACCTGTATCTGTCTACCATCTATCTATCCTCTGTCTGTCTATCTATCCTGCAGCTATGCGAAGATACAAGGAAGCATAAATTGCCTGGATATTTGTGATTTTTGCATAAATTTACATGTTCCATCTAGTGAAAAGGCCCTAATGGCTTTGTAGATTAACAAGGAGCAGCACTTCATATTTAACACTTTTCTGATTCTTGCAGGGAGGCAATGCTCAATCACAGTCTCATGAAGTTGCAGGAGCAGATTGCCAAGGCGAATCTTTATGTTCGTGAGGCAAATTACATTGCTGAAGAGATGGAGAAAAAGACAGAGTATCAGGTGACACTGCAGATTCCAGCATCCAACCTTGATGCAAACCGAAAGGTAAAATCTAGTGTGCTTCAATTTTAAGTTGATAATTTATTGTTTTGCATGCCATCCAAACAGACCAGTCAGAATAGATGGATTGTGAATGTTTTCCTTGATGTCAGTTCTTCTAATATTCTAATGTCCTTATTAAAATACTGAGAGCTTCGAAATTCTCAGTGGTTGATTCTATTCTGCATTGTTCAGCGTGGTAATTTTAAGCGATATATCCCAAGAACTTATTTTCACAACTGAGCTATTTGATGACTCTCAGTCTTGGAAGTTAATGAAATAAGGTAGATGAGCTTACACCACAGTTAGAAATTAGCAGGTATGCAGTTGTGGGCATCACAGAGTCATGGTTGAAAGAAAGTCACAGCTGGGAGCCAAATATCCAAGGGGATCGACATCGTATCGAAAAGGCAGGTAGGTGGGCAGAGGGGGTGGGGTGGCTCGGTTGGTAAAAATTGAAATCAAATCCTTAGAAAGAAGTGACATAGGATCAGAAGATGTAGAATCCTTGTGGGTAGAGTTAAGAAACTGCAAAGGTAAAAAGACCTTGATGGGAATTATGCACAGGTGTCCGAATAGTAGCCAGGATGTGGGGTACAAATTACAACAGGAGATAGAAAAGGCATGTAAAAAAGGTAATGTTACAGTGGTCATGGGGGATTTCAATATGCAGATAGATTGGGAAAATCAGTTTGGCACTAGATTCCAAGAGAAGGAATTTGTAGAATGCCTACAAGATGATGGGTTTTTTTAGAACTGTTTATAGTTGAGCCCACCAAGGGAAATGGCAATTCTGGATTTGGTGTTGTTCAATGAACCAAATTTGATTAGGGAGCTTAAGGTAAAGGAACCCTTAGGAGGCAGTGATCATAATATGATAGAATTCATCCTGCAATTTGAGAGGGAGAAGCTAAAATTGGATGTATTGGTATTACAGTTGAGTAAAGGTAACTATAGAGGCATGAGAGAGGAGCTGGCCAAAGTTGATTGGAAAGGGATCCTAGCAGGGATGATGGTAAAGCAGTAATGGCAGGAGTTTCTGGGAGTAATTTGGAAGATGCAGGATAAGTTTATTCCAAAGAAGAAGAAGCATTCTAAAGGGAGGATGAGGCAACCGTGGCTGACAAGGGAGGTCAAAGACAGCATAAAAGCAAAAGAGAGGGCATACTATATTGCAAAAATTAGTGGGAAACTAGAGGATTAGGAAGCTTTTAAAAACCAACCGAAGGCAAGTAAAAAAGCAATAAGGGGAGAAAAGATGAAATATGAAGGTAAGCTAGCCAATAATATAAAAGAGGATACCAAAAGATTTTCCAAATATGTAAAGAGAGGCAAGAGTGGACATCAGACTGCTGGAGAGGTAGTAATGGGGAACAAAGAAATGGCGGATGAATTGAATAAGTATTTTGCGACAGTCTTTGCTGTGGAAGACACCAGCAACGTAGCAAAAATTCTAGAAAGTCAGGGCAGAAGTGAGTGTAGTTGCTATTACTAAGGAGAAGGTGCTTGGGAAGCTGAAAGGTTCTGAAGGTAGATAAGTCAACTGGACCGGATGGACTAAACCCCAGGGTACTATAAGAGATAACTGAAGAGATTGTGGAGGCATTAGTAGTGATCTTTCAAGAATCACGAGATTCAGGAATAGTTCCGAAGGACTGGAAAATCGCAAATGTCACTCCACTCTTTAAGAAGGGAGGAAGGCAAAAGACAGGAAATTAAAGGCCAGTTAGCCTGACTTCAGTGGTTGGTAAGATGTTAGAGTCCATTATTAAGGATGAAGTTTCAGGATACTTGGAAACGTGACAAATTAGGCTGAAGTCAGATGGTTTCCTTCGGGGAAATCCAGCCTGACAAATCTGTTGGAATTCTTTGATGAAGTAACAGGCAGGGTAGACAAAGGAGAGTCAGCGTATGTTGTTTACTTGGATTTTCAGAAGGCCTTTGACAAGGTGCCGCACATGAGGCTGCTAAACAAGATAGGAGCCCAAGGTATTACAGGAAAGGTGCATGGATAGAAGATTGGCTGACTGGAAGAAGGCAAAGAGTGCAAATAAAAGGGGCCTTTTTTGGTTGGCTGCTGGTGACTAGTGATGTTCAGCAGGGGTCAGTGTTGGGTCTGCTACTTTTCCTGTTATGCGTAAATGATCTGGATAACAGAATTGATGGCTTTATGGCCAAGTTTGCGGATGATACAAAGATAGGTGGAGGGGCAGGTAGTGTTGAGGAAGCAGAGAGTCTGCAGAAGGACTTGGATAGGTTGGGGGAATGGGCAAAGAAGTGGCAGATGGAATACAGCGTAGGGAAGTGTACGGTCATGCACTTTGGTAGAAGGAATAAAGGCGTAGAATATTTTCTAAACGGAGAGCGAATTCAGAAATCAGAGGTGCAAAGGAGATTGGGAGTCCTTGTGCAGGATTCCCTAAAGGTTAACTTGCAGGTTGAATCGGTAGTAAGGAAGGTAAATGCAATGTTAGTATTCATTTCGAGAGGACTAGAATATGAAAGGAAGGATGTAACGCTGAGGCTTTATAAAGGCATTGGTCAGACCATGTTTGGAGTATTGTGAGCAGTTTTGGGCCGCATTGTAAGGATGGATGTGCTGGCATAGGAGAGGGTCCAGAGGATGTTTACAAGAACAGTCTCGGGAATTAAAGGATTAACGTAGGAGGGGCATTTGATGGCTCTGGGCCTGTACTCGCTGGAGTTTAGAAGGATGAGGGGGATCTCATTGAAACCTATCGAATATTGAAAGGCCTGGACATGGAGAGGATGTTTCCAGTAGTGGGAGAATCTAGGACCAGAGGGCATAGCCTCAGAATAGAAGGATGTTCCTTTCGAACAGAGATGAGGAGGAATTTCTTTAGCCAGAGGGTGGTGAATTTGTGCAATTCATTGCCACAGACAGCTGTGGAGGCTAAGTCATTGGGTATATTTAAAGTGGAGGGTGACAGGTTCTTGATTAGTAAGGGCAACAAAGGTTACAGGGAAAAGGCAGGAGAATGGGGTTGTGAGGGAAAAATAAATCAGCCATGATCGAGTGGCGGAGCAGACTCAATGGGCTGGATGGCCTAATTCTGCTCCTATGTCTTATGGTCTTAAGTTAAGTAGTTGGTGACTGGAGGAGACAGCTCCACGTGGAGTTAGATGTACTCTGCAGAAGGCTGCTGGAATTGTGAACAGAGACATTGTTGTACTTTAGTATCGTGGAGAAATGCCTGGTTAGATCAGATTCTGGTTTATTATCACTGTCCTATATGACTTGAAACTTGTTATTTTGTGGTAACAGGACAGTGTAAAGACATCGTTGCTATAAATTACAAAATAAATAAATAGTGTGGGGGAAAAGAAGGAATAATGAGGTGGTGATCATGGACTGTTCAGAAATCTGATCTCGGGGAGAGAAGCTGCAGAATGTAATGGAGGTTTATTTAATTCGCAGATGATGAGTGACCTAATGTGAGTAGAATCCAGAAAGGAGGAGCAACAGTTGTCAGGGCAGGTTTGGTGCCAGAGTCAAGGAAGTTCGAAATTATAAAGTCATAGAGCACTGCCCTTCAGCCCATCTAGTCCCATGCCGCCTGATCTTCAGCCTAGTGCCGTCTACCTGCACCCATACCATATCCCTCCAAGCCCTTCACATCCACATACCCTCCCAAACTTCTCTTAAATGTCACAATTGAACCCGCATCCACCACTTACGCTGGCAGCTCGTTCCACACTCGCACCACCCTCTGAGTGAAGAAGTTTCTCCTCAGATTCCCCTTAAATATTTCACCTTTCACCCTAAACCTATGTCCTCTAGTTCCAGTCTCACCCAACCTTAGGGGAAAAAGCCTGCATGGATTCACCCTGTCTATACCCCTCATAATTTTATATACTTCTATAAGATCTCCCCTCATTCTCCTGCGCTCCAGGGAATAAAGTGCTAACGTATTCAACCTTTTCTTATAACTCAGGTCCTCAAGTCCCGGCAACATCCTTGTAAACTTTCTCTGCACTCTTTCAAGCTTATTTATATCTTTCCTGTAGGTAGGTGACTAGAATTGCACACAATACTCTAAATTCGGCATCACCAGCGTCTTGTATAACTTCAACATAACATCCCATCTCCTGTTCTCACTGCTCTGATTTATGAAGGTCAAATTGCCAAAAGCTCTCTGTACGACCCTATCTACCTGTGATGCCACTTTCAAGGCACTATGGATCTGTATTCCCAGGTCCCTTTGTTCTACTGCACATCTCAGAGCCCTACCGTTCACTGCGTAAGTCTTAACCTTGTTTGTCTTCCCAAAGTGCAACACTTCACACTTGTCTGCATTAAATTCCATCTGCCATTTTCCAGCCCATTAACTTAGCTGGTCAAGATTACGCTGCAAGCTTTGATGGCCTTCCTCGCTGTCCCCTGCGCCCCCAATCTTGGTGTCATCTGCAAATTTGCTGATCCAGTTTACCACGTTATCATCTAAAAAAAAAATCAATACAGTTGATGATCAACAACAGACCCAACATCGATCCCTGTGGCACACCACTAGACACAAGCCTCCAGTCAAAGAGACAACCATCTACCACCACTCTCTGGCTTCTCCCTCTAAGCCAGTGTTGGATCCAATTGACTACTACATCCTGAATGCCAAGCACCTTAACCTCTGAACCAGCCTTCCATGTGGGACTTTATCTACGTGGACTTTAGCAAGGCTTTTGACAATGTCCACTGCCTTTCCCTCATAGACCTTGATAACCTCCTCTCAAAACTCTTTCTTTCTTCCTTCTTTTTCAAACTTTTTATTAGTTTTCAAATTAATACAGATTAATATATAACATCATTGTTTGTACATGTAATATAAAGAGATCAGGAGAACATTCATGGCATAGATAATCATAAAGAACAATAAAATATTTTTAAAAATCTGTAGATCCCACGATCTCTTGGTAAATGAATATAATAGAAAGGAAAGAAAGATTTATTATATATATAAAAGAAAAAAATCCCCAAATCAATAAGAAAAATTATAAACAATATATCAAACTAAACTAAACAGTAAAATTTCAAAAAAAAGACTGGACTGAAATTTCTCAGTAGTAACAGAGCAATATTATGTCGTCAACTCCATTCCTCTAAATTGGAAAGTTATTGAAAGGGGATCTATATCATGTGAAAATATTAAATAAATGGACTCCAAATATCTTCAAATTTAAGTGAAGGATCAACAGTACCACTCCTAATTTTTTCCAAGTTTAAACATGATATAGTTTGAACAAAACTCTATAAGATTGGTTGGACGTGACCTACCACGCACAAAGCCATGTTGACTATCCCTAATCAGGCCCTGTCTTTCCAAATACTTGTATATCCTGTCCCTAAGAATATTAGCCAATAATTTACCCTTGACTGACGTTAGGCTCACTGGTCTATAATTCCCCGGCTTATTCTTAGAACCTTTCTTAAACAACAGACGACATTAGCTATCCTCCAGTCCTCTGGCACCTCACCAGTGGCTAAGGACGTTTTAAATATCTCTGCCAGGGCTGCTGCAATTTCTGCACTAGCCTCCCACAAAGTCCGAGGGGACACCTCGTCAGGCCTTGGGGATTCATCCACCTTAATTCGCCTCAAGAAAGCCAGCACCTCCTTTTCCTTAAGCTGGATATGGTCCATGACCTCACTACTCTTTTGCTTCAGTTCTATAGTCTCTGTGTTTGTCTCCAGAGTAAATACAGCTGCAAAAATTTCATTTAAGATCTCCCCCATCTCTTTCGGCTCCATGCATAGGTGACCACGCTGATCTACAAGAGGACCAATTTTGTCCCTTACTACCTTTTTTCTCTTAATATAGCTCTAGAAACCCTTGGGATTCTCTTTCACCCTGTCTGCCAGAGCAACCTCGTGTCCTCTTTTTGCCCTCCTGATTTCTCAAGTGTTCTCTTGCATTTCTTATACTCCTCAAGTGCCTCATTTGATCCTAACTGCCTACGCCTGATATGCACCACCTTCTTTTTCTTTACCAGGGCCTCGATATCCCTCGATAACCAACGTTCCCTAAACCTATTAGCCTTGCCTTTTATTCTAACTGGAACATACAGATTCTGTACTCTCAATATTTCACTTTTGAAAGCCTCCCATTTACCAAGCATCTCTTTGCCAGAAAACAGCTTATCCCAATCCACACCTGCCAGGTACCTTCTGATGCCATCAAAATTGGCCTTACTCCAATTTAGAATCTCAACCCAACGACCAGTCCTATCCTTTTCCATAATTATCTTGAAACTAATAGTTATGATCACTAAATCCAAAGTGTTCCCCTACACACACTTCTGTTACTTGCCCTGTCTCGTTCCCTAAGAGGAGATACAGTATCATGCTCTCTCTGGTTGGGACCTCAACATATTAAGGAAACTTTCCTGAACACGTTTGACAAACTTTATCCCATCCCAAGTTTGAAAAGGAGATCAGACAGTTTTTTTGCCTGAAGGATTGGATGGAAGTATAGCTTGATTGGGGAAAGCAGGACAAAGACATGTTACCTCAATAAATGTTTTTTTTTTAAGAGTCTTGAGCTGTTGCAGATGAAATTTCCATATTGAGGTTAATGGAATTCCTTTATATATGATTTCAGTCAGAATTTAGTAAGTCCTCCATGGAAAAGTTTAAAGTTCCTAGGAGGCCTTTGTTAGTTTTCAGTCTCCTTTCAATTGTCACACTCTGTAATGGACAGATGAACAAGATCAGAATTCCTCATTTATGTAGCTTAAATTGCATAAATAAATGTAATTACAGTATTATTTTTTACACTACAGTCATTTCTTCTTTCGCCAACAGCGAGACTCTGTTCTTAGTGAACCAGCGATTCAGGTACGGCGGAAAAGCAAAGGCAAGCAGATCTGGTCACTGGAGAAACTGGAAAACCGACTCATTGATATGCGCGAGCTTTACCAGGAATGGAAAGACTGTGATGAAGACAATCCCGTAAGTGGAAGATTTGTATTACTCGGGAATATGGGAATGCACTGAACCAAAGGAGGGCACTGCAGTTAGGGTTTCCCAGTGTTCAAAAGATACTGCACACGAATCAGCTCGTGCATCCTTCTACTACTTTTGGTTGTATTAGAATGCCCATGGCATTATTAGTATTGTGGATTAGTAACCCAGAAACCTGGACTAATTAATCAGAGACATGTTCATATCCTACTGCGGAGTTAGGGAATTTAATTACAGTTAATTAAAGAGAAAGAAAGGACAAATCTGGAACAAAAAGTAATGGTGCCCTTGAAACCACTAGACTATCATAAAAATCCATCTGGTGCATTTATGGGTGGAATTCTGCCATTCATTTGTGCAACTCCGGACTCAGAGCAATACAGCGGACTTGTAAAAGGCTACCACTTTCTTGAGAGTAAAAAGGGTGGACTGTAAATACTGGTTTTGTGAGTGCCCCTCAATGTCAGCAAAATTTCCCTCAATGTCAGCAAAACAAAGGAGCTGGTCGTTGACTTCAGGTTTAAACGCACTCCTGTTTACATCAATGGTGCTGAGGTGGACATGGTTGAGAGTTTCAAGTTCCTTGGTGTAAACATCACCAATAGCTTGTCCTGGTCCAACCACTTAGATGCCATGGCCAGGAAAGCACACTGGCACTTTCTACTTCCTCAGGAGGCTAAGGAAATTCAGCATGTCTCCGTTGACCCTCACCAATTTTTATAGATGCATCATAGAAAGCATCCTATCTGGATGCATCACGACTTGGTACGGCAACTGCTCTGCCCAGGACCGCAAGAAACTGCAGAGCGTTGTGGACACAGCTCAGCACATCATGTAAACCAGCCACCTCTCCATGAACTCCTGTCTACACTTCTCGCTGCCTCAGTAAAGCAGCCAACATAATCAAAGACCTCCCACCCCAGACATCCTCTCTCCTCCGCTCCCACCACCATCCCCGCACCCCACCCCCCCGCCCACATCAGGCAGAAGATACAAAAGCCTGAAAGCATGTACCACCATGCTCAAGGACAGCTTCTATCCGGCTGTTATGAGACTATTGAATGGACCTCTTGTACGATGAGGTAGACTCTTGACCTCATGATCTGCCTTGTCAATGGCCTTGCACCTTATCATTTGCCTGCACTGCACTTCCTCTGTAGCTGTAACACTTCATTCTGCATTCTGTTATTGTTTCTCCCTGTACTACCTCGGTGTACTGATGTAATGAAATGATCAGTATGGATAGCATGCAAAACAAAGTTTTTCACTGTACCTCAGTACATGTGACAATAATAAACCAATTACCAATTACATTCCATGAATGGACGAAAAGAATCAGAATCGGTTTCTTTTGAATATCCTGTCTAGTTTTCGGATGAACCATTTCACCTTTGAAGTAGTTAAGTCTGAACAAAATGTTCTCCTGCTCTGCTCGACTTTAATTAATAAGAAATCAGATAAACTATTGACGTTATGTCAGGAATTCTGGTGAACGAGATGGCGCATGTGGAATTTCCATGCACATTTCGTGCATACCCCTGAGGTGTAATTCAGGCCTCCTAATTTCACCCTTCATGCACTTTAAGTAGTCTAGCGAGCAGAGGCTAAAAACAAAAAGTGAAAAACTGGATGAAGCTGTTCCGCACAGCTCTAGTGACCCTGGGTCCAGTCCTAACCTCTGGTGCTGTCTGTGTGGAGTTTGCTGCATGTTCTCCCTGTGATTGTGTGGGTTTCATCTGAGGGTCCTCCATTTACTTCCCACATCTCAAAGAAATGCATGTTGGTAGATAACTTGGCCACCAAGTTGCATCTAGTGTGTAGTTACAAGAGATTCTGCAGATGTTGGAATCTGGAGCGTAGTTGAGTTTGAATCAAGTGTGTAGTTGAGTGGTTGAATCTGGATTGGTGCAGGATTGGTGTAAATAGGTGCTTGATGCATGATGGTGCTTGATGGTCTGTGCGGACGGTGAGCTAAAGGGCCTGTTTCCGTGCTGTATGACTCTGTTTCTCTCACTCTGATACTGCACTTCTTTCGAAGATATCATATGAAACCTTGGCTGACCTCTGCCTTTTATTTGTGAAAGGAATGATTTATGTTGCCAGTTTTATATGGCTATCCAAAATTTCCCAAATGTTGATCTGCATCATGCTAGGTTGAAAGTTTAGTGCTTCTATCTTAAACATCGATCTGTCTCCTAACTCTAACTTATTAACAAAGGAAAGTGATTTTAATGTCTAATCCAAACTTTGTCTCTGATAATCCACCATTCTCTTTGTAAAAAAAAATTGATCTAAAGATATAACAGTTTTTGATTGTTTAGCTGTTTTATGGACCATTGGTTGACAGATATTGTATGCGTTTTTTTTACAGATGATGAGGTCCTACTTCAAGCGAGCTGACCCATTCTTTGATGAACAGGAGAACCACAGTTTGATCGGGGTTGCAAACGTGTTCTTGGAGTTGTTGTTCTATGACGTTAAATTACAGTATGCAGTGCCTATTATCAATCAGAAAGGGGAGGTAGGTGATGTCAGTATGGCCTTGGAACCTATTGCAAGTCTAATTTCTTATAGGGATTCCACCTGGTATTGAAATTTGCAATGTTAATGGGAATGGGAGACTGGCAGATGCAGTGTGTTGAAATGCTCTTCTTTCCTAGAACATAGAATAGTACAGCACCTGAACAGGCTCTTTGGCCCATCATGTCTATGCTGACCATAATGCCAATCTAAATAGTTCCTTAGCCTCCATGTGGTTCATTCCCTGCCTGTTCATGTGTCTGTCTAGATGCCTCTTAAATGTTGCTGTTGTATCTGTTTCCACCACCTCCCCTGGTAGTGCGTTCCAGGCACCCACCGCTCTGTGTGCACAAGAACTTGAGTCGTAAATCTCCTTTAAACTTTTCCCCTCTCACCTTCAATCTGTGCCCTCTAGTATTTGACATTTCCACCCTGGGAAAAAGACTCCGACTATCTACCCTACCTGTGCCTTTCATAATTTTACATACTTCTATAAGGTCTCCCTTCAGCCTCCAACATTCCAGAGAAAGCAATCCAAGTTTGTCCAACTTCTCCTTATAGATAATGCATGTCTAGCATAGTTAATACATCAATACATATTACATCTCTGAAATCCAAATTTAAAATGGTCTATTTCTTGGGAATCTCTCAATTTTTGAGGTCTCTCTTCAATTTTTAAGCACTGTCTCCCCTCTCTCCCCATCCCAGATAATAGGGAATTATCTGAGTTCATTTCCCCTATGTCTCTCTCAGACAATGGATCAACTGTGGCGATCAGCACATCCAAGTTATGAATATTTTTGTATTTTCACGCCTCTGGACTATACAAAATGCACTGTTTTCTGCATCATTTTGGAGGTGTAGACTACAGCCAAGCCTCCAATTTTGGCTTTGTAATTGACTATGCAGTGCTGTGAGATAACCAAAACTGGCTTGAGGTCTAGTCCATTAGGATAGTCCTTTCATTGCAGTGATCATTATATACAACTCCAACTCAACTCCTCCTCCTCCCCCTCCACCAGCTGGCTCCATCTGCCTGTCATCCTTCACTCCTCCTTGGTCCACCTACTGACCCCTGTCTCACCCCTCACTCTTTCTTCGTACTAGCTATCTTCCCTCTCCACTCTCGCTCCTGATTCAGGGTCTCTACCCAAAATGTCGACAATTCCTCTCCCTCTCCCTCCACCACAGATGCTGCTTGACCGCTGCGTTCCTCCAGCAGTTTGGTTTTTGCTCCAGGTTCCAGCATCCGCAGTCTCTTCGTGTCTCTGTCTGTCGTCATTATGTAGGAGTTGCCCATGACTACCTTATTTCCCCACCGAGATCTCTATTCAAGTGTAGGGATACCAGCATTATAAAAAGCCATTAAGTTTATGGACAGAAGGAGCTGGGACCAGAGGGCCTGTTTCTATGCTGTACAACTCTATGACTCTAGAACAAGCAATGTGCAGGAAGTTTGTTGGTATCTAAAAAGATAAGCTGGCTTTTCAGACAGAAGTCCTTCATCAGATTATGAGCTAGTGCTCAAAATATTACTCATTTTTTCCTCTTCAAATGGCAGCTGGCCTATTGTGTACTTAATTTTTACATCAGGTTTTCACCATGAGTTGTGTTACCTGTTTATATCAGTGGATCTGTTTGTTTCATTTAAAGTTGGGGTGCTGTTCTATTTTAAACCTTGTGTGCATTTTCTCAGTTTAATGGAGGAATAGTTTCAGTGTATGTTTATTATAACTGATTGCGTGGTGCATTCCTAGATAATGATCTCTGGGCTGCAATCAGAAATGTTAAAAGCCATCTCTAATGCTATTTTTATCTAGTAATTGGTATATGCATAACTAAAATCTACAAAAATCCTGATAGTGAGGTACCAGATGTCCTTACAGAAAGGTAGTTATTAGTGTGACTGGAGCTAAAGTCAGTGTCACTATGTGGCTTGACTGTTCTGATCTCACTCTTATACAAATGACTATAGCTGAATGCTTGCAGATGTGCTTTGATTGTGGCTATGGAAAGTGACACTGCCACCTATTGCCATGAAGGATTACTGGGTTAAACCATTTTAGCTGTATTTCAAGTCACATTTAGCACCTTCATTTGTTTTACAGAATCTGTCAAAAAGAAACTATCAGAGCTGCTTTGAGTGAAACTGTGTTGTTAAGCAAACAATAGCAAGTGCCCAACAGTATTGACAAGCTATTAATTAAACAGAAAATTCATTCAAGGTTGCCCCTTGGGTTTGTGAGTTAACCCTGAATGTTAATTGCATGTAAGTTTCAGTGAATGCGGAAGGTATTTTTTGCAACTGGATGAGCTGTATTATTTGCATTTTTTTTAAGGTTGCAGGACGCCTACATGTAGAAGTGGTTCGGACAAGTGGTGACTTCAATGATCGCATTGCTGGTGGAGATGATGCATCGGATGATGTGAATGAAAGTGAATCGCAGGAGAAGGAAGCATCACGAAAATTCACCTGCAGAGTACGTGTCACTGAATGGGTGCTTTCCAGTCTGCTGCTGGCAGTCTGGAATTGACTGAGAACAGTATTGCAGGTGAAGCAGTCCAGCATCAGTTATTACTGCAGTCATTTATTACAGCTCAAAATTATTATTTTAGTACATGATGGATACTTTTGGTGATTTATTTTCCCTCTTTGGAAAGTGGAGTTTCTTGTTTTGACAACTCATTTGTTTTGTATATCTAGAATATTTATTGCTAATGCCATGGAGGTTGAGCAAGGTGTCTAATCAGAACAACAGTCTGTTCTAAAGCAAACAAACTCAGTTTATTCAGAGTTTTAGCGGGGGGGGGGGGGGGGGTGGAGGCAAAGTAATAATACTTAAATCATGTGGGCTGATTACACAGCAAGTAGACAGTTTAGTTCTTCCAGTATGCTTGCCATTCTCTGGCTGAGAGAGGTTGATCTGTGATCTACTTCCATTTGCCCTCTTTGCTTATTCCTCTTCATACCATAGCTGACTTTTTTATGATAAGTAACTTATGTACACTGAAGGCAATTGAGGCAAATGTGGCACCCACATTTGATAAGGTAAATAACGGACAGGAATAGTTGGAGCAAATGTGGATATTGATGAAGGAGCAAACAATTTATTGCTTCCCCCACCCTCTTCAACAACTATTAGTGTTTTGTTAAATTGTCTGAAGGGTTTTTGCTCACTGTCCTATTCTGATGCCTATCCTCCAGTTTTGAACAGGTTATTTCCTGATCAAGAGGCATTTTATCTGTTTGGACTAACTGCGCGTATTCTCTTGACATTCGCACATTGGTTGATTTTTTTTAAGTGAACTATTGATGTTGTATCATTGTGTTAAGTAAGTATAAAAGTGAAGATCCAAATATATACGATTCTATGACTATTTTTCTCCACCAGATAAAAATTCTTCAAGCTACGGGCTTGCCTCGACATCTGTCAAACTTTGTTTTCTGCCAGTACACCTTCTGGGATCAAACGGAACCGATCATGGTCGCTCCAGAGGTGGATCCTTCCTCTTTAACCCCTACCGGTAAAGACCCAGAGTGCATGGTCGTCTTTGACCACTGTAAGGTGAGAGCTTGAATTTTGGAGTTTCATTAGACTCCGTATTACGTCTTTCAATTTTCACTGACCTTTGGCTTGGGATTTATTGGAGAATTTTAAGATTAGAGCATAGAACATTACAGCACAGTACAGGCCCTTTGGCCCATGATGTTGTGCCGACCTTTTAACCTACAATCTAACAATTCCCTCCCACATATCCCTCCAAGATTGAAATATTTTGTTTGCTATGGATTTTGCTGAGAGACAGATGTGGATTCGAGTGATTCCTACATATTTATAGTTAGTTTAAAATGTGGTACATTTGGTACCTTGTGCCAAATCTTAGTTCCTTGAAGGGTACATATCAGCAGAAGTGTTTGGCATCAAAGCACTGACACACAACTGAGGCTGCAAAATTTGCATAGCAGGGCAGTGAACATCTGGAGGAAATCAGTGTAACCCTATTTTAAAAATAAAGCAGCACCAGAAATAGAAACTCATCTTTTTCAGTTACACTTAATTAGTGCTCTACGTTATCTGTTTTTTAATCACTGTTTCCAGCATTTGCAGTTTTATTTTTTATCACTTTTAAAAACAGACTCTAAACAGTTTAAATTTCTCAAATCTTCCACTAATAAGCTTGTGAACAAATTTTTGTGCTAGAATCTAGAAAGTTTATCCCTATGAGAAGTTATCTGAATGTTTGTACATTGCTTTAAAATCCATGTATATTTACATCTGGTTGCATTTCACCAGGATTTCTCCCTCAATCTTTCTGAGGACCTGTTGGAATATCTCTCTGAAGGAGCTTTGGCGTTCCAAGTCTACGGACATAAATCATGTGACCCTCGCAAAACTCCTTCCATATGGGATTTGGGAATAATACAAGCCAAAACACGATCACTACGGGATAGGTGATTATTTAGGATTTAACTATCAATGCAATTGCCAGGAACGTGCCATAAGAAGACTTTGAGCCATTTGTGAACAGATTTAAGTGCATGTTGATTGGGTTATAAAACAAAGTAATTGTAAAGCTCATTTATTCCCTAGAATGCACTGATGTTAATGTGCTAACTACATTTTGCAGCAGTATTAGTTTGTTCAGATTTAACTATAAATAAATATTAGTTATTTTTTCTGTTCAATCACAAAAAGGTATGGTAATAGTAATATAATAATAGGAAGAAACATTTACGTGTCATTGACCAAATTCAAAGAAAGTGTTTGAATGACTCTCCCTTCATAAGTTATAATATAAATAACATCATTCATTACCTACTTGTGAGATCATTTAGTTAATCAGTGTTCTTTGTATAATAGTTTGCGATGGTACTACATGCACCTTTTTCTAAACAAAATAATATTCATTAACAGGTGGAGTGAGGTAATGCGGAAGGTCGAGCTCTGGATCCAGATCTTGGAACTGAATGAGAATGGGGAGTATGTTCCTGTGGAGGTAACCCCCTCCAAGGATGTTCCCACTGGTGGGATTTTTCAACTACGTCAGGTAATGAGAAGAGGAATTGTTGCGATGTAGCCTGTTGAGCATCTATTATTGGAAGTTTTGAAAGCTCTTGGATCTTAATGTTGAGGTGGTGAAATAGTGGTTTCCAGTTGGGCAGAAATGTACACTGTCAGAATTTTTCCCCTGTCAATATGTTCTGCGTGGGCAACACTAGTAAGGTAGTGTTTTTAACTCAGTTGGTCTGAAGGCATTATGGGCCAACTGAACACTTGGGGACTGGAGTTATGGTCACATGTAGGCTGATTAGATGACGGTGACAGGCTAAACACACAAAGTGCTGGAGGAACTCAAGATTTCAAAAATCACGAGATTCAGGAATAGTTCCAGCAGACTGGAAAATTGCAAATGTCACCACTCTTTAAGAAGGGAGGAAGGCAAAAGACAGGACAGGCCAGTTAGCCTGACTTCAGTGGTGGGTAAGATATTAGAGTCCATTATTAAGGATGAGGTTTCGAGATACTTGGAAGCACATGATAAAATAGGCCGAAATCAGCATGGTTTCCTTAAGGGGAGATCTTGCATGACAGATCTGTTGGAATTCTTTGAGGAAGTAACAGGCAGGGTAGACAAAGGAGAGTCAGTTTATGTTGTTTACTTGGATTTTCAGAAGGCCTTTGACAAGGTGCCGCACATGAGGCTGCTAAACAAGATAGGAGCCCAAGGTATTACAGGAAAGGTGCATGGAGTTCATTAGGTCCAGGTTACTTGTCTGATACAATAACTCTGTTATTGTTGAGTTTCAAGTTCACCTCTTGTAATATCTTACTAAATTTCATATCAGTAAATGCTGGCCTTAGCAGTAATACCCAGATCCCAAAAAGAAAATCATTGATACCCCTGACTTTCTAAACTGTTTGCTGTATTGTGTATCTGTACAACATCACACCTCAGACAGTGGTGACCTCGTGTAAAGCCTTTGGTTACCTGGTCTTTCCTTGTGGCTCAACCTTTTGCCATTAGGTCTTAACTTGTGGCTCCTATTCACTTAGGGACACAAGTGTAATACAGCACGACAACAGGCCCTTTGGCCCAACTCATCCATGCTGATCAAGGTGTCTTCCTGAGCTAATTCTGTTTGCCTGCATTTGGCCCATATCCCTCCAAACCTTTCCGATCCATGTACCTGTCCACTTCTTTTAAATGTTGTAGTTGCACCTGCCTCAACCACTTCCTCTGGCAGCTCGTTCCATAAAACCACTACCCTCTGTGTGGGGAAAAACTTGCCTCTCAGGTCTCCTTTAAATCTTTCCTCTTTCCCCTTTCCCCTTAAACCCTTTGCCCTCTAGTTTTACATTTCCCTACCCTGGAGAAAAACACAGTGACAATCTGTCTTATTTCTGTCTCTCATAATTTTATAAACCTCCTTTCAAGTCACCCCTCCTTTTCTCCAGAGAAAACAGTCCCAGCCTATCTAGTCTCCCCTTGCAACATTTCTTCCACTACCTCAATGTCCTTTTGTCTTGGTGCTTGGAACTGGCAATAATATGTAAAGTGCAGTCTCTTAAAAATGTACTGCACAGTTTTGTCATGTCTTTCTATCTATGCAGTTGAACATTTCATTGGCTTTGTTAATTGAAGTTCCACATCTAATTGGGCAAACTGAACATCAGGCCTATGAAGTCTCCTTAGATGTGTTTCAATTTCATTCATACCTATTTCACCACAATTGGCTAAGTGTGATTATCATTACTTTACTCACTTGATACTCTATTTAACTTGGTTAATGACTTTTTTTTGCATCTCCATTGATTCTAACTGTCTCTCATGATACTGTGTGCAAACTTTGTTGATTTGCATTGGGACTGAGTCAACTGAGCAACATCACTCATTCTAACGCTGAGGCACTTGGATCCTTTCCATCTCACAACACAAAATCATTGGTGGAGCTGATCCATAATTAAGGTTTACAGTGAAGTATATGCTGTTTTTCAGTTAGCTAATGAACTTTTCCATCAAAGTTTATTTTCAAATGCATTTTGGAGGTATCATCACAACATGTCACTGTGTCCTCAGATACCAAAGTAATATTTTCTGTATTAAAATAACTCAATCTGAAACAAAAACATAAAATGCTGGAATAAACTCAGCAGGTCAGGCAGCATCTGTTGAAAGGAAAACAGTCAATGCTTTGGGTCTGCGGACTGGGAACTGGTCAGAACTGGGAAAGGGAGAGAAGTTTTTCAGTAGGAGAGGTAGTGAGGGAGGGATGTGTAGAACAAATGCTTTGAGAGGTTGGTCATGGCATGCATCAACTCCAGCCTACCACCCACCCGGGACATTCTCTCTTCTCTCCTCTTCCATCAGGCAGAAGATACAGGTGCCTGAGGGCACGTACCACCAGACTTAAGAACAGTTTCTACCCCACTGTGATAAGACTATTGAACAGTTCCCTTATACAATGAGATGGACTATGACCTCATGACCTACCTTGTTGTGACCTTGCACCTTATTGCACTGAACTTTCTCTGTAGCTGTGACATTTTACTCTGTACTGGTGTTATTTTTTTACCTGTACTACATCAATGCACTCTGTACTAACTTGATGTAACTGCACTGTGTAATGAATTGACCTGTAAGATCGGTTTGTAAGACAGGTTTTTCACTGTACCTCGGTACAAGTGACAATAATAAACCAATACCAATAAAAGGTGTCTGAGATAGGATAAGTCAAAATGGTTTAATTGCACTGTGTAATGAATTGACCTGTAAGATCGGTTTGTAAGACAAGTTTTTCACTGTACCTCGGTACAAGTGACAATAATAAACCAATATCAATAAAAGGTGTCTGAGATAGGATAAGTCAAAATGGTTTAATGGTAGTAGTTATTAGCACACAAAGCTGCTTGGTCTGTGTAATGAGTTGCCAACCGTAAAGTAGTGGGACCTGTTCTGTAGCTAGACTTGTGTGCATAGGATACGAAAAACCTGAGCTAACGTGATATAAAAATCGAAAATGTTAGTAAAACTAAGCAGATCAGGAAGCATCTGTGGAAAGAGAAACACTTAACATTAAGTCCTGATGCAGGGTTTCAACCTGAAACGTTACAATTCACTCACCCCTACCCCCCCATCCCCCCCACCCCCCAACCCCCACAGGTGCTGCTTGACCTGCAGTCCCTCCAGCAGGCTTTTGTTGCTCCAGATTCCAGAATCTGCACTCTCTTGTGTCTCCATCTCATGCTTCTGATCTGAGAAAAAGAGAAAAACCCTTGGTCAGATCTGAGAAAGAGAGAAATAAGTTGGTCTGGGTAGCAGTGAAATGTGGGTGAAACCAAGGGAGTTTTCGGAATTATCTTGACTGCTATTTAATTATCGTCCAGTTTATTTCTGATCACTACGTGAATTTGAAATGTGACTGATGGAGATGTAATGGCCTATGTCCATCTTTTTGACAATGAGTAACACGTCAGCCTTAAAGACAAGAACGTGGTCCTTTCCCCTGCAGGGTCAGTCTCGACGTGTGCAAGTGGAGGTACGGTCAGTTCAAGACTCTGGGACGTTGCCTTTGATTGCTGAAGAAGTGTTGTCTATTGCTGTGGGATGTGTCAAAATTAGACCTGCTAGAACTCAGAAATATCAAGATACGCACTTGGTAAGTAAGAGGCTGCAGCTCTGTTACTACTGCCAATTACAACAATATTAAATTAGTGAGTTTAAGTTGTCAGAGAAGAAATACGTAGCATTGGATTCAAATACCATTGCCAAAGCAACTGGTTATCTGCCGTAACAGTACTTGATAAATTTAGACTTCGTCATGGAAAATCTCAGTGGAGTTAACAACAAGAGCCCAAAAGCCTCCCCTCCTTGGACTCTGTCTTTACCTCTCATTGCCTTGGCGAAGCAGCCAGCATAATCAAAGACCCCACCCACCCGGGTCATTCTCTCTTCTCTCTTCTCTCCTCTTCCATCGGGTAGAAGATACAGGAGCCTGAGGGCACGTACTACCAGGCACAAGGACAGCTTCTATCCCACTGTGATAAGACTATTGAACAGTTCCCTTATACATTGAGATGGACTCTGACCTCACGACCTACCTTGTAGTGACCTTGCACCTTATTGCACTGCACTTTCTCTGTAGCTGTGACACTTCACTCTGCACTGTTGTTGTTTTCACCTGTACTACATCAATGCACTCTGTACTGACTCAATGTAACTGCACTGTGTAATGAATTGACCTGTACGATTGGTATGCAAGACAAGTTTTTCACTGTACTTCGGTACAAGTGACAATAATAAACCAATACCAATAACTAAGAACGATCATTGTAAATGTTGACTTCATTTGTTATCTCTGCTGCTGATTTTGTTCCTGGTTCTACCTTGATTCTGATTGCATTCTGTGAATGTCAAATCCATTTGGTATTATCAACCTTAATGGCAGTTCTACTACTGGTTGGTATGAAAACTAACTCATTGATTTGTGATTTGAGCATATTGATCTCCTAGATTGCTTATTCAAGCATAAATGTGCACGTCTCAAGTATATTAGTAATTCTTTGAAATTTCATTTTGTTTTAAACAGGAAGAAGAGGATGATATGGACAGTTACCAGGTATAGTTTGGTTGTTTAAAATGTCGTTTTATTGTTGCCTTTATTTCACACCAACAGCCCTCTCATCTGCCAGTTACATTAGACACCTAAGTTCTCTCAGCTTCAATTACCAAAGCATAAGGTTCTCTATTAATGAATTCAACCCCATCTCGGCGCCAACTTGGAAAGCACTGTTCCTCAGACTTGTATTGTACTTCAGTAGAAGAAGTAAAAGCAGAAGATAAATCTGGGAGTTGGGCATGGAACTATAGAGATGGGAGGGGCTGGATGCTAGGGGTCACCCTCGCACGTCGAACAGAATTGCTCCCAAAAGCAATCACTCATCTTTGTTCCCTCCTCTACCCATTTCAGAGGGGGTTGCACCTTAGAGTTATACAACATGGAAACCGGCCCTGCAGCCCAACTCAAATTGTAACCAGTCAGTGCAACATATTAAATTGAAAGATATGCAAGTCAGTTGCTAATTTACTTGGAGTATGTGGAAGTTTAAAATGTAGAAAGATAATAGGTAAAGGGACAGGCATTTCTTCTCCTGTTCTTGCTCGGCAAAAATAGGGAATGTTGGCGGTGATTGAAAAATGGACTAGAGTATCACGGAGTGGAAAAGGGATGGACACAGATCTATCAACACGGTTAAGGGGAGTTGTTGGAACCGCTGGAATGGAAGGTGACATCATCAAAACGGGTACCAGAGGAAAAACTTTCAGAACGGATTTTCAGAAGCATTGGAGGAAGTATCGTCATAGCTCATAGTGGATGTTTTTTGGATAAGCCTATTCCCAGAAGTAGTGGAAGAGTCAGAGATTAGTCTACATAAAGGAGTGGGAAAAGTAGAAATTGGCAGTAAGGTTGATGAAATCTCTCAATCCAAGCAAGAGCAGGCAGAAGCATAGAAACAGCCTTCGTTGTACTAGAGAAAAGAGGCAAGGGATGGGACCCATGTATGACAGCAGCAAAGAATATTCCACATGTCCCTTAGGAATAGCTTTTGTTTGAGAGAGTAAATGAAGTCAAAAGTAGTTGTTCAATATGAGAACCAGTTTAGTCAGGTGGTAGGGGGTTGGAACTGGTTTAATAAGCATTTATACAGGCAATAAACAGGCAGGCAATGAAGGGGTATAGACCACGTGCAGGCAGGTGGGCTTAGTTTCGATTGGCATCATAGTCGGCACAGATGGGCTGAAGGTTTCTGTGGTGTACTGTTCTATGGTTTGGCCTTCATCGAAGAAAGCAATAAAAAAAACCCTCAGGCCAACGTGATAGAAGATGGATGTGCCAAAGGATTCAACATCCAGGGTGAATATAGTTGGTTGAGCCAGAATTTGGAAACTTGTTAGTTGACAGAATGTGTCAGAAGAATCATGGATGCAGGAGGGAAGTGATTGGATAAGGAAAGGGAGGAAATAAATTCCAAATTGGCAAGATCAGGCTGAAATTGCAGTATCAACAAAGACTCCTCTGTTAAACGATCGTGGGGAGGGGGTTAATCAAGCAATGCAGGATTGGGGTTTGTGATTCAAGGTAATGGAGGAAAATCTTAGGAAGGGATGCGATTAGTGAGAGTCTTGGAAATATTGTTGGTGGTGGTTCATTGTCTGGAAGGGGAGCATGTGTGTGAAGGGTTGTTAGTTGTTGCTCAACCTCAAAGTAGGATCCATTCACCAAGCTACATTAAACTGATGGGATAAAGAAGTGAGACCTAGAAGCTTCAAGTCCATCATTCCCTGAAAGTGGCAATGCTGAAAGGTATCGTGGTGAAGAAGGCGTATGACATGTTTGCCTTCAGTTACTTTGCAACTTTATAAAACACTGGTTAGGCCACACTTCAATTGTGTACAGTCTTAGTTGTCAGACTATAGGAAGGATGTGATTGCGCTGGAGAGAGTGCGGAGGAGATTCACCAGCAATTGAATTACTTTATGTGTGGGGAGACATTGCATAGGCTGGGTGTGTTTTCCCTGCAGTGTTGGAGGCTGAGGGGTAACCTGATAGAAGTATGTAAGATTATGAGGGGAGTAGATAGGATAAATAGTCAAAATCTTTTTCCTATGATCTGGGTATCGAAAGCAAGAGGGTGTGCTTTGAAGGGGAGAGTTTTAAAGGAAACAGAATTTTTTTGCATAAAGTGCTTAATATCTGGAACATGTCAGCAGAGGTGGTAAGAATCAGATTCAATTACTACGGTTAAGAGACATTTAGATAGACTCTTAAAATGGGCAGGGTTATGGAAAGATACGGTCCTAATGCGGGCAAATTGGATTAGTGTGGATGAGCAAAGAGGTTGGCATGGACGTGATGGGCTGAAGGGCCTGTTTCTGTGCTGTACAACTCTATGACTCTGTCTAATAGGGAGAGCATTGATTCAAGTTTTCCTACCTATCACAGGAGAGAGATTTGGAGAAGCTCCGTCGGAAGTGGCTGAGCGCATTGACGAAGAGGCAGGAATATCTTGACAAGCAGCTCCAGAAACTCAACAGTAAACCTAGTAAGTGAAGTAATTTTTGATAATTGGTCTATTAAAACCCTAATCACAACTTTTGTTACTTTGCAATTTATTTATTAAATTCTTTCTTCAGCCAGTCTAATTCTTACGCTTGGACCCTTCACTCCTTGAGCCCTGCTGAGATGAATTCATCTACCAGAAATCACATGGATGGTTTTGTGTTTGTGAACTTGAACAGTGTCAGCATTTCCTCAATGTAGCACAGCTGGTTGATTTTGTTTCCTCCTTGCCCAGTATCCAGCTGTTGGATCTACCAGTGTAGGACATCCCTGTGCAGAATATACTTGCAAGGGAAGACTATAAAGTATATGAAGTAATCAAACACTGTGAAATACGAAAGATGTTACATAATGTAAAATTTATCTAGTATTGTGAATTTCAGATATAAAACTAGACAATGCTGGAAACGTTCAGCGGGTCAGTCAGGATCTACGAAGGGAGAATCTGAGTTAACATTTTGGGTCGATTTCCTTTCATCAGAACTAGGAAAAGTTAGAAATTGAATGTGCTTTAATTCGCAGAGAAGGGAGAGGAGTGGTAAGAATAATAGAAACAAATGTCTGAGATTGACTGGCATGGGGATAGTGCTGGTTACTGAGAGATGATGGTGAAGACTCGTTGAATGCAGCTGGTCTGTCGAGCAGATGAATGAGGAAAGGGAAAAATAAACTGTTAGAGCTGTAAGATATAAAATATTGCACATGCTGAAAATCTGAAATAAAACAGGGAATGCTAGAAATACTTAAGCAGGAAACACCCACAGGTAGAGAAATCTGGAATTAGTGAAAGACTATTTATCTGAAATTGTTCAATATTGAACTGCGAGGGCTATAATGTACCTAGTCAGAAGATGAACTGCTGTTCGTTCAGCCTACATCAGGCCTTGTTGGAATAGTGTAAGAACCAAAGGCAGAGGTCATGAGATGGGGAATTAAAATGACGGGCAACTGGAAGCCCAGGGTTACTCTTGCAAAATGAGCAGGGGTGTTACGCAGAGCGGGCACCTGATCTGCATTTGGTTTCTTTGATGTAGAGGTGATGATGTCATGAGCATTGAATGCAGTGTACTAATTTGGAAGAAGTGCAAGTGAATCTTTGCTTCACCTGGTAGGAATTTTTGGGTCCCAGGATGGCGGGAAGGGATGAGGTGAAAGCAGTAGATGATCTGAGAAAGGGAATGTGTGTTGGTGGAGATTCAAGGGTAAACCAGGAGTTGCAGAGGAAAGATCCATTTGAATGCTGAAGTGGAGAAAAGGGGAAGGTGCATGGTGGCACCGTTGGTTTTGGTATTGGTTTATTATTGTCACATGTACTGAGATACAATGAAAAGCTTTTGTTTTGGACACCATCCAGACAGATCATGCTGTACATAATTCCATTACCCTGTTGAAAGGGGTGGAAATTATAGAGGGTGATCTGTTGAATATGGAGGCTGGTGGGGGAGAAGGTGAGGACAAAACAGAACCTTATCATTGCTCTAGATGAGAGTAAGACCTTAGTTGATGATGGCGCAGTCACCAGTGGCTGAACAATAGAAATGATGGCAGCATTAGAAGCGTGAATTGGAGAGGCACAGATATCTCAGGGATTGTCAGTCACTCAGAAGGTAGAGATCCAAGTCAGGGAGAGAATGAGGAACTGACCATTGTGAAGGGCAGGAGACAGTGCTGCTTACTGTAACCTTTCATCTTGTTGTGATGTACTTGCAGTGTGTCTGTCAATGAAAAGATGTACATTTCAGGGAGATTGAAACTATGATCCTTCAAGATTCCTGTACTCCTCCAGTCACTGTTTCTTGATCCTACTGGAATTGAATTCCATTACTCCACCACAACAACCATTCTTTCAATTCCCTGAGCCCTAAGTTCTGGAGTTACTTCCTGAACCTCTTCACCTCTCTTTCCTCCTTTAAAACACTCTTTAAAACACATTTCTCTGACCAAGCTTTTGATCATTTGCCCTGGTGTATCCTTCTGTAACTTGGAAGCATCGTGAAGCACTTTGTTATGTGAAAGGTGTTACATTCGTGCAAATTGATGCTGTTGCTGTTTGTGGGTTTCTTTGGTTTCTCCTGTGTTGAGATGTTGGAATTGGCTGCAGTGAAAAAACTGCACCAAACAAGCCAAAGATGAATGAGAGTGGCCTTACCACTGCAGAGCAAATGGCATGACAGACAGCCAGGGTAGGTCTTGAGTTTGTGAACCACTAGGTATGAATCAGGCTGAAAGGACATTCAACTGAACAGAACCATTTCTAAATTCCAGCAAAATACTGGAAGTGAACATCTATTATTATGAGAAGACATTTGAGATGCAAAGAATATTTCCACTACAGAAGAGGAGATTTAATACAATTTAACAAAAGTTGGGAGGTCATGGTGCGGTTCTACAGGACGTGGGTGAGGCCACACTTGTTCAGTTTTGGTCGCCCTGCTATAGGAAAGATGTTATTAAACTAGAAATTCAGGAATGATTTACAAGAGTGTTGCCAAGACTTGAGGGACTGAGTTATAGGGAGAAGTTGGACAGGCTGGAACTTTATTCCTTGGAGCGTAGGGGATTGAGAGGTGATCTTATAGAGGTGTATAAAATCATGAGGGGCATAGATAGGATGAATGTACTCTTTTTTTTTTGCCCCAGGGTTGGGGAATCAAGAACTAGAGGGCATAGGTTTAAGGTGAGAGGGGAAAGTTTAATAGGAACTTGAGGGGCAACTTTTTTTTTCACAAAGGGTGGTATCCATGTGGAATGAGTGCCAGATACATTAACAACTTTTAAAAGAAAGTTGGACAGGTACATGGATTGGAAAGGCTTAGAAGATTAAGGGCTAAACGCTGGCAAATGGGACTAGCTTAGATGGGGCATCTCGGTTGGCATGGACCAGTTGGGCCGAAGGGCCTGTTTCCATGCTGTATAACTCTGACTTTGGGAGCAGAAGTGCAAGAAATGGAACAAATGTGTTCAACGGCATCGCCAGCAATAGGTGGGGGGGGGGGGGGGGGGGGGGGCTGGAATCCAAGGTTAAGTAGTAAGGAAGGCATCTTGGGAGCACAGTGCAGAAAGTGTCATCATTAGAACATGTGACAGAGGTGGAAAAACTGGTTGAATTGAATCCTTGCAGAAAGCAAGCTGGGAGGAAATGTAGTCAAGAGAGCAATGGGAGCTCGTGTGCTTGTAATGTGAATTTCAGAGAATAATATTCTTAAATTATGACTGTTTAAAATAATGCAAATTATTTCATCCCATTTTGTATTGGTTGAATGTTCTTCCAGATATAAGGCTTTAATGGGTAAGTTGTGATCTTTTTCCGTTCTGGATTGGTTTAGCTTGTCGCTCATGTTATTGGTTTATTATTGTCACTTGTACTGAGGTGCAGTGAAAAACTTGTCTTGCGTACCATTCATACAGATCAGTTCATTACACAGTGCATTGAGGTAGTACAGGGTAAAAACAATAACAGAATATAGAGTAAAGTGTCACAGCTTCAGGGAAGTGCAGTGCAGGTAGACAATAAGGTGCAAGGTCATAACAAGGTAGATTGTGACGTCAAGAGTCCACCTCATCGTATAAGGGAACCGTTCAATAGTCTTATCACCGTGGGCTAGAATTTGTCCTTGAGCCTGGTAGTATGTGCCCTCAGGCTCCTGTATCTTCTACCTGATGGGAGAGGGGAGGAGAGAAAATGACCCGGATGGGTGTAGTCTTTGATTATGCTGGCTGCTTTACCTAGGCAGCTAGACACAGCCCAGCACATCACAGAAACCAGCTTCCCCTCTAGCTTCCATGGAGAGGAAGCTGGTTTCTGTGATGTGCTGGGCTGTGTCCACAACTCTCTGCAGTTTCTTGCTGTCCCTGGCAGAGCAGTTGCCGTACCAAGCCGTGATGCATCCAGATAGGATGCTTTCTATGGTGCATCGATAAAAGGTGGTGTGTCAAAGTGGACATGCCAAATTTCTTTAGCCTCCTGAGGAAACAGGTGCTGGTGAGCTTTCTTGGCCGTGGCATCTACATGGTTGGAACAGGACAGGCTATTGGTGATGTTCATTCCAAGGAACTTGAAGCGCTCAACCCTTTCAACCTCAGCACCATTGATGAAGACAGGTGCATGTACACCACCCCCTTCCCTGAAGTCAATGACCAACTCTTGTTTTGCTGACATGGAGGGAAAGATTGTTGTCATGACACCATGTCACTAAGCTCTCTATCTCCTTCCTGTACTCCAACTCATCGTTATTTAAGATTCGTCCTACTACGGTGGAGTTAGAGCAGAATCTGGCCACGCAGTCATGAGTATATAGGGGGTAGAGTAGAGAGCTGAGGACGCAGCCTTGTGGAGCACAAGTGTTGAGAATAATCATGCTGGAGGTGTTGCTGCCTATCCTCACTGTTTGCAGTCTGTTTGTCAGAAAGTCAAGGATCCAGTTACAGAGGGAGGTGTTGAGTCCCAGGTCTCGGAGTTTGGTGATGAGTTTGCTTGGAATTATAGTATTGAAGGTGGAGCTGTTGTCAATAAACAATAGTCTAACGTAGGTGTCTTTACTGTCCACGTAGTCCCTTAATACATTCTGTGTCACTAGGGCACCCTCCAGAGTACTCTGATCATCTGTCCTGTTCTACTCAGTTTGTAGAATGTGATTTGGAAGGTGTGACTCATTTCAGTGCCCTGTGTCTTACAGATAAGTCCGAGGATGATGCAGATCGCGAGGCGCAGTTGCTGGAGCGAAGATTGACTCTGACGGAAGAGAGGAATGCTGTAATGGTGCCATCAGCGGGGAGCGGAATCCCAGGGTCCCCGGCAAAATGGTTTGCCCAGAAACATTTTTAAAGAATTTTATTTGTTCAAAATGTTAAGCATTCAAGTATTGGCCGCCTTTGTAGTCTCTCAATGTTGTTCTACTGACTTCTGTGGAACAGAAGGTCACAAGGGAAATGCAGCAACTAGCTGAATCTGTACTAATGTTGTTCTACTGACTTCTGTGGAACAGAAGGTCAAAAGGGAAATGCAGCAACTAGCTGAATCTGTACTAATAACAGCAGAAAATGCTGGGGTATACTCCACCTGACAGGCAACGTCTGTGGAGAGAGAAAGATGGTCAACGTTTCAGAACTGTTCTGATGGAGGATTATCATTCTGAAATGTTTTCTTTTTCTCCAAATCGATTGTGTTTGCTTGGCTCTTGTAACTGCACATAAAATGTGCAACATTGAAAATTTAACAATTTAAAATGTCCTAACTTGTTTCTTAGAGAAAAAATGGAATATGAACATTTTTCTTAAGATTGTTAAAAGAAGCAATTAGTTTATGGTCAGAGAGTCAGATTTATTTTCTTTGCATTGAACCTTGAGGCTAGATGTTTCTTGTAAGAAATAATAAATTACATCGATTTTTCCTTGAAAATTTGTATTGTTTATTCCATTTAATATTGATGTGCCTTTTGTTGCAGGAGCCCAGCAGCTGGAATGGAAACGCATGTTCCTGTTGTTTTTCTTGACTTAAATGGTAAGTCAATGGAAGACCTTACCATCGCCATACACATCCCAACAAATTAATAGAAGATGTTAGCTTGCATCAAATTAGTGAAGACTCTTTTTCATTTTTTGGCAAGTACTCCGTGCTTTTACGGGCAAATGGATAGTATTTGCTGGAATTAATGAGTTGAGGCCATTAATTTTCTTTTTCCATGTCTAATTAAATTATAGGTTTGGATCACTTTATATCCTGTCTTAGGCATGGTAATTTAAGAAAGGCCTCTGGAGATCAGATTGGTTCCAAAGCATGAGGAAGTCTTGAAAATTCTATGTTCTTACTCCAATCCATATTTTTTTTCAATGAAATACTTATGGAAAAGTGCTTAAATTTTTCCTCAAGCTCACGCCAGGGGAATATCTGAGTCCACCCTTCAGACTTTTTCCTACCCCGGGCATTCCTTTGCCAAAACGAACATTTCCTGAGCTGATTTCTTCTTTCACCCACAGGGGGGTGCACTCAATTCTTGGTCTCAAATGCCATTTGCACAAAATTGACTTTTTCATTCCTCTGAATTTGGAGAGAGAGAAGGGGAGAAGAAACCATAAAGTTATACATCATGGAACAGGCCCTTCAACTCAACTTGTTCTTACTGACCAAGATGCCCATCTAAGCTAGTCCCATTTGCCCAGTTTGGCCCACATCCCTCTGAACCTTTCCTATCCATGTACCTGTCCAAGTGTCTTTTAAGTGTTGTAATTGTACCTGCCTCAACCACTTCCTCTGGCAGCTTGTTCCACGTACCCACCACCTTCTGTGTGAAGAAGTTGCCCCTCAGGTCCCTTTTTGAATCTTTCCCCTCTCCTATGCCCCCTAGTTTTTGATTCCCTTTCCCTGGGGTGGGGGGGGGGGGTGGTGGGTGGGTGGGAGGGAAGGGAACTGTGACCATTCACCCTATCTATGCCCTTACACCTCTGTAAAGTCAGACCAGTGCCATTCCTTTCATCTGGGATCTTTATTTTCCCTGAGTCCATCAATGTGTAAGCAGTTGGACCAGTTTCTCAATTCTGGACAATAGGGAGAAGTAGCTGTATCCTTCCTCAATTAATGCTATCAATAAATAAAAGCTTTTATTGTCGCTCAACAGACCTCGTGCTTCTAATTTAGATGTTGATTATTTGTGCTGTTTCTCTCTGCTCTTTCTCTTACCCTTCTTTAGCAAATGACTTCAGCTCCCAGGAGGATCTTGATGGGCCAGAGCCTGGTGGGCTGGATGCCAGCCTTGCAGATGAAGATATTGATGAAATGTTAGAACTGCAAATCGCCAAACATCATGACACAGAGGTGATGTAACCATGTGATCTGAATTCGTAGCACTCCTCAAAATGAGGAAGAAAGTCAGACTACAAGCAGTAGGTGACAGTAGATTGAGGGAAAACGGGTTTAGGTGATGCTGGGGAAGAATCATGAATTTGACTAATGTATCTCAATCAGAAAGGAACAGGAATCACATCTGGTCTTGTGATGGGTAGAATTAAGTTTTGGCCTTATTTAGAAAGGGAAGGGAGGGACTTTAAAAAGAGTAGTAAAATATCACTTGACCACCGTTGAAAATTTTATAGCAGTTGCAGGCTGTTTTTCATTGTTACGTGATGTTCCCAAAAGCGAATCATGGCCATCATAAAAATAATTGCAAGATCAATCAAATCAAGAGGTTAAATTTCTCTTTTAAATTGAAAGAATACAGCAGAATAGAATTAAATGGAATTGGGATTAAGTTTCATTTATTCATTTCTCATTTGTGACAGAACAAAAATATATAATGTTTAGCACTCCTGTTCAAGCTCATCTCAATGAGATTATCCCTCTGAAATCATTCCCTGGTTAATGCACAGTAAGGCTTACTGTTTAATATTTTGTTTGCTTAGTAATGTGCTGTAAGTTATATAAGGAATTTATTTGTGGTAAGTATAAAATAAAGTGAGAGGAGACTCTTTGTTAAAACTCTGACCTGAAACATTAACTCTGTTTCACTTTCCACTGATGCTGCCTGACCTGCTGAGATTTTCCATGATTCTCCATTTTTATCTCAGATTTCCAGCATCTGCAGTGTTTGTTCCCTCTTGCATGTGGTGAATACTGCTAATTTTTGTGTTAAAACTGTTTCCAATAGGTAAAAGCAGAGGCTTCATGGGACGCCAATGTCCATAACTGTGCGTCACTGAGCAAAGGGACGCCAGCCGATGAACGGGTTTTCCTTATTGTGAAAACTGTGGTGAAGCTAAGTCATCCTGCTGACATGCAGCTGGTGCTACGTAAACGCATCTGCGTAAATGTTTACAGCCGGCAGGTACAGTCAGATCAGCTGGTCGTGATAAAATTGGACTTCATTTTACTTGCTGAATTCAGTGGTGAACAGGCTAATTTTAATTAAATATTTATGACTGACCTCACTGGCGGCTGCATTTCCCAGTGTGAATTGCTCTTGGTTAAGGGATGGGTAAAGTCAGCCATAAGTACTCCTGATTACTGTCTGGGCCTGCTGGAAAGTATGCTGGCAAACATTGATTTGAGGATGTTGGGGGTTTTGATGCCAACTTCAGCTATGTGAAATACCTTATCAACAATCGGTCATGCACACACGGAGAAGGATTAGGTGCTAGTATCTATGAACACAACAGGAGAGCATTGGGATTTTTAGAGGCAGTGGAGAAAAGTATTTAAGAAAAATTGTATTTGTTTCTGAATGCAATAAATCGTGAACCACACACAAAGGAGCTGGAGGAACTCAGCCGGTCAGGCAGCATCTGTGGAGGGAATTGGACAGTAGATATTTCTGGTTGAGACCCTTCATCAGGACTAATGACTAATCAGGCATCCTGATGAAAGGCCTCGACCTGAGATGTTGACTGTCCATTTCCCTCCGTAGATGCTGCCTGACCCGCTGAGATTCTCCAGCGCTTTGTGTGTTGCTCCAGATCTCCAGGATCTGCAGTCTCCTGTGTCTGCAATAAATCATGATTTAGTTATGATGGTCCTGGTTAGAAAAGTATCAGGAAGCTTAATGGAGCTCTGTGTGTGGAACCTGTAGGGTTCTGGATGTTTAAACATCACAATCTCCACGTGAAAACTTCTGGTTTCCCATGCCTAAGCTCTGAAACCCAGTCCCAACATATATGTATGTGTATGTATATAAATATATATATATGTATGTGTGTGTGTATATATGTATGTATGTGTGTGTGTGTATGTATAATATATATATATAAAATATAAAAAAAAATTGGGGTGAGTTCATACAGAAGCATGTGGACTCCATATCGGGTAAATGACAGCTAGTGCAGTAGATTTTTTACTAGTTTCATTTGGAGTTTCAGGTACGGTGATTAGGTTCTGCCTGAGTGGAACATGGCTAACCCTGAGTACCAGAAACACGGTGTTGGGTTAATATGCCTCTTGTCGTTGATTTGGTGGCCTGGTGTGGGATGTATTGACATGTAACTTAAGAAATATAATTCCAGGGTTTTGCACAAAATCTCTTCAGAAGAATGTCCCACAGAAATACACTGAATGCATGTGGAGTGACCTTTGAGATTGTCTCCAATATCCCAGAGGTATTTAAACATTGTGTTCTTGATAATGTTTTCTGAACTTTTTTTTAATGCTGTCTGTATAATGCATAAAATGCTTTTGTGTCTGTATACGTGGTAAACATTGAAAGAGGTTCTTTGGGAAGGCTGATTTAATGCAAGTGTACTGCCTGTATGTCTACCAAATTAACCATTAGTTGCCTGTATGTCTACCAAATAAACCATTGGCTGCCTGTGAGGTATACAATAATCATTTACTCTGGGACAGTGTGGAAGTTAAATTGGGAAATTCAAGAGGGGATGCAATGAATAAATGGCTCCTTGCCATTTCTTTCTTTTGCATAATGTTTAGTATCTTAAACTGTGTTGCAAAAGTAATTTTGGAGATACTTTAAATGTTAAATGTTACTTTAAATGGGCAGGCACGGTAGTATAGCAGTTAGCGTAACGCTTTACAGCGCCAGCGACCCGGATTCAATTCCGGCCTCTGTCTGTAAGGAGTTTGTACGTTCTCCCCATGTCTGCGTGGGTTTCCTTCGGGTGCCCAGTTTCCTCCCACATTCCAAAGACGTACGGGTTAGGAAGTTGTGGGCATGCTATGTTGGCGCCGGAAGCAAGGCGACACTTGCAGGCTGCCCCCAGAACACTCGACACAAAAGATGCATCTCACTGTGTGTTTCGACATACACGTGACTAATAAAGATACCTTAAACTGAGACACTGGTCCCAAACTCTTACAATTTATGGAGTTATTTTACTCTCACTGGGAAGGTGCTGTTTAAAATAGCTTAAAAGTGATGCACCCAACTTGTTAAAGCAACCTGCGCCACGTGCATGGTGCAGTGCAATTAAAAATGCATTTGGAGGCCTTGCAAATTCACGATAGCTTTGATATGTTTTTCATTCCTCATCTTAAATTTAATGGCTATTACAGTCTACCTTTTTATAGAACCGGGAGTGCAAAAAAACTTCTCCTATTGTGCCTGTGCCAGTCTCAACAGACCAATCCAATTTGCCCTGCTTTTCCTGACTTTCTCCCCAGAAGACTTGCAGATTTTTCCATTTTATAAATACCCATGTGTTTTTGAAAGTTAGCATTAAAACTTCTTCCTCCATTCCTTTACAAAGTATATTCCAGATCTTGACCTGCTACCAAAACACCCTCTCATCTTTCCCTTGGTTCTTTTAGTATTTTTCTTTGTGTATTCCAGTCACTGACATCCAAACCAGCCTTGCTTCCGGCGCCAACATAGCATGCCCACAACTTCCTAACCCGTACGTCTTTGGAACGTGGGAGGAAACTGGGCACCCGGAGGAAACCCACGCAGACACGGGGAGAACGTACAAACTCCTTACAGACAGAGGCCGGAATTGAATCCGGGTCGCTGACGCTGTAAAGCGTTATGCTAACTGCTATACTACCGTGACTGCCCATTTAAAGTAACATTTAACATTTAAAGTATCTCCAAAATTACTTTTGCAACACAGTTTAAGATACTAAACATTATGCAAAAGAAAGAAATGGCAAAGAGCCAATGTCACAGTCTGAGGATAAGGGGTAAGCTATTGAGATTGAAATGAAGGGAAATTTCTTCTCTTGGAGAGTGGTGAACCTGTGGAATTTTCTGCCACAGAAAGCAGTTGAAATCAAATCCTTATATATATATTCAAAGAGTTGGATATAAGGGATCAAGGCAAACGGGGAAAGAGCTGGAACAGGGTACTGAATTTGCATGATGAGGCAGTCTGAGGGCCCAGTGGCCTATTGCTGCTGTTTTTCTATGTCCTATGTTTCTAAAGTTGGTGTTTTGAAATTCCATGACCTGAATCTTTTTGGGTCCTTGGAAAAGCTGCTGTGCATAACTTGCTTTTCGGGAGAAGCAACTTCAACCGCAAAATTCATGCGCGCACCTGAATTACCCATTAGAGAATTCTGATCCATATCTCTGCCCTACGGAGGCAGGCCACCGGTTGCTTCTGGGCACTTTCATAAGTTAGCAATCAAGGTTAATATTGTACACCCTCCCTCCAACTCATCAGCAGACATTGTTGAAAGTGAATGTCATGTTTCTGAAACCAATTTTCATCTCTCTACTGGTTTTCTGCCACGGCTTAAATCTCATGTTGATGACTGACTTGCTAGAACCATCTATGCCTACTTACTGCATTGCAACCTTTGAACACCATTTTGGTGAGTCTGAGAAAAATATTCACAGTCCCTCCAGCCTCTCCAGGAAGCTGAAGTCCCATGATTTTGGTATCAGTTCAATGAATATTTTCTCCAAAGCCTTCATATCCTTTCCAGCTGTGGGGGGAGGCAGGTGTCTAAGAAGTATTCCATGAAGATTTAGTATAACTCTTCTAAATGCTTTACAAGATGAACATACTTCCACTCTGCCTGTTAACTAAATCTTCTGAGACTTGGCATAAGCAAGATTGATTATTTTTCTTGTGCCTTAGTGATGGGCATCGGAGGTGTAGTCTGATCAGGACACTGGTTTTTTAACATGACAGTCTCAGACCACTCACTGTCAGTCTAATTAATAGATCTGTTTTCTCAAAGCTTTTATAACCTACCTTCAGGCAACATTCGGGTAATACGTATAATCCGAGCTTTTCCTTTCTGTCTCAGGATGCTCAGGCATCTGAAGACCGTGAAACGCTGGCAAGAATGGCAGCAGAGCTAGAAAATGCAGAGTCTGCTGAGAAGGAAGCGTACATCGAGAAATACCTGCGCAGTGTACTGGCAGTGGAGAACATCCTTACATTGGACCGCCTCCGTCAGGTGAATATTATAAATTACGGTTGAGGTTAAGCTGATATTTAGCCCCTCTTCTGTTACTACTTGTGGAGATCCTTTAGTACTTTTACATTTCCATGATGTGTGCAGGTAAGAAAGGTTACAGTTCAAGAAAGGGGGCATTGAGATCCAAACCAGGTTTAGCGTTAAACAATCTATGTGTTACATTTATTTGCAAATTTGTGTCATTAGAAAGCAGTTCTGTTGAAGTAGATGAATGCATGAATTACATTTTCAATAGGCATTATTGTTATTTTGGTAATGTTTCTCGACATTTTTTTTATCAAGATGCATTTTCTGCAATCCTGGAATTTAGGGTCCAACAATAATAAGCAATTAATATTACTGAGTTTAACCAGCAGTTGTGACTGATGTAACTGTAGGATGATCTTTTGCAACTTTAGCCATGGGTACTGGATCACTGTGTACCTGAATGAAGCAAAGAAATGAAGTTCTAACCAGAGAAGTGTGTACTTGCTTCACTCATCCTGCTTTACACACACTAATGAACTCCAACCATGAAGGATGGACCCGAATGTTGCTCTGCTGTCAAAGCTATGGAAACCCAACACTTGGTATTGACATTCCTTCCCTGAGTTAGACAAGACAGGCAGGAAACAGCTGGCTCAAAAGACATGGCGGTGGGTACACCATCGTAAGGAGGGACAAACTGGAAGAAGAATGCCCTCTTCATGGACTGGACTTTGGCTGTGGAGCCTTTCTAGGAATAGAGGAAGAGGCAGAATTCCTAATAGCTCTCCAAAGGTAAAGTGGAGAATGACCGTGCAGGATGGTACTGAGAATATTGAGTCTATCCATCAGTAGCACAAGAAGCTCAGCATAGATAGCAGAAGGAGTGCACCATGTCACCCATCTCAGCACACTCCATCCCTGCTGGAGTCTCCAGCTCCCACATCAGCCACCACAAAGTCCAAGACAGAGTGGAAGCGACACTTCCTCAATCCTGAGGTCTATCTAAGGAAGGAGCAAGAGGTAGTACAGGTGACCCCTGCATTACTGCTGTTTGGGTTACAGAAATTCGCCCTTACAGAATTCACAAATCACCATCGAAAATTTTGAAATATGGAATAAAATTCTCTCATGAAATTTATGTGAGAAGTAAATAAATCGACAGAAAATTTTATTTTTTAACTCTTGATGCATGCGAAGATGACTTGACGGAAAATGGCGATACAGGCTTTTTGCTAGGAACGCACCCCCCCCCAGTAACGGAGGGGAACTCCTGTAAGGTTTGAGTTTTGGCCCAGACACGGGTGGAAGGAATGTGTGAAGGATTTCACTGGAGATGTAAAGGAAATCTTTGATGAGCCAATGATAGCTAAAAGGGTGCGCTTTGTGTTAAATCTGTTTCATGGATTCCAGCTGAGCAGAGATTAACCTAATTGCACATCAGTGTACTTGTCTATTTAAAAGAAAATATCTGTAATATGTAACCTTTATTTTCTGCAAACTGTTTTTGTGTATTTTTAAATGCTCTGACCTTCTAGCTTCCACGGCATCACTGTTTCAGCAGAATACTATTATTTTAAGGGGGTTGCTCATCTGTGTATCTACTGGTGTCTCAGATTAATATTTTTAGAATGTTCAAATGTTCACCAAGTGACTTCAGCTTCCATTTCACTCAGGACACTTCCGTTTTTATTGGTGCCATCGTCTGAATCATCCACCTACTTATTAGTTTGTCTTTCAGCATTCTGCAATTGTATATTAGCTTGTCCTTTTGCAAGTCACTCTAAATATGAGTTATCCTTATCCTGATGATAAATCTGGAAAAGGGAGAACAAAGAATATACTTTGGTAAACACAAGAAACATAGCAGAATTCTTCATTGAAGAACCAAATGTAACATGGGGATTTCTTCTAAACATTGAAAGGTTAGGGTCTAGAATGCATTGTTATGGGTAATGGTGAAGGCAGATTCAGTTGAGTGCACTCGGGAAGGAGCTGGATACGTACTTGAAAGGAAAGAGTTTGCAGGGTTTTGTGGAAAGCATGGGGAGTAGATTGTTCCTGCAGAGAACTGGTATGGATTTACTGGGCTGGATGGCAGCCTCCTGCACTGTAACTAATCTGAGACATTATTATAATGAAGGCATTGGGAACAAGACGAACAGAGGGAGGGGACAGAGGGTGATGCTATTGGTAGAGAATATCCTGGAGCTTTGGAAGGTACATCTTTTTTCTTTGGCTGAAAAGCCAGCTGCTTGCTTATGTGATGAACTGTTACTTTTGCAGTGTGGAACTGCAGATTTCTCTGTGTTGTCCGGTCTTGTCCTTGTCCTGATTCTGTGCTGTGTTGTTTTTCTGCTATGTTTTGTGAACAGGAGGTTGCAGTAAAAGAACAATTAAATGCAAAGCGTAAAATGACCCGAAGATGCAACAGTTCTCCAAACGTCAACCGGGTATGATCTTCAGTTATTTTTCCTCTGTGCCCGTGAAGGTGCTTTTCACACCTTTGCTGAGGATACTGTTCTTCATTGTGTCTACGGAGACTACAGGGTTAACACCATTAATGTATTAAATAAAGGTCTTTCTGAAGGATATTTTTCCAGTACAACTGTCCCAAGGTTCATTTCACAAGATTTAAAGTTTAGGGGATGTATCTGTCTCATTGGTGTAGATCTGAGGGGGGGGGGGGGGGCAGGAAGAGAAGGTACAGTGGTCTTCAGATATGTCTTCAAGGAAAAGCTTTAGCTGGCTATACAAAGTGGATCATTAATATAAATGGAAGATTTGAGGTTAATAAGGCAGTCATCATTTTCTGATCACCAGCATGTTGGCATTTAAGGGTCATGTATTTACAACTATCACCAAAAGAGTGGAGACTCCAGAAATTATTGGTTTTTGTGTGTATTACCAGAAACTGTACTGGAGGAAGAATGCATAATAACTCTTCTCCAAATTTAAGGGGAGGCTAGGGAATATTTTTCCTTGCACTTGGTGTTAGGATGTGGAAGCTTTTCTAGGAATGGAGGAAGAGGCAGAATTGCTAATGGCTCTCCAAAGGTAAGTAGGTAAACGTCTGGTCATTTAAAAAAAAGTTTAAGTAGAAAAGATGAGAAGACTTGAGGATTGAGTGAATAGTGCTTTCAGGGAGCTGGTATGGGTCTCCTTTATTTTGTTCTATGCTGTAAGGTTCTATGAATGAAGCATCATTTGTGGTATTTACACATACTTAGCTTAACCATATACTGCTCTAAATCCAGTTGCAGTAAAACATCTCACCACTATTGGCAAGTTAGACATGAATTGTGATCACAGAAATCAATGAACTGGGAGCATTTTGTAGAATAATTAACATCCTTAAAGTACAGAGATATCATGATTTCTTATCTTTGTGCTGGCCTGACCACTAATTATAATATTAAGACTTATACAGTATGTGTAATATGTTTCATTACTATCCACAGGTCATGGCTGTCAATTGATTGCAGCTATAAAGTATAATTAAAGTGGAAGCAAATCACGTATTAATCATATCCATTAACAAAATTTGGCCCTTATTTTTTGGTCATTAGGAAGAAACTCATGTTTGGCACTGACATATACATTGTCTGTACTTAGTTAAAGTACTCTTCCTAAAATATTCCCCAAATGGTCCCAAACCCACAGCATCTAGGCTTTGATGACATCAGTGCTAGCACGCCCACAAACCTGTTTAAACAAAACTTCGACAGGTATTTAAGTCATGACCCAGCCTGAGCTGACTGTCAAACCTGTTACGAGGTGGTGAATGTTTCTGAATAGCTCTGACATTAAAAGCTATCAAAAATAAAAACATTCATATTTTTAAAATAGCAAACATTTTATCAAGTAAACTTAATATTGAACTAAATTAAAAATCTAAATTATTGGTACTTTTTGTTTAACATTGTAATTAAAGTTGCAATTAATTTGCCATTAATTATAGACATTTTAATTAATAGTTCTACTACAGACATAAAGTCCGGTGTAAGAAAAGGGAACGAGAGCCAATGCTTTAATAATGGCGTGCACATCATGTACAAGATGCACTGTTCAGATTTGCAAAGGATTCTTTAATGATAATATTGGTATTGGTTTATTATTGTCACTTGCACCAAGTTACAGTGAAAATATTGTCTTGTATACTGTTCAATTCATTACACAGTACATTGAGGTAGTACAGGGTAAAAACAATAACAGAGTAAAGTGTCACAGCTACAGGGAAATGTATTGCAGGTTGACAATAAGATGCAAAGTCATAACAAGGTAGATTGTGAGGTCAAGAGTCCACTTTTCAAACCCATAACTTGTAGCAACTTGAGCAAGGGCAGCCGGCTGATTGGAACACCACCACCAGCAAATTCCCCTCAGTTGTAAAACATTATGATGTAGCAATATATCACCATTCTGTCAGCTTAGTGTGTGATGGCCTGTAGAAGTACCTTCCCCGTACGGATGAATTGGTTCAAGGAGGCCACCTCCAGGACTGTTGGGTGTAGGCAAAAAAAATTGGCCTTGCCAGCGATGCCCATATCCCCACAAATGAATTGAGGGGAAAAATATTGATTTAGTTCTTTTTTTGAAGGACTCGTGCAACATCTGTTGATTATATTACACGAGGAAGCATTTTGCTGGGTAAACTACATCTGTCTACTGTTCTAACAGTAGAATACATTGGTAAAAGTGGCTGTAAAACACAATTTCAAAGTTTAATTATTCTCACTGTCACGGTCAACATTTAGATTCATAGTTATACAGCACAGAAGCAGGCCCTTGGGCCCTACCAGTTCATGCTGACTAAAATGCCTATCTACACTAATCCCATTTGTCTGCATTTGGCCCATATCCCTCTGAATCTTTCCTATCCATTGAGACTGTTCAAATGTCTTTTAACTTTGTATTTGTACCCACCTCTACCATTTCCTCCGGCAGCTCATTCCATATACCTACCACCCTTTGTGTGGAAAAGCTTGCCCCTCAGATTCCCTTTAAATCTTTCCCATCTCACCGTAACCCTATGCCCTCTAGTTTTAGACTTCCCTTCCCTGGGAAAATGACTATGACTGTCTACCCTATCTATGTCTCTCATAATTTTATAAACCTCCCTAAGGTCACCCCTCAGCCTCCTTCGCTCCAGGAAAAACAGTCCCAGGTTATCCAGATGTGGTAGAACGAAAAATTTCATCCTACATTTGGAGCTATAGTGATGCCTGAATAGTTCACTGAAAATTCCTGTAACATGTGCCTCTCTCGATCTTTTCCTCTTTAAAGTTGTCTGGGAGCCGTCATGACCTCAATACAAGATCCAGTCTTGAACGCAACAAGGTAACTGCATTCCTGCTCTACTATAACACGGAATATTTGTTAATCTGTACCAGTCAATAATTTAACAAACAAACAAAGTTTTGATTATTAACTCTAGCACGGTACTAACCTGGTTAAGTAAATCCAGAGTAAGACCATAAGAAGTAGGAACAGGAGTAGGCCATTTGGCCCTCTCAGACCGCTCCATCTTTCAGCCAGATTGTGGTGAATCCAACTTGTTTTGACCATTTTTTTTATCCCATCCCCATAACCCTTGATTCCCTTACTGATTTTTTAAAAAATCTTATCTACCTCAGCTTCAAGGATTCAGCTTTCACAGGTCTGGGGCAAAGAATTCCAAACGCTCTCAACCCCTTGATAGAAGAAATTCTTCCTCGTCCCAGTTTTAAATGGGTTTCTCTTATTTAGACTATGTCTTCTGGTCTTGGATTGCCTCATGAGAAGAAACATGCTCCCCTCATCTGCTCTGTCAAACCCCCTAAGAAGCTTGTATGTTTCAATAAGATCAGCCCCCATTCTTCTAAACTCCTATGTGTACAGATGCAGTCTGTTCAACCTTTCCTCCAATACAGCGATCATCGGAGTGAACCTTCTGTGACCTGCTTCCAATAATATGGCTTTCCTTAAATAATGTAATATTAGTTGAACTCCTGAGTGATACAAAACCTGGGAATTTATTCAAATCTCAAGTAATCTTGCAGATAATGTAGATTTATAAAATCAACAAACTGATGAGATTGAACTCTCATTTGTTGGGAAGAAGTTTGTCGGTTTTAATCCCGACTGTCTTTGATTTTTCAGCAAGCATCCAGTAAAAATATTGAAAAATGTTTTCCCATCATGTTTTATTTTGGATCAGTTACAGTATATAAAAATATTGAAAAATGTTTGCCCATCATGTTTTATTTTGGATCAGTTACAGTATATTAATCAAAATCACAGCAATCATCTTGAGTGTCAATTGTTAATGTCTTCTCCAGATTTCAGAAGTGGATTTAAAACATTGATAATTGAGTGCTCGGCCCATGGTTATTACTAATTCTATCAGGAGGTTTGATGGTTATATTAAAACTTAGTCTATAGTGCTGAGTTTTGCATAGAATGGCCTCACAATCAAAAGTCAGTCTGACTCTGTCCTCCCATTGAAGCAAAAGCATATACTTCTAGGGACTGAATTACTGCAGTTCCTTTATAATTAGCTCCCAGAAGGTGTACAGAACTTTCCAACATACCTAGTGTATTATGTTGTAAGAAATGTGGGAGAGAGGAAAGAAATGAAGGGGGTGGAGGGGCACATTCCTTTAAAAGTTAGTTCATCATCTTCCATGTGCTTTTGCCTTTAAAGCAGGGAGCCAAAAGGTCAAGGTAAAATGGTAAATGAATCCTTCTGTATTTTTCCTGGGCAGAGTCGATGGGAGAGTCACCAAGACATATCCATGGCTGCGCTGCAGGCAAACAAGAGGACACCTCCACCGCGTTCCCCAGTGTCCCGCCATTCGTTGCCACCCCAGTCGCAAGATGCAGGTGAGAACTGTGCAAAGATAAGACTTGGAACAAATGTTAGGGATACTTCAAGGAATTTCAGGCAAGCTGAAGCATCTGAATCATGAAGTTTTGAAACTGGTGGAATCTCAGCTATGTTACATAGAACACAGGAACAGGCCCTTCAGCCCATGATGTCTGTGCTGACCATGATGCCAATTCAAACTAATCCCATCTGCCTGCACACGGTCTCTATCCCTCCATTCCCTACCTGTTTTTCATGAGTCTGTCTAAATGCCTATTAACCATTGCTGTTGTATCTGCTTCCACCACCTCCCCTGGCAGTGTGTTCGAGGCACCCACCACGGTCGCCCCCTCAGCCTGTGACGCTCCAGAGAAAACAATCCAAGTTTGTTCAACTTCTCCTTATAGCTAGTAACCTTAGGTTACTATTCTAATTGTTTCAAATGGTACACTACACTTTCTTTAAAAAAAATAAAACTTGCATCCCTAAAGAAACTTTATTATACTAAAAACTTGCATACCTAAATAGCAACAAAATACAGATGTTGGAAATAATTAGCAGGTCACACAGCATCTGAGGAGAGAGAAAAACTGAGTTCTGATGAAACATTAACTCTGATCTTCTCTCCTTTGGTGCAGCCTTTCTATTTTGTTTTTCTTGCATCATCTTTCCCCCTATAATAAAACCACCAATAATTGGCCTCCTTTAAGGGACTTTGTTCTTTTGACCCAAACCGTCTTTTATTCCATAGACTCACTTCAGATCTTCAAATAGAGTTCATCTTTGATGCACACGCCAGAACTGAATTTTGTGGTCGACCAATAATGCTTCCAGAGCCTCTTCTGGTTGTACTTTATTGAGATTTGCAGTGTTCTACTGTTCCTTTAGCTGATCTGAGTAAAAGGAAATAAAGTTGCTTCTTTCTGTCTCTTTCTTGAAAATCTTTGCTTCCTGTCATCTAATCTGTGTTCACAGAAACTCCCTGCTCACTCAAACCACCACTGTATTATTCCCAAAGCCCCTGTAGATCTGAATCACTCCCTTATTGACACTTCCAATAGATAGTTAAGTAAAATCTATTTATCACAGCTTTTCAGGATTTACCTATTGACTTTTTTAAAACCTGGACAAAAAAAGAGAAAAGAAAGGGCTGCTAACTAAATCTTGTTCTAACTCATGATTAGAGATGTTTAGATAAATTGGCTTTGGCCGGTGTATTCCACTCAATATGCATCTAGATTTTCTTAGAGCAAATGAGTACTTTACTCCAAGGTAAGTCTTCGTTCTGAAGAAAATCAGAAAAATCTGGGTTACTCTACAAAACTTAACAACCTAGTGAATGTTTTCACATGGTAAAAGTCTCAGCGATTCCAACGGTCTTTCTTTAATTAGCAGGATAGAAGGCATCCAGTTCTTAGAGTTTTAGATGCCTGGGCCACGCTACCGGGAGAAGTGGTGGAAGCAGGTACAATAGCAACATTTAAGAGGCATTTATACGGATACATCAACAGTCAGAGAATTGAGGGATATAGACCATGTACAGGCAGATGGGATTAACTTGGATTGGTATCGTGGTCAGCACAGACATTGTGAGCCGAAGGTCCTGTTCCTTCTAGCCCACTAATCAATTGGTGCGGTGCTACTTTGTTGATCTGCCGTCCAACCTTAAATAAGCATTGTAGGATTCATTAGAGACTAGAAGCAGGGTGCTTCCATGGGTCTGTTGCTCTTGTCCTGAGAGCTCAGGTCTGGGATTTCAAGAATAGCCTTGATGAGTAACTGCAGTGCATTTTGTAGATAGTGGACACTATTGCCTTGGTGCTCCAGAGATTGAACATTTAAAATGGTGGATAGGGTGTCGGTCAAGTGGACGGCCTCATTGTGAGTGTTAATAGAGCTGTACTCATCTAGGCAAGTGGAGAGTATTTCATCATGCCCCTGGTTTGTGCCTTGTATATATGTGAAAAGGCTTTGAGGTTTTAGATGCTGAATTACTTGCTGAGGATAACCAAACTGTTTTTGAACCATAGCATTTAAGTGGCTGGCTGGACCACTACTGTGATGTAAATGTGACTATATTACATTAATATTGCTGAATTGTGACCCGTTTCAAAAAAGAAGTTACTGTGCTGGAACTAACAACCTGTCATTTTTCCCCAATGCCACTGTGCTGGAATGATGGAATCTGTGTTATGGTAAGGAATTTCAACCATTTGCCAGCATCAATCCAAATTTACTTCCAGTACAGGTTCATAGGAAACATGAGCTTGACATTATCGTCTGCTCCATTCCCCTTTCTGTGTGTATTTTTCTTCGAATTATTCACTGTTTGTATGTGTTATCTTCAATGCAGCAAAAATCGGGCCACCTCTACAGTGTGTGAATTGAAAGGAGGTCATAGTTTTGCAGTCAGTTCTTAAATGAAATTATCACACTCGCTGACTTGTGTGGAAAGAACTGACCAGCTGCCTGACTCAATGTCCTGGGTTTTTGTGTGTGGGCGCCAATCAAAGAATCAGAAGGTCTGTTCATAACCAAAATGGTTTTTGCGTAGCTCCTCTGCTCACTGGTGTTCCAGGAAACAATGGCATCTGAATACGAGCTCCTCTGGTGCTATGTCATGCTTGATTGCTTTGCTGTCGATTTGGAAGTTAGACTTGCACTTAAAAATGGAACTAGAATGATAATTATGTCACTGCTTATTTCAAAAAGGATCTTGCAAAATGTTGCAATGTTGTACATCTTTTTTTAAAGTGACATTGATCTCTCGTATGCTAAAAAGTGAACTCTTGATCTCTCAATCAACCTTGTTGTGGCCCTTGCACCTTATTGTCTACCTGCACTTCACTTTCCCTGTAACTGTAACACAATATTCTGCATTCTGTTTTCCTTTTTACTACCTCAATGTACTTGTGAATGAAATGATCTGTCTGGATGGCACGCAAACAAAACCTTTTCACCATTTCGGTACGTGTGACGTTAATAAACCAATGTCTCCAACACCCTGTGAACATGGCATGGTTTGAGCATGCTTTTCTGGTGAGAAATCTATATATCTGGTCAATACAGAAATATTTCACGTTATTCTTCTGTCATGCTTCTGACGCTGAGTTGGATACCACAACACAAACATGTCCATGTTTCTATTGTATTTAAGACTGATATTTTATGAACCCTGCATCTACAAAGAAATAAACAGCCATCCTAGATCTTGAGTCACTGCCCACTGAGGATGGATGCAGGGTACGGTGGCAGGACATCTTAAGAGGGATACTGAGGGACGGTGATTGTGTTCGGGGTGGACCTCCCTTTGATGAATATGATGTGATGATGGTTGCAGAGAAAATGGCCTTTTGTCCATCCCTGACATCCTGGTTACAGAGAGAAGTCTGTGAAATAGTAGAATTCACTAACAGCTCTTGGTCTTGTTGTCTTTTCTCAGACTCGTTGTCAGTGCTAGCAGCCTCTTACTTAAATCCAGTGAAGGCCTTTGTACCACAGATGCCCAAACTTCTCAAATCACTCTTCCCTGCACGAGAGGAGGAGAAGAGAAGACCTGCTTCTCTGCCAAGTCAGGTGAGGAATCGTAACTGTGTGGATGCTGAAATATTCTTTTTACTTAAGATCTATTTTGGTTTCTTTAGATGGTGAGTGCAGTAAGGACTTAAGTCACTGTGGCTCTCTGAAGGAGGTCATAAAAAAAAGGTCTGGCAGCATCTGTGGAGAGAGAAGTAATGTTTCAAGTTAGAAACTCTTTGTTGGATCTTGGAAAAAGAAGTACGAGGCCATTAAAATTGCACGAAATTAGGGCGGTATGGTCAGAAATCCAACCATCTTTATAGTGAATTAAAAGGACCACATAATTTTGCAGGCACTTTTCAAACTCTTGTCTTGTTTGGTAGAAATTAACTAGTTATCTGTCCCAGTCTCTGAAGTTTCTATCTCTGTGATATAGAACCACAGTGATTCCCAAGTGGCTGTTTTGTTGAGGCTTGCTAGAGTGACACGCCATCCATTACCTTAAATATCTACTCCTGCCACTCAGTGTGTTCAATGTATACAAGGTGCACTGCAGCAACTAACCAAGTACCTCGCATCCTCATTCTAAAAGACAGCAGGCACATCCACCCAGCACACTATCCTGACTTGGAAATGTGTTGAAGCTCTACATTGTTGGATCAGAATCCTCACAGCACTGTTGGGGGTGCCTTCCCAATACAGACAGCAGTGGTTCATGATGGCATCTCTCGACCACCTTTTGGGCTATTAGCTACAACTAATAAGTGCTGTCCTTCCTATCCCTGAAATTGGGCATGACTGAATTGTAAAATAAAAGCAAGTATGGAGATATAAGTGAATTATCATGAATGTGTCAGGTTAGAACAGTAGGCACAGTTCTCCTAATATATCCATCAAACTAGTCTGTGTAGAAGCTAAAAACAAATCCAAGTCAGTCAGATTTTTACTAGTGATAATGTATGCAGAATGTGATATGAAAAGCTCTAGGAAACATTTTTAAAAAAATTTTGTTGGAAATGTCACGAACCAGCAACAAAAGAAACACACTGAGCATGATTCAGTGTTAAAAACTATTTTATTAATTACTACTTATGATAATACGTAAAATAAAAGTAAAAATGTTAGAATTCAAAACAAAAATGTTAAACCTTGAACGTTAACCCCTAAAACTAAACTCTTTGTGTGTGTGTGTGTGTGTGTGTGTGTGTGTGTGTGTGTGTGTGTGTGTGGCAAAGTCCCAAACTCCAAGTTCAGGAATGGTTCTTAAAGTTCAGTTCCGCAAGCCATAAGGTGAAACATGAGCAAAGGCTTCTTCAACAACCACCGTTGTCTGAAGATAAGACGTAGATGTAGAGAAACATAGAGAGAGTAAATACGAAATCCAAATGTTCCACGATGGAACCCAAACGACACTTAAGTGTTTACTCGGTAGTGACTTCCTCACCCCGAAAAGCATCCGTATCTTGGTCGTCCACACACAAATACCTGTTTCCTTCTACAGGTCAGCAACAAAGTGAACTCCACCGGATTACTTCCAACTTCCATACATGGATTTCAGTGGCAGACACAGTTATTGTTTCTCATCCATTGATAGAGAAAATTAGCAGGCTGGTGTCTCTCTCTCTCTCTCTCTCTCTCTCTCTCTCTCTCTCTCTCTCTCTCTCTCCTCTCTCTCTCTCTCTCTCTCTCTCTCTCTCTCTCTCTCTCTCTCTCTCTCTCTCTCTCTCTCTCTCTTCTGACTTCTTCAACAACGTCATTACGTCCTTTATCTTCATCCGAGTTAGCTCTCGTTCAGCCTCTAACTTCTTTTGTTCTCGTTCAGCCTCTATCTTCAATTGCGTTTGCTCTCGTTCAGCCTCTATCTTTGCCAGCTGCACCTGTGCCTCAGAAATTGCTATTTCACTGCCAGGAAACTGTTTTAACACTTCCTTCTCAAACACTTTCTTTTCCACATAATGGCCAGCTATCACTCTCTGAATATCTGCCTTTCTCATAGACTGCTTTACTTCTGTAAGGTTTAGCCTTGTAGCAATCTTTATCAGATCATCCTTTTTCGCCACCTCCAATCCCTTTAGGGTTGGTGACTCCAAAAATGCCTTAATATCCATTGCTGCTGGTTTCCACACACACACAAGCCAATTAAAAAGAATTTATCAGACCTCCCTCAAAAATCTTTGGATTGAATCCCGAACGAATCTTGTCAATCTGGGGAACGATCCCAGACGACACTCGTTAATCTTTGGGTTGGATCCTGGACGAGCCCCCAATTTTGTCACGAACCAGCAACAAAAGAAACACACTGAGCATGATTCAGTGTTAAAAACTATTTTATTAATTACTACTTATGATAATACGTAAAATAAAAGTAAAAATGTTAGTATGTTAGAATTCAAAAAAAAAGTTAAACCTTGAACGTTAACCCCTAAAACTAAGCTCTTCGTGTGTGTGTGTGTGTGTGTTGCAAAGTCCCAAACTCCAAGTTCAGGAATGGTTCTTAAAGTTCAGTTCCGCAAGCCATAAGGTGAAACATGAGCAAAGGCTTCTTCAACAACCACCGTTGTCTGAAGATAAGACGTAGATGTAGAGAACATAGAGAGAGTAAATACGAAATCCAAATGTTCCACGATGGAACCCAAGCGACACTTCAGTGTTTACTCGGTAGTGACTTCCTCACCCCGAAAAGCATCCGGATCGTGGTCGTCCACACACAAATACCTGTTTCCTTCTACAGGTCAGCAACAAAGTGAACTCCACCGGATTACTTCCAACTTCCATACATGGATTTCAGTGGCAGACACAGTTATTGTTTCTCATCCATTGATAGAGAAAACTAGCAGGCTTCTCTCTCTCTCTCTCTCTCTCTCTCCCTCTCTCTCTCTCTCTCTCCCTCTCTCCCTCTCCCTCTCCCCCTCTCCCTCTCCCTCCCCCTCCCCCTCCCCCTCCCCCTCCCCCTCCCCCTCCCCCTCCCCCTCCCCCTCCCCCTCCCCCTCCCCCTCTCCCTCCCCCTCTCCCTCTCCCTCTCCCTCTCCCTCTCCCTCTCCCTCTCCCTCTCCCCTCTCCCTCCCCCTCCCCCTCCCCCTCCCCCTCCCCCTCCCCCTCCCCCTCCCCCTCCCCCTCCCCCTCCCCCTCCCCCTCCCCCTCCCCCTCCCCCTCCCCCCTCCCCCTCCCCCCTCCCCCCTCTCCCCCTCTCCCCCCCCCCTGACTTCTTCAACAACGTCATTACATCCTTTATCTTCTATTGACGTAAGCACGCCACACACACTCTCTATCTTAAAGGGACATTCACTGAGTCCATAACATGTGCTGACTGGGTTTTCAGCATGGACATTGTCCCTGAGGTTTCACTGACATACAGAGGGCTATTAAGATCCCTAACATGTTAGTTAATGTTACTGTTTTCTCAGTTTTATGTTGCTATTGGTTTTTCATCCTACCCCCCACACCGCCAGTCCCCTCCCCAATCTCTGTTCTGGAGCAGAATATTGGACCTTTTTGTGCACAGATGCAATCAGTCCAACGAGGCTACGTGTGAGTGGGAAGTGATTGATTGCTGCCTTGTATTGTGACTCTGTTCATTTCAAGATCAGTGCCCTCATTAATAAATCAGTGCTGATTACAGTCATAGAGCACAGAAGCAGGCCCTTCGGCCTGCCGTATCCTTGCCAACCTATCTATATTAATCCCATTTAATAGCAATTGATCAGTAGCCTGCTTGTTTTGTTTGTTTTATAACAAAATATAGTGTAAAGGACAACATTTTTATATAGGGCCTTCATAAATTCTTTATTATGACCTTGAGACATGAAGAATTTATGAAGGGCCGTAAGAATTCTACAGCGTAGAAACAGCCCTTTGGCCCATGGCACTTATGCCGACCATGGTGCCTATCTATATTAATCCCATTTCCCTCTATGCCCTGTCCAGATACCTCTTAACTTGTTGTTACTGTTCCTGCCTCTACCACCACCTCTGCCAGCTCCTTCCAGATACCAACTGCACTTTGTGGAAAACTTTACCCCTCAGATCCCCTGCAAACCACCTCCCTCACCGTAAAGCTATGCCCTCTAATCTTGGACACCCCTACCCTTGGAAACAGACTGCTTTCTATTTGGTAGATACTTTACTGAAACACAGTCGTTGTTTTGATGTTGGATTGTGAACACAAAGTGCTCCGTGAGTCATGGAGACACACGGCATAGAAACAGGCCCTTTGGCCCGACTCGTCCATGCCGACTGTTGCTGAACAAATTCTTTGAAAATAAAAATTGCAAGTGTTGCTGTTGGCGGGGTGGGGGGTGGGTGTTGGGTTTCAATTTGAATTCTGCCTTTTGAGCCTTACTGAGTTGACGATACTGACGATAATTCAATATTTCTTTCTGTAGTCTGTTCCCCAGATCTTAGTGCATTCTGCTAGCCTTGATGTTGAACAGAACAAAGATGTAAGTATCAAACCAGGGCTTGAAAAGACCTATTGCTACAGTACATGCCTTTGTAACATCTTTGACTGATTACCGTATTTACACTAAATCATGAAAGAAGACCAATATTTATAATCATCCCACATCTCTGCTCTGTGCACTCTATGATGTGTATTTACATAGCTGGGAAAATAGCCTGGGGTTGCCTTACAAGGATGAAAAGTATATGTGGGTTGGTGTGCAATGGGTTGAAAGGGAAGATCCAAGGCATAGTCCAAGAGAGGTGTTTTAAGGACGAGAGAAACCGTGTTGAGGTTGAGTGACTAACACTGCTTCAGAATCAGACTGCTCTGAGCTTGTTAGCTGGGATATAGAGTCTGAGAAGCTTGCCTGTACTGTCTGGTACAAGATCAATCAAGGATCGAAGATTATCAACAATTTCTTATTTGTATTTTAAAAATTAAATCTCCTTCAAGAATATTCTTTATTTAACGGCAGTGTAGCGGTTAGCGTAACGTTATTACAGCGCCAGCGACCTGGGTTCAATTCCGGCCGCTGTCTGTAAGGAGTTTGTACGTTCTCCCCATGTCTGCGTGGGTTTCCTCCGGGTGCTCCGGTTTCCTCCCACGTTTCCAAAGACGTACGGGTTAGGAAGTTGTGGGCATGCTACGTTGGCACCAAAAGCATGGTGACACTTGCGGGCTGCCCCCAGAACACTCTACGCAAAGATGCATTTCACTGTGTGTTTCGTTGTACGTGTGAATATTAAAGAAATCTTAATCTTAAAAGTATAAAGGGGATCTTGCTATTGTAATTGGCTGCTGGTCTTCCTGACATATAGTGACTTCCATTCAAAAGAAACTTCTGAACGACCTTTGAGGTCCTTGCTAAGTTGCTATATAAGTGTAAGTACGTTTTTTTTAAATTGCTTTTGAAAGATAACCTAATTTATGCCTTTAGCTCATTACGGACAGATCGAGCAAACCTATTTTTTTTCAAAGGATTTGTTTAAGTATCAGTCTGGTATTTCTCCTTCACACTCCCATGCACCCTCCTTTGTGCTACCTCGTGAACTGACCACTAAGGTGCCTTCCTCCAACTAGGAGGACGATGAGCAATGTGTCAGATTTACTAATGGTGTCAAAATCATGGGTTACCTCCATGTACTTAATGCAAAGGACAAATGCCCATGGGGTTAGTGAAGAGAAGGGAGAGAAATGCACTGTCACCTTGCGAAAACGTGGTGTTTCTGTACATTTCCATCAGGCTCACCAAGAGAAAATACCCTGTGTCCCAATGGTGATGACAAAACCCGTCCACCCAACACATGCTCGCAGCGTCCCATTGAAGAACGAGTCTGCAGACGCACCCACCCATAAACCCCATGAAGAACCTCAGAGTCCTTCCAGTGAAGCGTCAAGTGGCTATTTCTCCCACAGCGTTTCCACGGCAACCCTCTTTGAGTCGGGCATGACAACAAGCAGCGATGTCAACTTGCTCCCGTCCGAACAGGCGACATCGGACGCGGACTTACCCGCCCAGTTAGAAAACCAAAACGTGTTGAGCAGCGAGGGCTTGGCTCAGCAAGACACCGAGGTGGAAACGAGTCCCCGTTTTGCTGGGCCTGCTGTCAACAGAGTTCAGGATGCGCAGCGTCAGAATAACCAGATGAGGGTTGATGCTCCACAGCCCTCCACTGAAGCTGCAAGTCAGACCCGACTGCAAAGCCCAGACATGGATGTTGGGAAGGATTGTGGAAGCTTTCACAGTCAGTCACTAAACCCCGAGGAATCAGTGGCGGCCGAAGACATGGAAGAATTCTCATCGAAAGGCAACTTCCCTGCCACTGAGATAACTGAACCTCCGTTGACTGAAGCAGTTAACGCTCCTACGCCCAACCAAATCTCTGCACTGCATTCCCTCCAAACTGACGAATTGAAAGATTTATCACCAGTGCAGAAGCCAGCACCGGCGTTAACCGACTCGAAACCCGAGGTGAAATCTGTTGAGGCGTCGCCCAAACCCGTGGCTTCCAACCCCTTCAAAATCCAGAGGGTGAGGACGTCTGAGTTGAAATCGTTCACTGGCATCTTGAGTGACGAAAATACTTGCCAAGGTTCTGAAGGTGGCCTTGAAGGCGAAACAGTGCCAACAGAGCTGTGGCTGCCCAGAGCCTTGAACTCTGCTGTGGTTGGTGCATTGGAGACGGATGGTGGGTCAGAGACTGTAAGTACAAGGGCTGACGTCTGTGAGTTACCGAGCGACAAACTGGAAGTTGTTTCAGATTCTGAGGAAGCTGCTGAAACAGTCCCTGAGTGGCTAAAAGATGGGGAGTATGTCTCAGTCGGTACAAACAAGACTGGTACTGTCAGGTATATAGGACCCACGGAATTTGCTGATGGAATTTGGATTGGAATTGAGCTGGATGTGCCAGCAGGTAAGTGACTGAGAAAAGTTTGGTTGGTTTTCAAGAATCAAGTGTTTGAAAAGTACCCCCACTTTCATTTCACCTTTAACGTCCATACTCTTATTTAATTTTCAGTTGAGTCCCAAGATCCTTGTCTTGATCCCAGGGGAATGGATTATTATCTAGTGCACACTTGGTTCTAATTTTTCATTTTCCTTTCTTTGTTCTGGTTCTGGAAGGTGTTTCTTATTTCAGTTTCCATGCTCTATAATTTTTTTTCAGCGAAACAATCCACAAAATTTTGATGTCCATACTTGGTAAATTTTATTCTAATGGGTAATAAACGGAGGAAGGTACTAATCATTTGCATTGATTGTCACCTTATGATACCCTCTGTCACCTTATCGATTGACGATTCGTTGATCCATTTGTCCATTACTCAGGCACATCCAGCAAGCAGGAATTGTATGTCAGTGTTAAAGTCATAAGCTATTCCACTGAAGCAGGGCCAGTATATATTGCTTTATGTATATTTAGCTTTGTCCATTCAGATGACTCACCACAAGCTGTTCAAGCGAATGTTAATAACATTGATTAGGGGAAGACACCAAAACTCCCAGTGCCTTGCTTTCTCCTCCGGTTTTTCCCTTGGTGTCAAAATGATCTGCCAAACTCTTATTTGCAGCATCTTTGCCTTCACCACCCCTCTGGGCATGGACTGGATGGGCCGAAGGGCCTGTATCCATGCTCTCTGACTCTGTAGATGGAAATTAACACCATCGCCCTTCCATCTTGGTAACAAAAGGCAGAAGGATTTTTTTTATTAACTTCAACTCATCTTGCAATCAAGGGTTTTAAAACGGTGATTTGTTTTATAATTTGGGGCCAGTTTGTATGAAGCTGCTACCATTTCATTTTCAAACAATTTTCTGATTAACTGTTCCTCTGTTCTTTTCTCCCGGAGAATGTGTGATGGGTAAAAGGATGCCTTGCAGGGAAATTCTTTCTCTCTTGAATGTCAGTGTGGGAAATCAAAAATGTGTCAGATGACTAATGAGATATTTAATGGTGCTGGTTAAATCTTGCATGTCGGTTGGGCCAACAGGGATCAGAGGGTTACTTTAGCAATGAGTGAGTCACTTTAGAACATGCGTCTTGAAGTTGAGTTGTGTTGCAACATTGTCCTTACTCAAGGGAGTGAGAAGCTCTTAAACTTTACTGCTGAATCATGTTGAGGAAATGATTGGATTGCTTTATGTTCAGGGTTTTAAACTGTAAACTAACAGTGTACAACAGTAAATAGTGTAAAAGCGGCGTACATTTTATGTTTCAGGGAAAAACGATGGCTCAGTCAACGGAAAGCAGTATTTCCGATGTAATCCAGGCTACGGAGTGTTGGTGAGACCCAGCCGGGTCACCAAAGCCACCGGCTCGGCGAAACGCCGCAGCGCTGGGCTCCGGATACAACTGGCTGCCGCCTCAGAGAATCGGAGAAGTGGGAGCTTTTCAAAGTCCAATCCAAACCTGTCGGCTCTCACCGCACTTGCCAAATCAGAGGGTGGAGCAGGACTCCGATCAGGTGACAAACCTCCAAGGAAGAGTGAACATAGGAAATCCTGGTCATCTGACCAAAAACCTTAGTACGAAATGAACCAGGGAATCCGATGTCTAGAGCTCGTCGGTGAGGTTTGAGAACTGGACATGATGACTTTGATCTGGACCCGGTGCCTTTACCGAGTAACACCCCCATCCCGAGGACCCAAATTCCCTAAAGCTACTCTGCTCTTCATTTCAAATGTATTTTTCCTTTCTGCATCTGATATTTCTCTTCCATTGGTAAAAGTAGATGATTAAATTTGACTGAACTTGTCCACTGGAAGAATGGAACTGTTTGAGTTGAAAGGTAAACGTGTTAATTTTTCTTGTTTGTAACTGTTTGGAGTGACAGTGGACAGATGAGAGAGAGGAGAACGAAAATGGGGAAGGTATTTAATCCTTGCTGAACTTAATTTTGGTTGGAACCCATGGCCAGTCTGATTCCTGCGTCCAGTCCTTGTTAAAGCACAATCAGTTCTCTGAGGTCGAAAATTAGGAGTCGAATTCTCGTCCATGTTTTATATTTTTTATCTGTGGCCTAATCAGTCCCTTTTATTTCTCACTACCTGTAACAAACTTTCCTTAAAAAGTTCATAAACAGAATGGGACTGTATATTTACGTAGTAATGTCTTTTAAAATGTATATTAGGATTACAAAAGAATGTAACATACACAACCAATAAAAATAGCTCAGATCCCTTGATCCCAGCCCTGAGGAGCACAGAAATACTAGGGACCAACTCCTGACGTATTTCCCATTGATCCCAGCAATTCCTGTTTTCCAAAGCGCTGATTCTCTGGGAATGTAGTTGTAAAAACACCTTCCTGCCTTGTAACCAGCTCATCACCTCAGAAGAAATGGGGAAGAGAAGAGCCATAGCAGTGTGATCTAATACAGTCCAATGCACCTTAAGGTATACTTTCCGACAGCTCTCGCCTCTGTGCAACTGCATTAAATCCAGGTGGCTGCCTATTTTGAGTGAGTGGTTTAGAACCTGCTTTTTTAAAACAAAATGCACACAGAAAAATACTACACTGAGCATTTGTACAGAAAGTTTTAGCTGGAGTAATACAACTCCTGTTCCTGGACCTGGTCAGTGGAGATTTACTCAAATAGACCTTGAAGGTTATAGAATGACACATGCAATACTACATCATCGTGAGGCTGCTGCTTCTCTGTTGTAGGCCACTACAGCCACATAAGAAACTTCGAGTAATTTTTTTTAATGATTTCAAAATTTTAATAAAGTTAATGATTTTCATGATTTAAAAGTTTTAAATTTTAAAAAATTAAAGAAAAATGCACATCCAATGTGAGATTTTTATATTAAGATTTTAAATGTAATTTTTTTTTCTCTTGCACACTCAGTCCATCACTCTTGGATCTATTCCAGATTGAAGTATCTGTGTGTTAATTGAGGTTGGTGATTATACTTACTATTGATGTTTGGCAATACATTACCAATCTTGTGGATATTTTGCAGGAATCGTGTGATATGATGGACACAGGCTCCCAATTCATAGCCTCTTCTGTGATTTCATTTAAAAATTGAGTTAAACATTTTTCTGTGTTGATAGGGAAAGGTTGGGCAAAGTGCACTGCTCTGAAAATTATCCTGCCTACTATACCAGGTCTCGTTAGACTATACTGGCTTAATTATTACTGTGTAATGTATGGGCTGCCATTTGCTGATGCCTAACTCCAGAGACACCGTTGGCCAGAATTAATGCTGTTGCATGTGATACCCTAAAGATTACTTGTTTGAATAATTTCCTCAGCAAAACAGAATTAAAATGAAGCATTATTTAAGCTGCCGTGAGGGACATCAGGAAGTTTACACCACCTTTGGTGCATCGGTTGGCACAGCTGATATAAGTTTGTTCATCACATATGTGATTGATATTAATTGTATTAGATGGCTTTGGTCTGGGAGAAAAGTTTCAGTGAATACGTCCTGCCAGCTATGCTTAAGATGTAGTCTGTGCATCAAATAACTGTCTTAGATTATCAGAATTTGTGTTTTAATCCTTCTGATTATGTAATGTCCCTGAAGAAAAAGTCTGTGTAAGAGAGGAGAATAAAGGGAATTAACTTTCATAGCAGCAAGCCTCAAATAGATTCCAATATAACAATTTGATTGACCAAAACCAAGCTTCTAAATAGGAGGCATTTTCTGTCGTTACTCAATCTTAGTTGAAGGAGATTTAATACATCTTCAAAATGGTCCTGCCACAAGTGGCAGCAAAATGGTAATGCATTGTTTTTTTCTTTTCGATAAATGGTTCCTTTCATAATTGTAAAAGGAGAAACCATTGCAACACCCCTGTCAGCTTGGCATTCTGCAGTGCTGATTGAGAAGTGCATGCACTTGGGAGCTGTTCCTCAAAACAAAACGTAATTAAAATGACTGATGAGCTCAGAGTGCCATGTGTGCTTGCCTAGCTGAACATTTTTGCAACTGTTGAAAAGTTTTTCTGGCTACATGAATACACCTGGTAGAATATTTGATTGCAGTTTTCTGTTTTCCACCTGCCGAACTGATGGATTCCACCCAATGCAAAATGGAAGTGATTTTCTTGAGTTGTGATGATGACTATGGTTGATCTTTCTGAAACACGCTATGAAGTATTGTGCCTGTTGGAAATACTGCCAGTTTCCCACTGTAGCTGCTTCCAGTCAGCCTAAGTTGCTACGTGTGTGTTGTTGTGCAATGGTGTTTGATACCTGTCGCAAGTGAATGGTGCTGGAGTGAAGTTCCACACATCCAGCTCAACAGCATACATAAAAAGCTTCTGTGGTTGGCCTGTAGGTTACTTTTGTAGTGCACAATTGGTGAGATAAATCAAGTCTGCTGACAATACATCTGTCCACAAATGCCAGAGACTGACAGTGATGGTAAAACTATAGCTCTACTGACTGTCCACACTTGTGTGTGAATTATCCTTATAAATTGTGCTTGCACGGCATTAGATTTTGGCTGACAAAACGAGCACTGACGTTTGTATACGGTATGTAGAAGTACAGAAGGCAAGTATGGAACACAAGTCACCAGCATTCTGGATTACACTGCCTTTTTACAAGTAAGGCTGACTTTCTAACCTCTGCTGTCAGATTTTGTTCTGTGCTTACATTACAACTCTTCATATGAATGATTGGTAATAAGTTATTGGACTAGTTTGGCCCTTGGAATACTCCTGTAAATTATGGCTTCTTTTCTTTGAGGGATTTTGGAATAGTGACCAAGATTATGTCCTTGTAGCTGACCTGCAGTGTGGTTAGTATCTTTCCAGTACAGTCTGCCTATACATTTAAGGCCTTTTGATGCATTTTAATGTATTTACTGTTACCTGCTCCAGTTTGGAGGGCACTGTTATCTTTAGGCCAGTAGAACAAGTGTGTGTAATTTCAGAATATTTTCTGAACCTACTGCAATGCAACAAGTGATTGGCATTTGTAAATACCCAGAGGCGGAAAAAGTTGAGAAGCAGGAGTTCAATATGCAGTTGATTCAGGCTGGGTTGTTTAGTGTACCACAGGGAAAGATTTCTGATGTTCTTGGTATGAGAGTAGTGTATAAGTAAGCAGGATTAGCTGATGTTTTTGTTTTGAACTGGCTGTATAAGAGTATTGGGTCCAAACATTGCATCCTTTTTAAAAAAAAAATTCTATTTTATAAAATCTGAGGCCTATGATGTAAATAAACTTTGCAACTATCTATTGTAACCTATGTCTATCAGGCTTGATTAAAATAGTTTATTTATGTTTGCAGCTCTGTAGAGCAGTAGCATATATATTAGAGATCTTACAATGCATCTGTTTTAAAAAAGATTGATTTTTTTTACTACTGAAGGGATTTTGTGTATGAATTAAAAAAAAACTTTCATCCTAAGGCTCAACAGTAGTGTCGAGTTTGGCAAAGGATTTAATTTAACACTAATTGCTGGTTGAAGTAATTCTGGAGTTCTGTACTACTTGTTAATCTGTATATCTGCTGGGATTGTATATAGAAAGCAGAATTTGAAAATTTGAATGTATGTAATAATTTGGGAATGTATTTAAGGGCTCAATGAAATTGGTGCTTTGCCATCTTGTTGCCTGTCAAAAGTTCTATTGTACACTTAAATATTCTGTATAATAACATACTTAATTCTGGCTGAAAAATAATAAAAGTATAAATAAATGTACAATATGCATTTTTATTTTCTGTCTGTTGCTGAGGTTTTAATAATTAAGGATTGGATGCTTGTGATAAGGGGATCTTGGAAAGATGCACAGTGTTAAATTGTGTAGATAAATCTTGCACAGAATACTGCATTTGCTGGAAATCTTGTCTGGAATCACAGAAATGAGTTGGGCAGTGCTTGTCCAAAGAAGCAGAGTTAACATGCGGGTAATTCTGATGAAAGGTCAGTGATCTGAAAGGTTTGTTCTGTCCAGAAATGATGTTTCCAACACACTTCTGTTTATGTTTGGGAATAATCTTGACTGTTTTGATCTCAACTTGTTGATTTTAAAAGGTTTTACTGACATTTCTTCAACAACTTATTATTGAACAGTTTTATTACTCAAATAAGTAGTTGTGGGATACCTTAGTATAAAAATGTATCATTTGGATCACCTGTAGCTTGAGTTATCGAAATTAGCCTTTGTGCCTGACACTAATTCAAATAATTGAGTATCTCCAATGACTTCTGTTTCCCTCCATTTAACTTGAAGGTCGGTGTAATCTGTAGTGAAGCTGCACCATGAAGAGTAACCAAAACAAAAATTGAAGACTCATTTTTAAAAATAACATAAGACAATTTAAATTAGTTTATTTTTCCTACTTCATACAATACAGAGATTTAACCAAAATTTTACAAAATAATAATTTGTTAAAACAAACTGTACAACAGCATCATGACATTTTTTTTGCAGAACAGTCTACTGTCCAAAAAAGGCACTAATCCAGAATAGGAACAGAAAACATATACAGGACTCAAATGAAAATACACCTTCTGCTCAGTATATAACATTTGTTTTTAAAAAAATCTAAGGCTTTTAAAAGGTTATCCTGTTCAGCTTCCAGTTTGGAAATCAAGTGACCTGTTTTAATGCAGACCTGTCACATTTCCTACATCGCCTCCCCCACCCCCCTCCCCACTCCATACCCCCCCCCCCCCCAAAACAAATCTGGCAAAGCCTGTTTTATTTTTCTTGGGTGGCAATGTTAATCTCTTCAGCTAGTCTGGCTATGGAAACACAAAAATGACTAAACTGATTTGGTAGAGTAAGTTATGAGCCATTTGAATGGCATCATTTTAAATTACCATTTACTTAATGTGACTTAATGAAAATTTACAAGCTGATTTTGTTAAAACACTGATGTTTCACCCTGTGGGTGAATCTGAGTACATGGTCCCCATTTCTGGAGTCGATGAGCAGTCACGGGGCAGATGTAATCTGATAATTATGGGAAGCAAAGACCTGTTTTCAGATATCACACTTCAAGGGTCAAACCATAATAGCTTGAAGCTAGACAATTACATCAAAAAAAATACTCTTGTTGACATCCACCCTTTGTCACTTAAAACGCTGAGAATTAGGCCAGAGTTGTGATGAATTTCAAGCTGTGACAATGACTTGGCTGCAGGGTAAAGGATCCAGGAGTGTGAATTTGCCCAATTCCTTGTCACACAAGCAGATCTGGCTCTGCTAAACAGTTGGAGGAACAAAATTGATGTGGATGTGCACAGGATGATCTTGCTCTCAAGTGTTGCTTTGAGGAGGATCAAGATGCCTTTTCAAACTGTTTGAAGGGAGGTGATGAAGCTTCCAGAACACCAGGAAGAACAATGATTTGATTTCTCTTTTTTTAAATAAAAAAGTAAATTTCATCCACTTCACCACAATGCTGAGGTAGGGCCAGAAATGTTCATCTCTGTACATTCAGTCGAACTATTACTTTCCCTTTTGTGGAAAAAGAAATAAATTGGTAAGAAGCAGAGAGGTTAAAAGCATGGAATGCTCCTGGGACTGATGAGGCAGAATCCATTGTAGCTTTTAAGAGAGAAAATTGGAGAAATAAGTGGTTCTATTCTCATGTACTGGAACTGGTTTTGCATTATCCCAGGATAACTCAATTGTTTGGTACAGCCAAGAACCATCAGCTGTGCTGCAAGAGTCCTTCGTTCTCTGCATGCCTGTCATTCCCACAATCAACAAATAGGTTCATAGTAAGCAATGAGCAGGAGAGCAGTGATCAGGAGTAATTGGTTGGGACAAGTTGGCATCAGTCATTAAAGAGGAAGGTGAGTATCAATAACATACTGTTATGTTTCTGTTTTAGGGTTGGTTTGAAGAGCCCTGCCACATCAATTTAAGTGGAGCGATTGGACTGATGGGTTCTGAACTCCTCATCCAATATTTGAGAGCTTATGCTCTCAAATCATGAATACAGTGGGGAGTGGAAATACTGTGTGTCCCTTGGTCATTACCTGCATAAACTCAAGGCTCCGACTTCAACAAAAATAAGAATGGATCACTGTTCTTTCTCAGCTACCTTTTTAAAGAGTGCTTTCCTCTAATGAATGTAAACCTATTTCTTACCACCAGTGAAAATTCACAGAGCAACAAGCGCAATCAGGCATGGTACCTCTCTGCTCTGGTGCCAGCTTCAGCTTTCCTGTACAAATTATAAGGAACAGAACAAAAACTAACTTTGGAAGTGTCCTCATGTGTACCAAATGTCTGAGGCCTGTATTACAGGAGGTGGAGCTGTATTACAGACATAAAACACACAGACAGTGGCTAAAATAGCAAATACAACATGTAAGACGGAAGGGCTATACCACCCCAAATCCTTTTAATCTGCAGCAAATTTCCTTTCTGCTTAGCAGAAAAATACATCAATTTATTACAGGACAAATCAAAGAACCGTGTCTTTATTGCAGGTACACATGGCTTTAAGATTGAACTAATTCTTCTGAAGGGTGCAGGGGAAGGAAACTGTTACCAAGAAAGCTTTTGATCAATTGGTTATCTGCTGAGACAGTAAGTACATAGGTGATGAATCCATTGCCTTCTACTCATTTCTACTGTCTCTGGATGCAATACTCCAAGCCACTACATAAAGCTCTTGAAAATGGCAAATTGATACCACAAGGAATCTGTTGTCACGCAAAGACATGGCTTTCATTGCTTCCCTGCTTTTTCATGCAGATTACACTGCCTGCACTAAATGACACAACTTGCAAGGTTTGTTACACGTAGCTGAATCAGTTGTCAAACAGTCTGGGCCTCAATCAGAAAACTGATCCATGTGAAAATATCAGCTCTTGGTTGTGATGTTTCAACTTACTACATAAAATTATTGAATATTAACCAATATGTTTCACTGTACTGTATCTGTAAACCAGTTTTCATGGTACATAGTTTATCCAAAGTTCTCTATCTGCTGCATTGTGACATTACAAAATGAACGTTAGAAGTAGAGCTTTTGTAATGTGGACACTTGGGCAAAACACTTGTTCCCCACCCTGTATTCCCTTAATACCAAGGAGCATTGAAGGTCAGTGTGGTGGCCAAATCCCAGTGGGTTTGTTTCCTGAAGGATGTTAGTGAATCAGTTGGTCACCTTGTTCACCCTAACCCTACCATGGAGGGATCTTGAACTTGTTCACCTTTGATCAGTTGTCCAAGAATGTTACTACAAAGATGACGTGAGTGGCACTTGCAGATGGGAATAAGGAGGACACCAATGATTTTCAGGGGTTGGCCTCTCCTGCCAGAAATCCTGATGTCCTTGCATTACACAAGGATCAGAATTAAAGACCCTGGCAGGAGCTGGAATCAGCTTCACAGACCAGCAGACAGCCAAGTACACAGGCACCGTGTCTGCTCTAAGGTGGAGTGCAGCCACCAGGCCACACAGCACTGACACATCCTGTGCCTGTTATTGATCGGCTCAGCCATGGGTTACTTCCCTGTGAAAGGACACAGGCAGCAGCTCCACATGGCTGTGCAGAGTTATGTGGAGCCAACTTCCAATCTGCTCAAATAGTTTAACTTGACATTCACTTAACTTACAACATAACAAGACCTGCATTCAGAGAAAGAAACCCTGCCCCAGCTGAAATGAATCAGTCTTTAAGACTAGGGGCACAGTGAGAGACAGCGTAATCTTGGATTACACATGTTAAGTACTGAAAACAATGTTTTTAAAACTCAAGCATTCATCACAGTGTGCTGTGGCCTACGGGGCTGAGTCTGTGAGATCGGTGTAGACCAGACTGGGGAAGGATCAAGTCTCCTGCAGCACATGTTTACACCAGTTTTTATAGTAATCCAGTGATTCTGTGGCCACCATTATTGATACTACATTCATCTAATTGAAAATCAATTCTCTAGCACGAGGTTTCACAGCATCAGTGCAGATCTGAGTTGCTAGATAACATCACCAATGCACTGCTGACTGCCTGTGGCAAAAGCTCCTGCTGTGTTCTAACCAAAGTGTTAACCTGCCCAGAGTTGAAATCTAATTTTCAACTAGCAAAGAAACTTCATATAACTTACACAGTGCCGCACTAAAGACCATTAGTTGTGTAATCGCAATTCAAGGTTGTGAAGAGCACCATTAAAAAATCATTATGTTTAAATTCAGAGTGAAAGGAGCTTTTAGAGAAATCAGTTTTGAATCTGACCTGGGGTAGATTGGCCATGATGGGGGGGGGGGGGGGGGGGGGGGGTGGTGAAGAGGGTGGAGGGACCAGGGTGGGCTACTCCTGCTCCTAGTTTTTGTATGGGATGAACACTCTGTCAACCACACTCCCTCCTTCTCATTGTCCCACAAGATCTAAAGAACTGTCACAATAAAATGCCCTCAAGCTGTGACTCACCAGTTCACATCACACAAGTGCAACCTATTCGGTACATTGGCACACACAGGAAGATGGCACAGACAATAACTGAGACGAGCAACAGTTCTGACATTATTGGGCGTGAGTTGGCTTGGATTCTGGGTCAACTTACATTTTAGTGACTACAGCCTTTACACAGGCAGTAGGTCAAAGACATCTGATAGCGCAGCTCTTCCTCCCTTCCCCAGCACCATCAGCAGGACCACCAATGAATCGAGTAGCCGGGAGCTCAGAAAACAAAGTAGAAGCAGGAGAAGGCTCTTCAGTCCCTCACCTGCTCCTCCATGAGATCTTTTACCTCGGAGCCACTTTCCTGCAAAAACCCCCCATTCCCTTATTGATCAAAACTCTATTTGATCTCGGTCTGGAATATGCTCAGAATGGAGGCTCCGCAGCCCTGTTGGTTAGAGAATTCCTAACGTTAATGAAGGGAGATCTTATAGAGGTATACAAAATTATGTGGGATATAGATTGGGTGAATGCATGCAGGCTTTTTCTACCTGAGGTTGGGTGAGACTAGAACTAGAGGACATAGGTTTAGGGTGAAAGGTGAAATATTTAAGGGGAAACTTCTTCACTCAGAGGGTGGTGCGAGTGTGGAATGAGCTGCCAATGGAAGTGGTGGACGCGGGTTCAATTGTAACATTTAAGAGAGGCTTGGATAGGTACATGGACCATATCCCTCCATCCAGGTGCAGGTAGATGGGACTAGGCAGAAGATCAGGCGGCATGGGACTAGATGGGCTGAAAGGCCCGTTTCTGTGCTGTAGTACTCGTTGACTCTGGAGAGGGTGCAGAAGAGATTTACGAGGATGCTGCCTGGACTAGAGGGCCTGAGTTATAGGGAGAGGTTGCTTTATTCTCTGGAGCCTAGGAGAATGATGGGGTCACCTCACTGAAGTTTATAAAATCGTGAAGGGTATGGCTAAGGTGGATGGTGATAGTCTTATCCCCAGGGTTGGGCAGTCCAAATGTAAAGGGCACAGACACAAGATAAGAGGGAAGAGATTTTTAAAAAAAAGACTTGAGGTAACTTCTTTACACAGCTGCCAGAGGAAGTGGTCGAGATGAGTACAACTGCAACATTTAAGAGGCATTTGGATAGGGGAGGGGCTTGGAGGGTTATGGCCTGAACGCAGGCAACTGAGACTAGCAGGGAGGATGCTGTGGTCGGCGTGGACCAGTTGGGCTGAAGGGCCTGTTTCCATGCTGTATGACTCTATTCACCCGCCTCCAGGTGCCGAAGTGTCCGGCTGATCTTTTAGACTCTCAGCCCTGGATCTAGTCATCCAAAGCAGGGGAATCATTATCCCTACATCTGCACTGTCAGGCCCTGTGAGGGTGTTGCATGTTTCAATGAGATCAACTTGCATTCTTCTGAACTATGTAGCGGCCCGGCTGGTGAAACTCTCCCCATACAACAAGCCTATTGCCCCGGGAATTCTCACACTCCCTCTATCATGTCACTATATTATTTTGCACTGCCTACAAGGTCATTCAGTCCATCAAGTCTATGCTAGCTATCAGACATCCCATCAATCCCAACTCATCCCCATCTCTCTGACAGTGCAGGTGAGAAAGAAGCCAGTTCCGGTGATCCAAGGCTGCTAGTGGAAACAGGAACACGTGGTCCTAACCAAGTGGACGGTGGTGCAGAGGCAATGCTGGGATGAAGTGTTGAAGACTACAGGCAAGCTGAGAACAAGATTATCCTCATTCTGGTTCTTTCACCCAATCTGATAACACTGCCAAATTCACTGTTCTATAATTACAGCTACCTATCATCCCAAGGCTAATTTCAGTCCTGGTTACACTAGTTGTCACTACAGAAGTGTGTCTAGTTTGTGAACACAAACATCCAATTGAAAAATTATGACTTTTAGGTTTATTTGGGATATCCTTAAATTAATCCCTGACTTTATAATGTACACATGACTTCAGTGCTCTTTGCTAACACAGCTGCTTCTGTAGTTGTACAATAACCCAGGTACTCTTTGCACATAACAGAGGCAGGTGGAGCTCTAAATGCATGGAGAAAACTGACAGCCCAGTTTTAAAAGTGCAGAGGTTTTTCCATCATGAATGGCACTGTAGAAAACTAAACATCGCCTCCAAGCACAACCGTCAAAAGCAACTCCATTCGTCTTTCATCTCATTACTGATTCAGCGCACAATGCATTTAACTTCACAAGTTTGATTCATGATTATTGATGTGAAATATTTTGTGACCTTTGAAAGCTGGAATAAGGTATCCCCTTCTTTTTCCAACTGCTGCAGAGATGACTACATCTCTCTCTTTGAAAGCAACTCTTTTGTTCTGGTGCCCACACTTGCAAAATCAATGCAAGAAGCTGAGACACAGGAGACTGCAGATGCTGGAATCTGGAACAACACACAATCTGCTGGAGGAACTCAGTGGGTAGAGCAGCATCTGGTTGGGGGGGGGGGGGGGGCGGGGGGAGGTTGGTGGGAGGAATTGTCAACGCGGAGCCAAACTCTTGTTATGTGCAAACCCCACATAATCAGATATTTTATCATCAGGACCGATGCAGGGTTTCCACCCGAAACGTTGACCATTCCTTCTCCTCCACAGATGCTGCTTGACCCCCCCCCCCGAGTTCCTCCAGCAGATTGTTTGTTACTCAGTGCTCCAAGCTTGTAGTTCTGACTGCAGCCTCTCTTGAGACGGTTAGAGTCATACAGCAAGCAACAGGCCCTTTGGCCCACTGAGACTGCACTGACCATCAAACAACCACTGACATTATTCCCATACTGATCCCAATTTTATTTCCTCCATATTCCCACCAACTCCACCCAGATTCTACCATTCAGTGGTGGGGAAGTCTTCAATATGAAATCAATACTTGTTGGCTAAGGATAGAGAAGAATGGGTTAAATAGATTGCTTCCCCTTATAGACTGTGTCACTACGTACCCTCGGGTTGCTTGCTAAGACAATGCTGATCAGTTCAATGTAGCGTCAGTTGGAGGAGATTGCTGAGTCCTGCTGTAACTGCAATGACCACTTATTCAAAGTCAATCAGCCAACAAAATGACATACCGATTTACCCACAGGGAAGAGGAGAGACAAAGTAGAGCAAGATGTATTTCACAACTTGTATACCAAGAAATTGTGGAATGAAGGGGTGTAAAACAGCATAACTGCCCACTCTTACTCAATAGTGACCGAAAATGCTGCCAATACTCATTATGGTAGGTGGCATTTATAGAGAACGACGCTTTCATTTCTTGTTCTATCTCTGACTTTTCTTTAATCTGATAAAAGATATTCAACCTGAAATCTCTACTGATCTCTCTCTATGGTTGCTATCCGACCTGCTGAGGATTTCCAGCCTTTTCTGTTTCAGATTTCCAGAATCTATGGTATTTTGCTTTTGTACGTTTCATGTCCATTGAAGTCAATGGTTCTATTACATGGGGCATTAATCTCGGTGCCAGTATGACTGCATCTATTCTAGAAACCTGCCCAAGTTCGATTACACACCCACCCCATTCCCTATGCCAATCCTGTATTTTGAACTAGAGGTGAATTTTCTGAGTTGGGCCAAAGACACTTAATAAACATCTCTTTACAGAGAAGCTGGTAACACCCGTCTGTGTTAACACACAGCAAAGGGATCTCTTAACATCCATCTCTTCCCTCCCCCAACTCTCCTGGGAAGTGGAGAGGCTCTCTGGAAAGATTCATCTTGGCTTCAGTCCCTACCCACACAGGTACTGGAAGGTGTTGATCTGGTGAGGAAACTGCAGACTGACAGAGCCCCCATCCTCGCCCAGCTGTCCGCAGCGAGCCACATAGCATCTCACAATCACCACAGTTCATTCAGCACAAGTCGAGGCGCCCACTGTTTTCAGGGTAAGACTGGTTTCTAAGAATCCCTCTGCTAGTGACTGGCTGCATGAAACTACACTGATGAGCCAACCTTGTTCCTCAGGTTTTTCTTGGACCATGCAACAACTTGGAATGAAAATGGATCTCCCTCTAATGCAAAGTGGCCCATCAATGGTGTGTTGATTGGCGTCTGCTGTGGCAGTGTTGATCCAAGTGGTAATAACTTCTTTTTGCCACCTCTACAAAGTGATCAGGTCATCAACTGCGGCAGATTTAGTCTCTGCATGGTCACTGCCACAGCACGAGACCCTGGACTGGATGTGGAGCCAAACCCTTGCGATGTAACAAATCCAACAATAATCAGGTGTTTTGTCACGTCCAGTCTCAACGGCCTTCACTTGTCGGTCTGGTAATGGTGGTGCGTAGATGCAAGTGGTTGGTGCTGGTGTCGCCATTTGTCATTCGACATTAGCGGCTGCCGTTCCCCATCCCATTCATTGCACAGTCAGCTCTTTTGTTGACTTTTGTGTCAGTATGGAAGGCTGCCAGTGTGCCCTGCCGGAACTCTTCCTTCCTTCCTTCAAGCCCAGAGATGGGCCTGCACTTGCTGTTTTATGAACGACAGTCCAATATTTTTCTGAACCAGCCAGAGTTCAGTACCTACGTTTATCCCTGGTAACAGATGCCAGGGCCAGATACAGTAATCCCAGGGAGACTTGGGTGAGGGAGGTGCATTCTGAATGAGGAACGTCAAACATTGGAGGTTGCAACCAGCACGTCCATTGCATAGTACTCCGAATCCGCAGCGCTGGAAAGCTGAAACTCCCTCAGCTGGAATGAAGGGGACATTTGCAGAGCAAAGGGCCGGCAGAGGTTGAGAGGACCTGTTGAGCTAAAGTAGCACAGGCTTGAGAAGCACTGCCTTGAGGTTACGGGTGCTGGGCTCAGGAACACGTCATGCTGGGATGAGAGGACCCCAGGAATGTTTGCAACCACAGGAGCATCTCCAGGCAGGACTTTGGAGGGCTGCTGGGTGAGAGGCACAATTTCTGCCCAAGGCTCCCAGCAGGATAACTTACTGCAATTGAATGAAGGGAACCCTATTGACTAGTTCAAGATAAGATCACGCACAGATATATTGAGATTACATTAAGGATCGGGTAGTCCAATGATGTCCCAAGTCTCAGCTGTTTCCTACAGCGTTTCAGTCATCTTCAACCACTTCTCTCTTTATCTCACCCCCTCCTTGTCTGGCTAGTGCCAGGATGGAGTGATTGACTGCAGCCATTTCGACAGCTAACGAGATAGGATCTTGCTGGGGATCACTGTGACTTGTGTTATCATCCTGTGTTTAGAAAAACAAAAATTGTTCATCAGGCGAATTGGGAACTTGTCAAGGACAAATTTCTCCTCTCTTAGCTCCTAGGATTTTGTGCACACTTTCCAAGAGGAGTTACTAGGCGGTCAGAAAGCAGAGACTGTAATCCTCCCTGCAAACCCTGACATCCTTCCACCCTCCCACCTCCATTCAACCCTCCCCTACAAACTACCCCTACTTAGGAAGATTACATTGATTTAACTGCAGCTTTCAATCAGGATCTGTAGAATCAGCAGAAATTTAAAGCTCGAACCTTGCTTGTTTATATCTCGGCACATGAACAGTTCATTAACCCTGTCACAACAGTATTGCAACTTGTTTCAAATTCTCCACCAAATTTGAAGAGAAATATCAGCCATAAAACAAGATTCAGTGTAAAACTCTGTGCGGCGTACAGTTTGCAAGATGTCAGTGGGCAGTGGCAAGGCAATAAAAATGGTCTTGGGTCTGTAGACTAGGTGTGGGATACAGTCAGACAAGAGGCCCTCATCCTAATCAGTGGGCAAGCTACAGTAATGAAATTCCTGAGGAGAGAGCAATGGATTTCCTTCGGCAACATTGTGGTTTCCTAAACTACCTCATTGACTTAATAGGTTTAAGGATTAATTGTGTACTGTGGTCTGTAAATTTGCAGGCTTACCACATAATACTTAGTCACGTTATCTCTTGGACTGGTCTCAAACACCTGAGGGAGTTGTTGAGGGATTTTATACTGGCCTAGGTTTCACTTCCAGTTTTTAAAACTCTCTTGGAAAAATATATGGGGGTAGACAGTCACGATGGTCCAATGCGTGGCACAGACCTAATGATCCAGCTAGTCTGTGGGTTTTCTCTCTTCCCTTATCAGAAGGATACTAGTGAGCAGCTGGGATTTATAGTGGTTAGCACAATGCTATTACAGCCCCAGCAACCTGGGGTTCAATTCCCGCCGCTGTCTGTAAGGAGTTTGTACGTTCTCCCCGTGTCTGCGTGGGTTTCCTCCAGGTGCTCCGGTTTCCTCCCACATTCCAAAAACGTACAGGTTAGGAAGTTGCGGGCATGCTATGTTGGCGCTGGAAGCGTGGCGACACTTGCAGGCTGCCCCCGGAACACTCTACACAAAAGATGCATTTCACTGTGTGTTTTGATGTACATGTGACTAATAAAGATCTTATCTTACATTGTGACAGTATGTCACAAGTTAGCAGATTCAACTAACAAATTACCATGGTGAAGATGGACACTGGGGATCAGTTTGGTGTTCAGTTCTGGTCTCCACAATACAGAAGGGATGAGGCCATTTAGTAGAATGGCTCCAGGAGTCAGGAGCTTCAGTTATATGGAGATACTGGGGTTTGAACAACTTAGAACGGAACAGCAGATTTAATAGAAATATTCAAAATCATTTGTGGTTTTAACAGAAGAAGAAACTGTTTCCAGGGCAGAAGGGTCATCAACCAAAGGGCACAGATTTTAGTTGAAATGCAAAACAAAACACAAGAAATAAACACAACTTTTAGTCTGGAACATGCTGTCTGAGAGATTAGATAGTCACTTGCAAAACAGCATTCGATAAACTACTCAAATATTTACAGTGAAGGCCATAGGTGAAGAGCTGGTGAACAGACAGTACCACCAAAGGCAGCCACTATGGGGCAAATGCCCACTTTTGGTGTGTCAATTTATGATCTGTACCCCAATTTGGAAACAGATTGTGTGGGCAGGACTGATAAAGCAGGCTTGCCTTCACATTGTCTTTGATAGAGCAGCCCACTGCCTGACTTCACCTCATGTGAGATACCACAGGCTACCACAAGACTGTACCCAGTATGTGAAGCTCTTAATGTGATGAGATTATTTAAGGAAAAAGAGTGCAGATAGCTGAGAACACTACTGACAATCTAACGGAATACAAGTAACAACCTCTACCTGCTCCATGAAATCGCTCCCATCGATATCATCACTATTGGAATGTCCACCTGGGCTCTGTACATCGATACCATGCGTTTCTAGGATTGCTGCTTCTTTGAAAAAGCAAAATTTCCATAAGAAAATATCACTATACAAAACAACTAGAAGCCCCGGGAGCTTCCTGGAAGCCCAGAAACACCAGCCGTCTGTGTACGGTGGGGAAGATCAAACACCCAATTGAAAATAAGACAACAGCCCTAATAAACTCAAATGCACCACCACCTTCCTCCCCCTCCCACACCAACCGTGCAGGCTATTGATATGCATGCATCTGCTGCAATCGCAGCCAAGGCTCTGGTCTTCTCCACACAGACTCGTCACGCAGTTCTCCTTGAATTCGAAGGCAGAATACAAGGTTAATGGCAGGACTCTTAGCAGCGTGGAGGAACAGAGGGATCTTGGGGTCCACGTCCATAGATCCCTCAAGGTTGCCATGCAGGTCGATAGGGTTGTTAAGAAGGCGTATGGAGTGTTGGCCTTCATTAGTCGGGGTATTGAGTTCAAGAGCCGTCAGCTGATGTTGCAGCTCTATAGAACTCTGGTCAGACCGCACTTGGAGTATTGTGTTCAGTTCTGGTCGCCTCATTATAGAAAGGATGTGGAAGCTTTAGAGAGGGTGCAGAGGAGATTTACCAGGATGCTGCCTGGATGTCTTATGAGGATAGGTTGAGTGAGCTAGGGCTTTTCTCTTTGGAGAGGAGGATGAGAGGCAACTTGATAGAGGTGTACAAGATGATAAGAGGCATAGATCGAGTGGACAGTCAGAGACTTTTTCCCAGGGCAACAATGGCTAACACGAGGGGGCATAATTTTAAGGTGATTGGAGGAAGGTATAAGGGGGATGTCAGGGGTAAGTATTTTACACAGAGAGTGGTGGGTGCGTGGAACACACTGCCGGCAGAGGTTGTGGGGGCAGATACATTAGGGACATTTAAGAGACTCTTAGATAGACACATGAATGATGGAGATATGGAGGGCTATGTGGGAGGGAAGGGTGAGATGGATCTTAGAGCAGGATAAATGTCGGCACAACATTGTGGGACGAAGGGCTGGTACTGTGTGTAGTGTTCTATGTTCCACTCTCGTAAGAGGTGTTGACAGGCAGGTGACCAGTGCCGATCATTGTGTGGACCACCATCAGAGGATATATCAGAAATAGGAGCATTCCAACCCTTCAGTCCATCTATTAAGCAGCAAGGTTGTTAGTGACCTTGTGCCTTATCCTTTTCCCCACCCAAGCTCTGAATTCACTTACTTTTCAAAACTCAATTGATCTCAAAGTTTGAGCTGGAGGTGGAGGATTCTGAGGATCTCATCTCAGTCCTAATTAACTAATCCTATATCCCCAGTTTAAGACTCTCCAGCCTGAGGAATCAATCTCTGTGTCTCAGTGACATCTCCTCTCATTCTTCTAAACAAATTCTTTTAAACCCCTTATAATGTGCTGTTACGCCAGAATTTTTCATCCCAGGTACGAAAACTAATTCAAAAAAATCAGGAAAAAACAGAAAGTGATGGAAACACTCAACAGTTCAGGCAGCACCTATGGAGAGAGAAACAGAGTTAATGCTTTAGGCTGATGACCTTTCATAACTCTGTTGCTCCCTCCACAGATGCTGCCTGGGCTGCTGAATATTTCCAGTGTTTGGTTTTATTTCCCATTTCACAACAGTGTTGAAGAGCAGAGAGACCTTGGGGTGCTAATCCACAGCTTGTCAAAAGTGGCTACAGGTAGATAGGGTGGTTAAGAAGGCTTATGGAATGCTTACTTTCATTGATTGAGGTACTGAGTATAGGAGTCAAGAAGCTGTGATGCATCTCTATAGAACTCTGGTTAGGCCGCATTTAGAGTATTGCGTGCAGTTCTGGTCACCTCACTATAGGAAGGACGTCGAGGCTTTAGAGAGGGTGCAGAGGAGGTTTACGAGGATGTTGCCTGGATTAGAGGGTATGAGCTATCAGGAGAGGCTGGACAAACTTGGGCTCTTTTCCCTGGAGCAGCGGAGGCTGAGGGCTGATCTGTTGGAAGTGTATAAAATTATGAGAGGCATAGATAGGGTAGAAAAGCAATATCTTTTTCCCATTATTGAGCGATCCAATACCAGAGGGCATGCGTTTAAGGTGAGAGGGGGTAGGTTCAGAACAAGCATGAGGGGTACGTTTTTTACTGAGAGAGTGGTGGATGCCTGGAATGTGTTGCCTGATAGGGTGGTGGAGGCAAATTCATTGGGGGCTTTTAAGAGGGGCTTGGATGGGCACATGAATGAGAGGAAAACAAGAGGTATAAGGGCATTCTGTAGGTAGGAGGGATTAGCTATGTCAGCACAACATTGTGGGCTGAAGGGCCTGTTCTGTGCTGTACTGTTCTATGTTCTATGTTCAAGCAAATGCAGATTTTGCTTCTAAATAAGGGATATACTGATTGGCTATGCTTTTAAAGTAAAGGCGGGTGTCAGATTTGAGATGACAACGGTGTTTTAATGAGGGTAAAATTGGAGCAATGCAGATGACCTGAGGAAGCCGAGTTTCCATGAGAATATGCACAGTTGTTTCACCCTACAGAGAGCACAGGACACGTCAGGAAGTTCTACAGCAACATTTCCTTCTCGTGATGGATTTGTGACAGGACTTGTGTTATTTTGCTGAGCTGTGTGAAGGTGTGGCAGGAATCGGGAAGATTAACGTCATATAATGCTCACTGGACAATGTACATGGGTAAATGAAATAAGCTCAGCTCAGACATCCCTCCTGTTTAGAAAACCCATTGCGAATTAATGTTTGAAGTTCAGACAATGAGTTGGACAAGAATGAATCACAACCACTCTCTGTAGCAGCACATGACCTGGGGGTGGGGAGGGATGGTAAATACAGAAAACCTACAGATTTATACCATAGTAAATGGAAATAAATTCACTTGTGCTATTATCAATTATGTAAAAAGGACAATAGAATTACTGGTAGAAGTAGTTTAGAGTCATAGAGTCATACAGCACGGAATCAGGCCCTTTGGCCCAACCAGTCCATGCTGACCTAGGTACCCATCTAAACTAATCCCATTTGCCTGCGTTTGGCCCAATAGAGTCAGACAGCACGGAAAAATGAAGGAGTGTACGAGAACTTAGGGTTTACAGCTACGTATCAGGAATGGCTGAAAGGATTGGCATTTCTCTTCAGAGAGGAAGGCTAATGGAGGGTTTTTAGATTCTGGGGATCCGAAGTCACTGATAGGTCTTTATCTGATAGCAGTTATTGCTTTAAGCCGAGAGCAAGAATGTGAAACTCAGAGGAAACCCTTGGACAAAAAGTAGCTCAGATACATTTAAAAAGGAAACTGATGAGAAAGAATGGAAAGATGGGCTGAAAGGCTGAGCATGACCGTGTATGTTCATGGTGGATGAACAACACCAAGTAAATTGGTTTATTATTGTCACATGCAATGAAGTGCAGTGAAAAACTTTGTTTTGCATGCCATCCATACAGATCATTTCACCACATCAGTGTGTTGAGGTAGTACAAGGGAAAACAATAACAGAATGCAGAATGAAGTGTTACAGCTACAGAGGACGTGCAGTGCAGGCAGACAATAAGGTGCAAGGTCATAACGAGGTAGATTGTGAGGTCAAGAACTGTATCAATGGGGACACAATGCTGGAATCTGGAGTAACAAACAATCTGGAGGACTCAGCTGGTTGAGCAGCATCGAGCAGTTCCTCCAGCAGGTACTATAGATGGGTACTTGATGGTCAACATCGACATTGTGGACCCAAGGGCCTGTTTTGGTGCTGTATGACTCTATGAGATGTTGTTCCTTGGAATTTACTTTGGGCTTCACTGGAACCATGTAGGAGGCCAAGGACACCTTGCTCAGAATGGCAATGAGATGGTGAATTAAAATGAAGGGAAGCTGGAAGCTCAGGGTCACCATGGTTAATGGAACAGAGGTGACCTGGGAAACATTCACCCAATCTGCATTTGGTTTCTGTAATGTACCACGAGGTCAGTACTGAACACAGTGCACTAAATCGGAAGTGCAAAGGAACCCCTGCTTCACCAGGTGGGAGTGTTTGGGTCCTTTGGTGGTGGGAAGAGAAGGGCATCTCCTGTGGCTGCGTGGGAAGGTGGCAGGGGCAGGCTGTTGACTGGCGGAGATGGAGGGGTGAATCAGGGAGTTACGGAGAGATGGTCCCTTTAGGATACTGGAAATTTGGTGGTGGGGAAGTAGTGGTTATTCAAGGGAAGTTGTGTCTGGTGGTGGGATCACATTGATAGAATGGACAATGATCTGTCGAACTTGAAGACCACTTGAGTAGATGATGAAGAAAAGAGAACCCTAGGCCCTGGGTGGGAGCAGAAGTGAAGGAAATGGAGCAGACACAGTTGAGAGCCCCGACAAATGTAGAAGGGGGGGAAGCCAGAGTCAAGGAAAAGAGAATATATCCCAGAGGCACTGGTGTGGAAAGTCTCTTCATAGAACAGGGAAGACAGAGAAACTGGGAGAATGGACTGGAGTCCTTACAGGAAGCAGGGTGCGAGGAGATATAGTCAAGGTAGCTGTGGGATTGTAATGGATACCGGTCGCTAACCCATCTCCTGAGAAGGGGAAGAGTCAGTGATGGACCATGTGGATGTAATAGATTTGGATTTTAAAAATGCTTTCAACAAGGTGCCACAAAGAAGGATAAGTTGCAAGACGAGGGCTGACGGTGCAGGAGGTAATACATTAGCTGGAAAGAGGATTAGTTAACTAGCACGAAGTGGCACGTTGGGATAAGGAGGTTATTTTCAGTTTGACAGCCTGTAACCAGTGGATCAAGAACACTGCAGCTGTTAACAGTGAAGCACGGAAGGTTAACACACAGGAGCAAGAGGTAATTGGGAAAGTTAATGGAATACTGGCATATTTTGAAGGGTTGGAGCGTAAAATGAAGAAATATGGCTACAATTATGCAAGGCGCTAATGAGACAACATCTACAGTACTGTATACAGATTTGGTTCCTTTATATAAAAGGAAAAATATATCATCATTCAAGGCAGTTCAGAGAAGGTTCACTAGGATAATCCCAGACATGGATGGATTATTTTTTTGTTAGAGAAAAAGGTCGAACAGGCCGGGTTGGTATGCAATGAAGAATTATAAGATTCTTAGTGGGCCTGTCATAGAGTAGGTTCCTGGGGAATGTGTCCCTTTACAGGACAGTCTAAGACTATAGTTTGAATAAGGAGATGGCTGTTTAAGGCTGAAATGAAGAGGAATCTCTTTTCCCAAAGGGTTGAGCGTTTTTGGAATCCATTGTCCCAGAAAGCTCTGGAGGCTCCGAGGATATTCAAATGAGTTAGATTTTTAAATCAGTAAATGAATCAAGGATTATGGTGATTGGGGGGGAATGGATCTGAGGAAAGTTGACTCTCCCACGGCTGCATTGACTGGCAGAGTAGGCTCGAGGGGCCGAATGGCCTCATCTTGTTCCTGTTTTCATGGTCTTACAAAAGGGAGGGCAGGGGGCAAATCGGAAGGAAAGGTGAGGAAACTTTTGAGTTCTGTGCAAGTGCAGGAAGCAGCACAATGCGGTGATCAGAGAAAGAGGTGAGGGGGAGCAGGGCTGAAACAAGTACAGAAAATGCTGTAAACACTCAGCAGGTCAGGCAGCATCTGCGGAAAGACAAACAGAATTAATGGTTCAGGTTTCATCAGAAACCGTATCCCACAAAGTGACGGGTATGGCTTGGGCCCATGTGGTTCCCCTAGCAACACCTCTAATTTGGAGGAAGAGATTGGAGTTAAGAAGTCATTCAATGCAAAAACAAGTTCAGCCAAACAAAGGAGGTTGATGGTGGAAGACGAATGGTCAGTCCTCTATTCAAAAGGGCCATGATGGTGTGATGGGAGTTGCACAGGAACTGGATGTCTATGGTAGAAATGAGCCAGATGGGACCAGGAAACTGTCAAAGTAGGAGATTTAACGGGAACAGATTGGACAAGGGGAGAAAGAGTCAAGGTAGGAGGAACTAATTTCAGTGGGACAAGACAACTAAAATGATGGGTCTACCAGAACTTGTCTCATTCACCTTTGGCTGGTTACCTCTGTAACAGGTATTCTGTTCTCTCCACCTCCACCCTTCCCACCTCCCCACCCTGCCATTCTCTGCATCTTGCAGCAAGTTCAATTTCTAATTTCATGGTAGCGTAGCAGTTAGCGTAACGCTATTACAGCGCCAGCAGCCAGGGTTCAACTCTGGCCGCTGTCTGTAAGGAGTTTGTACGTTCTCCCTGTGTCTGCATGGGTTTCCTCCGGGTGCTCCGGTTTCCTCCCACATTCCAAAGACGTATGGGTTAGGAAGTTGTGGGCATGCTATGTTGGTGCCGGAAGCGTGGCGACACTTACAGGCTGCCCCCAGAACACTCTACGCAAAAGATGCATTTCACTGTGTGTTTCAATGTACATGTGACTAATAAAGAAATCTCTCATCTTATCTCTTTACTTTTCCCAGTTCTGAGGAAAGATCAACCATCTAAAAATTGACCCTGCTTTTGTGTCCACGGATGCTGACTGACTTGCTCTCAGCATTTTCTGTTTTTATTTCAGATTTGCAGCACCTGTAATTTTTTTGCTACTTGATCAACACACTAGGCTGATTCGCAAAATGTTAGCAGGCAGGTCCAACAAAGGCAATTAGCATTTTGATCTTAATTGTAAAGGGATTCGAGTTTGAGAGTAGGGAGGTTTTGTTACAGTTTACAGGGTGTTGGCAAGGCCACATCTGAAATACTGCATATAATTTTGGTCCCCTTACCTAAAAAGGGATAGAAAAGCATTGGAGGCAGGTTAGAAGAATGAGGGGTGACCTTATATATCAGGTAACATACAAGATCCCAAGGGGGTTTGACAGGGTAGATTTTGAGATGTTCTCATTAGTGGGAGAGTCAAAAACAAAAGGGACAGAGAGCTGCAAAATACGGGGCCGGTTATTTAGAACTGTAGAAATCCCTTCTCTCAGAGGCTGGTGAATCTCTGGAATTCTCTGTCACCCCCCCGCCCCCCGAGTGTGGTGGAGGCTGGATCACTAGATATATTTAAGGTGTAGATAGATAAATATTTGAAAGATCAAGGGACTGAGGGTTAAGGGGAACTGGCACAGAAGAGGAGTAGAGGCCAGTATAGATTAGCCATGATCATAATGGTGGAGCAAGCTTGAAGGTCTAGTGGCCTACTCCTGCTCCTATCTTTTTGTGTGGCTTGTGCCTGTGCTGCACACTGTATATAATTATGCATTATATAAGCCATCCTTTGCATGCAAGGAGCTTTCTTTAAAAGGAGCTCTTTCATTACACCATACTGTATTCAACAACATTACCAATGTTTGCTCTCCTCTTGATCTCCTTCCTCCGATTGGCAAACCAGTTGTAGACTTTCAGGGCAGTCACGCGTTCAGAATCTGTCAGCTTCCTGCCTACAACAACAGGAAATTGCATTACTCCCAAGACTCCACAAAATAGGAGGCCACTTTCTCATGTGGGGGGGGGGGGGGGGGGGTGGTCAGGATCAGAATTGAACTGCCCAGGTCAATGGAACTACTTCAAAACTTAGATTGCACTTATGGTACAATTAATATCAACTCAGTTTAACAAAGTTTTAGAACAAAGTTCAAAGCTTTTACAAATTTGGTTAAATGAAACCAAAACCTGCACACTTGAGGTACCGATGGCAAATTGACCATGAAGGCTGTGCAATTTACAATAATGATCAACTGTAACAACAGTATTAATAATATGTTCATTGCTTACCAGATGCTAATGTAATATTGAATTACGTTGTAGGTTTAAATAATATGGTTGATAATTGGCCTCCCTGTTCTCCTGTGCAATGGTTTCCTGATGAACAGCTTCTCAGAAATAAAAGTAGCCTTGATAATCTCTCTTTAGTATTAACTAAAGGGTCTCTATCCAAATTGTCAATGGCTTTACTCTGAGTACTGAGAACCCAGTGTAGTCCCAGCACTCAAATGGGAAAATACCATTCATTCAATTATGGAGTCTGTACCACAAAAATAAAACAGAATTTTCCATGTAAATACATCTTCTCTGGTGCTACTGCCCTTACTGAAGATTATGGTCAGGGTTTGAATACGATGGACTCGTACTTAAAAGTCAAATTCTCAATGCTATTTATAGATTAAAGCCACATTTGTATTTCTGTAGTAACTTTCATGGCCTCAGGATATCCCAAAATATTTTACAGTCAATGTTTCATGGACAAGCAGCAGGCGATTTTCACACAGTGAGATCTCACGGACAACAATGTGATATGTTGTGAAACTGTTTAGGTGAAGTTGAGCAGGAGATAAGTATTACATAGAACAGTACTTTGGCCCATGATGTGTGCTGAACATGATGCCAAATTAAACTAGATCTCTTCTGCCTGTACATGATCCATATCCCTCCATGTGTCTATCCAAAAGCCTCTTAAACACCACTATCATATCTGCTTCCACTACTACCCCTGGCAGCTCGTTCCAGGCACCTAGCACACACACAAAAAATAACTTGCCCTACATATCTCCTTTAAACTTTCCACCTCTCACCCTAAATGCATATCCTCTAGTACTTGACATTTCTAACCTGGGAGAAAGATTCTGTCTTCCCTATCTATGCCTCTCATAATTCTATGTACTCCTACCTGTTCACCTCAGCCTCCGATGCTCTAGAGAAAGCAACTCAAGTTCGTCCAACCTCTCCTTATAGCTTATGCCCTCTAATCTAGACAGCATCCTGCTAAACCTCTTCTGCACCCTTTCCAAAGATTCCACATCCTTCTTGTAATGGAGCGACCAGAACTGCACACCAAGTACAGCCTTACCAAAAGTTTTATATTGCTGTAACAAGTATTGACTGGAACATCAGGGGAACAACCCTGCCCCTCTTTGCAATAGTGCCTTGGGATGGTTAACATACATGTGAAAAGGCAGATAGTGCTTCTGTTTAACATCTCAACAGAAACACGACACTGCACCTGTGCGTCGAATTACTTTGTGCACATCTCTGGAGTGAGCCATGAGCCTGTGAACCTGCAAACTTCCGACAGAGGGGCAAGAACGCTACCCATTGGGACATGCCTGTTTGTATTGCTAGGGTACAAAATGGTTTATCTTTTGAACACACAGCTCCTTACCTGGCTTCTGGATGACTGCATTGCAAGCATTTGAAATCTCTTCTCTCTTGGCTTCATCTGGGTACTGGTTTTCATTGAAGTAACTGCAATGAAGAAACAGGTTACAAATTCAGTAACAGCCAACAGACAGAACTGAAAACAAGACCAGTAGCTGTAAGTAATCCATCCTACTAAAGTGGTTATAAATCTGCAGTGCAGGCACAGGTGGGAAGAGCTGGCAAATTAAGCAACATTGCTGGTTTTCTTAAGCACCGCATTGCAGTTACTACATTCACTGTAACCAAGTCTTATTCCTCACAGCTGCTCCAAGTGCTGTGATAAACTGGATGTGGAACTGTGAGGGTGCCACTAAGTCAGCCCAGAGCACATTGAAGGGATATCCAGTAATTTTCATACAACCCACTGCCTGCTGTACTGCTCACTGTGAGGAAGTGTAGGATTAATAAACCATAACTGTATTCATATCTGTATCTCGGAGAACTCCACTGCGGACTCTACCTGAGAGTAATGAGATTTCTCCCTAGCGATATATTGCTAAATAAACACGTTTGAATCAACCTGTGGCACTGTGTGATCTTCCAGCAGACGGAAGTGGGACTTCAAAAATCAGGATAACAACTTCAGAAGCACTGGGGTCATTTTAAAATAAAACAATATTTAAGTTGATATTTCGGAAGAAAGATCAGAGAAATAAGTCCTTAGTTCAGCACCTAATGCTTCATGTGGGCACATATCCATGACACAATCCAGTAGGGAATACATTCAAGCAAAAAAACAAACTGCTGGAGGAACTCAGCAGATCAGGCAGCATCTGTACAGCGGGAATAAACAGTCAACGCTTTGGGCTGAGACTCTTCATCTGGACTGAAAGAGTGGAGGGGAGATAGTCAGTAGAAAGAGATGAGGGGAAAGGGTGGGGCAGGAGCTGACAGTGATAGGCAGATGGAAGGGTGGAAATGGCCTCAAGAGGCTGGAAGGTGATAGGTGGAGGCAACAGAAGGGCTGAGAGGAGAGGAGGGTAGAGCATAGAACCAAATAAGGGAGGTGGGGAGGGCATTTGGGAACGGTGGGGGGGGAGGGTGTGGGTGATGGGCAGATGGAGTGGGTGGAGGATGGGAAAGAAACAGGGTGCTTGGGGGCTGTGAGACAAGTGGAGGAGGAACTGGGCAGACCAGAAAGGAGAGAGCGCGCGAGAAAGAGCGCGCGCGAGAGAGAGAGAGCGCGAGAAGGTTACCTGAAAGTGGAGAATTCGATGATCATGTCGTCGGGTTAGTAGACCATCCAGGAGGAATATGTTCGGCTATTAAAGCCTTTAGTCACATCAGAGCACAAAAAAACCAGCCCCTCAACCCCATCCTCACAGTTAACATAGTGACTGAACCTCAAGGTCAGCACTTCCTTCCCGAACACAACTCAATTCCCATAACTCCCAAAAATCTAGCGATCTCAGCCTCAACCTTACTGGGTAGTAGACAGCAATGGATAACACTCCATCCTGAGATTTTGCCCCATGGTTTTGGGACTCCAAGCCAAGGGGAACAGATTCTCTGCATCCCCCTTGTTAGCCTTTTTGAGACTTGCACATTGTGGGGGTGGGCAGGTGCTCTCTGTGCTTCTGCTGATAAATCCTTTGCTTGCTCAGCCATCAGGGACAGTTATCAACACAAATCCAGCTTCTGACAGAAACAGGGGCAATCCTAATGACTTGGTTTCATCTCTTGCCACCTTGCCTCACCGCAAAGTACATTTTGATGGATATACATGACCTTTCAAAGAGCAGCTACGAGAATCACAAAGAGCTTATGAGGGAGGGGGAGGTGCCTGAAGCAGGTACCTTTCCATCACAGTGAGACACTCCTTGCGCCAGGTGAAGCGACTGCCCCTGCGGAGCCGGAAGTTGCCCGGCGTTGCAACGTTGGCCGGCGTTGACTGCTTCCACTCTGGGTCTTCTGTGGTGGAGGAGGCAGGCCTCATGTTTAAGGTAGCTCCTCCAAAAAAACAAAACAAAACAAGACAGCCACTTAACGATCATAATCTATGAGCCAAGGACGAAAAGAGACCGCTGATTCTGCAATCTAGAACAAAAAACAGATGGTGCAAGTGGGTCAAGCAGCATGCCTGGAGGCAAAAGGTGTACGTCGACGTTTTGGGTCGAGAATGTGTGCAGGAGGAGAGCGCAGGGGGTGTGTGTCACCCGAGTACTCCCACACACACTCAGCTGTCCATCTAGTTTTCTTCTCCCTTTGTACATCCCTCCCCGTTTCCATCTACCCATCATCCCCTCCCCATCTGGTTCTACATATCTCCTACCACTCTCTATCCCATTCCCCCTTCAAACTGCTACATACTGGAAACCTTTTCTGCGGCAGGGTCTTGACCCGAAATGTCGACTTGCACCTTCTGCTTCCACAGATGCTGCCTGACCCACTGAGTTCTTCCAGCATTCTGCTTTTTGTTGAGAGGAACGTTATTTGTTTCGTTCCTGAAGCAGGAATGTGTCCTAAATACCCCACCTTATCAGCGGTTGCAAGTTTCAAAGATAGTTTCAAAATGGTCATAAAATGTTCGTATTTCAGTTCTGGTCCCTGTTTAGAAGCATATTATTGACACTCAAGGTCAACTGACAGAAGCAAAATTTGAAACAATGCTATCTCCTGGTTTTAGACTCAAGAATAACTTTATCCCACCAACCATTTCCAGCCCCAATTCGCTCATCCTTTGGCATCACAACTGGAACATTCCCCCTCCTTCAATCTCCTTTCTGACAAAACCTATAGTCCTTGAATGCAAGCTTCTTGTTACCTAGTTACAAACCCTTGGTTTCTATTGCCTTTTCTTGTTCCAATCTTGGTGGTGTTCTGTACAGCCTATCTTTGTCCTGACACCTCAGTGGCTCCATACTGAACAGTGGGTGTGAAATACAAACAGCTAAACCTGTGTTTGTACATCTACAACTGGCTGCCTTTCCATCCCGAGCTGTGGCCGTGCTTACTACAGAAGTGTAGCCATGTCTGAAATCTGCACTTCCTTTGGTACTGTCAGTAGTCTATCCAATCTGTATTCAAATATCTACTGTATTCAAATATCTACTGTATTCAAATCCCACCTCAACTCTCAATTCACATCCAGACACCAGAACACATAATCTGTGATTCCAACAATTCAAAGTTATTTTGAGTACTAAATAAATGGGAATTGTCCAATACCTGGGCTCATCTTCTCCAGAAGGTACCATCTGTACAGTGTCCGCTTCTTGGGCTCACTCATGTCTAGTCCTTGCTGCAAAAGCCATTGGGAAATGAAGCTTCGGCTCATCCCTGAAACCACACAAGAAGCGTTCCCAATTAATGCTCACGTACACAGTTGCAGGCTTTTGGTTTACACATCACCTTCTCTCCTTGTGTCAACTCTTGCCTGGGCCTCGTCCCATTAGATCCAGAGATAGATCTCTGGTGCCTTCCCACAACTGGCCATTCCTGATGATACCTGCACTGTGCGAGCCCACGTCTGCAAGCCTGACATCCACAACAACCCTCACTCCCCCTTTCTCTTTTGTCTCAACCTCAGCCCATTTCTGAAAGGGGATTGACATGAAGCACTAACTCTTATTTCTCTGCATAGTTGCTGCCCGACTTGAGAATTTCCAACACTTTCAGTTTTTATTTCCCATTCCCAGCACTTGTTGCATTTCCCCACCTTAAATTATAGCCATAGAACACTTTAAGATGCATAAATGTACATTCATTCATTTCCATGGCACTGCATTGCTTTTCTCCATCTCGTACCAGTGTAGCTCACAGATTACTATCCACCCATCTTATCTGACATTAATGTAAAGAGACCTCTAAAATTTTAACCGAAGTTATAAGGAAATGATCACAACTAGGGTATGGAGATGCACTGCAAATAAACTTACAACTAATTGCCTGCAGGACATTGCTGAATAACATAGCATCATTCTTGGTACATCAAGACATGAGTAATGAATTTTAATCAAATTATGTCAATCCATCCTTTTGCTTACATAGATCAGGAACATTCAATCAAAATAAAATGTATGCTGTGAATTTACGCTGGTTTATCTTGGATAAGAAGGATTAAATTGTTAAATTAAGACAATGACTGAATAGAAATAAAGCTATGTTAAAACCACTGAACTGTAAAGGATGGATGGTCTGGCTAATCCTAGCAATTGTATCATATCTCACTCATCATATCTGTGCTGTATGAGCCTGAGCTGAAATCTTCTGTCACAGACAAAAGGAGGAAACCCAAATAGCAAAACAACAATGAAGCAATTAAGCAAATGCATGACCCAGGGCCAAGGTGCAATGTAAGGAAAGACGTACATGGGGAGCCAGGCATGTGTTTCCAGGGCAGGACCCAAGCTAGAATGCTGTATGTACATGTCACCCAGTAACCGGATAACAGAGAATGAATGTAATTAATTTAATGATCAGCATTAGGTTTCACCAGCCTGAAAACAGAATATAAAGACAGAGACACTTAAGTGTGCAAACAGAAAGGGAAAAAAACTGACAAGATTGGTTAGAAATTGTCAGGGTGAATCCATTGAAGAGGTCTTCTAAATCTGGTGATCTCCAAGCTACTCATTTTGCAGATGATACGAAGTTTGGTGGTGTTGTGGATAGTGTAGAAGACTGACAAAGGATACCGCGGGATATAGATCAGTTGCAGAAATGGGCAGAGAAATGGCAGATGGAGTTCAACCCAGACAAATGTGAAGTGTTACACCTTGGGAGATCAAATGTAACGAGACAGCACACTGTTAATGGCAAGACCCTTAACAGTGTTGATGAGCAGAGGGATCCTGGGGTCCAAGTTCATTGCTCCCTGAAAGTGGCTACACAGGTTGATAGGGCGGTAAAGAAGGCGTATGGCATGCTTGCCTTCATTAGTCAAGGCATTGAGTTCAAGAGTCAGGAAGTTATGCTGCAGCTTTATAAAACTTTAGTTAGGCCGCATCTGGAGTATTGCATTGAGTTCTGGTCACCCTATTATAGGAAGGATGTGGAGGCTTTGGAGAGGGTGCAGAAGAGTTCACCAGGATGCTGCCTGGATTAGAGGGCATGTGCTATGAGAATAGGTTGAACAAATTTGGGTTGTTCTCTCTGGAGCGGCGGAGGCTGAGGGGAGACCTGATAGAGGTTTATAAGATGAGAGGCATAGATATAGACAGCCAGTATCTTTTTCCCAGGGTTGAAATGTCTATTACCAGAGGGCAAGCATTTAGGGTGATAGGGGGCAAGTTCAAAGGAGGTGTGCGTGGCAAGTTTTTTTTTACACCCACACCCACACACAGTGGTGGGTGCCTGGAATGCGCTCACTGGGGTGGTGGAGGCAAATACGATAGGGGTGTTCAGGAAGCTCTTAAGATAGGCACATGAATGTGAGGGAAATGGTAGGATATGGACATCGTGTAGGCAGAAAGGATTAGTTTAGTTGGGCATTTTATTACAAATGTAATTGGTTTGGCACAACACTGTGGGCCGAAGGGCCTGTTCCTTTGCTGTACTGTTCTGTTCTTCTCCTGTCCAACAATGAGATAATCATGTATTTAACCTTTAATGCTGTTAACCATTATTTCATATTAGTGCAAATTGCATTCACCTTGATTTCTACAAACCACTCCAACCAGATTGACACTCACACTGAATCTGTTTTGCTCCCACAAACAGCTGCCTACCCTTCCCACTGACTCCTATTTATGTTTACTGGACAAGAAAGAGTTGAAGTCTTTGAGAGTCAGGAAGTTATAATTAACCTAACAAGCCAGCACTAATTTATAACAGCTTCTCAACATGTTGCCCTTTGGCTTCAATACACGTGGGTGGATGCAGCAGGAGTTTTGCAGACTGTTAAAAGCATACATCGAGTTTAAGCACAGTTGGCCAGTTGTCTCCTCACCTGTGACCTGGCCCACGATAGTCTGAGAAATCATCCGATTGGAAAGAAAACTCTTAATCTCTTCTTTAATAGCAGTGCTGTCTCTCCTAAAGAACGCAAACAACAGGAGGGATTGGGAGGTTGGGTGGAAAAAGAAATAACATTAAAAAGTGTTTCCTGGAAGCCTTTCGATTGTGGAGTTGGAATTTAGCTTCAAGCAATGCAAAGACTGTTCAGTCAACCTAAAAGATTGGAATATTATTGTCACATGTACTGAGATACAGTGAATAACTTAGTTTTGCGAGCCAGCCATACAGATCAATTCATTACAACATTGCATTGAGGTAGTACACGGGAAAACAATAACAGAATACAGAATAAAGTGTTACGGTTACAGAGAAGTGCAGTGCAGGCAGACAATAAGGTGCAAGGGCCATGACGAGGTAGATTGTCACGACAAGGTAGATGGTGAGGCTCAGAAGGCTACGGATGTTCGGCATGTCACTGATGACCCTTGCCAGTTTTTACAAATGCACCACAAAAAACATCCTACCTGGATGCATCACAGCTTGGTATGGCAACTGATCTGCCCAAGACTGCAAGAGACTGCAGAGAGCTGTGAACACAGCTCAGTCTATCACAGAAACCTGCCTCCCCTCCATGGACTCTGTTTAAGCTTCCCACTGCCTTGGGAAAGCAGCCAACATAATCAAAAGACCCCTCCTACCCTGGTTTCTCTCTTCTTCCCCCTCCCATCGGGCAGAAGATAAAAAAGCCTGAGAACACACACCACCAGGCTCAAGGACAGCTTCTATCCTGATGTTACAAGACTCTTGAACGAACCTCTTGTACAATAAAGATGAACTCTTGCCCTCTCAATCTACCTTGCTGTGGCCCTTGCAGCTTATCGTCTGCCTGCACTGCACTTTCTCTGTAACTGTAACACAATATTCTGCATCCTGTTACCTGTTTCTCCTTTTGTACTATATAGATGTACTTACGTATGGAATGATGTTTGGATGGCACGCAAACCAAAGCTTTTCACTGTATCTAGGTACCTGTGACAATAATAAATCAATTACCTAGTGAACACTTCACCATTCCTCAAACGCTCCCATCAGACGCTGGGCGGTGTGTCAATTTCACAATCCCAACACAACCCAATGTTACCTGTCCTCGTCTCCCAAAAATTTCAAACAATTCAGGTGGATGCAGAAATGAAAACTGCACACCATCCAAGTGAGCAAGTGAGAGTACTAAAGAAGAACATCAGCTGGCCAATCAGCACTCATACCACCACTCTATAAGATACTTATTTACTTAGGGCAGGCACGGTAGTGTAGCAGTTAGCGTAACACTTTACAGCGCCAGCAACCCGCGTTCAAATCTGGCCACTGTCTGTAAGGAGTTTGTACGTTCTCCCCGTGACTGCGTGGGTTTCCTCCGGGTGCTCCGGTTTCCTCCCACATTCCAAAAGACGTACGGGTTAGGAAGTCGTGGGCACGCTATGTTGGCACCGGAAACGTGGCGACACTTGCGGGCTGCCCCCAGAACACTCCACGCAAAAAGATGCATCTCACTGCGTGTTTCGATGTACATGTGACTAATAAAGATATCTTATCTTATCCTTTGGGCATTATAGCTTCACATCACTTATCCCACGCCAGGTAGAAGCCTAGCAACCTCAGGTTTAAAATCTGCTTACCTTATTGGCTTCTTTGTACCTCAACATGATCTAATAGTTATTTTGAACTGACCTCATGAGCTCCTCAACTTTCTCTTCCAGGTCCATCTCCTCTTCCATGGCATGGAAGCTGCACGTCCTCTGGCTGACGTTACTGTGGAACCGGCTGGGCGATAGCCTGCCATTGACCACGGGCAGTTTCTCATTGTTAATGTTCTCCCGCCCATTCAGGTGGGTGCTGCACGGGGGAGGGGAGGTGTCGTAGCTGTTGCTGGGCGACGGCGACGCACCGCTGTACGGGGTCTGTGTGGCGGCGGTGACGGAGGAGGACGAGGCGGTGAAGTGGTTGCTGTTGCTGTAGGAAGAGTGGCTGTTGCCGTAGCCGTGCCGCTTGCCGAATTTCTCTGCGTGTTCCTGGTCGAGGCGGTCCAAGGTCTCCAGAGCGTGGATGATGTCGCGTTTGGTCATCCCACTGCGCCGGAGTCGCTGCAGCAAGTCGATCTGCTCAATCGTAAACCGAGGCTCGTCCGTGTAGTGTGACATTATGGTACGGCTGCGGGAAACACAGAAAAGGGCACTTAGTCGAACTCAACGGCATTCGGGAAACTCAGTGAGATTACCCTGCGAGTTAGGCCACCACCGTCCTTGTGTGATGGAGGAGGAGAGCGGAGGGGCCAGAAGACAGCGAGAGAAAGGTGTCCGATTCAGGGAAGGAGGGGGCCAAGCAGGAGGGTGCAAGAAAATGGAGGACCCTGAGGGAGGGGAGGATGGCGTAGCAGAACAGGCAGTGCTGCTGCCTCACAGCTCCAGCAGACCGGGTTCAGTCCCGGCCTCTGCTGTTGCCTGTGTGGAGTTTGCACGTTCTCCCCACCACCACTTGGGCTTCCATTTTCCTCACACATCCTAAAAGGCATGCAGGTAGGTAAATTGACTACTGTAAATAATCCCTAGCGTAGGTAAGCAGCAAAAACAATGTATGAAGAGTTGATGGGCGTACGAGAGAGAATACAGTGCAGGGTCATGGGGAATTAGGAACAGCAGTGATAGGATTGTTCTGCTAGAAACCAGCATGGATATGTTGGGCCAAATGGCCTACTAAGTAGATAAGAAAGAAAGATTCACAGACGAGGATCAAGGGTCAAAGGAATGGTAGCAGGGAGCCAGTGGGTAAGGACAGGTGTCTCAGCTGGTGCCCAGGTGTTTCTGACAAAGGGGTGGACGTGCTCACAGCAGCCTATGTGCAGGCCCACATATTTGTGTATAGCACCATCCACATGGTAGAGTCTGGTCTCCAGTCATCCCGCACCGCCATGCTACCTGACCAGTGTTATAGCTATCAGGATGTTATGCCTCAACCCTGAAAGCTATGGGTGTGTCCAAGGAAGACTGAGCTTGAAGAAAAATCTTGGCCTGCATCCCAGAGGGAGACAAACCGATTCCCACGGGCAACTTACTGCCAGGGTCTGAAAAGATGCAATTCTCTGAAGAGGGGTGATGGTCAAGGAGGGAGTAAGGGAAAGCTAACTCCAACAGAATCCTCCTCCTGACAAAACACTTAATATAACGAACACTCTTTTTTGTCACAAAAGAAGACCTCATGGCAACAACCCCAATCACGGTGATACCACTGTGTGAGCAAGAAGCCTCACAGTGTCTCCATTGCTCATGCCATGACAGGTAATGATGCCCTTTGAACTGGCTGCTGCCCAATCTGCTCTGTTATTTCCAACAGACATTAAATCAATGCTTAAGGATCCCATAAAAGTACCACTTTAGATGGTGCTTCCCAAACAACAGGGCCTGCAGAGTTTCCATAACATTTTGACTACCCTGAAGTCTACCATTATTAGCACTTGCAAAGAGACTTCTGACTTCTCACCAGGAAACACCAGGACTGGTTTGATGAGAATGACCAGGAGATAATTAATCACAAACACAAAGGGTTTTTGCATTGGGAACTCCACCAGACCTCAATGGAAAAGTAACAATGCTACAGGCAGCTGGAGGCTGAAGTCCAACAGAAAATCCTTGGCCTCAAAAAAAAGGTGGGTGAAAAGAGGTGCAGCAACGCACTGGTAACCATGACACACATGGATTCTTTGTTCTTGTTCTGTTCTAAGCAACAAAGGCCCATGCCACTGCAAGCCAAGAACAGAGCAAACCTTTCAAGGACAAAGAGGCAGTCAGCACACACTGGAAGGATCACATCAAAGAACTCAACTGTGATTCTGTCCTTGACATGAGTGTCTTTAACTCTGCTTCACAACAAACTGCTTAGTCCCGCTGTGTCTCTACCTCAGACTAACCAGAACTCACAAAGGCCATAAACCAACAAATCCTTGGGAACAGGCATCATTGCTGCTGAACTTCAAGAGTCAGAGTCACAAACTTCTAAAGGATTGGTGGAGAGGAACAAATCCACAACCTCAATCCCAACATCTGGAAAGAGGAGCACATGCCATGGGAGCTCAGAGATATATAATCATGACCATCTTCAAGAAAGGAGGTAAATCCAAGTGGGATAATTACCGGACAGTCTTTCTGCCATCTGCTGCAGAGAAAGTAATGACCAGGGACCTCCTCCCAGCAGTTGGTCACCAAATCACAGTGTGGAATCCATCCATGCAGAAGCACAGGGGCACTGGTCTTCACTGACCCTGCAGAAGCCTTTGACTCTAACAAGTGAGGACTAGACCATTGCTCTCACATTTAGCTACCTGCAGGAATTCATCCCAGCTTATAGTCTGCTACGTGATGGCATTCAAGCTGTGATCTTAACCAACAGGTCCAGCAGACCCAGTCACCACCATTCAGTGCCTTTACCCCTATGCTGCACTTCACTCCCAATAAGCTTCCCACTGGACCAGAGCTAGTCTCAGAATAAACAGTAAACTGTTTAAGTTGTTGCTCCACTCCAGATCAAGATCACCCCAAACTCAGTCACTGAGCTGCAGGATGTAGAAAACACTTGTATGTGCACCTTGTCATCATTGATTAGTTCACTAAAACATACAAAGAGTGGGCCTTATATTTAACATCCACAAAATAAAGGCCGTGTACCAACCTACCCCACTGCACAACAGCAACCCCAACGATAGAGGTCGACAACAAGACTCTGGAAAATGTGAACCACTTTGCACCTCTTACACGCACCTCTCAATGTCTCAGGGCAGACACTGATCATGGAACTCACTATTGCCCTCAGCGTGTGAGTACAGCTTTGGGTCATGAAATGCTTGTTTGACGACCAAAACAAATGTTGCACCAAACTCATGGTCAGCAGTGATCCTTATGCTTCAGAGACGTAGCCTATCTATAATAGGCACCAAAGCACTGGAAAGGGTACCACCAGTGCCGACTCTTCAAATTCACTGGCAGGAGAAGTGAACTAATGTCAGCACCAGGCCAACACTCCCAGCACTGAGGACCTATTTGTTCTTGTTGGTTCCCATGGGTAGCCCACATCAGATTGCTTGAAATTCCATTGCAGCAAGGAATTACCAGATGGACAGAGGAAAGGATTTAAGAATGCTCTTGAAGTCTTCTTGAGAAAGCAAAGATCCCCACCAATTGATAGGAATCACTGGCCCATAACTGTTCAAAAGGAGTGAGCAGCATGAGGGATAGCATTGAGGATGAGTCTCTTCATTGGGAGCACACGGCAGTCCAGCGTTAACAGCAAAGGAAGTGCACCACCTCCCAAATTACCCATCCACCTGTCTGGTCAAGCACCAGCCACACCACCTGTGGTGGAGTCTGCAGGATTCACAATGGCTTCACAAGAGCCAAAGAGCCAGCTCAAGACCTACAGAACCAGAGTGGAAACAGTCCGGACAACTGCCTGAGAAGATCCTGCTGCCCTCTTTTAACAGAGGTGAAGTAACAGAGTGCAATTAGTACCCAACAATTATCACCAATTTTCACCAGTACAATCAATTTACAATCGAGGCACTGGGGAGGGGGAGAGAAAGGAGAAAAGAATCAAAACACTTAGGCGATAATATGTTTTTAATGTTGTGCCAATTCTCTTGTGCAAATCATCTTGATTAATTTTTTCAAACTGCTTGCACTGGGCACAGGTCTGTAATTACTAGTGATTCACCCAAGTGTATCGAAATGCTCTCCTGATATTGCAACATCAGAAGGATAAAATGTGTAACTGGTATTTTCACTTCAGAAGTAAATCCTGTATGGTCATTTTCCACCCACAGTGAAATCTTCACAATTCTTAGGAATGCAGAAAGTAACATTATTAGAAAATGCACTATGTTAAAAACACAAAATCTCTTGGCCCAACCTTAAAACTAAAAATAAGACCAAATCTCCATATGACATTGGTGTCATTGCTGCAACGAAGATAGATTTATTATTTGTATAACAACCTTCACATGAACAAATCGATTGGTTCTGATGATCGTTTACCTTTTCTGTCCACATTTGTCCTATGTCATGAGGCCCATGGAACTTTCACCCGCTGTCACCAAGTCTGTGGAATGATGAGCTTGTTCGTGGAATGCAGGGCAGGATGTAATGATCCACCAGCTGAGAAGTAAAAGCGAGACCATTGCAGTGCAGGTAGGAAGGCCCTGTAACTGAGTCCAGCAACTGTAATGTGAAGTCTCCTGTAGTCTTCAAACTACTTTATGTGCTCTGAGTAACAATTCCTCTTATAAATCTATATATGAAAGACTGTCTAGTCATGACAACTCCAAACTGGTCCCTATTTATCAATTTATTTATCAACAATAGTCTATTAATACTTCTTTTTAAATCAGATAATTAAATACAAAATTATGACGTAGAAACAGGCCTTTCAAACCACCAGTCTGTGTCAGCATTTAATTGCCACATAGACAAATAGACCCAATTATATTTTTCCCAGACATACATCCTTAAACAATATACAGTTTTCCTTTCATAAAATTATATTGACTGCTTAACCTGTTATCACTGGATTCCAGCATTTCCCAGACAAGTGAAATCAGGTTAAGGGCTTGTATATTCCCGTTGCCTCTCCCCCTCCTTTCTTGAATAGTGTATTGCATTTGCCATTTCCAATCTGTTGGGGTCTTCTTGGAATTTAAGGAATTTTGGAAGATCTCAACCAATACACTCACTCTTTCTACAAACACCACTTATAGAACCATAGGGTGGAGGCGATCATATCCAGGGGATTTGTCAGTCCTTAGTCCAACCAAGAGCAACAAACAATCTGCTGGAGGAACTCAGTAGGTTAAGCAGCATCTGTGGGAGGAAAGGAATTGTCAACATTTCGGGTCAAAGCCCTGCATCGGAATCAAGAATCAGGATTTGGTGACTAATGATAATGGTTTCTATCTTCCCAATATTTAGCTAGAAACGTCAACAATTCCTTTCCTCCCTCAGATGCCGCTCGACCCACTGAGTTCTTCCAGCAGATTGTTTGTTGTTCCAGATTCCAGCGTCTGCAATCTCTTGAGTCTCCCAAGTCAGTTTACCCACTCTTACAACGCTTAATGTTAGCAGAGACAAGTTTCTCAGTTTCTTTCGTCCCCAGTTACCTGTTATTTTTGGTAGATTTTTCATATTTTCTATTGTGAAGATGGATGCAAAATTGTGTTTATTATATTTGCCGTTTCCTCATTCTAACTTCTCTGCCTCAGCTTCCAAGGAAGAAACAATACTTCTGCTACACTATCTCTCTTTGTATACTCATAGAAGAGCTGATCATTAATTTTAATGTTCATATTTTTATTTCTCTCTCTAATCTTAACAATGTTTCGGTTAACCTTCAGTGGCCTCTAAACTTCTCCCAAGCCTACTGCTGTCCTTGGGAACAGAATTTAAACTAATCTGCTTCCAGTTGAAGTCTCTGGTATATTGTTCTTAGAAACTGTCTCTAATGTAGTCTAACAATCAGTTCCTAAAAATTCCATTCAGCAATAATTTTCTTGGTCTACCTGGAGATTAAGGTCCCCAAATGCCTTAAGCACTGCCCTGAGGATCGCAGTAGAAATACCCCAGGGCTGGGATGATTGACCTTCAACAGTACCATCTTCCTCTTAGATGCCAAACTCGGTCAGACGCTGCCTTGATGCTAAGGGCAGTCACCCTCAACTCACTTCTGGAATTCAATTCTTTTTGGTCCATATTTGGATGAGGTCTGGAATCAAATGGCCCAAGCTGAGCATCTGTGAATAACTTATTGTTGAATAATGCCACTTAATGGCACTATCAGCAACACTTATTGAGTGATAAGTAACTGAATTGGATTTGTGGACAGGATATGCCTGGAAAATTTTCCACATTATTATTAGGTGGTGCCAATATTGTAACCACTTGGCTAGAGGTACAGCTCGGATGTTATCTAGTCCCATTACTGTATCAGTGGTCATGCATCACTTGGAATGAACCAAGTACACAGAAGACTGAGCTTTGTGCTTATGGAAATCATAGGAGGTGGCTGCAAGGAATCATCCATTCAGTACTTCTGGCTGAAGAGGATGAAAATATTTTGGCATGTGCTAGACTCTACCGTTGTTTAAGTTGAGGGTGTCCTTGGAACTTCCACCTCCCAGTAACTGCTTAAATTGTTCATTACTATTTACAACTAGATATGACAGGACTGCAGGACTTTAATGTAAGCTTGATTATTGAGTCACTCGGTTCTGTATGTTGCATGCTGTTGATTGATTAAATGTGGAAGTAGGTTAACAAAAATGCTCCTGGAGCTCAATATCAGTAAATGGGACCTCAGACTTATAGTGAGAACAAGGGAGACCATTTGAGAATGCTTTGGAGTAGATGTTGAGAGTTATCAAAGCAATGGTTGAGTAAATAGCAATAGATAAGGCAGGACCAAAGTCAGGCAATGTTGGAGGTGGAAAAGGTGGGCTTTGATGAAAAGACCAAAACTCATCGTGGAATCAAATATGACCAACGTCTATTTCAGTCTCAGACAGTTGCCAGGGAAAGGCAATTAAGAAATTGTCTTGGAAATTTGTGATGAGGACAAATGATAATGGTTTTTGTCTTCCCAATATTTAGCTATAGAAAATTTCTGTCCACACATGACATTGGGGAAATAAATGTCTGAGAGTGGCAATGTCAAGGTGAGATACAACAGTACATACATTGGTAACATTCTGTTGCATGGGTACCTTGTAGATGAGATACAAGAGAGGGCCAAGGATGGATCCTTCAGAGGCACCAGGTAGTGGTGTGGGTGCAGAAAATGAAGCCTGAATGGACTAAGCTTCTTTTTTTGTTTTAGGAATAGCCTTATCAATCTTCCCACCCAAATCCTTCTGGTCTTCCACTGTGCCAAACCACAAGTTTTCCCTCCCATCTACTGACATTGAACTCCATCGGTTATTTTTGTTTAAACCTATATTCCTTTGTAGTTTCCTTTGGTCTTCTCAAGAGTTATTTACCATTTTTATTTTGGCATCCACTGCAAATTCCAACACTAATTCCTCTTTATCTTGATCAACAACAGCCACAGTGCATAAAAAAGGCTTCAGAGATCACTCTGAACAAACCGCTCTTTATCTGGTAATTTTGGTTTTCTTCCTTCCAATTCATTTTTAATATGTATTTTCTCATTCCATGACCATTAATCCTCTCAAATAATCAAATAGTATCTTGTCAAAAGATTTCTTTAAGTTCATGTAAACGCCAACCCCTGCTTTCCTCCTGTAACATACCCATTACACCTTCAAAGACCTCCATGAGAGTTGTAAAGCATGAACATTCTTTTTGAAATCCATGCTGACTACTTTTACATTTGCTTCAAACACAATGCAATTTCTTCAATTAGAGACCCTAATTTCTTTTCTCCCTGACTGATTGATCTTTAATCATCTACAGTAACTCCATCTCCCTTTTTTCAAAAAAAGGGTACTACATGGTCAATTCTCCAAATGTCCAGCACACGTAACATTTCTACAGCCCCTGCAATTTCAGTAAATTAAATTGGTTCATTTTTGTCACATGTACTGAGGTACAATAAAAACATTATCTTGCATACAGTTCATACAGATCAATTCATTACAAAAGTTCATTGAGATAGTACAAGGTAAAACAGTAACATAATACAGAATAAGGCGTTTCCTTCTTTATCTCGCAAAGGAAATAGATTTATTCTGTTTGGCTCTGTCACCTCCACTTCCTTTAACCAAACCAATTTGTCTACATCTTTTCCTTTCTCCTTTGAAGGGCTCTGCTTGCTCTCAACCAATTTAGAATACACATTTCATAATATTTCCTTATGATAGGGATGGAGGCCATTCAGCCCATCAAGTCTACACCAGCTCACAGAACAACCTCATCAATGCCATTATTTACCTGTAATCTATTCTCTTCAACATACCCATTCTTGATTCTTCTAATGCCCACCTACCCTGGAGATGATTTACAGTGGCCCATTAATCTACCAGCCAGCATGTCTTTGGAATGTGGGAGAAAACTGGAGCACCCGAGGGAAATCCACACAGTCACGGGTAGTGCATGCAAGCTCACCACAGAAAGCGTCATGTCAGTATCATACCCAGTTCATTGGAGTTGATGCCTGTATGGATTGGAGATCACTGTGATAGCCTCTTCAAACAGACTGACACAAATTAAATGACGGCTGATTTTTGATCACCAACTAATTATTGCCATGGCTCTGCTCTCCAGTAATAAATGTCTTTTTGTAGTATGTTTTGGAATTGTTTTTCTCGATAGCTTTTTCACCACTCTCTCAACCACCCTGTATTTTCCAGTTTCAGGTAACCTGACCCCCCTTTGTGCCTCTTCTCTTATTTCCTGATCTACCCACTTCCTTTTACATCACCCCCAGTCCCCATCACACTGTTTCTTTCCCCTCCGCCACCCACACACTCCTTCCACTGGGTCCCCTCCCCCAGTCCCCATCTGCCCTCCCCACCTCCCTTATTTGGTTCCATGCTCCACCTTCCTCTCCTATCAGATCCCACCATCTGCAGCCCTTTGTTGCCTCCACCCTCCACTTGTCACCTCCCAGCCTCTGTCACTATTCCCACCCTTCCGTCATCCATCTGCCTATCACCCCTCCTCACCTGGATCCATTTATCACTTGCCAACTCTTGTCCCACCCCTTTACACTGGCTATCTCCCCTCTAATCTTTCAGTGCAGAGGAAAGATCTCAACCTAAAACATCAACCGTCCATTCCCCCCCCCCCCCCCCCCCCCCACAGATGCTGCCTGACCCACTGAGTTCCTCCAGCAGTTTGTTTGTTGCTCCAGATTCCAGTATTTGCAGGCTCTTGTGTCTCCACCCTATATTTTCATGTCCCTCCAATGTTCATGTTTATCTTGTTCAGGCGACCAATTGCTTTTCAATCCTAAAATTAGTATTCCAGTATTTTAAAAGAGATACTAATCCGTGCCTCCTCAAACCTTTTCCCAAAAATTTCCACTGTTGACTACTGCGTTCTTCAAACCACGGCAGTTTGTTCCTTGTCTACCTAAAATTTGTAATCCTATTCCTGTTCTAAATTTTCCACAGACTTTTTGGATTTCTAGTTAAACCTTCAGCTGCATCAAACTAGATAACTATTCCCAAGTTATTCATCATATTCAACTCATCTGCCCCATCAGCAAAGTACAACATAGAAATAGCAGGAGTAAGTCACATGGCCCTCAAACCTATTCCAGCAAAATATTCTTTAAAAATATTCCTCTGAATTACAATAATCTACTTTTCTCAGCCTTAATGTATCACTATCCTCAGTACCCTGTGTGCAATTCTGATTACCACACTATAGGAAGGATGTAATTGCACTGGAGAGAGTGCAGAGGAGATTCACCAGCATGTTGCCTGGATTGGAGATCATTAGATATGGGGAGAGATTGGATAGGCTGGGCTTTTTTTCCCTGGAGCAACAGAGTGATGTGATAGAAAAGAAGATGATGAGAGGCATAGATAAGGTAGATAGTCAAAATCTTTTTCCCATGGTATCAAAAACAAGAGGGCATAAATTTAAGCTGAGAAGGAGGAGTTTTAAAGGGGATCTGAGAGGCAAGTTTTGTTTTACACAGAAAATGGTTGATGTCTGGACCATGGTGTCAGAAGAGGTGGTGGAATCAGACACAATTACCACATTTAAAAGGGATTTAGATAGATACTTGAATAGGCAAGGCATAGAAGGATAAGGACCTAATAAAGGGCAAATAGGATTAGTGTAAATGGGCAAAAAAGTCGACATGGATGAAGTGGGTCGTAGGTCCCAACTCTGTGCTGCATAACTCTACGACTCAAACACTTTCAATAAGTGAGCATCCATAGCACGTTAAGTAAAACTTCCAAAGGTTCACAATATTGAGCAAAATTCCTCCTGTCATATGCCCAACCCTCAACCTGAGATGATGCCACAGGGGTTGATGATCAAACAATTATGAAACAACCAAGCCTGTCAATCCTTTTAAAATGTGTAAGCCAGAACTCTTCTCGTACATAACAAACTTATCAGCAAAGTTGAAACCCATTGCATAAAAGGAACATTGATGTTATGAATAGAAATTTGACTAAAAAACAGACAACAGAGGGAAATGTTGAATAGTAGCATTCGCTAGCAATTGTTGTGGACCATTTCTTTTTTTTGATTTGTATTAACAACCTGGACTGGGTGGGGGGTGGGGCGGGTGGAAGAGAAGGCTTTAATTTCTAAATTTGTGCATGACAGTAAACTTGGCACTATTATTAACTGTGAAAAGGATAGAGATATATTGCAGCAGAATACAAGCAGACATGGAATGGGAAGATGCATGGCAGATGAAGTATAGTGCAGAGAAATGCAAGGTGATGCATTTCGTGGGAAGAATGAGGAGAGGCAACAGAGAATAAAACATACTGTCTTAAAAGTTGATTCAAGTTCAGAGGAATGTGAGGAACACGTGCACAATAAGTGAAAGTGACAACAAAGGTTGAGAAAGTGTTTACATAGATTAAAGAGGCCTGGACTGGAGTTTTTTTGGAGAGAAGAACGAGGGGAGATGTGATAGAAATATAGAAAATGATTAAGGGTCCAGACTGAGTGGATAGTGGGAGGCTTTTCTCTTTAGTGAAGGGATCAAGGACTAAAAGTCAGTGATATAAAATAAAGGGGAAGAGAATTTAGAGTGAACTGAGGAAATATATAGATATATATTTACAGCATGCGGTTGGAGTCAGGAATGCACTGATGCGAAGGCAGGTCCCATTATGGCCTTCATAAGGGAATTAGATAATTATATGGCCATGAAAAAGTTGCAGGGCCGCAGAGAAAGGGCCAGTGATGGAACTAGTGAGTTTCTCTAGTGGACATGATGAACTGAATGGCCTCTCTCTGTGCTGTAATCATTCCATGATTCTTAAATTCCATTCAATATCGACTTGTTCTAGTTATCATCACTCCCCAAAAGGACCCTTTACAATTAGATTATGAAGTAACCCTGTCTTAAAAGATCTAAACAATATAAACTAGTCTGCTCTCTGGCTGGTTTCACAATGTACTGTTCCAGAAATGCTTTAACAAGGAACATAGAACAGTACACCAAACGAACAGGCCCTTCGGCCCACAATGTTGTGCTGATCCAATTACATTAGCAATAAAATGCCCAACTAAACTAATCCCTTATCCTACCATTTCCCTCACATTCACATGCCTAAGAGCTTCTCAAAGGTCCCTATCGTATTTACCTCCACCACCACCCCAGGCAGCACATTCCAGGCACCCACCACTCTGTGTAAAAAAAAATCTCCTTTAAACTTAACCCCTATCACCTTAAATGCATGCCCTCTGGTATTAGACATTTCAAACCTGGGGAAAAGATACTGGCTGTCATTTTTATCTATACCTCTCATGGTCTTATAAACCTCTATCAGATCTCCCCTCAGCCTCGGCCAACCTCTCCTCATGGCACATGCTCTCTAATCCAGGCAGCATCCTGGTGAACCTCTTCTGCACCCTCTCCAAAGCCTTAACATCCTTCTATAAAGGGGCGACCAGAACTGAACTCAATACTCCATATGCAGCCTAACTAAAATTTAATAAAGCTTCAGCATAACTTCCTGACTCTTGAACTCAATGCCTCGACTAATGAAGGCAAGCATGCCAAATGCCTTCTTTACCGCCCTATCAACCTGTGTAGCCACTTTCAGGGAGCTATGAAGTTGGACCCCAAGATCCCTCTGCTCATCAACACTGTCAAGTTCTTGCCATTAACATTGTGTACTGTCTCTTTACATTTGATCTCCCAAGGTGCAATACTTCACATTTGGCCAGGTTGAACTCAGTCTGCCATTTCTCCGCCCATATCTGCAACTGATCTATATCCCCCTGTATCCTTTTAAGATATTTATTAGTCATATGTACATCGAAACACACAGTGAAGTACATCTTTTTGTGTTACTGAGAACGTGCTGGGTGAGCCCGCAAGTGTCACCACACATCCGGCGCCAACATAGCATGCCCACAGCTCCTAACCCATACGTCTTTGGAATGTGGGAGGAAACCGAAGCACCCACAGGAAACCCACGCCTTCTATGCTTTCTTCGAACTCTTCCTCTCAACTCCACTTGTCAAAGTGATTTGTCCAATCAAAAGGAAAATTTCAGTCCCCCCCAAATTGATAATAGGTTTATTATTGTCTCACGTACCAAGTAACAGTGAAAAGCTTTGGTTTGCATGCCATCCAGACAGATCATTCCATACACAAGTACATTGAAGTAGTAGAAAAGGAAAAAACAGAATACAGAATAGGGTTACAGTTACACAGAAAGTGCAGTGCAGGTGGACAAAAAGCGCAAGGGCCACGACAAGGTAGACTGAGAGATTAAGAGTTCATCTTTATTGTACAAGAGGTCCATTCAAGAGTCTTATAACACTAGAGTAGAAGCTGTACGACCAGGCTCAAGGACGTGTTGTCAAGCTTTTGTATTTTCTGCCTGATCGGGGGGGGGGGGGGGGGGGGGAAGAAGAGAGAATGACATAGGTAGGAGGGGACCAGCTGCTTTCCCGACACAGCAGGGTGTAGACGGAGTCAATGGAGGGGAGGACGGTTTTTGTGACGGATTAGGCTGTGTTCACAGCACACTGCAGTTTCTTGCAGTCCTGGGCAGAGCAGTCGCCGTACCAAGCTGTGATGCATCCGGATAGGATGCTTTCTATGGTGCATTTGTATAAATTGGCAAGGGTCATTGAGGCATGCTGAATTTCCTTAGCCTTCTGAGGAAGTAGATGCGCTGATGTGCTTCCATGGCCATAGTGTCCATGTGGCTGGACCAGGACAAATTACTGCATTATCTCTGTTACAAACTATTTCTTGATTAATATTGTCCAATGGTCCACCACCATTGATGGTATGGTATTGAGGAGGTGTAGGATTAATAAACTATAACTGTATTCATATCTTAAGACGGATGAGAATTATGGCTGCTCGAAATATTGATTTAAAAAGTGTCCTTCAGGCCAGAACAGCCACACCACTGCTTTCCTGGGCTGGGTGCTGTGTGGTAATTGCTGTGTCTGGAACTTAATTGGATTCCCATTATGTTTGACTATGGAGATGATGGTCAATCTTAATGGGAAATGGGAAGGCTGTCTCAAACAATGAAGGTGATACCTGCCTTTGTCTCACCCGATTGCAAAATGATTAGCTGAACCTGGGGTGTGAGGCTGCTCTTTGTCCATCTGCAGTAGCCCTTTGTCCATTTCCTGCTCAACCAAGAACTCCGGCGCCTGACTCATTAAGGTGTGCATGACAACGTTTGTATAAATTACTGTCTGCCCCTCTGTACCTTGGAGACCTCCGCCGCGGACTCTGCCAGAGAGTAAGGAGGTTTCTCCCTAGCGATATATTGCTAAATAAACGCATTTGAATTAACTTGTGGCACTGTGTGATTTACAGCAGACGTAAGTGGGACTTCAAAATCAGGTTAACAGTATAATCAAGCACCCTCTCACTTTTCCATTCTCATTGTCATATAAACTCATAACACAGGAAGCCATTCAGCACTTTTGAGTCCATGTCAGCTCTCTGTACAACAATTCAGTTAGTCCCATTTCAGTCCTTCACCCCAATCTACATAGCCTGCAAATTTATTTCCAAGTACCTATCCAATTTACATTTGAAATGATCAATTGCCTCTGCTTCCACATTCTTCGTAGGCTGTTAAGTAGGTCTTTACCACTCACTTCCTCACATCTCCCTTGTATGTCTTGCCAAAAACCTTACATCTGTGTCCCTTTGCCTACATGCAGCTGATGGGAACAGGTTTTAGTTACCTTAACTAAACCAGTCATAACCCTGGATAATACTTCCAAATCCCCTCTCACCCTCCTGAGCTCCAAGGAAAACAACTCCAACTTCTCCAATCAAACCCTGCAACTAGACTACCTCATCCTGGAACCATTCTGATTAATCTCCTCAAAAGGATCTTTATCTGCTTTCTAGTTGTGACCCACCAGAGCATTAGAAAAGTTCTGCAAAACTTCCCTGCTTTTGTATGCAAAACCTCTACCTATGAAGTTAGTGCCTGTACGCTTTGCTATTTTCCTAATGTGTCCTCCCATCTTCAAAGATCTATGCACACGAAACACCATATCCCAACCCCTTTTACCACAATACATCACTTCATAGTTAGAACATTACAGCACAGGAACAGGCCCTTTGGCCTTGATGTCCACGCCAAACACAATGCCTAATTAAGCTAAATCTCTTCTGCTTGTACATGATCCATATCCCTCCGTTCATGTGACCATCTAACAGCCTCTTTTTAAAAAAAATCACTGTTGTATCTGCTTCCACCATTACCCCTGGCAGCCTTGTTCCAGACACTTACCACTCACTGTGTAAAACAAAACTTGTGCCACACATCTCTTTTAAACTTTTCCCCTTTCACCTTAAATGCATGTCCTCTAGTAATTGATATTTCTACCCTGGGGAAAAAAAAAGATTCTGAGTGTCTACGCTATCTAATCTTTTCATAATTTTATAAACTTCTATCAGGTCTCCCCTCAGCTTCCGACACTCCAGAGGAAACAACCCAAGTCTGTCCAACTTCTCCTTATAGCTCATACCTTCTAGTCCAGACAGCATCCTGGTGAACCTCTTCTACACCCTTTCCAAAGCCTCCACATCACTCCTTTAATGGGATGACCAGAACTGTACACAATTCTTCAAGTGCAGCCTAACCAAAATTTTATATAACTGCAACATGAATTTCTTACTCTCATACTTAATGCCCCAACCAATGAAGGCAAACATACCATACACCTTCCTTACCACACTTGTGTGGCCAATTTCAGTGAACTATGAACCCCAAGATCCCACTGCACATCAATACTGTCAAGGGTCCTGCAATTAACTGTATACTTTTGACCTCCCAAAGTGCAACACCTCACACTTGCTCCATCTGCCATTTCTCCAGCCATATCTGTAACTGATGTATATTCTGCTGTATCCTTCGATATTCCTTTACACTGTCCACAACTCCACCAATCTTTGTGTTGTCTGCAAACTTACTAACCCACGCATCTACATTTTCATCCAAGTCATTTATATATATTCCACCAGTATGCTCTGTCTTCTAGATCCTCTTATCTTTTGGATCAGCCTACCTTGATGGACCTCAAATGCCTTACTAAAATCCATGGAGACAACATCCATTGCCCTACCCTCAATCATTTCCATTACCTCTTCAAAAAAACTGACAGTTTAGAAACTGACAGATGGAATTTAGCATCATTTTCTGTGCTAAGTTCCATCTGCCATTGTGTCTCCTCATTTTGCCTGCCTAGCTGCACCCTGTTGCAGTCAATTAGTATCATCGTCAATTTACCACACCTCTAAGTTTGATATCATTGGCGAATTTTGAAATTTTACTCTGTATTCTAATATTCTAAGCAGTTCACCTTGCCCCTACACTTCTAAACATCTCACCTTCTTTATCCCCAAGTCCCACCCCATTTCTTACCACCTACCATTGGTGAAAGATTTTTGAACTTCCTTTTACCATAAATGACATTGTATTCTCATATATTCTCTTCACCTTTCTTATTGGTCTCTTTCTACCAAGTACACCTCAATGTACTTATCCTGGTTCTCACTTGAGAATTCACCTGACAAAAAAAATAAGGTAAAGGGGCTAGCCACTTGGCATCTTGTACCTGTTCTGCCATAAAAACATGGTTGGTCTTTTACCTCAATACCATTTCCTTGCACTAACCCCATATTCCTGGATTCCTTCAATATCCAAAAACCTCTGCCTTGAATACACTCAGTGGCTGAGCTTCCACAACCCACTTGGGTAGAGAATTCCAAAGATTCACAATCCTAAGATTCACTACGTTCTGGGTGAAGAAATCTCTTCTCATCAGACTCCTGAAATGGACGTGCTTTACGTTCAGTCTGTTATCTCTGATTCTTTCCTGATGAGGAAAGTCATCTTCATGAGGTGGATTTTGCCATCAAGAATGAGCTTATCCCTTGGGTAAGTGAACATCTCATGACATTCTGACTCACTCTAACATAGAAGCAGCAGGCTATGGTCATCAGTCCATACATCCCAACCCTAGAAGGTGTGAATGAGACCAAGAAGATCTTCTATTTAGTCCCTCAGAAAGAACCCTGGCCTGACTTCCTGAGGGAGAAAAACTAATTCTTCTGGTCAACTTTAATATGTCAAAAAAGATGCATCCTTGACACCGTTGTTCTCCAATATTCCAGGGAGGTTTATAAGATCTTTATTAGTCACACGTACATCAAAACTCTCAGTGAAATGCATCCTTTGCATAGAGTGTTCTGGGGGCAGCCCGCAAGTGTCACCACGCTTCCAGCGCCAACATAGCATGCCCAAAGCTTCCTAACCCGTACGTCTTTGCAATGTGGGAGGAAACCAGAGCACCTAGAGGAAACACATGCAGACACAGGGAGAACGTACAAACTCCTCGCAGACAGCGGCTGGAATTGAACCCAGGTCGCTGGCGTTGTGGTTTTCTCCACCTTCTTCTGTGTTTCATTTCTTTTGTTACATATCTATAGAAGCTTTCGCAGTCTGCTTTTATGTATCTTGAGAGATTACAGTCATATTCTACTTTCCCTTTTCTTATCAGTGTCTCAGTTCTCCTTACTGAATTTCAATCCTCTGCCTATTTGGCAACAGGACAAGCCTTTTCCTTTGATCTACAACTTAACGTTATCCACAGTTGGACTACTTTTTCTGTTGGGTTTATAATAGAACATAGAACAGTACAGCACAATACAGGCCCTTTGGCCCACAATGTTGTGCTGACCTTTAAACCTCGCCTAAGACTATCTAACCCCTTCCTCCCACATATCCCCCTATTTTATATTCCTCCATGTGCTTATCTAGTAATCTCTTGAACTTGACCATTGTACCTGCCTCCACCACCGTCCCAGGCAGCACATTCCATGCCCCAACCATACTCTGGGTAAAAAAAAACCCACCCTCTGATATCTCCCTTGAACTTCCCACCCATTACTTTAAAGCCATGCCTTCTTGTATTAAGCATTGGTGCCCTGGGAAAGAGGCGCTGGCTGTCCACTCTATCTATTCCTCTTAATATTTTGTACACCTCTATCATGTCTCTCCTCATCCTCCTTCTCTCCAAAGAGTAAAGCCCTAGCTCCCTTAGTCTCTCCTCATAATCCATACTCTCCAATCCAGGCAGCATCCTGGTAAATCTCCTCTGCACCCTTTCCAACACTTCCACATCCTTCCTATAATGAGGTGACCAGAACTGGACACAGTACTCCAAGTGTGGTCTAACCAGAGTTTTATAGAGCTGCATCATTACCTCGCGGCTCTTAAACTTGATCCCTCGACTTATGAAAGCTAACATCCCATAAGCTTTCTTAACTACCCTATCCACCTGTGAGGCAACTTTCAGGGATCTGTGGATATGGACCCCCAGATTCCTCTGCTCCTCCACACTACCCAGAATCCTGCCATTAACTTTGTACTCTGCCTTGGAGTTTGTCCTTCCAAGTGTACCACCTCACACTTCTCTGGATTGAACTCCATCTTGCACTTCTCAGCCCAGCTCTGCATCCTATCAATGTCCCTCTGCAATCTTCGACAATCCTCTACACTATCCACAACACCACCAACCTTTATGTCATCTGCAGAACTTGCCAACCCACCCTTCTACCCCCTCATCCAAGTCATTAATAAAAATCACAAAAAGCAGAGGTCCCAGAACCAATCCTTGTGGGACACTACTAGTCACAGCCCTCCAATCTGAACGCACTCCCTCCACCACAACCTTCTGCTTTCTACAGGCAAGCCAATTCTGAATCCACATGGCCAAGCTTCCCTGGATCCCATGCCCTTTGACCTCCTGAAGAAGCCTACCATGTGGAACCTTGTCAATATTACAAAGTACGTATTAGATCTTTAAATGTTAAGCTTTTAATATAATTTCCCTGTCTGACAATGCCAACTTGCATCTCATACCTTCATAGTTTGCTTCATTTAAAGATCCTGATTTCATATTGAACTAAATCCTTTTCAATCTTTATATAAAATTCTATCATATTAAGCTCACTCCTCCAATAACAGGCCCTTAACCACCAGATTATTAATTAACTTGTGGCAATTTAATTTAAGCTTTCCTTGATCACACCAGTGAACCTCACTGCAAGGTCACTGTCTCAGGCCTATTGAGGTGCACTGCATTCTTTTGAATAGGTACCTGCTGCCCCAGAACTGGTCACAATGTCCAATAATCTGAAGCCTTCCCTCCTGCACAATGTGTCAAGCCACACATTAATTCTCTTATTTTTACCCTTGCTGGCATGTGGCACTGGAAGTAATGATTAGTCCTTTCAAGGTTGTACTTTTCAAACTTCCGTGTCTGACCACAGGTACTCAATATCTATGCTCTTTACATCATCAATACCAACGTGTGCCACAGCTTCTCGATCACGCCTCTCTCCCTGGAGAATACTTTGCAACATTGGTATTTGGTTTATTATTGTCATGTACCAAGATACAGTGAAATGCTTTTGTTTTGAATGCCATCCAGACAGATCATTCCATACATGCAAAAAGAAAACAGAATATAGTGTTGCAGTTACAGAGTGAGTACAGTGCAGGTAGATTGGGAGATCAAGAGTTCATCTTTTTGTGTATGAGGTCTGTTCAAGAGGCTGGTGACAATAGGACACAAGCTGTCCTTGAGTCTCCATGTCACTGTTTCTCCCCAGACTAAGGAGGCAAAGTACTGCAAGGTTACAGAATTACCTGTTTGTAACCATAACTGTGCAATCTTCTATAATACTGTATTTCTGTCCTTCATTGTGCAGTCCCTTGCCCACTGGTGCCATGGTCGGGACTACACACACCTTTAGAATCACCATGACACACGAGATTCTGCAGATGCTGGAATCTGGAGCAACACACACAAAATGCTGGAGGGACTCAGCAGGTCAGGCAGCATCTATGGAGGGAAATAAACAGTCGACGTTTGGGGTCAAGACCCTTCACTGGGACTGGAAAGGAAGAGGGCAGAAGCCAAAATAAGGTCGGGGAAGGGGCAGCAGAACAGGCTGACAGGTGATAGGCGAGTCCAGGTGAGAGGGTGAAGGTAGGTAGGTGGGTGGGTGGGGGACGGGGGATGAAAGGGAGTGATGCAAGAAGCTGAGAGGCGATAGGTAGAAGAGGCTACATGCCTAAGCAGTCTCCAATGCCAAGTTCCAGTTTGAGTGGAACTCACCAAAGACTCCTGCACTTATTGCCTCTTTGGGATGGCTACCCATTTAGGAATTTGAACTCTCACTGCCATTTGGGTGGCCACCTTCTGGAATGTACGATCCACAAAGCTCTCAGCTTGCTGAAAATGACTTCATCTCAAGTAGCTAAAGAAGTCTTTTACACACGAGTTCAATTTTATATAAATTCTACGGCAGTTAAACAAGTTCAATAGCTGAGATTCCTACAACTCTATACCTTGGGTCCTCATGCTTATTGACGTTACAGCCTTCTGTCCCCATCCACTTCCCAAGTATAGGCGACTATCCAACAAAGGGGATCATGTCCTTTTTTCCTGATGCATTGCAATGTTTGTAGCTCAGACACCAGCTCAACTGAGCCAACATTCCTCACCATGCAGTCACTTAATGGAAATGTTGTTGCTGACGATCTCGCCAGACTCCACCAACTCCCATGTGCTGCCACAGCAATAACAGAAGATCATTTTCCCACCATCCTGTATAAACTCTTTTTGTATATCCAAAAGCGAAAAACTGATAAAGGTTATTGACATAAAACATTATCTCTGTTGCTCTCTCCACAGATGCTTCCTGACCTGAGGATTTCCATAGTTTTGTTTTTTTAAAAATTTTTTAATATATATATTCAGTTAATGTTTCCATTCATTTGATATTTAGACCATTTTTAACTAATTAATCTACTACACATTAATCTAATGTTTAGTCTATTGCAAAAGAAAATAGACAAAAAATCTTAAGATACTTTACACCTGAAGGTTACACATTGAAGGAAGGAACCATCTCCCCTCTGCACTGAATTTCCAAACTGACCAAATTCCCAACATTAGCACTCTGTTTAAGACCACAAAGCAAATACTGTTCACTTTTGAACACCTTTAAACGATACCCACAGTACCTCAGTTCGACTTGCCATCCTGCTCACAGTTATTACCACCAATTCAGATAACCACTAACAGTTGATTAATTATAGATAATTGCTAACTATTGACTACAACATGTTGTGTTTTTTTTGCTTCAATACATTTCTGATTCAGATCTACTTCCCTAAAACTTGCAACACTGAATAAATACTCAAAGTCAGCACTACCAAGACATACACCATTTACATCCACTGTGCAAATACTCAAATATACACAATAAAGTCCAAACGTAGAAGAGTGAATGCAGGAACAGGCCCTTCAGCCCACCATTTCTGTGCCAACCATGATGCCACATTAAACTAAACCTATCTGCCTGCACATAATCCATATTCTCCATTCCCTGCACATTCATGTGCCTGTCTGAATGCCTCTTAAATGTCACTGTCAGGTCTGCTTCCAGCACCACCTCTGGTAGCATGTTCCGGGCACCTACCACTCTCCGTGTAACATACATCTCCTTTAAACTTTCCCCCTCTCACCTTAAAGCTATGCCCTCTAGTATTTGACATTTCTACCCTGGGGAAAAGACCCTACCTATGCTTCTCAGAATTCTATAAACCTCTATCAGGTCTCCCCACAGCCTCTGGTCACTCCAAAGAAAACAATCCAAGTTTGTCCAACCTCTCCTTATAGCTAACACTCTCTAATCCAGTCAGCATGCTGGTGAACCTCTTCTGCACCCTCTCCAAAGCCTCCACATCCTTCCTATAATGGGGCAATCAGACTTGCACAAGATACTCGAAATGCAGCCTCATTGATATAGCTGCAAAATGACTTCCTGACTCTTATACTCGATGGCCCGACCAATGAAAGCATGCATGCCATTTGCCTTCTTTACCGCCCTATCTACTTGTGTTGTCACTTTCAGGCAGTGATGGGCTTTACCCTCCAAGGTCCCTCTGTACGTCAATGCTCTTAAGGATCCTGCCATTTACTTCATACTTTCTCCTTAACATTCTGGTCACCATCTTATAGGAAAGACATCATTAAGCTGGAAAGAGTGCAAAGAAGATTTACAAGAATGTTGCTAGGACTCAAAGGCCCGAGTTAAAGGGAGGAGTTGGGCAGGCTTGGAATGTAGGACACTGAGGGGTGATCTTACAGAGGTGTATAAAAATCACAAAGTCACAAGGGACATAGGTAGGTGAATGCAGCCAGTCTTTTTCCTTGGGAAAGAGAACCAAAAACCAGAGGGCATAGGTTTGTGAGAAATTTAAAAGGGACCTGAGGGGCAATATTTTCCACCCAGAGTGTGTGGGGTATATGGAATGAACTGCCATAGAAAGTAGTTGAGGCAGGTACAATAACGACATTTAAAAGACATTTGGTCAAATTTCACGTCATATGTCAGTGATAATAAATCTGATGCAGATTCTGGATGGGAATGGTTTAGAAGGATGCACTAATGGGACTACCTTAGTTGGACATCGGAGTTGGCATGGACGAGTTGGGACAAGGGCTTGTTTCCCTGCTGTATCACTCCATGACTATGTTATTTTATTTCTCCAAGCACCATCCCAATCCCATTATCAGCTAATTTACCAATAGGTTTGAATGCACATCTGTGGGTCTTTACTATGTCCTGTGAACAATTCCCAGGACCATGATTTAAATAGCCTCCCAAAGTGCAACACTTCAACACTTGCCTGGTTTAAACTCCATCTGCCATTTCTCTGCCCATATCTACGACTGATCTATATCCCACTGTATTCCCTGACAACCTTCTTCACTATCCTCAACTCCATCAATTTTTATGTAATTCGCAAACTTACTAATCAGCCCATCTACATTTTCGTCCAAGTCATTTATACGTCACAAACAACAAAGATCCGAATACTGATCCCTGTGGAACATCACTGATCACATACCTCCAGTCAGAATAACACCTTCCTCAACTACCCTCTTTCTTCTATGGCCAAGCCAATTTTGAATCCAATCTACCAAGTCACCATGGATCCTATGCATCTTAATCTTCTGGATCAGCCTACCACGAGGGACTTTGCCAAATGCCTTACTGAAGTCCACGTATACAACATTCACTGCCCTACCCTCAATCACCTTCATCACCTCCTCAAAAAACTCAGTCAAGTTTGAAAGGCATGAACTGCCCCACACAAAACCATGCTGACTATTCCTAATAAGCCCATGCTTTTCCAGATGTGAGTAAATCCTATCCCTAAGAGTCCTCTCTAATAGCTTCCCTATCACTGATGAGAGGCTCACTGGCCTATGATTTCCTGGATTATCCTTATTGCCTTTCTTAAACAAAAGGACAACATCCAATCCTCAAGGACCTCACCTGTGGCTGGAGAGGATGCAAAGATCTTTGTCAAGCCCCCAGCAATCTCCTCTCTTGCCTCTCTTAGTATCCCATCAGGCCCTGGGGACTTATCCACCTTAATGTTCTTCAACAGACCCAAAACCACCTCCTTCTTGATCTCAACATATTCCCGTTTAATAGCATACCCCACACTGATCTCACTACATCCTTCTTGGTGAAAATTTATGGTGAAAATTTAACTTGACATCTCCACAACTCACAAAGTCCTCATCAGTACCTTCAGACCCTAACATTAGAAAATAAATCTTTCAGCACCAATCAAAAAAAAAATCAGGGAATATTTTACATATATGGAGTTTATATATGAAGCACGGAAACAGGCCCATCAGCCTAACTGGTCCATGCCAACCAAGATGCCCACCTAAGCCAGTCCCATTTGCCCAAGTTTGGCCCATATCACTCTAAACATTTTCCATCCATGGACCTATCTAAGTGTCCGAGTGTCTTTTAAATGTTGTTATTGTACCAGCCTCAACCACTTTCTCTGGCAGCTGGTTCTGTACACACACCATCCTCTGGATGAAGAAGTTGCCCCCTCTGGTCACCCCTAAATCTTTCCCCTCACACCTTAAACCCGCACACTTCAGTTTTTGATTCCCTTTCCCTAGGAAAAAGACTTTGGCCATGCATGCCGTCTATACCCTTCATGATTTTATATACTTCGATAAGATCATCCCTTTTACATCTTTCCCCTCTCACCCAAAATCTATGCTCCCCTAAGTTCTGGACTCCCCTACCCTGGGGAAAAGACTGTTACCATCCACCTTCTCTCTGCCTCTCGTAATTTTAAACACTTCTATAAGGTCGCCCCTCATTCTCCTACATTCCAAGGAATTAAGTCCCAGCCTGCCTAACCTCTCCCTATAACTCAGGCCCTCAAATCCTGGCAACATTCTCATAAATCTTCTTTGCACTCTTTCCAGTTTAGTTACATCTTTACTATAACAGGATAACCAAAACTGCCACAATACTCCAGGTGCGGTCTTACCAGCAACATAACCTCCCAACTCCTGTACTCAGTGCCCTGACTGATGAAGGGCAGAGTGCCAAACACCTTCTTCACCACCCTGTCTACCTGTGACGCCACTTTCAGGGAACCATGTACCTGTACCCAGAGGTCACTCTGTTCTACAACATTCCCCAGGGCCTGACCGTTCACTGTGAAAGGCCTACCCTGGTTTGATTTCCCAAAATGCAACACCTCGCACTTGTCTGAATTAAACTCCATCTGCCATTCCTCGGCCCACTTACCCAACTGATCGAGAGCCCCTTGTAATTTTTGATCACCTTCTTCACTGTCTGCCATACCAGCTATTTTAGGTGTCATCTACAAACTTACTAACCGTGCCTTGTACATTCTCATACAAATCGTTTATGTAAATGAACCCAGCACTGAGCCCTGAGGCACCACCAGCTACAGCCCTCCAGTCCGAAAAGCAACATTCCTTCATCACCCTCTGCTTCCTACCATCGGGCCATTTGTGTATTCAATCAGCTCGCTCTCCCTGGATCCCATGTGACCCAACCTTCCAGACTGGCCTGGCATGTTGGGACTTGTCAAAGGCCTTGCTAAAGTCCATATAGACGACGCCCACCACCCTGCCCTCATCTATCCTCTTGGTTACCTCTTGGAAAAACTAACATATTTGTGAGGCACGATTTCCCACAGACAAAGCTGTGCTGACTCGGCCCTCGTCTCTCCAAATGCTGGTAGGTCTCGTCCCTCAGAATCCCCTCCAGTAACTTCTCCACCACTAATGTCAGGCTCACGGGCCTGTAGTTCCCTGGCTTGTCTTTACTACCCTTCTTAAACAACGGAACAACATTAACCACCTTCCAGTCTTCCGGAACTAAAGGCAAAGCAAATATCTCTGCAAGGGTCTCTGCAATTTCTTCCCAGGCTTCCCACAAGGTCGGAGGATGCACTTGGTCAGGCCCCAGGGGATTTATCCACCTTAACATGCTTCAAGACCGCCAATACCTCCTCTTCGATAAATTGTATGTGGTCAACGACATCACAACTCATTTGCCTCAATTCCTTAGCTTTCATGATCTTCCCCACAGGAAAATAAAATCGATGAGAAATACTCATTCAAAAATCTCTCCCATCTCCTGTGGCTCCACACATGCTGATCTTTAGGGGGACCTGTTCTCTCCCCAGTCACCCTTTCACCTGTAAAATCTCTTGGGATTTTCCTTAACCTTGCCTGCTGGATCCATATCATGCCCTCGTTTTGCCCTACTGATTTCCCCCTCAAGTGTACCCCTGCACTTCTTATACCTGTCGAAGGATTTGCCTGATCCCGACAGTCTGAACCCAATGTACGCTGCCTCCATTTTCCTGACCAGAGCCTCAATCTCTCTTATCAACCAGGGTTCCCTAAACCTGCCAGCCTTGCCCTTCAACCCAGACAAGAACATGCAGACCCTGAACTCTTGACATCGCACTTTTACAAGCCTCCCACTCGCCGGAGGTCCCTGGACCTGCAAACAGTCTCACCTGATCGACCTCTGCAAGTTTCCGCCTCATGCCTCCAAAATTGGACCTGCCCCAATTTAGGACCTTCACCAGTCCTGTCTTTCTCTGTAATTATTTTAAAACTAATAGAATTACTGTGGAATAGAATTACAGTTAATCCCCTTTAAACCTACCCCCTCAAAGCCTCAGCCTTCCTCCAGGTCACCCCTCAGCCTCCTCCACTCCAGGGAACATCCCGGGAACACTCCTCCTCCCCAGCCCGTCCAATCTCTCCCCATGACTAAAGTCCTCCAATCCAGGCAACATCCCGGGAAACCTCCCCTGTGTTTCCTCCAGCATGACCTCATCCCTCCTACAGTGTGGTGACCAGAACTGCACACAACTACTTTAGCTCTAACTAACCTTTTTCCCCTAATTATTTTCTCCTTCTTTGTCCAGATTGCAGACAGGACTCTTACTGTCACAAAAAACTTCTTGTAAAATCTTTTCTCCTAATTATATTATAGATGTTTATTTTCTCCTTGTCCAGAATGCAGACAGAACTCTGCTAATGCCACAAAAACTTCCTGCAAAATCTTTTCTTAATTTAATTTCCTTCAATACATATATCATAACATTTTGATATTTGCATTTTTGCTTTTTTTTAAAAACTACTGTCACGAACCAGCAACAAAAGAAACACACTGAGCATGATTTAGTGTTAAAAACTATTTTATTAATCACTACTTATGATAATACGTAAAATAAAAGTAAAAATGCTAGTATGTTAGAATTCAAAAATGTTAAACCTCGAACGTTAACCCCAAAACTAAACTCGTCGTGTGTGTGTGTGACAAAGTCCAAAACTCCCAGTTCCGGAATGGTTCTTAAAGTTCAGTTCCGCAAGCCATAAGGTGAAACATGAGCAAGGGCTTCTTCAACAACCACCGTTGTCTGAAGATAAGACGTAGACGTAGAGAAACATAGAGAGAGTAAATACGAAATCCAAATGTTCCACGATGGAACCCAAACGACACTTCAGTGTTTACTCGGTAGTGACTTCCTCACCCCGAAAAGCATCCGAATCGTGGTCGTCCACACACAAATACCTGTTTCCTTCTACAGGTCAGCAACAAAGTGAACTCCACCGGATTACTTCCAACTTCCATACATGGATTTCAGTGGCAAACACAGTTACTGTTTCTCATCCATCGATAGAGAAAACAAGCAGGCTGGTGTCTCTCTCCTTTCTCTCTCTCTCTCTTCTTCTTCTCCTTCTGACTTCTTCAACAACGTCATTACGTCCTTTATCTTCTATTGACGTAACCACGCCCCACACACACATACACACACACTCTCTATCTTAAAGGGACTTTCACTGAGTCCATAACACCTCCCACCTAAAAAAAAATTTTTCCCAAGAAAAATTCAACCACGCATACAGTTAGTAATGTTAATAATTATCATGCTACACAACTACAGACTATCAGATTAGTACAGATACATGTTTCCCATTTAACATCGGGAAAGACAATCAGCAATCACATTATCTTTGCCTTTAATGTGAGTTATCATGAGATCAAACTCTTGCAAAATTAAACTCCAGTTTAACAGCCTTCTGTTCTTGTTTTTGACTCGGCTCAGAAACACCAATGGGTTATGATCTGTATACACAGTCAATGGTTTTTGAGCGGTGCAAACATATACACTGAAATGTTGCAAGGCTAAAACAAGTGACAGTAATTCTTTCTCTATGGTGGAATAATTCTTTTGATGCTCATTAAATTTCTTTGAAAAGTAAGCTACAGGATGGTCAATATCATCAAGGTCACCCTTCTGCAACAACACAGCTCCTGCAGCTTCATCACTGGCATCTACTGCTAATGAAAATGGCTTTTCAAAGTCAGGTGTTTTGAGCACAGGATGGTAGCATAAAATGGTTTTCAGCTTCTTAAATGCTTCTTGACAAGAATCTGTCCAAACAAACTTTACTCCCTTCTTCAGAAGATTAGTTAGGGGAAGAGCAATATCAGCAAAATTTTTACAAAATTTTCGGTAATATCCAACCATTCCCAAAAATCTTCTAACAGTCCTCGTACCTGTGGGAATAGGGAACTCAGATATTGCTTGAACTTTTGCCTGAACAGGAGCTTGCTTGCCTTGACCTACAACATAACCAAGATACGTCACAGTGGCATGGCCAAATTCACTTTTAGCCAAGTTAACTGTAAGGTTAGCCTTGGAAAGTCTTTCAAACAACCTTTCTAACGCAGAGATGTGATCCTCCCATGTATCATTCCCAGTCACTAAGTCGTCAATGTAGGCATCTGTATGGTTTAACCCATGAATCACTGAATTAATCATTCTTTGAAATGTTGCCGGAGCATTTTTCATTCCAAATGGCAAAACATTGTATTCATACAATCCAGAAGGGGTTACAAAGGCTGAAATTTCCCTTCCTCTATCTGTTAATGGAACACACCAGTACCCTTTTAATAGGTCAATCTTTGTAAGAAATTTTGCCTTTCCCACTCTGTCTATGCAATCATCCACCCTAGGAATAGGGTAAGCATCTGACTTTGTTACAGCATTCACTTTCCTGTAATCTGTGCAAAATCTAACAGTTCCATCAGGTTTAGGTACAATAACACAGGGCGAACTCCAATTTGAAGTAGAATGTCTAATAATATCATTTTCCAACATGTATTTTATTTCCTGATCAACAAGTTTACTTTTTTCCACATTCATTCGATATGGGTGTTGTTTGATTGGTTTTGCATCCCCAACATCAACATCATGGGTAATTATCGATGTTCTGTTTGGAACATCTGGGAACAGATTTTTAAATTTTAAAATTAATTCTCTCATCTGTTGTTTTTGTGAAACTTGTAAATGGTCCAACTTCGTTTCAAGGTTCTCCATGATATTTTGGTTTTTTAGTTTCAATGGAACAATATTTGGTCTAAATTGGCCTTCCTCAACATCAACATCAGGCATTCTAGAAACAACCTTTACATCATCCACCAAGGCCACAACTGAATCCCTCTCATAATAAGGTTTTAACAGGTTTACATGACAGAGTTGTGTTTTCTTGCGCCTATCTGGTGTTTTGATTATATATGTTAGATCAGTCACTCGAGATTCAATAACATAGGGTCCAGAAAAACGAGATTGCAAGGGATTATTTTGGCTAGGGAAAAATACCAACACCTTTTGCCCCACTGCAAATGTCCTAGGCCGAGCATGTCTATCAAAATATGTCTTCATTCTTATCTGGCTAGTTTTCAAATTCTCTCTTGCTAGCTGGCAGACTCTTTCCAACCAAGTTTTAAATTTTTTGGACATGGGGAGGTTTCCATTTCCTCATTAACACTCCATTTTTTGACATAGTATCCAGTTGGCACTTTTTCAATCTCCTCACATGAGAGTGCTTTTTCTTTCAATTCTGTCAACTCAGGGTCCTTTGTCTGTTCCACCATAAAATCCTTCCTTGACAAAGACAAATCTTTAAATTCAGGCTCACTATAAGGATGTTGATCCTCCAGTGAAGACAGAAAAGTCTCAGATAAGGCATCATAATTTTCTTCCTGTTTAGGACTGTCACAAGGAACCACATCAGACTGCATCGGACTGTCTGTCTTGCCTAATTCTTTAGCTCTAGCTCGAGTCACCGCACATGATGGGTAAACATCTGGATCATTCTCAGAATCATCAATCCTTGGTTTGGTCGTTAACCGTACCACAGGAACAATTTCTCCATCCGCAAGGTCATTTCCCAATAACAAAGAAACTCCTTCCACTGGCAACCTAGGTCTTATCCCTATCTCGACTGGTCCTTCTACGAACTTTGACTTTAAAATCACCCTGTGTAAAGGGACAGACATGGTGTCATCTGTAACGCCTCGCGCTAGATTTACCTCACCAGTGTCACTTTCTTCACCAAAATTTAAAACACTGTCCAGCAAGAGAGATTGACTAGCCCCAGTATCTCTAAGAATTTTCACTGGCACCTGGGGTGACCCATCATTCAGTGAAACAAAACCCTCTGATACATAAGAACGGAATTCCTTCCTCACCTCCACCAACTTTTCAGCCTTTACCTCTTGCAAGGACTGATCTTTAACAGCATCTCCTAAACCTTTTTGATTTTTAATTGCCTGAAAGCAAGCATTGGGCACAGCCTTTTCTTCAAAAGGGCACAATTAGATATCACATGGCCAGGTTTCCTACAGTAATAACAAGTATGCTCAACAGGTTTCTCCAGCCCTGGCTTCTTTTCATCCTTTCCTTTTTGATTACCTCCCAATTTAATCTCCGGTTTACCTGGATTGTCCTTATAACTCTTTTGAAAGGTTTTAGGTTGTCCCCATTTAGATTTATGGGTTAAAGCATAAATGTCTGCCAACCTAGCAGTTTCTTGTAAAATTTCCACTCCCTTTTCATTTAAATATGTTGTTAATTCAGCTGGAACACATCTTTTAAAGTCTTCCACTAATATCAATTCTTTCAATTTATCATAATCCCCATCTACATTTTTAGCTATGTACCATCGTTCAAAACATATTCTCTTTCCATTGGCAAATTCCATACAAGTCTGATCTGCAGATTTCCTCAAGTCTCTGAATTTTTGTCTATAAGCTTCAGGTACCAATTCATAGGCCTTCAATATAGCTTGTTTTACCTTGGTATAATCAGCTGCATCCTCAACAGACAAAGCAGAATAAGCTTTTTGAGCTTTACCTTTAATCACACTCTGTACCATAAGAGCCCATCCTTTCCTTGGCCAGTTTGAACTCACAGCAACCTTTTCAAAATGTTGGAAATACTGATCAACCTGATCTTCCTCAAAAGGAGGGACTAATCGAACCTCCCTGCTGGCTGAAAAACCATCATCAGAATCAGATTCCGAACTCCTACGCTTCATTTGTAACTCATGCTGCCTCTGTTTTTCCTTCTCCTCTGCCTCAAACTTTAACCGAATTAGTTCCCGTTCCCGTTCAGCCTCTAACTTCATCTGAGTTATCTTTTGTTCGGCCTCTAATCTCTTTTGCTCTCGTTCAGCTTCTAATTTATTTCGCTCTCGTTCAGCCTCTATCTTTAACTGGGTTTGCTCTCGTTCAGCTTCTATCTTTGCCAGCTGCACCTGTGCCTCAGAAATTGCTATTTCACTGCCAGGAAACTGTTTTAACACTTCCTTCTCAAACACTTTCTTTTCCACATAATGGCCAGCTATCAGTCTCTGAATATCTGCCTTTCTCATAGACTGCTTTACTTCTGTAAGGTTTAACCTTGTAGCAATCTTTATAAGATCATCCTTTTTCGCCACCTCCAATCCCTTTTGGGTTGGTGACTCCAAAAATGCCTTAATATCCATTGCTGCTGGTTTCCACACACACAAGCCAATTAAAAAGAATTTATCAGACCTCCCTCAAAAATCTTTGGATTGAATCCCGAACGAATCTCGTCAATCTGGGGAACGATCCCAGATGACACTCGTTAATCTTTGGATTGGATCCCGGACGAATCTCGTTAACCTTGGGAACTATCCCGGACGAGCCCCCAATTTTGTCACGAACCAGCAACAAAAGAAACACACTGAGCATGATTTAGTGTTAAAAACTATTTTATTAATCACTACTTATGATAATACGTAAAATAAAAGTAAAAATGCTAGTATGTTAGAATTCAAAAATGTTAAACCTCGAACGTTAACCCCAAAACTAAACTCGTCGTGTGTGTGTGTGACAAAGTCCAAAACTCCCAGTTCCGGAATGGTTCTTAAAGTTCAGTTCCGCAAGCCATAAGGTGAAACATGAGCAAGGGCTTCTTCAACAACCACCGTTGTCTGAAGATAAGACGTAGACGTAGAGAAACATAGAGAGAGTAAATACGAAATCCAAATGTTCCACGATGGAACCCAAACGACACTTCAGTGTTTACTCGGTAGTGACTTCCTCACCCTGAAAAGCATCCGAATCGTGGTCGTCCACACACAAATACCTGTTTCCTTCTACAGGTCAGCAACAAAGTGAACTCCACCGGATTACTTCCAACTTCCATACATGGATTTCAGTGGCAAACACAGTTACTGTTTCTCATCCATCGATAGAGAAAACAAGCAGGCTGGTGTCTCTCTCCTTTCTCTCTCTCTCTCTCTTCTTCTTCTCCTTCTGACTTCTTCAACAACGTCATTACGTCCTTTATCTTCTATTGACGTAAGCACGCCCCACACACACATACACACACACTCTCTATCTTAAAGGGACTTTCACTGAGTCCATAACACTACCAATACTCTTTTTCAATTTTTTTTTGTATCTAACTGCTTAATGTTATTTCATTTACTTTCAGAACCAAAACCCAACCCTAATATATACTGTCAGCTTGCTGCACCAACTTTTAAAATCAGCATATTAGCAATTTCCCTGAGAGAATCAGCTATCTGTCTCAAAGCATAACTAACTGGAATGCCTCTTCCTGATACTTCACTTTTAGCCATCCATTTATAGTTCTTGCTCACTGCTGGTAATCCTGAAATTGGCAACTTTAAAATTCTACTCCTAGATTTGTTTCCTAATCTATTAAATTCATCTCAGATTACTTATTTGTTATGCAAAGTAATCAGTGCACACATACTGGATGGTAATTCTCACCAATATTCTTTGCAGCGTTATGACCCTTAGCTTTTAATCTAATAACAGCCCTAACTAGTTAGCTGTGGACGGATCCATTTTCCCATGGAGTCCTTGTTTTGCATTAGCATGCACCATTGATAATAATTACAAAATATTTACTTAAATATCCATAACTGCTTATCTACTGTCATACTCAATTTAATTTCCCAACCCATCAGCCAATTCTCTGTTGTTTAAGGCCTTAGTTTCAGATGCAAGTTTTCTTTTCTCAAACAAAATGCAAAAATTCTATTGTAGTTCAATGAAGCACCAATCAATTTTTCCCTATAAAATTGGTAATCAGGAGGCATGATGGAAAGGTTGGCTAACTAAAATGTTGAGGGTTAAAGAAGTGCATCGCTAATATGCAAGTCAGTACATATTACTGATTCTGTTAGCCTTAGCCATGATAAAAACCTTTGGAGTTTGCAATCACCTTGGGAGGTACCACAGAACTGAGCTGGTGGCTCTTCAATGTAGTAAACGTTTAATGCATGTATCTGCTTATTGTTAGGGAGGAGTCAAATATACATGACAGAAGTGGAATAAACAAGAACCAGATGTTAAAAGTAACCATGATGAGGTCATGAGGCAAATGTTAATGAGAAATAAGGAGATTACAGATGGAATGAATGGAAAGTTGGGGGGTGGGAGGGGGGGTTGGTGTGGAGATATTGGTTAAGGGCACCACATTAAAGGAAGGATGTGATAATGCTTCAGAGGGTGCAGAAAAGATTCAGAGTCTTGATGCAGAGTTTCACTCTGAAACATCAACAAGTCCTTTCCCCCCCATAGATGCTGGCTGGCCTGCTGAGTTCCTCAAGCAGACTGTTGGTTCATAAGGATGTTGCCTGGATTGGAGACTTTAGTTATCAGGGGACTCTGGATAGGCCAAGTCTGTTTTCCTTAGAGCGAAGAAGGCCGAGAGGTGACACGATCGACCTAGATAAAGTTATGAGAGGCATATATAGGGTAGATAGCCAGTGTCGGTTTCCCAAGGTAGGAGGGTCTAAAACTAGAGGGTATAGGCTTAAGGTGAGAGGAAGGAGGTTTAAAGGGGATCTGAAGGGTACATTTTCCACACAAAGTAGTTGGTATCTGGAATGAGCTGTCAGAGAAGGCAGTGGAGGCAGGAACAGTAACAACATTTAAGAGGCATCTTGACAGGTATGTGAATGAGCAGGGCATAGAGGGAAATGGAATTAATTCAGCAAAGACTTGGTGGGTTGAAGGGCCCGTTTCTATGCTGTACAATTCTATAAATCCATGGCCCTTTAGAGAGCAGTGATCACAGTAAGATTGAAAGTGAGTTAGTTCACTCTGAAATCTGGGTCTTACATTTGAATAGAGCAAACAATGGAAGCATGAAGCTTATGCTGGCTATGGCAGATTGGGAAACCGTATATGAGAGTAAACAAGCAATGTCTACTTTCAAACAATTAATATTTGGCCTACAAATAAATACATTTTTTTTCCTTTGAAGAGGAAGTGGTCCAGCTGTGGCTATCAGAAAAGCTAAAAGCAGAATTAGATCGAAGGAGAGGCTGGTAATGTTGCCAAAAAAAAGTAGTAAAATGAAGATCAATAAAATTTAAGTTCAGCAAAGGAGGAGCAAAGCATTGATAAGCAAAAGGAAAAGTAGAATATTAGAGTAGGCTGGCAAGAAACAAAATAAAACAGATTTGTAAGATCTCTAATTGAAAAGGAAAAGTCTAGCCAGATGGGTCCCTTACTGACCAATAGAACACTACAGCACAGGAAACAGGCCATTCGGCCCTTCTAGTCTGTGCCGAAACTTTATTCCACTAGTCCTATTGGCCTGCACCCAGTCCATAACCCTCCAGACCTCTCCCGTCCATGTATCTATCCAATTTATTCTTAAAACTTAAGAGTGAGCCCGCATTTACCACGTCAGATGGCAGCCCATTCCACACTCCCACCACTCTCTGAGTGAAGAAGTTCCCCCTAATGTTCCCCCTTTCACTCTAAAGCCATGTCCTCTCGTACTTATCTCACCTAATCTAGGTGGAAAGAGCCTACTCGCATTTACTCTGTCTATACCCCTCATAATTTTGTAAACCTGTATCAAATCTCCCCTCATTCTTCTGCGCTCCAAGGAATAAAGTCCTAAACTGTTCAATCGTTCCCTGTAACTCAACTCCTGAAGACCCGGCAACATTCTAGTAAGTCTCCTCTGCACTCTTTCAATCTTACTAACATCCTTCCTATAGTTAGGTGACCAGAACTGCACACAATACTCCAAATTTGGCCTCATGAATGTCTTATACAAGATAGGGAAAATTAGAGGTTCATAAAAGCAAAAGGAGATACAGAACAGAAACAGACTCTTTGCCCCATCGAATCCAAAATAACCATCAACCACTCATTTACACTGATCCTACATTAGTCCCATATTCCCATCAACTCCTCAGAGATTCTACCACTCACGTAATTACTCGAGACAATTTACAGTGGCCAATTAATCTATCAACTATTAGGGAATAAGGAAATGGCAAGGAAATTAAACATTTTTTTTGTTCGACTTCACACAAAACACCAAAAATCTCCTGAAAATAGTGGAGGACATAAAGTGCAGAGAATAAATGCTTACAGATATCAACATTAGTTTAAAAAAAACTAGTAATGGAGAAACTATTGGATGAAAGGCAATAGCGCCCAGAACCTAAATAGCCTGCATCTTATTGTTTTGAAGGAAGTGACTATAAAGAAAATGGATGCACTGGTTGTCCTCTTGCAAAACTCCATAGATTCTAGGATGGCATTCACAGATTACAACGCAACAAATGTAAAACCACTGCATAAGAAAGGTAGGAGGGAAAGAGGAAGTAGGGAACTATTGACCTGTTAGCCTGACATGAACAGTAGGGAAATTAAGTCATAGAGAGAGATACAGCACGATACAGGCCCTTCGACGGACTGAGTTAGCACAGACCAAGCACACATCCCAATGCTGGAATACTTTAAGGACAGCACTTGCAAAATAATAGGTATGAGCAGAATTGGTATGTATTTATTGAAGCTGGCATCCAGGCTCCCGTACTTAAGCCTATATTGTAAACATAAATATATTTTGTTCTCTCTGTTGATATTTTCTGAGAAATCACTTCAATTTCTTAACTACAAAGGAAATGCAGTGCAGGTGTTTGATAATAAAGGAGGATACTAGTGTGGAGAATAAACCATGGTACAGACCAGAAGAGCCAATTTATTGTTAATTGCATGCAAAAGCACAGCACCAAACAGCATTTGATGGTAACAGCTATTGAATTATTGGATGAGTAATCAGAACGACCAATCTAGAGAAACAAGTCTGAATCTGCGGGATTTGTATTTAAGTGATTACAAACATTTGAAATGAAACAGGTGGACTACCACTGTTATGACCTTTTCAAGCTAATTTATATAATTATTTAAATCCCAGGCTGTCATGTCAGCTGCCCACATGACTCCAGATTTAATACCAGACAGACTTAATCGCCCTCTGCAATGCTCATGGGCAATAAGGAATAAACATAACAGGTGAAAGTAAGCCAGCATGGCAGGCTGGTAAGAAATGGCAAAACTTGCAGTGCAACTGTACCAATAAGAAGTTTAAGTTATATTTATCCAGGGTTGAAGGGTCAGTGGTGGTCTTACCAATTATGTCCACATCCAACTAAAGGATTAAAAGAAAAAGGCATTCAGACTGAATCATTGAAATCTATATTCCATTTCTTTTATTGTAGTAAACATCCAGCTAAACACCACAAGCCCAAAGGTAGAATATTTTAAACCTTGTAGACAAGACCTTACATACCATGGTCTATACTAGACTGATTACTCAAGAGGCCAAACCCAGGATTCAACACACAGTGATTAACAGAAAAATAGAGGCTAAAAGTTTGAAGTGAAGACAGAAATAGCAACACATGAAGACAGATCCCCCTTGAGCATGCTTGAGTAGGTTCTGCCATTTCAATGCAGAGAACGCTGCATTTCAAATGATGTTTAAGCCGAAGTCCATCTGCATTTTGAGGTGGAATTTAGAGACCTTGACACTTATTTAAAAACAGGTGAAAGTTCTCCAAGCCAACATTCTTCTCTTCCACACCTTGAAAAAGACAGATCATTTGCCATATGTGGTATCTTGTTACGCTTAAATGGGCTACCATGTTTACTGAGAAAAGGGACTGTTAAAATTATCAAGCTGTGAAGTGCTTTGGACAATGCAAGGACAAAAAGAGTGCCCAAATGTAAACATCATTCTGCCAAACAACATGACAGAAATTCAGAAATAAAGAGAAATAATTCAACTACAATACATGGAAATCCTGGAAAGATTATAGGACCAGATAATAAGGTTAGGAAACAGTGTACGCAGAGGCAGAGTATTATGCAGAGGAAATGTACACTGGCTAACCATAAAAGTCAAAATATTCTGACCCTACACGGCAAGGATATAGGAGCAGTTTTCAGCTTGGTCTGCTGTATACGTGATTGAAATAAAGAGAATGCAATTACAATTTTGCAGAAGGATTATATTTGCATTGCAAACAGCAGATGTAATTTAATCCTATCAAATGCAAAATATTGATCAGTGGAAGAAAACATGGGCAGCAGGTATTTAACAGGAGCAATAGAGTATTGAGAAAAAGTAGAGAAGCAATTAAAAGGCAAATACAATTCCTCAGTAGATGATTGGGTTGGGGATTGGGTTGAGTTTCTCCCCACCACCCAAATTATTATTTTTTTGGGATCTGGGCATTGCTGGCATCCCAGCATTTATTGCCCATTTTAAGTTAATGGAGGTAAGCCACCGTTGCCTTGAACCACTGCAAACTTCTGATAAAGCTACTACAAGTGCTGTTGGTGAGAGAGTTCCAGGACATAGATAACAGTTCCCTTATACAATTAGATGGACTATGACTTCACGATCTACCTTGTTGTGACTTTGCACCTTATTGCACTGCACTTTCTCTGTAGTTGTGACACTTTACTCTGTACTGTTATTGTTTTTAACCTGTACTACATCAATGCACTCTGTACTAACTCAATGTAACTGCACTGATGTGATGAAATGATCTGTATGGATGGCATGCAAAACAAAGTTTTTCACTGTACCTCGATACAAGTGACAATAATAAACCAATACAGCAATGATGAAGGAATAGCAGTATATTGTACGCCTATGTTTTAGGTAGTAGATTGGGTACCATTCAAGCAGGCTGCTTCCCACAGCACTCCCCCCCCACCCACCTGACCCCACCCAGTCTTGTGTCCAGCTTGTGTGCTATAGGAGCTACATTCAATCCAAGCAGGTAGACAGTATCCCATCACACTCCTGATTTGTGCCTTGCAGATGATGGAAAGCCTTTGGTGTGCCAGGAGGCAAGTCTCCTGCCGCAGGATATCCAGCCTCTGACCTGCTTGTGAAGCCACAGTATTTATGAAGCTGATCCAGTTGAACTTCTGGTCAATGGTGAAGCTCAGGATGTTGATGGCAATGGTAATAATATTGAAAATCATGGGTGGGTGATTGAACTCTTTCTTGTTGAAGTTGGTCATTGCCTGGCACTTTTGTCACGGGAGTGCTACATGTCAACTGACAGCCCATGCCTGAATGTTGTCTCAGTCCTGCTGTATGCAGGCACAGGATGCTTCACCTGCTGAATAATTGTAGATGGAATTAAACATTCATTAGTGAATATCCTTACTTCTGACCATACGATAGAAGGCAGGCCACTAATGAAACAGTTGAACTTGTTTATGTACAGATCATTTCCCTGTGCAGGTCCGGCAGTGTTGTGGTCAATCATCCAAGCACCTCAAACATCTTTTTTTGTGCAAGATATTCGAGGGTTTTCCCTTCAATGACTGCCTTGAGGAAGCATTCATCAGTCTTCAATCTGAACACTGTTTGCAACCCTGAGAGCCATGAAAAGGAAGAAACTGCTATTCTACACCACTTTTTATACAGAATAACCAAAACATTTTTCTGAAATGTGGTCCCTGTTGTTAATGCAGACAATATGACAGCTGATTTGCACATTGTAAACTCCCACAAACAGCATTATCATTTGATAATTTACTTTAACGTGATGTTGGCCAAGGGTTAAATAGACATCACATCCACCGGGAAAGTGTAAAGAAACAAGAATGATCCAATATATAAAAGGGAAAGATTGAAGAATTTCAGGCTCCAGAGCCCAGAGAAAAGGTGCTATGAGGAAATTCTAAGAGATTAATTGCTACAATGAAAAACTTTGTTTTGCGTGCCATCCATACAGATCATTTCATCACATCAGTGCATTGAGGTAGTACAAGGGAAAAACAACAGAATGCAGAATGAAGTGTTACAGTTACAGAGAAAGTGTAGTGCAGGCAGACAATAAGGTGCAAGGCCATAACAAGGTAGATTGTGAGGTCAAGAGTCCATCTTATCATACTAGGGGACCATAAAATAGTCTTATAACAGGTGGATTAAAAACTGTCCTTGAGCCTGGTGGTATGTGCTTTCAGGCTTTTGTATCTTTTTTTTGTATTTCAGGCTTTTGGTCTATTATTCTCTGCTTTCTTATTAATTACTGTTTACAGGGTCAAACCAATCTCAAATCAAGCTCATACAAGTTGCTTTTAAACATGATATTTATAGCACTTTTGAAATTTGCTTTGTATAGTGCAGGCAAATGGGATTCACATAGATGGTCAAAAAGATCTGCATGGACACGATGGGCCGAAGGGCTAATTTCTTTTCTGAATTGCTGTGTGACTCAATGATGTGATATAAGTTTCTACTTTTCTACTCTTCACAGAGCTCTATGCTTTAGCCAGAAGCTCAGGATTATAATGTGCCATTAGGAGCTGCTGGATAACAATAAAATCTCTAAAGCAGCTTACTAAAGATAATTTTCCCCTCCTAAAAGAAACATAAATCAGCAGAGCTAATTTCTTTACTCATTCACACAAGTGCATTCAGTCATTCCTAAATACCACGTGACTACCATTGCCACTCCATTCACAGGAAGGTTTGTTCAGCTGCTTCCCAACCAAGAACACAACCGCATTCAGCTATTATCTATAGTCAAGCTTAAAATCACCAAATTTATTTCCAATCCATTTTTCAAGCAAGCTCAAGTTATGTCCCAAAGCTATATTTGTTGGGGATTTGATCCTTATTGTGAAGAATAGCATCTTTTAATCTTTGTGAGAAGTATTATATGGTCTCAATTTAAAATTACAGTGATGACAGACTCTGACATTCAAATTACCTCAGCACAGTGCAAGTGCTACAGTGTGTTCACACAATAAGACTTTAAAAATCTAGACATGTTACACAGTAATCATAGTAATAAAGTCACACTTAAAGAATGTATAGTCCCCATGATCTTTATCAGAATTGATATGACATTGGAAGAGTGATAATACAAGACGATATTATGACTCAGACATAATTAATTATTTTACAGGTGCTTCGCCTCAATAAGGAAACTAAACATGTCACTTAGTGAAATACAGTGACAAAGTCCACCATAAACTTATTTACCCAAATGGCTTTTGAGAAAGTAATCTTCCACAACTTTCTAACAACAATGAGAACCTTGCATTACGAACTGTCACATCTCATTCAATTGCGGCCGCCAGTTGTTTAAAGTGTCACTTATTTATTCTGACGTATTGCACTTTGGACAAATCATCCCTTGTGCTTTAAACAAGCCTGTTTATATAAAAGAAATAACATTTTTCCTTAAGATTCCTCTGCCCTGTAGTTCAGAGAGCACAAAGTTCAGGGATGTGTATGTGAAAAAGGCAAATACAAATAAGACATATGACCCACTTCCCATCCAGAAATATAAACAAGCAACCTCCAGCTCCAAGCAGAAATAAAACACTTACCACCTTCTCAGCTTCCTCTGTGATTACTGCAAATAGCCTCAGCCATTTAAATATGAGAGAATTCTTTTCAACAAGAGAGAATGCTTTCATTTAGACGCATGTATTTGAATAAAACCCATCAGAAAGTTATTTAAATCTCCAAGTGAGGAGTGAACAGCAACGCCTTTGTCTGCCCCACACCCGCCATGATCAACAACACCAAACTCCCACAGAAGGGGCCCCCACCAACACCAGGCGACACCGCCGCTCCCGCGAGGGCCGCTGGGACTTGTAGTTGCTGACCCCGAGGGTCCCGCCGTGTGACTCGCGCAAGTCGGGTCAAGGAGGGACTACAGCCCCCGCCGTGCCTTGCGCCGGCCGGCGCCTGCGTAGCCCGCCCGATGGCAGCTCACTTCCTTTTGAACTCTGGCTTCCTGGAGCTTCTCATGGAGACTGTGCTTGGTGTGTGAGGGGAGGATGAAGCTGGTGAGGAATCGGGGCTGTTTCTGCTTTTACCTGTTCAAAGTGGCTATAGACTGCTTATGGAGGTGCATAAAGTCAATAGGGGCACATATTGACCCTATTGCTATGACCCTATTTGTTGCCTCAGATTCCAGCATGGTATTGGTTTATTACTGTCACCTGTACCGAGGCACAGTGAAAAACTTGTCTTGCACACCGATCGTACAGATCAGTTCATTACACAGTGCAGTTACATTGAGTTAGTACAGAGTGCATTGAGGTAGTACAGGTAAAAACAATAACAGTACAGAGTAAAGTGTCACAGCTACGGAGGAAGTGCAGTGCAATAAGGTGCAAGGTCACAACAGGGTAGGTCATGAGGTCATAGTCCATCTCATCGTATAAAGGAACCGTTCAATAATCTTATCACAGTGGGGTAGAAGCTGTCCTTAAGTCTGGTGGTACGTGCCTTCAGGCTCCTGTATCATCTACCTGATGGAAGAAGAGAGAATGTCCCGGGCGGGAGGGGTCTTTGGTTATGCTGGCTGCTTCACCAAGACAACGAGAGGTAAAGACAAGAGTCCAGGAGGGGAGGCTGGTGTCCATGATGCGCTGAGCTGTGTCTACAACGCTCATCGACAGTCTCTTGTGTCATCAATGCACACAGTCTGTTTCCCAGGGTTGGAGAATCAAGAACTGGAGGGCATGGGTATAAGTTGAGAGGGAAGAGATTTAATAGGAACTTGAGGGGCAACTTTTTTACCCAGAGGATAAGATTTCTTTATTGGTCACATATACATCGAAACACACGGTGAAATGCAGCTTTTGCGTAGAGTGTTCTGGGGGCAGCCCGCAAGTGTTGCCGCACTTCCTGCGCCAACGTAGGCATGCCCACAACTTCCTAACCCGTACATCTTTGGAATGTGGGAGGAAACCGGAGCACCCGGAGGAAACCCACGCAGACACGGGAAGACTGTACAAACTCCTCACAGACGGTGGCCGGAATTGAACCCGGGTCGCTGGCGCTGTAGAGCGTTACGCTAACCGTATATGGAATGAGCTGCTGGAGGAAGTGGTTGAGGCAGGTATGTTAACAACATTTAAAAGGCACTTGGGCGGGTACGTGGATAGGAAGGTTTTAGAGGGATGTGGGTAAACGGGGACACAAGAGACTGCAGATGCTGGAATCTGGAGCAACAAACAATCTGCTGGAAGAAAGCTGGTCAAACAGCAACTGTAGGAGGAAAGGAATTGTCGACGTTTCAGGATTGATGCAAACAAATGGGACTAGCTTAGATGGGAATCTTGGTCGGCATGGACAAGTTGCCCCAAAGGGCCTTTTCCATGCTGTATGACTCTGTGGTTGGGAAGTGAGAATAAATTGGTTTATTATTGTCACATGTACCAAGGTACAGTGAAAAACTGTTTTGCATGCAGATCATTTCATCATATCAGTACGTTGAGGTAGTATAGAGGGAAAAGCAATAACAGAATGCAGGATATAGTGTAGGCAGACAAAAAGGTGCAAGGGTAATGACGAGGTAGATTGCGAGGTCAAGAGTCCATCTTGTCATACAAAAGGGTCCATTCAATAGTCTTATAACAGTGGGTTAGAAGCTATCCTTGAGTCTGGTGATGCGTGCTTTTGTATTTTCTGTGGTTTTTGTGATGTGCTGAGCTGCATCCACAACTCTCTGCAGTTTCTTGCGGTCTCAGGCAGAGCAGTTGCCATTCCAAGCTGTGATGCATCTGGATAGGATGCTTTCTGTGGTGCATCTATAAAATCAGAATCAGGTTTGTTATCACTGACGTATGTCATAAAATTACAGTACAATACATAAAAATTACTATAAGTTACTTAAATAAATAAATATTGCAAAAGAGGAATAACGAGGTAGGGTTCATGGACCGTTCAGAAATCTGATGGCAGAGGGGAAGAAGCTGTTGCTGAAACAATGAGTTTGGGTCTTCAGGCTCATGTACCTCCTCCCCGATGGTAGTAACATGAAGAGGGCATGTTCTGGGTGGTGAGGGTCCTTAATGACGGATGCTGCTTTCTTGAGGCACCGTCTCTTGAAGACGTCCTCAGTGGTGGGGAGGGTTGTGCCGTGATGGAGCTGGCTGAATCTACAACCTTCTACAGCCTCTTATGATTCTATGCACTGGAGCCTCCGTACTAGGCTGTGATGCAACCAGTTTGAATGTCCTCCATCGAACATCTATAGAATTTTGCAAGAGTCTTTGGTAACATACCAAATCTCCTCAAACTCCTAATGAAGTAGAGCCGCTGGCATGCCTTCTTTGTGATTGCATCAATGTGTTGGGCCTAGGATAGATCCTCCAAGATGTTGACACCCAGGAACTTGAAGCTGCTCACCCTCCCCACTGCTGACCCCTCAATGAGGACTGGTGTGTGTTCTCCCGACTTCCCTTCCTGAGTCCACAATCAATTCCTTGCTCTTGCTTTCATTGAGTGTGAGGTTGTTGTTGCAACACCACTAAACCAGCTGATCTATCTCACTCCTGTACTCCTCCTCGTTGCTATCTGAGATTCTGCCAACAACAGTGGTATCATCGGCGAATTTCTAGATGGTATTTGAGCTGTGCCTAGCCACACAGTGATGAGTGTAGAGACAGTAGAGCAGTGGGCTAAGCACACTTCCTTGAGGTGCGCCTGTGTTGATTGTAAGCAAGGATGAGATGTTACTAACGATGAGGAAGTCGAGGATACAGTTGCAGAGGGAGTACGGAGGCCCAGGTTTTGAAGCTTGTTGATTAGTACTGAGGGGATGATGGTGTTGAATACAGAGCTGTAATCGATAAGCAGCAGCCTGACTTATGTTTTGCTGTTGTCCAGGTGCTCCAAAGCCAAGTGGAGAGCCAATGAGATTGCGTCCACTGTAGACCTGTTGTGGCAGTAGGCAAATTGCAGTGGGTCCAGGTCCTTGCTCAGGCAGGAGTTTTCTAGCCATGGCTAGCCTCTCAAAGCACTTCATCACAAAAGCGGGGAAGTGACAAATTTCATTTGCCTCCTGAGGTTGTAATTTCGCCTCGCTTTCCTGGCTTGGGATGGAAGAGTTTTGTTTTAGAGTAACCCCTAAGTGGTTTGGTTCATGCAGAAAATCAATCTAACCCATGGCAGAGGAGTTACATCTAAATGTGGCTTAACAGTGCAAGGGGAAAGGATTCTTTCGTTAACATCTGAATGAGCACCTGAGAAGATCTGTAGAGTCAAAGGCTACGCGAAATCTAGACTACTGTTCCAGTGCAGTACTGAGGGAATGGAAGCCACCCGTCAGATGAATTGTTAGGTGGATCCCACAGCACTGATATAGAAAGGAGCAGGGAAGTTCTCTCCAATGGTCCTGGAGCAATACTTATCCCTCAACCAACGTCAACTAAAAACAAATGATGTAGTCATTGTTATGTTGCTGCTTGTGAGATCCCCAGATTCTGCCAGAGCTTTATGGGGTAATTGGTAATCGTTTATTGTTGTCACAGTGAAAAGCTTTTGTTTGCATACCATCCAGACAGATCTATCCATACATGAATAAGATCTTTCCATACATCAGTGAGTGGGTCACTTGGATTGTTGTAGGTTCCTTCTGCTTTTTGGACTTGGTATCTATTACATGCTCATCAGAGTGCTTAGTGTCCTCCTGGATGATATTTCTCTGCCAGTTTGAGTAGTCTTGGGCAGGGATGCTTCTGAATCTGGAAAGATGATTTTTTTTTCAAGGACCTATGGATGATGTTTTTGAAGCTTTTGTTACTGCTGCCCTGGAAACCATTTGCTTTTGGGAGTCTGGTGCTACTCGTGTGGACAGTGTGGCCTTCTCTTTGGTCCTTGTTGATCCTAATTACAACCTCAGTATTGGGGATGATGGTCAGGGAGAGGATTCCGACAGTGGATAGAGGTGGTGATGAAGGGCAGCAGATTGGACTGCTGCCTCATGGCTCCAGTGACCTGGGTTCAATCTTGATCTCCATGTATGGAGTGTGCATGTTCTTCCTGTGCCCAACCTGGTGTTCTAGTTTCTTCACAGATCCCAAAGACAGGTTGATTGATAGCTTAATTGGCCACTGTACATTATTCCTTACTGTGGTTTGGTGGTAGGAGAATCAGGGTGGAGACGTTCAGCATGTAAAGCAGAATAGGTTACAGAGAAATAAGTAGGGGAATTGAATTGATGGGATTGCTCTGAGAGCTGGCATATACTAATAAGACCCATCTGGAATATTGCATGCAGGTCTGCTCTCCCTGCCTAAGAGAGGAGATGTATGCAATAGAGGGAGGGCTGTGAGCATTCCCCATAGGGTGGCAGATTTATCTTCTGAAGAGAGGTTAAGCAGCCTACTCCCAAACTCTCTAAAGCCGAAGAGGTGATCTCATTGAAATGTACAACATTTTTAAGGGATTTGCAGGGTAGATCCAGAGTTTTCTCTTGTTTGATCCAGAACTGGGGTCACAGTTTCAAAGTAAGTTGTCAGCCATTTAGGAGATCTTTAGAATTCTCTACCCAAGATGGAGGTGGAGGTTCAGTTCCTGGATATGTATAGACTTTTAGATATAAATATAGTGCAGGATATGAAGTTAGTGCAGGAAAGGGGCACTGAGGTAAAGGAGAAACCACTTACTGAATGGCAGAGAAGGAACAATAGGCTGAATAACCCACTTCTCCTTCTAGTTCTTACGTTTATATCAATAGGCTGGAATTTATGTTGGGTGGAGTTTGGGAGGCCAGTTTACACCTCAATCAGAAAGAGCTCTCGGAGATGTTTTGGAGCCACTGGCTGGAGCAAAATAGGATGATTTTGATTTAAATGCAGCAAACTCTTAGGCTGGTATCAGGAAGTACAACAGCAGCTGTGGAAACCAGGGTGATATTAGCAAAGCTAAGCTGCATTTGACCAGGTGATTATGTAATGAGCAGAGGCAGCACAGTTGAGATCTAAGGCTGGTGATCTAATGCCTGGACTAAACATTGCAGAGACTAAAGTTCAAATCCCACCATGGCAGCAGTGGAATTCCAGTTCAGTTCATGATCTGGATTTCTGTTTTTTTGAAAGAAACTAGCCATTACTTCTAATAACCACAAAACTATTGGCTTGTCATAAATAGCCACTTGCTTCATTGATGCCCATCCAGAGAGGAAATCTGCCATCTTTTCCCTGTTTGTCCAGAACATCAATATGATTGACATTGTGGCAACTCACCGTTTAGTAGGGCGAACCGGCTTGGCAGTCGGGTCGCGCGGCGTCGGAACGACGAGGCCCAAGATGGCGACGGGCCTCGTCTTTCCGAGCGATGGGGAGAACCAGCGCGCGGGAAAGTCTTGATGACGTAATACTTACGTCATTGCCGATTTCATTGGGCGGGAACAGTCTCCCTTAAAGGGCCCGCGCAAGGCGGGAAAATAAACCAGTGCTTGTTTGGCAATCCTCCGACTAGTGTCTTGTTTTATTCCGCGGTAGCAACCGCTACATTGGTGACCCCGACGGTCCAAACGGCTTTTGGACCCGCGCAATGGACGACAGCGCAGCAGCCAACGCAGTGGCCCTCAAGCTGCCCACCTTTTGGACACTTCGGCCCAGCGTCTGGTTTGACCAGGCCGAAGCGCAATTCCACCTTCGGCAGATCACCTCCGACTCCACGAAGCACTACCATGTGGTTAGCTCTCTGGACCAAGAGAGAGCTGCCCAGGTTGGAGACTTCATCCAGTCGCCTCCAGAGGAAGATAAGTACCTGGCTTTCAAAGACCTTTTGATCAGGACCTTCGACCTCTCCCGTTGTGAGCGCGCCGCCCGCCTGCTTCATCTGGATGGCCTGGGGGACAGATCCCCATCCGCCCTAATGAATGAGATGCTGGCATTGGCCGAGGGACACAAGCCATGCCTGATGTTCGAACAGGCCTTCCTCGAACAGCTCCCCGATGACATCCACTTGTTGTTAGCTGACGCCGACTTCAGCAACCCCCGTGAGGTGGCCGCCCGGGCAGATGTCCTGTGGAGGGCCAAGCGCGAGAGCGGCTCATCCGTCAGTCAAATCACCAGGCCACGAGCCCAACGCCCGCCTCGCCCGGCCCCAGCAACCGAGTAGCCACACCCCAGGAACGCAGACAACGACACGGGTGACCAGCTGTGCTTCTACCATCAGAGGTGGGGTGCGGAGGCCCGTCGATGCTGCCCACCCTGCAAGTTTCAGGGAAACGCCAGGGCCAGCCGCCGCTGATGGCTACGGCGGCTGGCCGCTGACAGAGCCTCCTCTTCGTTCAGGACAAGAAATCTGGACGGCGCTTCCTCGCTGATACTGGAGCGGAGGTCAGTATTTTGCCCCCGACCGGCCGCGACACTCGTGCCAGGCTACCAGGTCCTCTACTCAATGCCGCCAACGGTACAATGATACGGTCTTTCGGCACCCGTACACTTCAATTACAATTTGGCGGCAGCCATTTTATCTGGACCTTTACCCTTGCCACTGTCGCCCGACCACTCCTAGGAGCCAATTTCCTTCGGGCCCACAACCTGTTAGTCGACCTGCGAAGGAAGCGGTTAGTCCACTCTAGCACTCTCCAGACCTATCCCCTGGGAGAAATCACCCCACCAGCCCCGTGATTTCGCCAAGCTCCTAGCCGAATTCCCATCAATTTTGGCACCTTCGTTTACAAATTCTAGGCCCAAACACGGGGTACGACACCACATCATTACTACAGGGCCACCCCTTCATGCCCGAGCACGACGATTACCTCCAGACAAGCTCCGCCTGGCAAAGGAAGAGTTCCGTCACATGGAGGAGCTGGGGATTGTTTGCAGGTCAGACAGCCCCTGGGCCTCCCCCCTGCACATGGTCCCCAAAGCCACCGGAGGGTGGAGGCCCTGCGGCGACTACCGCAGGCTGAATGACGCCACCACCCCGGACCGCTATCCCATCCCTCACATCCAGGACTTCGCAGCGAACTTACACGGGGCCCGCATCTTTTCCAAAGTGGACCTCGTTAGGGGATACCACCAAATCCCGGTCCATCTGGATGACGTCCCCAAAACTGCGATTATCACCCCATTCGGCCTGTTCGAATTCCTTCGGATGCCGTTGGGCCTTAAGAACGCCGCGCAGACCTTCCAGCGGCTGATGAACCCGGTAGGCCGAGACCTGGACTTCGTGTTCATTTACTTAGACGACATACTGATCACCAGCCATAACCGCCAGGAACACCTTTCCCACCTCTGCCAGCTGTATTCCCGCCTCCGCGATTTCGGCCTCACGATCAACCCATCCAAGTGCCAATTCGGACTTGACTCTATCGATTTCCTCGGCCACAAAATCACCAGCGACGGGGCAACACCTCTACCCGCCAAGGTGGACGCTATCCGCCATTTTGCCCGCCCCGACACAGTCAAAGGCCTACAGGAATTCCTTGGGATGGTCAACTTTTACCATTGGTTCATCCCTGCAGCAGCCCGTATCATACGCCCTCTGTTCTCGCTGCTGGCTGGTAAGGGCAAGGACATCACCTGGACTGACGAGGCTGCAGCTGCTTTCGTTAAGGCCAAAGACGCTCTGGCAGATGCCACGATGCTTGTACACCCTAGGACTGACGTCCCGACTGCCCTCACGGTAGACGCGTCCAACACCGCGGTGGGTGGGGTACTGGAACAGCTACTCGAAGGCCGCTGGCAACCCTTGGCATGTTTCAGCAAGCACCTTAGACCGCCCGAACTGAAGTACAGCGCTTTTGATCAGGAACTTCTAGCACTGTATCTGGCGGTCCGGCATTTCCGATACTTTCTAGAAGGCAGGCCTTTCACCGCTTTCACCGATCATAAGCCTCTGTCCTTTGCCTTCTCCAAAGTCTCTGATCCCTGGTCAGCTCGTCAGCAGAGACATTTATCCTACATTTCCGAATTCACAACTGACATCCAACATGTCTCCGGAAAGGATAATGTCGTTGCTGATGCACTTTCCAGACCAACCATCCACAACCTATCCTTGGGTGTCGACTACACTGCCCTAGCTGACGCACAGCAAGCCGACGACAAACTGCCCAGCTACAGAACCGCAGTCTCGGGTCTGCAGCTCCGAGATTTCTTGGTTGGTCCAGGTCAGCGGACCCTACTTTGCGACGTTGCGACTGGTCAGCCCCGCCCTATAGTCCCTGCAGCCTGGCGGAGACGCGTTTTTGACTCGGTACATGGGTTGGCGCACCCGTCCATCAGATCTACCGTCTGACTCGTCGCCAGCAAGTTTGTCTGGCATGGCCTGTGCAAACAGGTCAGTGAGTGGGCCAGGACTTGTCCGCACTGCCAGACGTCAAAAATCCAGCGACACACCAAGGTCCCACCACAGCAGTTCGAGCCTACCCGTAGGAGGTTCGACCACATACACGTCGACCTTGTGGGCCCTCTGCCGGTTTCAAGAGGAGCCCGGTACCTCCTTACCATCGTGGACCGGTTCACGAGGTGGCCTGAGGCAACCCCCCTGACTGACATCACAACTGATTCCTGCGCCCGGGCGCTGCTCACGACTTGGGTCTCACGTTTTGGTGTTCCGGCCCACATCACTTCAGACAGAGGCACCCAATTCACTTCCAGTCTCTGGGCTGCATTAGCAAACCTGCTAGGGACGCAGCTGCACACCACCACGGCCTACCATCCTCAATCAAACGGGTTGGTGGAACGTTTTCACCGCCATCTAAAATCAGCCTTGATGGCCCGCCTGAAGGGTCCTAACTGGGTTGACGAGCTGCCTTGGGTCCTGCTTGGCATACGCACTGCCCCCAAAGAAGACCTCTACACTTCGTCAGCTGAGCTTGTGTACGGGGCGCCCCTAGTTGTCCCCGGGGATTTCATACCTGCCCTTCGGGACCAAGGGGAATAACCCCCAGCAGTCCTGCAAAGACTGCGCGAGAAGCTTGGCAACTTGGCCCCGATTCCCACCTCACGGCACGGTCAAGCCCCATCCTGCCAGCCCAAGGAACTACGGGACTGTAAGTTTGTTTTCGTTCGCAGGGGCACACCTCAGGCGCCATTGCAACGACCATATGAGGGACCGTTCCGAGTCATACGGAATAACGGATCCACCTTTATTTTGGACATTGGAGGCAGGGAACAGGTTTTCACGGCGGACCGCCTCAAACCGGCCCATTTGGATCTGCAACAACCTGTTGAGGTTGCAACGCCGCGACGCAGAGGCCGGCCCCCTAAGCGGCAGCTGGCACAGCCCATGGACCTTGGGGACTGTATCGCTGGTTCTGGGGGGGAGTAGTGTGGCAACTCACCGTTTAGTCGGGTGAACCGGCTCGGCAGTCGGGTCGCGCGGCGTCGGAGTGACGAGGCCCAAGATGGCGGCGGGCCTCGTCTTTCCGAGCGACAGGGAGAACCCGCGCGCGGGAAAGTCTTGATGACATAATACTTACGTCATTGCTGGTTTCATTGGGCGGGAACAATCTCCCTTAAAGGGCCCGCGCAAGGCGGGAAAATAAACCAGTTCTTGTTTGGCAATCCTCCGACTAGCGTCTTGTTTTATTCCGCGGTAGCAACCGCTACAACATGTTAATTCCCTCTGAATGGGGCCTGGAAAGTAACCTGATTCAATTGGGAATGGGCATTTGGAATTGGAATTGGTTTATTATTGAAACGTGTACTGAGATACAGTGAAAAACTTTTAGTTTGTGTGTCTTCCAGGCAGACCATGCCATATGTAAGTGCATTAAGGTAGTAAAAAGAAAACAGAATGCAGAATGTGGTGTAGCAGCTACAGAGAAAGTGTAGTGCAGCTAAACATGAAAGTGCAAGGGCCATGACGTGGTAGATTGAGAGATCAAGAAGTCATCTCTAGCATATGAGAGGTCCATTGAAGAGTCTGATAACAGTGAGATAGAAGCTGTCCTTGAGTGTAGTGGTATGTGCTTTCATGTTTTGTATCTTCTGTCCGACAGGAGAGGGGAGAAGAGAGAATGACTGGGGTGTGAGGGAGCCTTGACTATGTTGGCTGCTGTCCAGAGACAGCGGGAAATATAGACAGAGACAACAGAGGGGAGGCTGGTTTGTGTGATGGACTGGGCTGTGTCCACAACTCTGCAATTTCTTGCGATCTTGAGCAGAGCAGTTGCCACACCAAGCTGTGATGCATCTGGAAAAGATGCTTTCTATGGTGCATCTGTAAAAAAAACTGGTAAGAGGCAACGTGGGCATGCTGAATTTGCTTAGCCTTCTAAGGAAGTAGAGGCGTTGGTGTGCTTTTTGGCCAAGGTGTCAACATGGCTGAACCAGGACAAATTGGTGATACTTACACCTAAGAACTTGAAATTCTCAACTATTTCCTCAGCACCATTGATACAGACAGCGGCATGTACTCTTGTCCCTTATCCTGAAGTTAATGACCAGCTCCTTCGTTTTGCTGACTTGAGGGGGATGTTATTGCCATGAAAACGTACCACTGAGCTTTCTATCTCCTTCTTATACTCCGTCTCGTTGTTGTGTGAAATCTGGCCCATTATGGTGGTGTCATCTGCAAAACTGTAAATGCTGGCCTGGTCAGCAAAACTCAGATCTTTTCAAAAATGAAAGATTAAATAAATAATGTCACATGGGCATGGCATTCACATAAAGATTTTAAAAATGGAAACTGGAAACAACAGGTTGGCCTGGGAACAATTGGAGGAGATGGTCTTGACTTCCTGGTTCACTGTCCTCCATACCTACATTTAGTATTGACCAGGAAATCTAATATGAACTCAAAAGGAAATGCATTTCTTTCAGACGTTCTGACATAATGTAGAAATTTCAGCCCCACATAATCCTACGGTTTGTCAAGATTCACAGCATCCTTATTACAACCTATTTTCATTCCTTAAGTATATTTCAAAGTGCAGGTGATTTTCTATTGCTATAATAGTGTGCTCATTCCATTGTGTTAACTTAGCTTTTTAGAGTTTTAGAGTTTGCTTGTTGTCCTTTCCAGTGGAATATTTGATGAATGAGATTCCTATTTCCATTGGAATTTTTTTTTTGAAAACAGGTAGTGCCAGGGTTGTAGCTCGTAGTATTAGACTTGGTGAGTGTACAATTCTCACACACATCTATGGAAGAACAATACTTGCTGTGAATCATGTGAATAATGGGAAAATTATGCCTTTCCAGTATGAAATCGAGTACATTCCTGCTATTACAAACAGTTATTTTCCTGCTTTATAAATCTCACTGGCATCTAAACAAGTGATGATTCTGCACCTATTATTACTTTCTTCTTAGTACTATGTTCTTTATATTTATGCGTGGGTGTTTATTTGTGTTCTTTGAGGAATGAAAACCTGTTCTTTTGCTTCCTCCATCAGTACTGCTTATCTGGTCACCCAACTTTGCCATGCAATATCCTGAAGTTCAAGTCCACCACCATCATGCTGGACTGTGGGTTGGACATGACATCGGCCCTCCACTTCCTGCCTTTGCCACTTGTCCACAGGTATGTTGTGCATAGAACTTGTTTAACTAAGTTTCCTATAATTACAGGCTGACACTTGAACTGGCAAATCATAAGGCTCCATGGTGTACAATATACAGATTAAGAAAATTGGATTAAATGCCCAGCTCATCCAAATTGTTTTAGTTAAACAGGTAATAATGAGGGTGAACAATTGACGTAGGTGACCACCAGCTCTGATCATTAAGAAATAGCTTGTATCCTCACTGCTGATCACCCGAACTATGGACCTTGGCAGCAGATTTGTTAACTGACACGATATAGGGAAAATCATATCTCCTAATACAACACAAATTTGTCCCACTCTTGCCTGAAGTTGCTGTTTAGGTGAAATTTCATATGTATTGAAAGATTTCCTGATTTCAGATACTTTTGGGAGGGTTAGAACTTGCTACAATGAAGTTTGATTCCCTCAAACAATTGCACCATCAAATCAGCACTGTTGAGGAGATCAGTTGGGAAAAAAATTGCCTCTGTAAGGGGTGAAAAAAGGGTCAATGTGCATTGGGCAGAACAAGAAGCAGACCAATGCTAGCAGGTGCAAGGTACACCAGTGCAAAATGGGAGATAGATAGTTGTTCAGGAATATAAGTATATCAGGAGTAAGTGGGTAGCAAGGGTTAGAGTGGGTCCCCTTAAAGACCAATGGGGTAACATATGCATGGACCCGGACGATGTGGGTGGGATCTTGAATGAATGTTTCTCATCCATATTCATCAAGAAGAAGGACCGAAGATGGCAAGTTCAGGGAGAGGTGCGTGGATAGTCTGAAGAAGGAGGAGGTGTTAGATGTCATGGGACGCATAACAGTTGATAGGGGATGCGAGGGAGGAGATAACTGGGACCCTGACAATGATTTTTGTACCTTTGTTAACCACAGGTGAGGTGCTAGAAGATAGCTAATGCAGATACAGTAGTGTAAAATAGCAAGCACGGTAGTGTAGCGGTTAGCGTAATGCAACTACAGCACCAGTGACCCGGGTTCAATTCTGGTCACTGTCTGTAAGGAGTTTGTACGTTCTCCTCGTGTCTGCGTGGGTTTCCTCCGGGTATTCCGGTTTCCTCCCACATTCCAAAGATGTACTGGTTAGGAAGTTGAGGGCATGCTATGCTGGCGCCAGAAGCATGGCGACACTTGTGGGCTGCCCCCAGAACACTACGCAAAAGTTGCATTTCACTGTGTGTTTCAATGTACGTGTGACTAATAAAGATATCTTAATGTTGTTCCTTCACTCAAGAAGCGCAACAGGGATAAGCCAGGTAATTGCAAGCTGGTAAGCCTTAGATCGGTGGAAGGGAAGTTATTGGAGAAAATCTTAAGGAATGGGATTTATGTACAGTTGGAAAGGCAAGAGTTGATCAGGGATAGTCAGCATGCATTTGTGTGTTAGAAATCCTGCCTCACTAATTTGATTCGGTTTTTTTGAGGAGGTATTACTAAGAAGATTGATGAAGGCAGGGCACCAGGCATGGTCTATAGGGACTTCAATGAGGATTTGATCAGGTTCCCCCATAGGTAGGTTGGTCCAGAAAGTTAAGGCACATGGAATCCAAGGCAAGATGCCTAATTGGATCCAAGATTGACTCGTGATAGGAGGCAAAGGGTAGTATTGGAAGGATGCTTTTCTGATTAGAAGTTTGGGACCAGTGCAGTACCATCATGATCAGTGCTGGGACTTTGTTTTCTGTGATATACATTATGTCAATGTAACAGGTATGATTAATAGGTTTGCAGATGACACGGAAGTTGGTAGGTTTATGCTGAGTGAGGAAGGTTGTCTAAGAATACAGCAGGATATAGGTCATATTGAAAATTAGGTGGAGTGTTGGCAGCAGGCATTCAATCCTGACAATTGTGAGATGATGCATCTTGAGGAGTCAAATAGGGATACAACATGTACAGTGAATGCCAGAGCAGTAAAGAATGTTGATGAACAGAGGGACCTTGTGGTTCAAGTTGATAGTTCCTTGAAAGTGGCATCAAAAGTAGATAGGGTGGTGAAGAAGGCAAATTGGGATCTTATCTTGCAACTTTACTAAACACTAGTTAGACTGCACTTGAAGTACTGTGTGCAGTTCTAGTCACCGCACTACAGGAAGGATGTGGTTGTGCTAGAGAGAGTTCAGGGAGATTCACTCGTATGTTGCCTGGATTTTATTTATGGGGAGAAATTGGATAAGCTGAGTTTTTTCCCTGGAGTGAAGGAGGCTGAGGGGTGACCCAATAGAGGTATATAAAATTATGAGGCATAGGTAGGGTGGACAATCAGTTTTTTTTTCCTGTGGGAAGGGTATCAAAAATAAAAGGACATAGGTCAAAGGTGAGAGAAAGAAATTTTAAAGAGGATTTTAGAGGAAAGCTTCTTTCCCCCCACACAGAGTGGTTGATATCTGGAACTCGCTGCTAGAGAAGCTGGTGGAATCAAACGCAGTAATTGTATCTGAGACGTTTATTCAGGCAAGGTGTAGAAGTACACAGACCTAATGTGGGCGAAGGGGATTCGTGCAGCTGTTCAAAATGGTCAGCATAGACAAGGTGGGCCGAAGGGCCCGTTTCTGTGCTGTACAACTCTGACCCTTTCAATCCAGCTCTAGGAACCTGACCTAAAAATCCTCGGCTTTCATGTACTATATACTAAATCCCATGTTTTCCATGGCCTATTCTGTTCCAATAGATTTTCCACTCTATCTTCATTGCTTTAAATACTGCGTATCACCTCCATTCAGTACTTTACTAATTTTTTACAGAATTATAACATGGGTGTTGTAACTTAAGTTTCGAGAATTTGTAGGGATGTTATGGTGTGTCTCATCTCTTGCCTTTTTGCGAGTTTTTTGTGGATCACCCTCCAATGTTAAACTTTAAACAGTGTTGCTAAATACACTTTTACACATGGCGAGAGGATATATGTACAGAACTCTGATAATCCTGCACAGTGTTTGATTAAGCACCCTGCAATATAATCTAACTCTCACAGTCCTATCCACTCTGGATATAACATCGTCTTTAAGCAGCGTTGTATGTTTAAGGACTAGTGATACTTCATTACATTCTCGGTGTAGATAGGTGTCATGTAAGATTGGGTCATTGTCGCAACACATTTTTCAGTCTTTCTCACCACAACACTGCACCTCACTTTACAAAGCTTCATGTTAGAGTGGAGTTAATCTCCAGGACTAATGGAAAGCTATTCAACCTATGTTACCTCCACCCGAGAACTAAGGTCAGAGCAGCCTCAGTAGTTTAGCTGCAATGCTTGGACAATGTCAAAGTCAAAACAGTCGAGTTTATTGGCATATTGGCATGTATGTACCAATGCACTGAAAAACTTACTTGCAGCAGCATCATAGACACATAGCATCAGATACACTCACAAGAAAAAAGTAAATTAAACATACATTATACACATCTATACAAGAAAGAATACAGTTGGAACAAAAAAAAAGTCCATTGTAGTGTAAAGTGGTCATAGTGTTGCTATACTGAAGTAGTGATTAGGGTTGTGCAGGTTGGTTCAAGTTCCTGAAGGGAAGTAGCTGTTCTTGAACCTGGTGATGTGAGACTTTGGGCTTCTGTACCTCCTGCCCGATGGTAGCTGTGAGAAGATGGCATGGCCCGAATGGTGGAGATCTTTGATGATGGATGTTGCCTTCTTGAGGCAGCACCTTCTGTAGATACTACTGATGGTGGGGAGGGACGTGCCCCTGATGTACCGGGCTGAGTCCGCCACTCTCTGCAGCTTCTTATGTTCCTGCACGTTCCAATTGCCGTACCAGACCATGATGCAACCAGTCAGGATTCTTTAATCGGTACATCTGTAGAAAGAAGCTTGTTATAGTATTCGTTGACATACTGAACCTCCTTAACCTTCTAAGAAAATAAAAATGCTGATGCACCTTCCTTGTGATTGCATCTATGTGCTGGGCCCAGGCCAGGTCATGCAATAGGTTAACGCCGAGGAATTTAAAGGTGCTGACCCCCTTCACTGCCGATTCCCCCAGTGTAGACTGCCGCATGTCTGCCTCCTTTCCCTTCCTGAAGTCAACAATCAGCTCTTTAGTTTTGCTGACGTTGAACGAGAGGTTGTTGTTGCAGCACCACTCAGCCAGGTGACCTTCCTTTTTCAATCTTTTTATTAATTTCAAATTAGTACAAAATAATATATATAACATTAGTAATTATACATGTGGTGCAAAGGGATCAGGATAACAATCATAACAGTTAATATACATAATTACAAGGAGTAAAAAAAAATCTAGATCTCCTGCTCTCTTATTAAGTGAACAAATACAAAAGGAAGGATTGAAAAGAAATTTAATTATATGAAAAAAGAACCCCTAAATCAAAAAAAATATTGATAATAAACCAGAAAAGACCCAAAAACTACAAGAAGAAAAACTGGACTGATATATCTTCAATTTAAAAAAAAACATTATTATGTTGTCAACTCCACTCCTCTGTATTCAAAGGTTATTGAAAGGGGTCTGAAAAAGGTCAGCTTATATCATATGGAAGTATTGAATAAATGGACTCCAAACTTCCTCAAATTTAAGCGAAGGATCAACAGTACCACTCCTAATTTTTTCTGTTTAAACATGCTATAGTTTGAGAAAGAGCCAGGTGTCCTATCTTGCTCTTGTACACTGACTCGTCACCACCTGTGATTCGTCCAAAAACAGCGGTGTCGTCGGTGAATTTGTACATAGCATTAGAGCTTTGCTTAGCCGTGCACATGTTTGTGTTTGCACGCATTTGGAAACTCCAAGTCATCCATAAAGTACAAGAGAAGATGGGCCTTGCAGCCCAAATCTGGAAAACACCATCACAGTTCCAATTACGCTTAAATGGCTCTGTTGGAAGGGCCAAGTTGTTCACATATTCAACAGGCTTCCGAAACAGATAATCTTTTCCAAGCTCCGTCAAGGGAATGGATTACTAGGGGTGATAAAGGACAAGATTCGAGGCTCTTCTCAAAATCTTCTCAAAAATGTGACGTCCCAACTAACCCTGGGAATCTCTGGACCATAACCTCTCAAAGTGACGAAGGAGTATTTGGGATGGCATTGAGAACCCCCAAGTCCGTGTGTTGGGAGCACACAGAACCCCTACATAAAACAGTGGAAGGAGCGCACTACCTCACAGCTAGCTACCTACTGTGCCATCAGCTACCTCCTGCCCCAGCCATGTTAGAGTTTGCAGCTCCCACGCTGAGCTCATCAGCCAGCTCAGGACCCACAGAACTGGAATGGAAGCAGGTCATCCTTGAGCTTGAGGAGATGGCTAAACAAAAACTAATGTAACTGAAAATACTGAGATGGGGGAAAGACGTGTTTCATAACCATAAATGCTGGAAATACTCAGCAGGTTATCGACCTGACTGTTCCTCTATCCACAGATATTGCCTGATCTTCTGAGCATTTCTAGAATTTTCTATTTTTAATTCGGGTTGCAGTTTTTTGATTTGTTTTGAAACCTTATTTGTATTTCTTCCTCAGCCCAAGACTTTCTAAGCTACCAGGCTGGATTTCGAAAGATGGAAACGCCATGTTAGAAAAGGTAGAGTGAAAGAAGATTCATTCTGAACGATGTTAATTATTATCCACAGAAATCTGTTTTACTTAAAGACGTCTACTTCTGTGATGTGTTTTACAACCTCAGGAGATCCCAACACACAATGCCACTTCTGAAGTCTAGTCATTGTTTTTGTTTGATCACATCCAGATAATCTCTGCAAGTGATTAAAAAAGACTGTATTGTTTGAAATAATGCCTTGGGATCCTTTGTGCCCAACCAAGAGGTCAAACAGGGCTTTGGTTTAACATTTTACCAAAAGGACAGTATCTTTGAGAGTGCGCTTCTCCCTTAGTACTGTACTGAAGTGTCAGACTAGCTTGTCTGGTGTCGGACTGAAGCCTATGACATTTTGACTAGGTAAATGTGCTACTAACTAAGCCACAGCTTTCAGCAATTACTAAGCACTTTTCTGTTCTTAATTTGGATAAGCAAATTTTGAGTTATTAATATCTTTATTCCTCTAAAAGTCTCCTGCGATGTGTGCCATTTCCATTAAATAGTTGTGCTGGAGATATGTCCTACAATCTTGATATACATCTAGTATATCGCAGCAGTATAAAGGTTACCCTCCTATTTTTATCTCTGCCACCTTCCATTTGATGGCTCACCAGCATCTTCTCAAATGCAGTTAAATTCTGGCAATTGGCGGAGTGACACGACAATCGGCAGAGTTGTGGATAGTGAGGAAGGTTGTCAAAGGATTCAGCAGGATATAGACCAGTTGGAAATGTGGGCAGGGAAATGGCAGATGGAGTTTAATCCGGACAAGTATGAGGTGTTGCATTTGGGAGATCAAATGTAAGAGGAAAATGTACAATAAATGGCAGGACTGTTAGGTGCATTGATATACAGAGGGATGTTGGGGTGTAAGTCCATAGCTCCCTGAAACTGGAAACACAAGGGTGGTAAAGAAGGCATAGGGCATACTTGCCGTCATCGGTCGGGTTGCTGAGGATGAAAGTCGGGAAGTCATGTTTTAGCTCTATAACTCTTTGGTTAGGCCACATTTGGAGTATTCTGTGTACTTCTGGTTGACACATTAGAGCAAGGATTTGGAGAGGGTTCAGAATTGGAATTGGTTAATTATTGTCGCATGTACTGAGGTACAGTGAAAAACTTGTCTTGCATACCTTTCATACAGATCAATTCATTACACAGTGCATTGAGGTAGTATAAGGTAAAACAATGCAGAATGAACATAGAACACTACAGCACAGTACAGGCCCTTTGGCCCACAATGTTGTGCCGACATTTTACCCTGCTCTAAGATCTATCTAACCTTTCCCTCCCACATAGCCCCCCATTTCTCTATCAGTCATGTGTCTATCTAAGAGTCTCTTAAATGTCCCTGATGTATCGGCCCCCCACAACCTCTGCCGGCAGTGCGTTCCACGCACCCACCACTCTTTGTGTAAAAAAAACTTACCTCTGACATCCCCCCCATACCTTTCTCCAATTACCTTAAAAGTTATATCCCCTCGTGTTAGCCATTGTTGCCCTGAGAAAAAGTCTCTGACTGTCTGCTTGATCTATGCCTCATCATCTTGTACATCTCTATCAAGTCACCTCTCATCCTCCTCTCCAAAGAGAGAAGCCCTAGCTTACTCAACCTATCCTCATAAAACATGCTCTCCAATCCAGGCAATATCCTGGTAAATCTCCTCTGCACCCTCTCTAAAGCTTCTACATCCTTCCTATAATGAGGTGACCAGAACTGAACACAGTAGATATGGTCTAACTAGAGTTCTATAGAGCTGCAACATTACCTCTTGGCTCTTGAACTCAATACCCCGACTAATGAAGGCCAACACACCACATGCCTTCTTAACAACCCTATCGACCTGCGCGGCAACCTTCAGGGATCTTTGGACGTGGACCCCAAGATCCCTCTGCTCCCCAATACTGCTGAGAGTCCTGCCATTGTATTCTACCAAGAACCTTGTATTCTGCCCTCAAATTCGACCTCCTGAAGTGTTTCACTTCACACTTTTCTGAGTTAAACTCCATCTGCCACTCCTCAGCCCAGGTCTGCATTCTATCAATATCCTGTTGTAATCTACAGCAACCTTCTACACTATCCACAACACCACCAACCTTTGTATCATCAGCAAACTTACTAACCCACCCTTCCACATCCTCATCCGAGTCATTTATAAAAATCACAAAGAGCAGGGGTCCCAGACAGATCCCTGCAGAACACCACTGGTCACCAACCTCCAGGCAGAATACGCTCCATCTACCACCACCCTCTGTCTTCTATGAGCGAGCCAATTCTGAATCCACACAGCCAAGTTTCCCTGGATCCTATGCCTCCTGACTTTCTGAATGAGCGTTCCATGAGGAACCTTATCAAACGCCTTACTAAAATCCATGTACACCACATCCACTGCTCTACCTTCATCAATGTGCTTTGTCACATCCTCAAAGAATTCAATCAAGCTAGTGAAGCACGACCTGCCCCTCACAAAGCCATGCTGACTGTCCCTAATCAGCCTATGCTTCTCCAAATGCCCATAAATCCTGTCTCTAAGAATCTTTTCCAATAATTTGCCCGACCACTGAAGTTAGACTCACTGGTCTGTCATTCCCAGGGTTATCCCTACTCCCTTTCTTTAACAAAGGAGCAACATTCGCCACCCTCCAATCATCTGGCACTACTCCTGGGGCCAGTGAGAACGCAAAGATCATCCCCAAAGGCACAGCAATCTCTTCCCTCTCTTTCCATAATAACCTTGGAATGAAGTGTCATTGTTACAGAGAAAGTGCAGTGGAGGCAGACAATAAGGTGCAAGGCCATATCGAGGTAGATTGTGAGGTGTAGAGTCCACCTTATCATTCTCGGGAACCATTCAGTAGTCTTATAACAGCAGGATAGAAGCTGTCCTTGAGCCTAGTGGTACATGCTTTCAGGCTTTTGTATTGTCACGAACCAGCAACAAAAGAAACACACTGAGCATGATTCAATGTTAAAAACTATTTTATTAATCACTACTTATGATAATACGTAAAATAAAAGTAAAAATGTTAGTATGTTTAGAATTCAAAAATGTTAAACCTTGAACATTAACCCCAAAACTAAACTCTTCGTGTGTGTGTGTGACAAAGTCCCAAACTCCAAGTTCCGGAATGGTTCTTAAAGTTCAGTTCCGCAAGCCATAAGGTGAAACATGAGCAAGGGCTTCTTCAACAACCACCATTGTCTGAAGATAAGACGTAGACGTAGAGAAACATAGAGAGAGTACATATGAAATCCAAATGTTCCACGATGGAACCCAAACGACACTTCAGTGTTTACTCGGTAGTGACTTCCTCACCCCGAAAAGCATCCGAATCGTGGTCGTCCACACACAAATACCTGTTTCCTTCTACAGGTCAGCAACAAAGTGAACTCCACCGGATTACTTCCAACTTCCATACATGGGTTTCAGTGGCAAACACAGTTATTGTTTCTCATCCATCTATAGAGAAAACAAGCAGGCTGGTGTCTCTCTCCCTTCTCTCTCTCTCTCCTTCTTCTGACTTCTTCAACAACGTCATTACATCCTTTATCTTCTATTGACGTAAACACGCCCCACACACACATACACACACATTCTCTATCTTAAAGGGACTTTCACTGAGTCCGTAACACCTCCCACCTAAAAAAAAAATTTTCCCAAGAAAAATTTAACTGCGCATACAGTTAGTAATGTTAATAATTATCCTGCTACACAACTACAGACTATCAGATTAGTACAGATACATGTTTCCCATTTAACATCGAGAAAGACAATCAGCAATCACATTATCTTTGCCTTTAATGTGAGTTATCATGAGATCAAACTCTTGCAAAATTAAACTCCAGTTTAACAGCCTTCTGTTCTTGTTTTTGACTCGGCTCAGAAACACCAATGGGTTATGATCTGTATATACAGTCAATGGTTTCTGAGCGGTGCAAACATATACACTGAAATGTTGCAAGGCTAAAACAAGCGACAGTAATTCTTTCTCTATGGTGGAATAATTCTTTTGATGCTCATTAAATTTCTTTGAAAAGTAAGCTACAGGATGGTCAATATCATCAAGGTCACCCTTCTGCAACAACACAGCTCCTGCAGCTTCATCACTGGCATCTACTGCTAATGAAAATGGCTTTTCAAAGTCAGGTGTTTTGAGCACAGGATGGTAGCATAAAATGGCTTTCAGCTTCTCAAATGCTTCTTGACAAGAATCTGTCCAAACAAACTTTACTCCCTTCTTCAGAAGATTAGTTAGGGGAAGAGCAATATCAGCAAAATTTTTACAAAATTTTCGGTAATATCCAACCATTCCCAAAAATCTTCTAACAGTCCTCGTACCTGTGGGAATAGGGAACTCAGATATTGCTTGAACTTTTGCCTGAACAGGAGCTTGCTTGCCTTGACCTACAACATAACCAAGATACGTCACAGTGGCATGGCCAAATTCACTTTTAGCCAAGTTAACTGTAAGGTTAGCCTTGGAAAGTCTTTCAAACAACCTTTCTAACGCAGAGATGTGATCTTCCCAAGTATCATTCCCAGTCACTAAGTCGTCAATGTAGGCATCTGTATGTTTTAACCCATGAATCACTGAATTAATCATTCTTTGAAATGTTGCCGGAGCATTTTTCATTCCAAATGGCAAAACATTGTATTCATACAATCCAGAAGGGGTTACAAAGGCTGAAATCTCCCGTCCTCTATCTGTTAATGGAACACACCAGTACCCTTTTAATAGGTCAATTTTTGTAAGAAATTTTGCCTTTCCCACTATCTATGCAATCATCCACCCTAGGAATAGGGTAAGCATCTGACTTTGTTACAGCATTCACTTTCCTGTAATCTGTGCAAAATCTAACAGTTCCATCAGGTTTAGGTACAATAACACAGGGCGAACTCCAATTTGAAGTAGAATGTCTAATAATATCATTTTCCAACATGTACTTTAGTTCCTGATCAACAAGTTTACTTTTTTCCACATTCATTCGATATGGGTGTTGTTTGATTGGTTTTGCATCCCCAACATCAACATCATGGGTAGTTATCGATGTTCTGTTTGGAACATCTGGGAACAGATTTTTAAATTTTAAAATTAATTCTCTCATCTGTTGTTTTTGTGAAACTTGTAAATGGTCCAACTTCGTTTCAAGGTTCTCCAGGATATTTTGGTTTTTTAGTTTCGATGGAACAGTATTTGGTCTAAATTGGCCTTCCTCAACATCAACATCAGGCATTCTAGAAACAACCTTTACACCATCCACCAAGGCCACAACTGAATCCCTCTCATAATAAGGTTTTAGCATGTTTACATGACAGAGTTGTGTTTTCTTGCGTCTATCTGGTGTTTTGATTATATATGTTAAATTAGTCACTCGAGATTCAATAACGTAGGGTCCAGAAAAACGAGATTGCAAGGGATTATTTTGGCTAGGGAAAAATACCAACACCTTTTGCCCCACTGCGAATGTCCTAGGCCGAGCACGTCTATCAAAATATGTCTTCATTCTTATCTGGCTGGTTTTCAAATTCTCTCTCGCTAGCTGGCAGACTCTCTCCAACCGAGTTTTAAATTTTTGGACATAGTCCAACAGACTCAAGTGCACTTCCTCATTAACCCATTGCTCTTTTAACAATTCCAAAGGTCCTCTCACCCTATGTCCAAATACAAGCTCAAACGGACTAAATCCTATTGACTCCTGGATTGATTCTCTAACGGCAAACAAAAGTAAATGAATACCTTCGTCCCAATCCTTTGTGTTTTCAAAGCAATAAGTCTTCAGCATATTTTTGAGAGTAGAATGAAATCTCTCCAGAGCTCCTTGAGATTCTGGGTGATATGCAGATGATACAATCTGCTTTGCTCCTAGGTCATAGACTATTTGTTGAAAAAAATTTGACATAAAATTACTACCTTGATCAGATTGGATTTCTTTTGGCAAACCAAACAAGGTAAAAAATTTTAAAAGAGCCTTTGACACCGTCTTGGCCTTAATATTTCTAAGGGGTATTGCCTCTGGAAATCTAGAAGTGGCACACATGATGGTTAACAAATACTGATTTCCAGTCTTAGACTTTGGTAATGGGCCAACACAGTCCACAATCACCTTCGAAAAGGGTTCGCCAAAAGCAGGAATTGGTTTCAACGGAGCCACAGGGGGTTTTTGATTTGGTTTACCTACCATCTGACATGTGTGACAGGTTCGACAAAACATCACCACATCTTTTCTCAAACCAGGCCAACAGAATTGTTTCAAGATCTTCCCTACAGTTTTATTCACACCAAAATGACCACCCAAAGGCATACTGTGGGCCAGGTTTAAAATCTCATCCCTATAAACTTTTGGAACAACAACCTGATGAATAACTTCCCATTCCTCAGTAACAGGAACATGAGGAGGTCTCCATTTCCTCATTAACACTCCATTTTTGACATAATATCCAGTTGGCACTTTCTCAATCTCCTCACATGAGAGAGCTTTTTCTTTCAATTCTATCAACTCAGGGTCCTTTGTCTGTTCCACCATAAAATCCTTCCTCGACAAAGACAAATCTTTAAATTCAGGCTCACTGTAAGGATGTTGATCCTCCAGTGAAGACAGAAAAGTCTCAGATAAGGCATCATAATTTTCTTCCTGTTTAGGACTGTCACAAGGAACCACATCAGACTGCACCGGACTGTCTGTCTTGGCTAATTCTCTAGCTCTAGCTCTAGTCACTGCACATGATGGGTAAACATCTTGATCATTCTCAGACTCATCAATCCTTGGTTTGGTCGTTAACCGTACCACAGGAACAATTTCTCCATCTGCAAGGTCATTTCCCAATAACAAAGAAACTCCTTCCACTGGTAACCTAGGTCTTATCCCTATCTCGACTGGTCCTTCTACGAACCTTGACTTTAAAATCACCCTGTGTAAAGGGACAGACATGGTGTCATCTGTAACGCCTCGCACTAGATTTACCTCACCAGTGTCACTTTCTTCTCCAAAATTTAGAACACTGTCCAGCAAGAGAGGTTGACTAGCCCCAGTATCTCTAAGAATTTTCACTGGCACCTGGGGTGACTCATCATTCAGTGAAACAAAACCCTCTGATACATAAGAACGGAATTCCTTTCTCACCTCCTCCAACTTTTCCGCTTTTACCTCTTGCAAGGACTGATCTTTAACAGCATCTCCTAAACCTTTTTGATTTTTAATTGCCTGAAAGCAAGCATTGGGCACAGCTTCCTTCCTTTTCTTCAAAAGGGCACAATTAGATATCACATGGCCAGGTTTCTTACAGTAATAACAAGTACGCTCAACAGGTTTCTCCAGCCCTGGCTTCTTTTCCTCCTTTCCTTTTTGATTACCTCCCAATTTAATCTCCAGTTTGCCTGGATTGTCCTTGTAACTCTTTTGAAAGGTTTTAGGTTGTCCCCATTTGGATTTATGGGTTAAAGCATAATCATCTGCCAACCTAGCAGTTTCTTGTAAAGTTTCCACTGCCTTTTCATATAAATATGTTGTTAATTCAGCTGGAACACATCTTTTAAAGTCTTCCACTAGTATCAATTCTTTCAATTTATCAAAATCCCCATCTACATTTTTAGCCATGTACCATCGTTCAAAACATATTCTCTTTCCATTGGCAAATTCCATATAAGTCTGATCTGCAGATTTCCTCAAGTCTCTAAATTTTTGTCTATAAGCTTCAGGTACCAATTCATAGGCCTTCAATATAGCTTGTTTTACCTTGGTATAATCAGCTGCATCCTCAGCAGACAAAGCAGAATAAGCTTTTTGAGCTTTACCTCTAATCACACTCTGTACCATAAGAGCCCATCCTTTCCTTGGCCAGTTTGAACTCACAGCAACCTTTTCAAAATGTTGGAAATACTGATCAACCTGATCTTCTTCAAAAGGAGGGACTAATCAAACCTCCCTGCTGGCTGAAAAACCATCATCAGAATCAGATTCCGAACTCCTACGCTTCATTTGTAACTCATGCTGCCTCTGTGTTTCCTTCTCCTCACTATCCAGCTCCATCCTCTTCAATTCCATCTGCTTCATTGCTAGATCAGCCTCTATCTTTGCCAGCTGCACCTGTGCCTCAGAAATTGCTATTTCACTGCCAGGAAACTGTTTTAACACTTCCTTCTCAAACACCTTCTTTTCCACATAATGGCCAGCTATCAGTCTCTGAATATCTGCCTTTCTCATAGACTGCTTTACTTCTGTAAGATTTAACCTTGTAGCAATCTTTATCAGATCATCATTTTTCGCCACCTCCAATCCCTTCTGGGTTGGTGACTCCAAAAATGCCTTAATATCCATTGCTGCTGGTTTCCACACACACAAGCCAATTAAAAAGAATTTATCAGACCTCCCTCAACAATCTTTGGATTGGATCCCGGACGAATCTCGTTAACCTTGGGAACTATCCCGGACGAGCCCCCAATTTTGTCACGAACCAGCAACAAAAGAAACACACTGAGCATGATTCAGTGTTAAAAACTATTTTATTAATCACTACTTATGATAATACGTAAAATAAAAGTAAAAATGTTAGTATGTTAGAATTCAAAAATGTTAAACCTTGAACGTTAACCCCAAAACTAAACTCTTCGTGTGTGTGTGTGACAAAGTCCCAAACTCCAAGTTCCGGAATGGTTCTTAAAGTTCAGTTCCGCAAGCCATAAGGTGAAACATGAGCAAGGGCTTCTTCAACGACCACCATTGTCTGAAGATAAGACGTAGATGTAGAGAAACATAGAGAGAGTACATATGAAATCCAAATGTTCCACGATGGAACCCAAACGACACTTCAGTGTTTACTCGGTAGTGACTTCCTCACCCCGAAAAGCATCCGAATCGTGGTCGTCCACACACAAATACCTGTTTCCTTCTACAGGTCAGCAACAAAGTGAACTCCACCGGATTACTTCCAACTTCCATACATGGGTTTCAGTGGCAAACACAGTTATTGTTTCTCATCCATCGACAGAGAAAACAAGCAGGCTGGTGTCTCTCTCCCTTCTCTCTCTCTCCTGACTTCTTCAACAACGTCATTACATCCTTTATCTTCTATTGACGTAAGCACGCCCCACACACACATACACACACACTCTCTATCTGAAAGGGACTTTCACTGAGTCCGTAACAGTATCTTCTGCCCAATGGGAGAGGGGAGAAGAGAGAATGTCCTGGGTGGGTGGGGTCTTTGATTACGCTGGCTGCTTTACCAAGGCAGCGAGAAGTATAGACAGAGTGCAAGGAGGGGAGGCTGGTTTCCGTGATGGACTGGGCTGTATCCACAACTCTCTGCAGTTTTTTGTGGTCTTGGGCAGAGTAGTTGCCATACCAAGCCGTGATGCATCCAGATAGGATGCTTTCTATGATGCATCGATAAAAGTTGGTGAGGGTCAATGGAGACATGCCAAATTTCTTTAGCCTCCTGAGGAAGTAGAGGCATTGGTGAGCTTTCTCAGCCATGGCGTCTACGTGGTTGGACCAGGACAGGCTATTGGTGATGTTCGCTCCTAGGAACTTGAAGCTCTCAACCTTCTCGACCTCAGCACCATTGATGTAGACAGCTACATGTGCTCTGCCCCCCATCCCGAAGTCAATAACCAGCTCTTTTGTTTGGCTGACATTGAGGGAAAGGTTGTTGTCATGAACTGTGTTACTAAGCTCTCTATCTCCTTCCTGTACTCCGACTTGTCATTATTTGAGATACAGTCTACTACAGTGGTACCATCTGTAAACTTGTAGATGGAGTTAGATCAGAATCTGGCCATGCAATCGTGAGTGTATAGGGAGTAGAGTAGGGGGCTGAGGTTACAGGTTAACGTGAGAGGGGGAAAGTTTAAAGAAGATTTTCATGGCAGGTTTGTCTTTTACACAGAGAGTGGTAGGTGCCTGGATCACGTGGCCAAGGGAAGTAGTGGAACCAGATACGATTGCAAAGTTTCAGAGGCATTTAGACAGACACGTGAACAGAAGAAAATGGAGGGATATAGACCATGCTCAGTTTAAATTGGCATCATTGTTCGCACAGACATCATGGGCAGAAGGGACTTTTCCTGTGCTGTATTGTTCTATGTAATAAATAATGATATTGCCAGTGACACCTGTATCCCATACATGAATAAAAACCAAGTTCTAAAATGATTGTGTTGTTATCTAGAGCTTTGACATTTGTTTTCACTCAACCCATTAATGGTTTTGAAATTTGTCTTTCCCTGGTCAAAAGTATTTTTAGTTACACTATTTTCGCTAAGGCATCCCCTCAGGATGAAGGATATTGATCCTCAGGATGTTAGGGCTGTACAAAACTTTGATTTGAACATATCTGGCATACGATATTTATTTTTGATGTAAAGGGTGGTAGAAAGTTGGGAGAAACTGTTAGCTATAAAGCAGTAGATTTTAGATCAATTAATAATTTAAAGCTGAGATTGATTTATAGATTTTCCTTTGGTATATAAGTGTACAAAGAGGTATGGAGCTTTGCTGGACAAATAGTCTTGACCGCATTGAATGGTGGAGCAGACTAGAGGAATAAGATACGAAAGGTTTGGAGGGATATGGGCCAAACACAGACAAATTGGATGAGCTCAGTTAGGCAATTTGGTTGGCATGAGCAAGTTGGTCTGAAGGCCCTGTTTTCTGTGCTGTATAACTCTATGACTCTATAATAAATCCTTTCTCAAGTTCTGATGACATTCAGCTCAGAATTAGCTGTTTCGAGTTTTTAAATGGATGACTTCACTCTTGATGAGTTGGAGACGTTTCTGATTCACTGCTCTGTAGTTGTCATGGAGTAAGGGGAACCGGCAGTGGAGTGCGGTGTTAGGTATTGGCAGCAAGTGTATGGGGACGATTCCATCCTGTGGTAACATCATTGCGTGATGACATTTGACGAAGCAAGGGAAGAGATCACAGATGCAACATTAAGATAGCCATGTGAGGTGCGAATAGGGTACCAGTAAGCAAATAATGATTTATAAATCATTTTGACAATTAAGACCATAAGACATAGGAGCAGAATTAGGCCATTCAGCCCATCAAGTCTGCCCTGCCATTTGATCATGGCTGATTTATTTTTCCCTCTCAACCCCATTCTCCTGCCTTCTCCCCGTAACCTTTGACACCCTTACTAATCAAGAACCTATCAACCTCCACTTTCAATATACCCAGTGACTTGGCCTCCACAGCCATCCGTGGCAATGAATTCCACAGATTCACCACCCTCTGGCTAAAGAAAGTCCTCCTCATCTCTGTTCTAAAGGGACATCCTTTTATTCCTAGGCTGCGCCCCTCTGGTACTAGACTCTCTCACTACTGGAAACATCCTCTCCATGTTCACTCTATCCAGGCCTTCCAATAATTGTTGGCTCTTGGGTACAGCAAGTGGAGGTCCACTAAACTGGCCTCCTTATGTATTGAAGTTTCTGAGTATGTATGTAAATAGCATGTTTTACCTCATTCATTTAGAATTTACTTATAATATCTCACATATAAATTTAACTACCACTAATCCGCTCTTTGCATTGCAGGAGCTAAAAGATTGTGCTGGGCGGGTATTCGTTGACTCTGTACCAGAATTCTGCCTACCCGAGGTAAAAAGATGTCTGATTGATAACATTATCTGAGAGAACATAGCAACTGATGTCAGTTGTAAAGCATTAAATTTCCATTCATACTAGTAACTGCAGTAATGAAGCTGTGGAGTTATTCACAGTAACACATCTAGCAGTAAAGTTGTACAATCGAATCAAAACCTGCAGTAATGATTTCTTTATGCAGCCATTCAGAAATTGCTTGCTTTGCCTCGTAACATGGCTTGCCCTACATCATGCAGCTGCAGTCTGATGTTCAAGATGTTTGGCACTGAGCCTAGTGGAAATGACTGGAGTAGCACTGAAAAGCACAAGTCTTAGAGACACTTGGTTGAGATAAAGGCAGGACTGGCAGCATGACGTTCCAGGATTTAGATGTTTTAGATGCAATAGAGAGGGATGTAAAACAGATGGGGAATTAAACTGATCAGGGAGAATGTCACAGCAACACTTAGAGAAGACATCCTGGAGGGTTCATCAAGTGAAGCAGTATGGGTAGAGCTCAGGAATAAGAAAGGTACAATCACTATGATGGGGTTATACTATAGGCCCCCCAATAGCCAGTGGGAGATAGAGGAGCAGAGATATAGGCAGATTATAGAAAGGTATAAAAGCAACAGGGTTATTGTAGTGGGTGAACTTTAATTTCCCCAATATTTTCTGGGACTCCCTTAGTGCCAAAGGCTTAGATGGGGCCGAGTTTGTTAGGTGTTTCCAGGAGGGTTTCTTGACACAGTATGTAAATAGTCCAACCAGGGAAGGAACCATATTAGACCTCGTATTGGGAAATGAGCCTGGCTAGCTGATTGGAGTTTCAATGCGAGAGCACTCTTTTATAAGATAAGATATCTTTATTAGTCACATGTACATCGAAACACACAGTGAAATGCATCTTTTGCGTAGAGTGTTCTGCCGCAAGTGTCGCCATGCTTCCGGCGCCAACATGGCCTACCCACAACTTCCTGAACCGTATGTTTTTGGGAGGAAACCCACGCAGACACGGGGAGAACGTACAAACTCCTTACAAACAGTGGCCAGAATTGAACCCGGGTCGCTGGCGCTGTAAAGTGTTACGCTAACTGCTACACTACTGTGCCTGCCCCATTGATCATAGGTTTTCAGATAGTTATGGAAATTGGATCTTAGGGGAAAGTGCTAAATTGGAGAAAGGCTAATGACAACAGTACTAGGCAGGAGCTAGGAAGAATAGATTGGGAGCAACTGTTATTGGGTAAGTCCACAATCTGACGTGGGAGTCGTTTAAAGGCCAGTCAGTCAGAATACGGGACCAACATGTTCCCTTGAGGAAGATAGACAAGGTTGGGGAACCTTGGATGATGTTGCAAATTTACTCAACAAGGAAAAGGAAGCATATGTAAGGATTAGGAAGCTAAAACCAGACAGGGCCCTTGAGGAATATAAAGGAATCAGGAAATGGAATCAGGAGGGCTAAAAGGAGCCATGAAATGTCCCAAGGCCTTTTACTACATATGTTAAAAACTAGGGAGAGGGAAAGGACTACTGAAGGACAAAGGAGGGAATTTATGCCTGGTGCCAGAGGAAGTGGGTGAGATACTAAATGAGTGCTTTGCATCAGTATTCACCAAGGAGAAGTGCATGGAAGGTAGTGAGATCAGGGAGGGGTAAGCTGATATTCTAGGGCTCGTTGATGTCAAGCAGGAGAAGGTCTTGAAGAATATTAAGGTGGATAAGTCCCCAGGGCTTGATGAAATCTATCCCAGGTTATTGAGAGCGGAAACTGCTCAGACTTTGGCAGAGATCTTTGCATCCTCTTTAACCACAGGCAAGGTTTCAGAGAATTGGAGAATAGCCAGTGTTCCTCCTTTGTTTAAGAAGGGCAAAGGGACAAACAAAGAAATTATAGGCCGGTGTGCTTTATGTCAATGATAGGGAAATTATTGAAGAAGATTTTTAGGGATAGGATCTATTCACATCTGGAAAACCATCGACTTATTAGGGATAATCAGCATGGGTTTGTGCGGGGGAGATCATTCTTACAAACTAGATTGAACTTTTTGAGGAGGTGATTGGTGGGGGTAGGGCAGTGGATGTTACATAGATAAAATAAAGCATTCAACAAGGTCCCTCATTGTAGGTTCATCCAAAAGATTAAGGCACGTGGGATCCATAATGATTTGTTGTATTCAAAACTGGCTTGGCCATTGAAGATAGAGGATCTTGAAACGGTCCATTGCTCCCTAAAAGTGGCAACATAAGTAAATAGGGTGCTTAAAAAACATATTGTATACTTGCCTTCATCGGTCAGAGCAATGATTATTCAAGTAGGGAAGTCATGTTACAGCTGTATAAAACATTGGTTAGGCCACATTTGGAGTATTGTGTGCAGTTTCTGGTCACCACATCACAGGAAGGATATGGAGGCTTTGGAGAGGGTGAAGTAAAGGTTCACCAGGATGCTGCCTGGATTGGAGAGTATTAACTATAAGGAGAGGTTGGAGAAACTTGGATTGTTTTTGCTGGAACATCGGAGGCTGAGGGATGAACTGATAGAAGCTTATACAATTATGAGCAGACTAGATAGGGTAGATAGTTGGAGTCTTTTTCCCAGGGTAGAAATGTCAAAAACTATAGTTTTAAGATGAGAAGGGGAAAGTTTAAAGAAGACTTACGAGGCAAGTTTTTTACGCAGAGAGTGGTGGGTGCCTGGGAGGTGCTGCCAGGGGAGGTGGTGGAAGCAGATATGGTCACAGAGTTTAAGAAACATTTAGACAGGCACAGAAAGAGGCAGGGAATGAAGAGATATAGAGAATGTGCAAGTCGATGTGCAGTTTAAATTGGCATCATGGTCGGCACAGACATTGTGGGCCAGTGGGCCTGTTCCTATGCTGTACTGTTCTATGTTCATCTTCCCTGTTTATCACTTCCAAACAAGCCACATGGTAGGGCCCTATTGGTATATAATCTTAGAAACATAAGCAGTACTTTTATGTATTAATATATGGAGAATAGTCTGGCTTCCCTTTTAAGAGAACATGTAAATGTACTGTGTCCTTACCAATTGAGTACTTTTTCCTTAGTGGCTACATTCATCTATATTGGTTCACGACTTCTATTGCAGACGGAGTTGTTAGATTTGTCCACTGTAGATGTGATCCTGATATCAAATTATCACTGCATGATGGCTTTGCCCTACATCACAGAACACACTGGCTTCACCGGGACAGTATATTCTACAGAACCCACAATGCAGATTGGAAGGTAGGTGCTTCAGCTCTTTTTAAAGAAAAAGCAGTATTTTATTTATTTTTGCCAGAAGCAGCCTATTTTCTCCCTACCCATCTCTCCAAAGGATTTTGACCCTTGCTGGAGTGTTACTCCACAAACACTGTTCTCCCCATGTGGAGAGTCAAAACAAAAACTGCAGTTATTCGAAATATGAAACACTCAGCAGATCAGGCAGCATCTGTGGAAAGAGAAATAGAAAATAAAATTTAACGTCACAGCTTGTTACGGCAACTGCTCTGCCCAAGACCACAAGAAATTACAGAGAGTTGTGGACACAGCCCAGTCCATCACGCAAACCAGCCTCCCCTCTGTGGACTCTGTCTACATTTCCCACTGCATCGGGAAAGCAGCCAACATAATCAAGGACCCCTCCCACCCTGGTCATTCTCTCTCCTCCCACCTTCCATCAGGCAGAAGATACAAAAGCTTAAAAGCACATACCACCAGACTCAAGGACAGCTTCTTTCAGAAAGAATACAGTGTTGTAGCTACAGAGAAAGTGCAGTGCAGGTAGACAAATAAAATGCAAGGGCCATGATAAGGGAGATCAAGAGTTCATCTTTAGCGTATGAGAGGTCCATTCAAGAATTTGATAATAGCAGCTTATCCGACTCTTGAATGGACCTCTCATACACTAAAGATGAACTCTTGATCTCCCTTGTCATGGCCTTTGCATTTTATTTGTCTACCTGCACTGCACTTTCTCTGTAGCTGCAACACTGTATTCTGCATTCTGTTTCTCTTTTTACTACCTGGATGTACTTGTGTATGGCACAATCTGTCTGGATGGCGCACAAAACAAAAACTTTCTACTGTATCTCAGTACATGTGACAATAATAAACCAATACCAATAATAAAGTGTCTTTGTTCTTCACTGTATTCGCACACAAACTCTCTCAAAGGGGCTCTCCTATCCTCTGAACAATCCTCTGAAATCCAAAGGCAACAGCAATGTAAATACTCACACCAACACGTGGGAATGCAGTTTATGATTATTACATGTTTATGATATGTTCTATGTAACAGACTACTCATGGAAGAGCTGGTTAGCTTTATGGAGCGTGTGCCAAAGCCACAGTCTGCCACCTTCTGGAAGAACCAGGAAATGTTCAGGTGCAGTGAGTAGAACCTTTTCTGGCTGAAGCTGTACAATTTGCCATATTTATTTCTGACGAGTTTAATGGATCAGTCCCAAAATTTTAACATCTTTACAGTTATTGTTCTTAAGTTCCTTTAATGTATTTTTTACAGTTGCATTCTGTGTTTTTGCCCTTTAGGAGGGCTGATTTGATGTTACAAAAATGTCTGTGATTGAGTAACTGCCCATATTACTATTGGAGAAACAGGGTAGTACATGTGAGCACATTGGTGGGGGTCAGGGGAGAAAGGGAATTCTCCAGTTACCACTTCCAACGTGGGAATACCAATCTCTGTGTGATGACTACATCATACTTTGTTGGGTATTTAATTTCTTTGCAATCTTTCCGTACTCTGCAATTATAAAAATAATTTTTATTCCTCTGGTTTCTGACAACTTGGATTTGATTTTTATGTTTGCATATGATATATATTCAAGATGCATTTCAGTATGAAATGTTGCTGATTATAAAAGTGTTGAAAAATCATTAACATTGCAGGCTTTTCCTGTGCTGAAGTAGCGTAACCCTGCATCAGAGCCTTTTTGAGGATTGCTGTTTCCTCTGTTTCTGGACTGCCCCTCGGCCATCTTGCTCCCTAATCCTGGGAAGAGGCACTTTCAGTGCATCCAATATACACTCATGCGCTGAATCTTTGAGCTGAATAGCCTACTTCTCTGCAGTGTAGGTTCTATGAGCGCCTAAAACTTGCAGGGTATTTAGATTTGGCCTTAACAGATCATCTGTTGTGTTTATGCTCTACACAGATCTCCCACAGTGCTTCCATTTGACCCACATCAACAAGTCCTTAATTCCTTTCATTTTTGTGTTTATCTTCAATGCATCAGCGTAATAAATCTCAACTATTACTTTTGGCGGCACGGTAGCATAGTGGTTAGCATAATGCTATTACAGCACCAGTGACCTGGGTTCAATTCTGGCTGCTGTCTGTAATGAGTTTGTACGTTCTCCCCATGTCTGCATGGGTTTCCTCCAGGTGCTCCGGTTTCTTCCCACATTCCAAAGATGTACGGGTTAGGAGTTGTGGGCATGCTATGTTGGCACCGGAAGAGTGGTGACACTTGCGGGCTGCCCCCAGCACATTCTTAGCAATGCAAAAAGACGTATTTCACTGTGTGTTCTGATGTACATGTGACTAATAAATAAATATCTTAGTTATCTTATCTTTCGAAAGCTCCACATGCTCACCAATCTCAGGGTAAAGACCTGCTCCTGAATTCCCTCTTGTTATTTCTCAGTGGGTTATCCTGTTCTTGTTTCTAGGCACTTACCTGCTCCTCTAAAAGATGCAGTGGAGGTTTTAACTTGGAAACGTTGTTATACAATGCCAGAAGTCAACTTGGCTCTAAGTAAAGTGCAACTTGTAGGGTACTCTCAGAAAATAGTAAGTACCTGCTTATCATTAAATTGACCTCTTGGGAGAGGGAAATTATATGACAAAAATGTTTTGCAAAGCTGGCAGCAATTAAAAGAGAGAAGTTGAATTCGTACTTCTGGTGAAACCCTGCAACTCTGATTTTATGCCTTGCTTTTTGATCTGTAAAATTTAACTTTTAATACTGCTTCCTAGGTGACAGATGTTGCTGATGAGAACACTTTACCCACTTGTTGGAAAGATGGAGCAGGATATTGTCCGTTCACAGTCAAGATTTTTCTATAAGATACCATAGAACCATAGAACAATACAGCACAATACAGGCCCTTCAGACCACCATGTTGTGCCGACCTTTAAACCTCGCTTAAGACTATCTAACCCCTTCCTCCCACATATCCCCCTATTTTAAATTCCTCCATATGCTTATCTAACAACCTCTTAAACTTGACCAGTGTACCTGCCTCCACCACTACCCCAGGCAGCGCATTCCATGCCCCAACCACTCTCTGGGTGAAAAACCTCCCTCTGATATCTCCCTTGAACCTCCTACCCATTACTTTAAAGCATTGGTGCCCTAGGAAAGAGGTGCTGGCTGTCTACTCTATCTATTCCTCCTAATATTTTGTACACCTCTATCATGTCTCCCCTCATCCTCCTTCTTTCCAAAGAGTAAAGCCCTAGCTCCCTTAGTCTCTCCTCATAATGCATACTCTCCAAACCAGGCAGCATCCCCGTAAATCTCCTCTGCACCCTTTCCAACACTTTCACATCCTTCCTATAATGAGGCAACCAGAACTGGACACAGTACTCTTAAGTGTGGTCTAACCAGAGTTTTGCAGAGCTGCATCATTACCTCGCGGCTCTTAAACTCGATCCCACAACTTATGAAAGCTAACATCCCATAAGCTTTCTTAACTACCCTATCCAACTGTGATGCAACTTTCAGTGATCTGTGGATATGGACCCCTAGATCCCTCTGCTCCTCCACACTACCTAGAATCCTGCCATTAACCTTGTATTCCGCCTTGGAGTTTGTCCTTCCAAAGTGTACCACCTCACACCTCACAAGATGGTGACAGGATTGGGAGAGAGTTTTGAGAAGTTTACTCCACAGAACCAGCCAGTGGCAGACTCTGCACTATGCTCTGATTGTAAATGTTGTAAGAAGTCAATGTGAAAGAAAAGCTTGATTCAAAACCATGACAGCAACTGCTTGCATTTCCAATTTCTTTCCAACACAAAATATCACGCATAGCAATTAGATGTACATGCCCATGGTCATTTTTTTTCCAGCATTAGTTGATCTCCTTTAAGATTGCACGTAGAAAGTTAAACCAAAAGTAATCCTCAAAAGAAAATGGATTCTTTTTTAATCCATTCAAGGGATGTGGGCTTCACTGGCCGAGCCAGCATTTAATTGCCCATCCCTAATTGCCCTTGAGAAGCCGGTGGTGAGCTTCCTCCTTGAACCGCTGCAGTCGAGGTGTAGCTATACCCATAGTACTGTTAGGGAGGACGTTTCAGGATTTTGACCCAGCGACGGTGAAGGAACGGCAATATATTTCCAAGTCAGGATGGTGTGTGGCTTGCAAGGCAACTTCAGGGTGGTGGTGATCCCCATGCTTTTGCTGCTTGTCCTCTAGCTGGTAGAGGTGGTGGGTTTGGAAGGTGCTGTCTAAGGAGTCTTGGTGTTTTTCTGCAGTGCATCCTGTGGATGGTACAAACTGCTGCTACTGTGCATCAGTGGTGCAGTGAGGGAATGGTTGTGGATGGGGTGCTTATCAAGCAGGCTGCTGTGTCCTGTATGGTGTCGAGCTTCTTGAGTGTTGTTGAAGATGCACTCACCCAGGCAAATGGAGAGTGTTCCATCACACTCCTGACCTGAGACTTGTAGATGGTGGACAGGCTTTGGGAGGTTAGGAGGTGAGTTACCGTGGGATTCCTTGTCTCTGAGTTGCTCTTGTAAACCACGTTATGTATATGGCTACTCCAGTTCAGTTCCTGGTCAATGGTAACCCCCAGAATGGGGGGAATTCAGTGATGGTAATGCCATTGAATGTCAGGGGGTGAGAGCTGGATTTTCACTTGTTGGATATTAGAACATCGCGGCACAGTACAGGCCCTTTGGCCCACAATGTTATGCCAACATTTTATCCTGCTCTAAGATCCATCTAACCCTTCCCTCCCACATAGCCCTCCATTTTTCTATCATTCATGTGGCTATCTAAGAGTCTCTTAAATATATCCGCCCCCACAACCTCTGCCGGCAATGTGTTCCACGCACCCACCACTGTCTGTGTCAAAGAAAAAACTTACCTCTGACATCCCACTTATACCTTCCTCCAATCACCTTAAAATTATGTCCCCTCGTATTAGCCATTGTCGCCCTGGGAAAAAGTCTCTCACTGTCCACTCGATCTATGCCTCTTATCATCTTGTACATCTCTATCAAGTCACCTCTCATTCTCCTTCTCTCCAAAGAGAAAAGCCCTAGCTCACTCAACATATCCTCATGAAATATGCTGTCCAATCCAGGCAGCATCCTGGTAAATCTTTGCACTCTCTCTAAAGCTTCCACATCCTTCCTATGATGAGGCAATTAGAATTGAACACAATAGAGCTGCAACATTACCTTGCGGCTCTTGAACTCAATACCCTGACTAATGAAGGCCAACACACCATACGCCTTCTTAACAACCCTCTCGACCTGCGCAGCAACCTTGAGGGATCTGTGGATGTGGACCCCAAGATCCCTCTGTTCCTCCACGCTGCTAAGAGTCCTGCCATTAACCTTGTATTCTGCCTTCAAATTCGATCTTCCAAAGTGAATCACTTCACGCTTCTCTGGGTTGGATTCCACCTGCCACTTCTCTGAATTCTATCAATGTCCTGTTGTAACCTACAGCAACCTTCTACACTATCCACAACACCACCAAATTGTCATTGCCCGGCATTTGAGTGGCGCGAATGTTTCTTGCCACCTATCAGCCCAGGCCTAGATATTGTATTGGTATTGGTTTATTATTGTCACTTGTACTGAGGTACAGTGAAAAACTTGTCTTACATACCGATCGTACAAGTCAATTCATTACACACTGCAGTTACATTGAGTTAGTACAGAGTGCGTTGAGGTAGTACAGGTAAAAACAATAACAGTACAAAGTGTCACAGCTACAGAGAAAGTGCAGTGCAATAAGGTGCAAGGTCACAACAAGGTAGATCATGAGGTCGTAGTCCATCTCATTGTATAAGGCAACCGTTCAATAGTCTTACCACAGTGGGGTAGAAGCTGTCCTTAAGTCTGGTGGTACATGCCTTCAGGCTCCTGTATCTTCTACCTGATGGAAGAGGAGAGAAGAGAGAATGACCCGGGTGGGTGGGGTCTTTGATTATGTTGGCTGCTTCACCAAGACAACGAGAGGTAAAGACAGAGTCCAAGGGAGTCTAGATCTTGCTGCATTAGGATGTGGACTGCTTCATCATCTGAGGAGTCACAAAAGGTGCAGAACATTGTGTGAACTTCCCTACTTCTGACCGTGAAGGAAGGTGGAGACACAGGAGACTGCAGATGCTGGAATCTGGAGCAACAAACAATCCGCTGGAGGAACTCAAGTGGGCCGAGCAGCCGCTGAGTTCCTCCAGCAGATTGTTTGTTGCTTGAAGGAAGGTCATTGATGAAGCAGCTGAAGATGATTGGAGTGAGAGTTTTAGTTCACTCACTATTTTAAAATCGTATGCATTCTGGCCTTAGCTTTAATTATTTACATTATAAATTCTGATAAACTTTAGAAGGCAAACTGTATGTATAAATTTGTCAGTCTGCAATTACAATATTCCAGTTTCTAGTAAGAAGCTGGATAAAGAAGTTTATAATGGGAATTATGGACTGTAATTACTTACAAATATAAAATAGTCACTTATTTGACAATGGCTTTATTTCTGCAGCAGGCTAAATTAATTTTCTCCTGGATTCTGATCACATTTGGAAATATTTATATTATATTCTGAATTGGAATAAGCAGGTCACGATATAACTCTTGATCTGTACTAGTTAGCTGGTCTCAGTCACACAGCAAGAAGAGATTGTACAATTGGCCTCAACGTCACTATGCAGGAGACTAGAAAAGTCACCTAATTTCAATTTGTTGATCACTCCCTAATGACCTCTGTTGGAACACATGTAGATGTGGATTTGAAATGAGGACATCCATGGAAGTGTCTTGGTAGAACCTGTTGGTGCTCACAATCCTGTCTCAGAATAATCACACATGGCTTTCAGATAAAGTGTGTGGGGGGTGGCGGTGGTGGGAGGGGGTTGGGGAGAGAGAATTTAGGATTGGAATCAATTTTTTTTAAAAAAATCCACCTAGTACAATGTTCGTTAAATTCTGCTGTTTTTCTGTGAACTATCAGGAACTCTTTGGTGCAGTACAGATCACTCCACTCAGCTCAGGTTACTGTCTGGGAAGCTCTAATTGGATCATCCAGTCGCACTATGAGAAGGTAGCCTACGTCTCAGGGTCCTCGTTACTCACGACTCATCCACAGGTAACCATTAACAACTGAAGACCAAGCTGCATTCTGCACTCTTTTGAGTAAGGTCCGCTGTGTGTTCAAAGAGCATGTTATACTTGACAGGACACTCAGTTACATGAGACATCAGTAGTATCCTTCAGCCACACACCCCAACTTGCTGTCCACATACTTGCCCTCCTTCCTTGACCTCGTCTTTCTCAACCAACACCAATTTGCATTATGTTGGTTTGTCGGCATAAGTAAGTGTCCCAAACCAGTTCACAGTTTGGGGTTAATCCCCCGTAGGGGGAATTGCAAGAATATAAAAGAAGAGCACTAGAAAAACAAAGGACTACAGATGCTGGAATCTAGATGAAAAACACGATGATGCTGGAGGAACTCAGCAGGCCAGGCAGCATCCGTGGAGAAAAGCAGGCAGTCAATGTTTCGGGTCAGGATCCTTTTTCAGGACTGAAGATAGGAAAAGAGGAAGCCCAATATATAGGAGGGAAAAGCAGAGCAGTGATAGGTGGACAAAAGAGGGGAGGTGGGGTGGGCACAAGGTGGTGATAGGTAGATGGAGGTAAGAGATAGTGATAGGCAGGTGCGGGGGAGGAGGGGTGAGCAGATCCACTGGGGGATGGGTCAAAGGTAAGGATAGGGAGGGAAAAAAAGGAGGCTAGGAAAGGGAAGAAGCATGGTGGGGGGGTTGTGGTGGGGGGGTTGTTGTGGGGAAGTGGGGGTGGGATCACACATTGAAGTGGGAGACTTCAATATTAATGCCGTCAGGCTGCAAGGTTCCAAGACAGAAAATGAGGTGCTGTTCCTCTAGTTTGCGCTTGGAATTCTCCTGGCAGTGGAGGAGGCCGAGGACTGACATATCAGTGATAGTGTGGGAGTGTCCACCTATCACTGCTCTGCTTTTCCCTCCTATATACTGGGCTTCCCCTTTTCCTATCTTCAGTCCTGAAGAAGGGTCCTGACCCAAAATGTTGACCTCCTGCTTTTCTCCATGGATGCTGCCTGGCCTGCTGAGTTCCTCCAGCATCATCGTGTTTTTCATCTAAAAGAAGGGTACGATGAGAAAAGATTCTCAAGCTGCTGACACTCGGACATGGTATTAAGATAGTCAGCTTTGTTAGTTGTTAGTAACTAGATAAGACCATTTAAATCATGGTCCTGGGAATCCTTCACAGGAGGTAGTAAAGACCCACAGAGGTGTAATGAGACCCACAGAGGTGTAATGAAACCAATCGGTAAATTAACTGATTATGAGATTGGAATTGTGCTTGGAGAAACAAAAGGCAAATAAAAATGGAAACTATTAGAAATAAAGCATGTTCTTTTGTTAGAATAGGAATGCACATAAAACAACTATTTCAATGAAGAAAAGAACAAAGGCAATTGAGAATAAATAAGGCTGAAATGTCTCACAGGAAATAGCCTTGGTCTCTGACTGAGATCCAGCTGCCCTTGAGATCTCATCCCATGTTCGACAGTTAGTATTGCATACTGTGACTGAAAAATTAGACAGACTGCTGTTCCCAATAAGGTGACAGACTGAATCGTTAAGAGACACCAACTGTATCTTCAAATAAAATCTTAGCATATTTCAAAATTTCGTGGTCCAAAAATGTTATCATGTTTTCTCAAATAATTTTTAAATTTAACATCTGCTTGGATCTGCCACCTGTCGAGCATTTAATAAGGCCAAACTCAGGATTCCTTATGTGGACTACAGAGCAGCCTTCTGTGATGCTTGTACTATGCTGGTGGATTCTGAAGTCTAACAGGGCAGCGTAAGTGGCCTCAGAATCCCTTGCTCTTGGGCTTCAGGGGAATGGTGAGCATACCTTTCTATCTGATTTAATAATGCAATTCTTGTGTATACTTTTAATTTTTATTTGGTGGTTCACAATCATTGAATCTCGATAATAGTTTTGATAGCTGATGACTCTGGAAATAATACCTCATTAACTGTCATGGTCATTTTGGGAGTGCAACCTTGCATTTGGAAATGCACCAGATTCACTGGAAGAAGCAGTGTGACTGCTAAGCTTAGGTGGCTTGCTGGACTGTGGAAGATCTGGCCCAACATTATGTTTGGGATTATAAACTTCAGACAAGTCAAAGTGCTCTAAAGTTCAAGAAAGAAGAATTGTTTAACAGTATTGTTATTTTTTTCCAGCCCATGGAGCAAACTTCTTTGAAAAATAGCGATGTCCTCATCCTGACTGGACTGACTCAGATCCCTACTGCTAACCCTGATGGCATGTTGGGAGAATTCTGCAGTAACTTAGGTAATGCACTGGAAAGTTAGTGTCGTGATTTCTTTTCCAGGGTGCAGGGCTCAAAATGTTTCATTCTGTGTCTGCTCTGAAATTTATTTGTAAAGTATTTTTGGTATTGAAGCTGAATATTTCAGTCTGCATTGCCTTCTCGACTACAGAAACAAGGGCACCAGCACATGTAGCACAGACACAGACCCATTACTCCACCCATCCTACTTAACAGAATTTCCTTCTATTTCACTCAACTTCATAGTCTCTGTCAGCATTGTGTTTAAGGCATTTATACTGCTCACCTCGACCATCCCATGTGATAAGTTCCACATCGCAACCACTCTCTGAGTAAAAAGATCTCTTCTGAATTCTTACTAATAATCAAAGCTTATTCACAGTCTCTGCTTTTTGAACTCCCAATCACCCCTCACCCATATACCTCTGCAACATCTGAAGGCCCTACAAGCTTCCTGGATCTCTGCTCTCCTCCATTTCTGACCTCTAAGCACCCCTTGTGTTCCATGATTCCACTACTGGCAGCCGTTTCATCTGCTGAGGCCCAAGCTTTGAAATTCTTCCTCTACCTCTTTCTCCTCCTACACAATGTTTCTAAAAATTTCAAATTTTCGGTCATTTCGTTTGACATCATTTTCAGTGGCTGAGATTCAAATTTCTGGTTGACTGCTAATAGGTCCCTTTTAGGATGTTTGATTATGTTTGGTGCCCTACGGAAGTGCTTATTGTTGTTATAATATATTTGTGTGGGCTTCCCCCACTTTTATAGAGTCATAGAGTAACGCGGCACGGAAACGGGCCCTTTGGCCCAACTTGCCAATGCCAACCATGTTGCCCACTAAGCGTTTGGCCCATATCCCTCTAAACCCCTCCTATCCATGTATTCATCCAAATGTCTTTTAAATGTTGTTTTTTTTTATACATTATTTTAGCTGTGACCATTCGGAGTGGTGGGAATGTCCTGGTTCCGTGCTATCCTTCCGGTGTAATATACGACTTGCTGGAATGTCTCTACCAGTACATCGATTCAGCTGGGCTCTCCAGCGTCCCGTTCTACTTCATCTCTCCTGTCGCTAACAGCTCGCTGGAGTTCTCCCAGATCTTTGCAGAGTGGTGAGTGTGCAACAGTCATTTATTCAATTCTGGTGAAGGGTCATTAACACTGTTCCCCTCTCCACAAACGGATGCCTGATGAGTATTTCCGGAATTTTCATTGATTTAATTTGTTGAGGTGTGAACTTTGTTGGCAGGACCAGTATTTAATGGAGATATTTATTGGAGAGGGATATGGGCCCAACACAGGAAAGCTGGGTGGGAACCAAGGACGGCATGGACTGGTTGGGCCGAAGGGCCTGTATCCATGATGCATTGCTCTATGACACAAGACACTGCAGGTGCTGGGATCCGGAGCAAAAAAAACAAGCTGCTGGAGGAACTGAAGGGGTCAGGCAGCATTTATGGAGGGAACTGGGCACTTTGGATCAGGTCCCAGTATTTATTGACTCTTCCTGATGGCACAATGGTTTGCACTGCTGCCTCATGGTTCCACACCCGGGTTTAATCCTGATGTTGGGACTGTATAGAGTTGCTGCGTTCTCCCTGTGACCGTGTGGGTTTTGTCCAGGTGCTCCAGTTTCCTCTCTCATACCAAAGACATGCTGGTTGGTAGATTAATTGGTCACCGTAAATTAACCCCAATGTAGACAGTACAATAAGGAGGTGAGTTAATAGGAATGCAAAGGGAAAATATTATTGGTGTTGATGGGTGCTTGATAATGCAGATGTGGTATGTTGAAGGGCCTGCTCTCGTACAGTGACTCAGATCCTTAATTATCCCATGAACTGTGATTTCCTAAGCCATTTCAGAGGGCAGTTAACCACAAGTAGATCTGAGGTCACGTATAGGTTAGACTGGGTAAGAATGGCAGATTTCCCTCCCTGTGAACCAAATGGATTCCACTAACTTTTCATTCCAAACTCATTTAAATACATGAATTTAAATTCCACTGGCACCAAAGTGAATTTCAAATTCATTTCTACAGACTGATTGTCCAAGGATTTGATGCTAGTCCTTAACCACCATGTAATGAACTGGACACTCAAAGTTATTATTTCATTGTCATGTGAAATAATTTTTTTACAGCGTGGTAACGGGCCCTTCCGGCCCAACAAGTCCGCGCCGCCCATTTTAAACCCAAATTAACCTACGCGTACATCTTTGGAACGTGGGAGGAAACCGGAGCACCCGGAGGAAACCCACGCAGACATGGGAGAACGTACAAACTCCTTACAGACAGCGACGGGAATCGAACCCTTATCGCTGGTGCTGTAAAAGCGTCGCGCTAACCACTACGCTGCAGTGCCACCCCTTAAAATCTTGTGGATGTTTTCTGAATAGTTTTAGTTAGGGTATTCATTTTCTTCTTTGTCTTGCCAATGTAGCAGAGCTAACAACCTGCGCTTCCCAGGCCAAAGTGACATCTAATCACTTCTATTAACGGTTTTGTTGTTAGATATAAATTCTCATATGTTGAGGTGGAATGTGAATTCTGAACCCTGAGTCATTGGTTTAGCTTGTTGGATCCAGTAATGTAACTACTTTATCACTGTCACGAACCAGCAACAAAAGAAACGCACTGAGCCTGATTCAGTGTTAAAAACTATTTTATTAATCACTACTTATGATAATACATAAAATAAAAGTAAAAATGTTAGTATGTTAGAATTCAAAAATGTTAAACTTTGAACGTTAACCCCAAAACTAAACTCTTCGTGTGTGTGACAAAGTCTCAAACTCCAAGTTCAGGAGTGGTTCTTAAAGTTCAGTTCCGCAAGCCATAAGGTGAAACATGAGCAAGGGCTTCTTCAACAACCACCGTTGTCTGAAGATAAGACGTAGATTACGAAATCCAAATGTTCCACGATGGAACCCAAACGACACTTAAGTGTTTCCTCGGTAGTGACTTCCTCACCCCGAAAAGCATCCGAATCGTGGTCGTCCACACACAAATACCTGTTTCCTTCTACGGGTCAGCAACAAAGTGAACTCCACCGGATTACTTCCAACTTCCATACATGGATTTCAGTGGTAGACACAGTTATTGTTTCTCATCCATTGATAGAGAAAACTAGCAGGCTGGTGTCTCTCTCCCTTCTCTCTCTCTTCTTCAACAACGTCATTACGTCCTTTATGTTCTATTGACGTAAGCACGCCACACACACAAATACACACACACTCTATATCTTAAAGGGACATTCACTGAGTCCGTAACATCACATACCTCCTTTGTACATCTGAGGTCATGCCTCAGTTTGGTTTTTTCTCTATGGCAGAATTTGCACTCGTAATTGTTTCACTTTATGTCCCTTTCTCACTTCAGGCTTTGTCACAACAAGCAGTCCAAAGTCTACCTGCCAGAGCCACCATTTCCACATGCAGAGGTAAGGACCAACCGGAACTTGGCATTTGGCCTTTAGTATTACTTCTAGTAAAAATACATTTACAAAGACTATCATAAACATTGACATTTCTCTAGAATTATACTTCTGATTGACAGTGGAAAGTGATTCACTATTCACCATTTCTTCCTGCAAATGCTCTTTTTTGCTTCTCTTTGTGACAGTATTCTGTATTTATTATATAGAAGCAGGCAGATTATTAGTTCATCTCAGACAGGATGTTAAATTGAGTTTCTAAAGTAAGGCACTTGTTAAAATGACCTAGTACTTCGGATTAGCTTTTATTGGAATGCACTGGTCTGAGTCACCAGAACTCTGTTTTTGTCATATAATGTACTAGGATATGACTACCCTCACTCACCTCCTCACCAATTAGTTATTGGCAGGTATAACCAAAGTAAGGCTTGCATTTTTATAGCACCTTTCCCAATCTCAGAAGTCCCAGAACAGGCAACTAACTACTTTTGAAGTGCAGTCAACTTGTAGTATAAGAAATGGGGCAGCTAATTTACGCACAGAAATTCCCCATAATCAGCAACATAATTACCTGATTTTTTTTTCTGAAGTAGCAATAATTGAGGAATCAGCATCTCCCTACTCCTCAAAGAAGAGATGAGGATTCAATTTAATATCTCACTCCACCTGCAATGGTACAGCTCCAGTGGTGCAGGTCTCTCTCAGTACCACACAGTCTTGGTACTACTTAGAACAGTACAGCACAGGAACAGTGTGTCTCTGCTGACCGTGATGCCAAATTAAACATGATCCATATTGCTCCATTCCCTGCCAGTTCACTTGTCTGTCTAAATACCTCTTCAATGTAACTACTGTATCTGCATCCACCCCCTCATCAACACGTTCCAGGAACCTACCACTCTCTGTGTAAAAAAAAAACTTGCTTTGCATATCTCCCTCAAACTTCACCCAAGTTACCAGAAAGCTATACCCTCCAGTATTTGACATTTCTACGCTGGGAGAAAGCTGCCTACCCTATCCATGCCTCTCATAATTTTATATGCTTCTATCAGGTCTCCCCTCAGCCTCTGATGCTCCAGAGAAAACAATCCAAGTTTGTCCAACCTCTCATTATAGCTCATGCTCTCCAATCCAGGCAACATCCAGGTGAACCTCTGCTGCACCCTCCACAAAGCCCTCCAGTAATGTGGCAACCAGAACTGTACACACTGCACACGACACAACTTTCTAGTCATGGACTGCACAAGAAAGTTACCTTAGATTTTTGTGCTATAGAATGGGACTTTACAACATTATGATTCAGTGGCAAATTGAAGAGTGCTACAGTTGACACATGACACAAAGCCATTGTTCCCCTGAGGGAGAAAGTCAAGGGGAATTTCCAGACTTGCCCTGAATTACCTGTCAGCACTTGAAAGCAATTCGTGTACCCACTATTTTCGGATGGGAAGTGGTGCACTGAACCAGTCAAAGCAGGCAGTATCATTCCAGGTGTGCTATTGGTTGTTAAGTATTTTCTTTCTCGCTTCTTTCTCATTTTGAACAGTCCCCTAATACGATAAGATGGACTCTTGACCTCACAATCTACCTCGTTACAACCTTGCGCCTTATTGTCTGCCTGCGCTGCACTTTCTCTGTAACTGTAAAGTTTATTCTGCATTCTGTTACTGTTTTTACCTTGTACTACCTCAATGCACTGTGTAATGAATTGATCTGTACGAACGGTATGCAAGACAAGATTTTCACTGTAACTCGGTACATGAGACAATAATAAACCAATTCACCAATTTTCAGCTGATTCAGACCAATAAATTGAAGCACTACCCCAGCATCCATGGGGAGTTCAGCAATGACTTCAAGCAGCCCTGTGTGGTGTTCACAGGCCACCCTTCCCTGCGATTTGGAGACGTCGTCCACTTTCTGGAGCTGTGGGGCAAATCTAGCCTCAACACCATCATTTTCACAGGTAACTCAGCCAATGAGAGAAAGAAAGGCAAGCGGTGTTCATTTCACCGATGTGTTGCAAATAGATGAAGCATTCCATTCACACAGACTATTTCGTAAGTTCATCAGGTGGTATGGGGTTAGTACAGGAAAGTGGTGTTGAGATATAATATTGGCCACGATCCCTTTGAAGGGCAGAGCTCATGCAAGGGGCAGAATGATCCACTGATCCTATTTCTCAAGCCCGGGATCTGTCAGGGCCCTGGATAGATTCTTATTCTTTCACTGGTAATACCAGCAGTCATTGCTCAGTGCTGATCGCCCTTGAGCTGAGAGAATTTCAGAAAGAAGTTAAGAGTCAATAGCAGGGCTGCATCCTGCTTCGTTGTGGCAGCTGCTCCAGCATGTCTATCTGGGCACTGCAGCGCAGTGTTGGAGGTCACATCTGGCACATCTCCCCTCCCACTCTGTCATGCAGTCCTACAGCACAGAAACAGGCCCCACAGTCCATGCCGGCCAAGATGCCCCATCCAAGCTAGTCCCATTTGCCAGCGTTTGGCCCATATCCCTCTAAACCTTTCCAATCCATATACTTGTCCAACTGTCTTAAAAGTTGTTGTTGTACCTGCCTCAACCACTTCCTCTGGCAGATCATTTCACACAGATACCACCCTTTGTGTAAAACAAAATGTTGCCCCTCAGGTTCCTATTAAATCTTTCCCCTCTCACCTTAAACCTATGCCCTCTAGTTCTAGCTTCCCCAACCCTGGTAAAAAGTCTGTACATTCACTCTGTCTATTCCCCTCCTGATTTTATACACATCTATAAGGTCACTTAGACTCACCATTCACTCCAGCAGCAGCTTGGAGACTGGATGCGCTTCTCACTTAGCTCTTTGGTTACACCACCACGATTGGCAAACAATCAGTAATATTTGAATGGGTTCAGCAACCTTTATTAAAAACACCTTTTGCTGATTTTTCTTTATTTTACTGTATATTTATATTTTTGATTAATTGTAAGGCAATTGGTTACAAATATTTTTTTAAATTATTTTAAAGTGTATATTTTCACTATTTTATTCAGTTTTAATTGTTTTTGAGTGTCACTGTATGTCAAGCAGCAAGCAGTCAAAAGCCATTAGGGCTGAGGGTGCATCAGGCTCCACTGCCTGAGGCCTAATCCCTACTGATGACCCACTCCTCCACCCGTAGGCCAGCAAGGCCCATCCTGTGGCACTGCAGAATTTGAGGGCAACCTCAGGGTTAGCGCGGTGGTGAGTGCAGGTCGTGGTTTGGATTGACAAAATCGGGCCTTTCGGTGTCAATTTGGAGGTACACGTAGGTCAGATTTCCTTCCCTAAAGGACCTCAGTGAACCAATTTTATGGCAGAGTATTTCCATTGCTGATGCTGGATTTTTATTCTTTAGTACTTTTATATTTAACCAAATTAATTTTCTGCCGCTGCTATGGTGCATTTTGAACTTGGTTACCAGAATCATTAGTTTAGGTTTAAGGATTAATAATGCAGGCCTCTGCATTAGTAGTCCAGTCACGTGACATCCCAGAATGGTACCATACATGCAAGTTCCATACCAGAATATAGTATGGCTTCATTTTCCAGCAATGATACCTTCATTTTGTATGTTTATGAAAATAATGGAGGCATAAGAGACTGTAGATGCTGGAATCTTGAGCAACACACAATCTTCTGGAAGGACTCAGTGGGTTGAGAATCATCTTTTCGGGGAAAGGAATTGTCAACGTTTGGATCCTGATGCAGGGTTTCAACCTGAAACGTCAACGGTTCCTTTCCCTTCCACAGATGTTGCTCGACCTGCTGAGTTCCTCCAGCAGATTGTCTGTGACTATGAAAACAATCTGCCTTGTATTCCGTCACAACCTGATGCATTTGATTTGCATTCTAGAACCAGATTTCTCTTACTTGGATGCTTTGGCACCATACCAGCCACTCTCAATGAAATGTGTCTACTGTCCAATCGACACACGGTTAAACTTTATCCAAGTTTCGAAATTATTGAAGGAGGTGCAGGTAAGGCGGGAAAATGGGTGGGTGGGTGTAATGGTGTTTGGCTTTTGTTTGAGAGTGAAGTGACCAGTAGATGGTAGACCTCATAGTGAAGGTGATGGGATGTGCCAGTTCGGTAAGTAAACTGAGATTTTTAATAAAGTCATACCATTGTGTTTTAACAATCTAAATTTGCTATGCCACACAAAATTTAGGTTTGTGATTTAAAGGTTTTCAATTGTGATTTGATGAATTGTTTGACCTAAATCTGGATATAGAGAGAAATTATATCTCCTTTCTGCTGTCTTCCGGTGGTGAAGATGATGGAAGTGCCCTGAGTTTCTCTTCCTGCCCTCTTGTCAGTAAATGGCAGGATGTGAGCGTGATCGGGGGGTGGAGGGGTGGTTGATCATTTCACTCCCTCACCTCACTCCCTTGTTTTATTTTTCCAGCCGTTGCATGTTGTATGTCCAGAGCAGTATACTCAACCTCCTCCGGCCCAATCCCATCGTACTGACCTGATGATTGACTGCCAGCCTTCACCAATGGCCTACCGGAGGAGTGAAGTACTCACCCTCCCCTTCAAACGGCGCTATGAGAAGATTGAGCTCATGCCTGATGTAAGTGTTTATTTAACTTTACCTTTTTTACCTCCTCTTTTTTTTTAATCTCTTTTTTATATTTTGATCTTTTTTATCCTTTTTTTTAACCTCATCATCAATCTTTCCAGCTCCCAAAAGAATCAGTGGGATTGGCTGGAGGTCAAGGAAGAATCATGAGTGTTTTGAATGGCAGAAGAGAGTGAAGAGATTTTTTACCCTTCTTTCATGTGTTTTCAATCTGTGCATCATTCCTATTGAAAACATGATTCTATCGATGTGTACTGAAGGATAGCTAGAGACATGAGCTGGCAACAGAATGACAGAGAATAAAACTCCAATAATCTACTTTCACCCCTATGGACTGTCCATATGAAGGGTCTCAGCCATTTCCCTCCATAGATGCTGCCTGACCTACTGAGTTCGTCCAGCACTTGTAGTGTGGCTCCAGATTCCAGCATCTGCAGTCTCTCTTGTGTCTCCAAGGTTTTTCTTTTTTAACTCTTCTCGTACTGTTACTATTTTACAGCTTGCAGAATCTCTTGTCCCTTCTGAGATCAAACCTGGCATCTCTATGGCAACTGTATCTGCAGTACTGCAGACCAAAGACAACAAGCACATACTCCGGGTAAGTCACGTAAAGAAAATGGAGTTGTGTTAGCCCAGTCAGCTTGAAGGATTGGATTTATTTTTCCTCAATTCCACTTGAATTATCTGAACGAACTAGCTCACAGTACACATGCCGTGTGCTTTATCTTTCCCCCTCTTTCTATCTACCCTCAAAATCCCTACCCTGCCCAGCCGCCAACAAAGCCAGAAATGGGGAAAGTCACGTGGTGAATAACGGTGCTGTTTGTTACTTCTCAAGAGCTGGTTCAGGGTAGTTTTTAAACTGGATGAAGAAGTGGAGTTATTGATGAGGAATATGTTTAAACCAGGTATAGTCTGCACTTTCATGAGAACATTAAAGCTGCCGTGGCACAGTTTGAAGAAGAGCAAAGTGTTCATGAATGACACAGTCAATATTGATTCTCAGTCAACATCACTAAAATTAATTATCTGATCACTTATGCTCATTATAGGAAGGATGTGGAAGAGTTGGAGAGGGTGCAGAGGAGATTTACCAGGATGCTGCCTGGTTTAGAGAGTATGCATTATGAGGAGATACTAAGGGAGCTAGGGCTTTACTCTTTGGAGAGAAGGAGGATGAGAGGAGACATGATAGAGGTGTACAAAATATTGAGAGGAATAGATAGAGTGGACAACCAAGCGCCTCTTTCCCGGGGCACCAATGCTCAGTACAAGAGGGCAAGGCTTTAAAGTAATGGGTGGGAAGTTCAAGGGAGATATCAGAGGGTGGTTTTTTACCCAGAGAGTGGTTGGGGCATGGAATGCACTGCTTGGGGTGGTGGTGGAGGCAGATACATTGGTCAAATTCAAGAGATTGCTGGATAAGCATACAGAGGAATTTAAAATAGAGGGATATGTGGGAGGAAGGGGTTAGATAGTCTTGGACGAGGTTTAAAGGTCAGCACAACATTGTGGGCCAAAGGGCCTGTGTTGTGCTGTACTATTCTACGATTCTGTGCTGTTGCTGACAGTGTGAGCTTTCTGTGCACATATTTCTTGTTGTGTTTCCCTACCTGACAAGAGAGACTTCTTCAAATTCATTCAAGGGTTGTGGGCTTCGCAGGCTGAGTCAGCGTTTAATTGCCCATCCCTAATTGCCCTTGAGAAGGCGGTGGTGAGCTTCCTCCTTGAACCGCTGGAGGTGTGGGTCCACCACAATGCTGTTTGGACTCCACCTCAAAGTGAGTTTGTTAACTGGAAAGCATTCAAAACCTCCTTAAAACTGTGAAATGCCCAACATAAATGCAGGTTCTTTCTGTGGGTCTCTTTTTCTTTATTTCCTTCTCACTTTCGATCCCTTCCCATGGCTTGCTTTCTCCATCTTCTGATAGCTTTCTCTATTGATTAGCCTGTATGACTGAATCAACAGTAATACCTTAGAATAATCTAAGCTCACCTACTGTAACTATTGAAATGCCAAATGCTCTCAGGCACTTCATCATAATGTCAACCTGATTTTGAAGTGAACTTTGATTTTATGGTTTATGAAAATCAAAGAAGCTGCAGATGCTGGAAATCTGAAATAAAAACCATAAGATATAGGAGCAGAATTAGGCCATGTGGCCCATCGAGTCTGTTCCGCCATTCAGTCATGGCCTTTTTGTTTAACCCCATTGTCCCGCCTTCTCCCCATAACTCTTCGCCCCTTTACCAATCAAGAACCTATCAATTTCTGTCTTAATTACACCCAGTGACTTGGCCTCCACTGCCATCTGTGGCAACGAATCCCACAGATTCACCGCCCTCTGGCTGAAGAAATTCCTCCCCAACTCAGTTCTAAAGGGATGCCCCTTTATTCTGAGGCTGTGCCCTCGGATCCTAGACTCTCCCACTGATGGAAACATCCTCTCCACATCCACGCTATCCAAGCCTTTCAGTATTCGGTAAAAACGTTAACTTTATGGTTGATTGCTTCCTTTGAGTGACCAGTTTGCATAGAATAAGTCAAATTACACATTATTAGTTAAGGAAGTGGGGCAATGTGTCGAGTTTATCTTTCTTGGTCTATTGCTGCCTCATTGAATGAATTGTAATCCAATCCCCTTTCGTGCAGTCACTTCCAAAACCAGTGCAACAGCCAACCGGCAAGAGAAGGAAACGGATAAATGACGAAATCCCTGAATTCAAACCTCCCAAACCATTGCTGTGTGGTTCGATCACCATTGAACAATTCGTACAGAGCCTAGAGAAGGTAAACATCTACAGTATTGTCTGAGGCAATCCCTGCACATCCCTAGTATCCATTGCTTCACCACAAGTTGCTCTGTTGAGATCCTAACCTTTGGAATTCCCTCCTCAAGGCTCTTTATCCCTATCAAATTTTATGTTGCCCTGTAAAACGTAACAGTTTGATCAAGTCATATGCCCTGGTTGTGCAGCCCTCTTGAGATGTTTTACCATATAAAGACGCTGCAAGTTGTTATTATTGACGTTATTAGAGGCATGGAACCTGCTGAGGTTAAGTGTTTAGTAAAGCTTGAGCTTGAATTTGTGCAGTACCTTCTCTCTGGCAGTGATCCTGCAGATTGAAATTGCTGAGTTACTTCAGGACCAAAGATTTCTATCACAACTGTGGTGACATTGTTCTCTTTATCTTGGATTGGGTTAAAACGACCTCGTATCTCCACACTCAAAGGCATGGTTAGTCATAAGTTGAGTCTTGGGTTAACGTTTCTCCCCAATGCCACCTTATAAGATAAGATCTTTATTAGTCACATGTACATCGAAACACACAGTGAAAGGCATCTTTTGCATAGAGTGTTCTAGGTGCAGCCCGCAAGTGTCGCCACGCTTCCGGCGTCAACATAGCATGCCCACAACTTCCTAACCCATACGTCTTTGGAATGTGGGAGGAAACCGGAGCACCCGGAGGAGACCCACGCAGACACGGGGAGAACGTACAAACTCCTTACAGACAGCGGCCAGTATTGAACCTGGGTCGCTGGCACTGTAATAGCATTGAAAGTCCTTTAAAAAAATGCTTGCTCTTGTTTATGCCCTGCATACTGTAGCTGCTTTTATCAGGGAGTGTCGAGAGTCATACAGTACAGAAACAGGCCCTTCGGCCCAACTCATCCATGCTGACCAAGTGTGAGTTAGTCCCATTTGCCTGCATTTTACCCATATTCCTCTAAACCTTTCCTATCCATGTACCTGTCCAAATGTCTTTTTTTTACCATTGTAATTGTACCCGCCTTCCTCCAACAGCTTGTTCCATTTACCCGCCAGCCTCCGTGTGGGACAAAAAGTTGCCCCTCAGGTCCCCTTTAAGAAGTGTGGGGGAGCTTGGTTGGCCGCAGAAACTGCGGAGATTAAGTGAAGGAGTGCTCTCACCCTCAGTGTTTGTGTGGACATTTACTAGAAATTGCAGTGAATGCAGTTGCTTTTGAAAACTACTTTTGGTAACTTTTCTCACCCTGCCTCTCACCAATCCAAATGACGTCAATGGTGGTACCGTTGTTTGATCCTGAGTGAATGAAGCTTACCATAACGTTCCATATTCCTATCCTGTGATGCAGGGCACAATGCAGTGTGGTACTATACCACTTCTGTACCTTATGTTTTAAAGTGGTTGAAGGCACAACTTGTTGGTTGGTGCTGGTTACGGTAACTTCTCCTCCCGTTCCTCCACAGCACGGCATTACTGATGTCAAGGTTGAGGACACACCAGAAGGACACATTGTTCACCTTCAGTCTGAAGACACACTGATTCAAATTGAAGAAGACTCGACGCACATCATCTGTGACAACAACGAGCCGCTTCGCACCAAACTCCGAGACTTAGTCCTCAAATTTCTGCAGAAGTTATGAGCGACGTTCTGACCTTTCTGTGACTTATTTTAGGGGCTTTGGATTTGGGGCTCATCAACAGGAGCACTGTACAACTCATCATTAGCGGCTGATGTGTGCGCCGTTGGGAATCCTAGCTTCTAGCCCCTCAAGCCTGATCCACCCATTCAATTAGATAATGACTTTTCCATATATAACTCTTTTTACTGTCTTGGGACAGGCTGCGTGATACCCTTGACCAGAAAAATGCTGTCAGTCTCCATGTTGACTTTCTCCTGCCACCAGCCCCATCCCCTTCCAGTTTCAACAGATTTATGTGTGGAAGTGTTCTGATACACAGTTCAATTTGTCTAAAGAAATTCTTCCTGACTTCATCCCTGAATGAACTGGCACTAATTTTGCCGTGCCTCTTGTACAAGGAACTAACTTGTTTTGCTCTCTCTCACTTACTCTCCCCTATCAAATCCTTCAGTTGTATCAAACACCTCAATCAGGCCCCTCTTCTGTTAGGTGGCAGACACAAATGGACAACAGAATACCTCAAGAGTGAAGCTTGAGAGGTTTAAAAGCTTAATTGCAACGGGATAATATGTGGGACTCCCCGCCTGAGAACATTTTAGATCATACATTCAGGTGATGGGAGTTATTCCGTCAATGTGTGCGATGGACAGCAGTTAGAACATAGAACACTACAGCACAGGAACAGGCCCTTCGGCCCACCATGTCCATGCCGACCATTGACACTCATCCCATTTACCAGCACTGGTCTGTATCTATGCCTGGTCCATAGCTCTCTATGCCTATGACTCTTTCTCCCTGTGTTCCCATCAACTCCCCCAGAACTCTACCACTCACTGACAAGCTAGGGGCAATTGCAGTGGCCAGTTAACCTACCAACCTGCAGCTCTTTATGTGGAGGAACCGGAGGACTTGACGGAAACCCATAGGGGTCACAGGGCATAGTGCAAACTCCACACAGACAGCACCAGAGGTCAGGTTTGACCCAAGTTACTGGAGCCATGAGGCAGCAGCTCTCCTAGCTGTGCCATTGTGCTGCCTTTAAATCTTTCCTGAAGTATGGCGCCCAGAACTGAACACAACTGTGGCAGGACCAGTGTTTTATAAAGGTCTATCATAACGTCCGTGCTCTTGCACTGTTATTCCTCTGCATATAAGGCTCAGAATCCCGAATAATCTTCTCACCACTTTCGTAAACTGTTCTGCCACTCTCCAAACAAACTATCCACGTGTACGGCCCAGTTATTCTGCCCCTTTTAGAACTAGTTTAGATCTCTAGTTTAGATTGCCTGTTCCAATTCTTCCTGTCAAAAACGTAACGTTTCTCAAAATTAAGTTCTATCTGTCACCCATTCCATCATGTCCTGGGATTACACCACCAGCTTCCTCGCAGTTCACTATATTTCCAAGTTTTGTGTTATCTGCAAGTGTGGAAATTGTGACCTATCCACCCTTGTCTGAGTTATTAATATATTCAGAAAAGCATCCGACCTGATAGTCCTGACCCATGAGGAATATTGTACATTTCACTCTAGGTGGCGGGGGGTGGGGAGGGAAACAGTTGCCACTACTATCTGTTTTCTATTACTTAACCAGTTTTCTGTTTTTACTGATAAAGCTCCTTTATTTCCATGGTCATCAATCTTGAAGACAATCCCATCGCATGGTACCTGATTGAACACATTTTAAGAAGTCCACATGTACATCACCTGCATTCCCCTCATTGACCTTGTCTGTCACTTCATTAATTGAACTCTGTTTAGTTAGTCAGAAACAATTTCCCTTTAAGAAATCCAAAGAGGCTCTGTCTAATTAATCCACATTTCTCAAGTTAGTCACTGACTATTGTCTCAAAAACTTGCCCCATCATCAAAGACGTCTGTTTTTACTGAGTTTCTCCCTACATTTTTCTTTGAGCAAAGGTGTTACATTTGCAATTTGACAGCCCTCAGGCACCACCCTGAATCTCCAGATGTTTGGCCTCTGCAATAGCCTCCCTCACTTTGGCAACTGAGGATGCATTCCATCTGAACCAGGTGACGTAGCCACCTTCAGTGCAGATGGCCATTCCAGGACTTCCTCTGTCAATTTTTATCCAGAATATCAACTACCTCTTCCTTTGCTGAGACTCCACCAACTATATTTGATAATTCCTTGGGGGATTTTCATATGTTGTTACAATTGTATAAATACTTTTATGTGTGTATATATTTATAACTGCACAATTAGGGTTAATGATAGTAGAAAACCTGGATCAAAACCGGTGAGGGACAAACTTGGTCAAAAACTGTAGGAACAATCTTTACTCTGGATAAATCACTAGATAGGCATTAGCTAGAGTATTATGGGCACAACCCTTTAGAAAGAATGTCAGTGCCCTGGAGAGAGTCCAAAAGGGATTTATTAGAAATGCCAACAGAAACATTGTGGAGATACTGGAATTATTTTTAAAGGTGAGTGAAGGTGATCTTATAGTAAGAAATCTAAGTTATATAAGGAATTAGGGTAATATTTGCTTCCACTAGCAGGAGGTTCAGTATCCCTATTTAATACAGTTGACAGAAATGCAAGGGGTTGGATAATTATGATTTGTTTTAAACGCAAACTTATCCAATGTGCCCTTCTTGAAAGGGCAGCGGCAGTAGATTGAGTAATAACTTTCAATAGGCAATTGGGGACATGCAGGAAAAGGAGAAAGTTGCATGGAAAAAAAGACCTAAGGAATTGGCACTATTTAGATCACTCTTTCAAAGAGCAGACACATGTACGATGGACTTTGATTTATCATTCTTTAATTCAGCCACGTTAACCCACAGCAGAGCCAAAAATAGAAACTGCTGGGAACACTCAACAAGTCAGGCGGCATCTGTGGAAAGAGAAACCGTCAACGTTTTGGGTCTGACGAAGGAACGTTAACTGTTTCTCTTTCCACAGATGTTTCTAGCATTTTCTGTTATTGTTTCAGATGTCCAGCATCTGCAGTTTTTAAAAATTTTTTTCAATCCACAGCAGAGAATTCCTCCTTTTCTATCACTGCCAGTTAATTGGTAACCAGTTCACAAAGAAGTGCATAAAAAGATAGTGCTATCTTGATTTTCCTTGCCATATCAATGCTGCCTCATAGTAAAATGTAAAAGACTGTTCTCTCCTGGAGTAAAATGTTTCAAGAATATGTTTTCATTAATAATGACAAACAAATTCCAGAGCTCTCTGTGACTTGAAACTAATTTGTTTTCTGTTCTTCCCCATTCTGAAAAACAGTTTTCGACCCAAAATATTACCTTTCTCTTTCCACTAATGCTGTCTGACATGATGAGTATTTTTTTATTTCTTATAGAATGTTTGGATTAAAATACCATTTCTGTACAAAGTTTTATTGTTAAGAGATGAGAATCAAGTTTTTAATGTTTGGATATAAAAAGACATTCTGTAAAGTGACTGGAAAGGCTGTGCATTCATTCATATTGCAGTGGTAGTACATCATAGCACAACAAAAATGTTCTCCCCCCTCCAACAGATCCCCTCCATCACTTCATGTTGCTCTGTAACAGTAAGGGGAAACAACTTGGCATTGTGAGAGACAGAAGTAGATTATCGACTTAAGGATGAGAGACCGATATCTTCAACTATTTTTTTTTCAACAATAACCATTGGCCAAAGTAATTCAACAAAAACTTTACTAAACTAAGGCCAGAGCTGATCATTTGCCTTCAAGAGGAAGTTCTGTAGTCTGCTGTTATAGTTCAGCAGCTATGATTTTATAATGGAAGGAATGATATTTTAACCCACCCATGACACTAAATACCCGATATAACTTGTGCAATTTGCCTTGCACTGTCTTATGTATTCTACCCAGAGAAAGTTTACAGTTTTCCCTGCTATTAAGTTAACAATCAAGCAGTTGCCTCCTCGAATCAAAATCCTGTCACCATTTACGTCAAAAGATTGACAATTACTGGCAGCTCACCTGGATGGCTGCACGATTCATCCTCTGTCAGTTGACATTTTTAGCTGTGAGTTCTTGCTCAGACCTCGAGAAATATCTTAAACAACATCGTCTCAGATTTCCATCGTTTCTGGTACATTAACTTTTTGTCAAAAGAAACAGAGAAAGTTGTCTGATGGCTTTGTTCTCCTCCCTTTTACTGAAACCTCCCACTTTTTACATTTCTGTGCTCCTCCAATTCCAACCTCTTGTGCATCCTTAATTTTAATCATTTCACCAACAAGAGCCATGTCTTCAACTGTCCCAGCCCCAAGTTCCAGAATCCTTTCCCCGAATCTTCCCACTTTTCTACTCTTTTAAGTTGTTCCTTAAAACCTACTGTTTGATTGAAGCTTTTGTGGTTTGGTGTTTGCTTTGATAGTGCTCCTAGGAAGCACCAAAGCATTTTCAGCATAGCAAAATATCAGCACAGACGTTGTGGGCTGAAGGACCTGTTCCTGTGCTGTACTGTTCTACGTTCCATATCCCATGTAGGTATTCATTCAGGATGATGGGGTCAGGAAAGACCTTGGTCTTTACCACGACTGAAGGACACCTTTAATCTTTCTGAAAAATTAACTGACTTTTAGAGTTAAACATCTGAATACCATTCAAAGCACATCTTAACCTCCAGAAACACAATGGCTGTAGAAATTATTTACAGTTGCCTCTGTAATGCTGCAGTGAAGCTGTGTAACATGTTGAAAAAAAAAGTTTTCTTTGGGCTGCAATATAGGGTTAGCAAGGCTGACTTGGGCAAAATTGACATCCTATATTTGGTCAAATCCAGTTGTTAGTTCAGAAGTGGAGTCTCTGGCGGTTCTTAGAGACTGTTTGTTACCTATAGACAGTGGTTACTAGAGTTCTCCCTAAACACTAGATGGCAGCATCTCATCTGCTCTCTTAAACACCTCGCCTTTTTCTGGAGACACAAGAGACTGCAGATCCTGGAATCTGGAGGAACTCAACAGGTCAGGCAGCATCTATGAAGGGAAATGGACAGTCGACGTTTCGGGTGGAGACCCTTAATCTGGACTCTCTCCTCACCTTTTTCTCTCTGCTGGCAGTTTGATTTTGCCTGTCTGGATCAGCAGCCCATTTGTTCAGCTGTTGGAGGTAGAGGGCTGGACTCATGACAAAGGTGTGGTCTTAACCCACACCGTGGCAAATGGGGAATTTAAGATCAGTTGACTAGATAATCCTGGAATTAAAAATCCTGTGTCAGGAACTGTGATGAAATAGCCTAATTTCCTCAGGGAAGAAAATAATCTGCCCATTTTTGCCTGGTCTAGCCCATATGTGACTAAACCTATTGCAACATGGTTGATCCTTATCTGCCCTCTGAAGTGCCAATGGCAAGCTATTCAGTTATTCCAAACTGCTATAATAGAACATTAATATGGAACTGGATGACCTGGCCCAGGTTCGATCTTACACCTGGTGGAGTTGCTCCTTGCGAACACCGTGGGGCTGTGTTACATTGAGGCAGCTGTACCACAGTAGTCAAGCAATAGCCTAACACGGTTGTATTCACAGAATCACTCCATTCAGAGAATGTCATAGATTTTCCATTACAATCCATTATAATCCCACAATGTGCTCTTTTCCCCTACGACAGGTCAGACCCTCCAGAGATGGCAGCAGAGTGGTATAGAGTCAAAAGGAAGTCTCAATATCCCCTTGACATTAGATTACACAGAGCCAAGGAAGCTGCCTGCTGATTAACACCTAGCATCCGAGGAATCAGTTCTCCTCCACACTATTTGGAATAAGCTCTAGGTTCGGGTCTTCAACATCTGTCATCAAGAGTGGCTCAGTGGAAGCACCGCTGGCCAAGGACACAGCTGTCTGAGTGGGTTGGGACAGGTGGTGAGAGTACCATGGCGAGGGATATTTGATCTCATTCTCACTGATCTATCACAGATGCTTCTGTCTGTGACCATCGTACGTGCTGACAATGTATTGTCTTCACACCAAGGACACCTTCAATCGATTGTGGTATCTACTATTGTGCTAAATAGGAAAGATTCAGAACTGACCTAGCACTCAGATCTAGGCATCCATGTGCTGAGGACCGCTGTATTCTATTGCAGCCTGGAACTTATTGATCAGCATATCTCTCACTCTATCCTTCCAGTACACCTATAACACATACCTGACAAACTAGAAAACATTGATCCACAAAAATTGTGTACAGTTCTCGTGGCCACACCACAGATGTGGTAGCAATTGAGAGAATGCAGAAGAGATTGGTAATTGGTTTATTATTATACTGAGATACAGTGAAAAGCTTTCGTTTACGTGCCATCCAGACAGATCATTCCAAACATTAGTACATCGAGGTACTGCAAAAGGAAAACAATAACAGAATGCAGAATAAAGTCTTACAGTTACAGAGAAAGTGTAGTGTAGGTAGACAAAAAGGTGCAAGGTAGATTGAGAGAGCAAGAGTTCATCTTTATCGTATAAGAGGTCCGTTCAGGAGTCTTATAACAGCTGGATAAGATACCATGGTGGTGTAGCGGTTCGCATAACGCTATTACAGCACCAGCGACCCAGGTTCAATTCCTGCCGCTGTCTGTAAGTTGTGGGCATCCTATGTTAGCACTGGAAGTGTGGCGATACTTACGGGCTGCCCCAGAACACTCTACGCAAAAGATGCATTTCACTGTGTGTTTTGATATACATGCGACTAATAAAGAGATCTTATCTTATATCTTTAAGCCACCTCTTTTGATTTGCTGACATTGAGGAGAGGTTGTTGTCTTGCCATCGTCTCACCTGGAATGGAGGGCTGTAGTTATAAAGAGACATTGGATAGGCTGGGTTTATTCTCATTAGAACAGGATGTTGATGGGGTGCCCTTATAAAGGTTTATAAAATTATATGAGGGCATAGATAAGATAGGTAGTCATAATCTTTTTTCCCAGGGTAGAGGAGTCTAAAACTCCCATTCCCTGCTCTGGCAACTGCTCTGTCCGGGACTGCAAGAAACTGCAGAGAGTTGTGGACACAGCCCAGCACATCACGGACACCAGCCTCCCCTCCATGGACCCTACTTTGTCTATACTTCTCACTGCCTTTTGATGAAGCAGCCAGCATAATCAAAGACCCCAACCACCTGGAACATTCTCTCTTCTCCCCTCTCCCATCAGGCAGAAGATACAGGAGCCTGAGAGCACATACCACCAGGCTCAAGGACAGCTTCTATCCCACTATTATAAGACTAATACGATCCGTTCCCTTATACGATAAGATGGACTCTTGACCTCACAATCTAGCTTGTTATGACCTTGCACCTTATTGTCTACCTGCACTGCACTTCCTCTGTAGCTGTGACACTTTACTCTGTATTCTGTTATTACTTTACCCTGCACTACCTCAATGCACTGTGTAATGAATTGACCTGTACGATCCGTATGCAAGACAAGTTTTTCACTGTACCTTGGTACACGTGACAATAATAAACCAATGCTAAACTAAAGGGCACGGGTTTAAGGTGAGAAGGGAGATATTTAAAGGAGATCTGAGGGGTAAGTTTTTCACACAGAGGGTGGTGAATATCTGGAATGAGCTGCCAAAGGAGGTAGTGGAGACAGATACAGTTACAATGTTTAAAATGTGTTCAGACAGGTACTTGGAGAGAAAAGGAGTAAAGGGATACAGGCCTAATGTGGGAAAATGGGATTAGTGTAGAGACGCATCACGGTCAGAATGGACAAGGTGGGTCAAAGGGCCTGTTTCTGTGCTGTACAGTTGTATGAAAAAGCAGGTCAAATTAATTCCAGCCAATTACCACCCCACTCAATCACCAGAAATGTTGGGAAAGGTGTCAGTGTTATTGAACTACACTTAGTCATCAATAAACTGTCCATGATGCTCAATTTAGTTTCCTCTGGGACAACTTGGAAGTTTACAAGTTTGCAGATGATACCACCATTGTAGGCCGTATCTCAAACAGCGATGAGTCAGAGTACAGGAAGGAGATAGAGAGCTTAGCAGAATGGTGTCATGACAACAACCTTTCCCTCAATGTCAACAAAAGAGCTGGTCATTGACTTCAGGAAAGGGGGCGGTGTACATGCACCTGTCTACATCAATGGTGCTGAGCTCGAGAGGGTTGAGAGCTTCAAGTTCCTGGGAGCGAACATCACCAACAGCCTGTCCTGGTCAAATCACGTAGATGCCACGGCTAAGAAAACTCACCAGCACCTCTACTTCCTCAGGAGGCTAAAGAAATTTGGTTTGTCCCCTTTGACACTCACCAACTTTTATTGATGCACCATAGAAAGCATCCTATGTGGATGCATCATGGCTTGGTACGGCAACTGCTCTGCCCAGGACTGTAAGAAACTGCAGAGAGTTGTGGACACAGCCCAGCGCATCACAGACACCAGCCTCCCCTCCTTGGACTCTGTCTTTACCTCTCGCTGTCTTTGTGAAGCGGCCAGCATAATCAAAGACCCCACCCACCCGGGTCATTCTCTCTTCTCTCCTCTTCCATCGGGTAGTAGATACAGGAGCCTGAGGGCACTTACCACCAGACTTAAGGACAGCTTCTACCCAACTGTGATAAGTCTATTGAATGGTTCCCTTATACGATGAGATGGACTCTGACCTCACGATCTACCTTGTTGTGACCTTGCACCTTATTGCACTGCACTCTCTCTGTAGCTGTGACACTTTACTCTGTACTGTTATTGTTTTTACCTGTACTACCTCAATGCACTCTGTACTAACCCAATGTAACTGCACTGTGTAATGAATTGACCTGTACGATCAGTATGCAAGAGAAGTTTTTCACTGTAGCTCGGTATAAGTGACAATAATAAACCAATATCAATACCAATACCCAATTTCACCCTCTGTCCAAGCTCGGAAATGAGAGCTGAATTCCAAAGCTGAGGTGACTATAACTGTCCTGACATCGAGGCAGCTTTTGACCAGGCATGGTATGAAGGAACCCGAGTAAGTCAATGGATACCAAGCCAACATTCTTTTCCAGATGGAGTCATACAACAAGAATGTATATAGTAAGTTGGTAAATTAAATTGGCAAATTGGCTTATTATTGTTGTGTTTACTGAGGCACAGTGAAAAACTTTGTTTTGCATGCCATCCATGCAGATCATTTCATTACAACAGTACATCGAGGTAGTATAAGGGAAAAGTAATAACAGAATGCAGAATATATTGTTACAGCTATAGAGAAAGTGCAGTGCAGGCAGACAATAAGGTGCAAGGTCATAATGAGGTAGATTGTGAGGTCAAGAGTCCATTTATCGTACAAGAGTCCATCTTATCGTACTAGGGGACCATTTAATCGTCTTATAATAGCGGGATAGAAGCTGTCCTTGAGCCTGGTGATCCAATTTAAAAATAACTCTTAAGGGTACTATCAAACTGAGAGAGAGAGAGAGAGAGAGAGAGAGGTATAGAGAGATGGAGAGAAAAAAATCATGATAGATGACCAGAGAGGAACTTGCAGGGAAGAGTGGGCAGAGGTTTACTGAGAGGGCTCTGCAGCCTGAAAGCTGATAGGTTTTGTTGTTAACATCAGGAGAGAACAAAATGCCAGAATCTCTTTATTTTTGTTCCTCTCTCTTGTGCCATCTCTCCTTCCCCCCTCCCCTGTCTTCCACCTGGACAACAGTTGCCCCCACGGTTTAGGGCACGGAGCATTGCTTTTCCTGTTATATATTAATGATTATGGGTGTGCAGGGAAACAAGGATAATAAACACTTGCATAGGAACATGGAATGGACAGACAATTGGTGTACAAAATTTAATACAAAGAGTATGAAATTATACATTTAGGCATCAAAAAATACCAGGAGACACAAAGTAAACTAAATGGGACAATTCCAAGGGGTGTGTTGGAGTGCCTCTTCTCGCTCCCTTCTGCCATCCCCAAACATCCTCTCCCTCCTCCCAACCAGACCTCGTCTCCCCTGGACCTCCTCCCACTGGACAACCTCATCCGGACGTCTTCTCCTCCACGAGACCTCTTCTCCCTCCTCTTCCACTGGACCTCTGGACCTCTTCCCCTCCAACACCACCACGATCACCTCCATCTACCCCCCCCACCCCCGTGGATCTCCTTCACACACCCCCAGGATCCCCTCTCCCACCATCCCACTCCCCTTCTCCCCCTCCCCCTCCTCTCCCTCGCCCCCAGATCCTCTCTCCCCCACTTTCCCTCTCCCGCCCTCCCACTCCCCTCCCCCTCCTTTCCCCTCTCCCTCCTCCTGTCTGTCCCCTACCCCTCTCCCTCCTCTCCATCCCCCTCTCCCCCTCCTCTCCCCTCCTCCTTCCCCCTCCCACCCCCACCCCTCCCCATTCCTCCCTCCCCCTCCCCTTCCTCTTCCCCCTCCCCTTCCCCTCTCCCCTTCCTCCTCTTCCCCCCTCCCCATTCCTCCCTCCCTCCCTCCCTCCTTCCTCCCCCTCTCCCCCCACTCCCTCTCCCCACCCCCTCCCTCCCTTCCCCCTCCCCCTCCATCTCCCTCCCTCCTTCTCCCTCCCTCCCTCCCCTTCTCCCTCCCCCCCTCCCCTTCTCCCTCCCCTTCTCCCTCCCTCCCCTTCCCCCTCCCCTTCTCCCTCCCTCCCCTCCCTCCCCTTCTCCCTCCCTCCCCTTCTCCCTCCCCCCCTTCTCCCTCCCCTCTCTCCCCTTCTCCATCCCTCCCCTTCCCCCTCCCCTTCTCCCTCCCTCCCCTTCTCCCTCCCTCCCTCCCCTTCCCCCTCCCCCCTCCCTCCCTCCTCCCCTCCCCCTCCCCTCCTCCCTCTTCCCCTCCCCCTCCCCTCCTCCCTCTTCCCCTCCCCCTCCCCTTCCCCCTCCCCTTCCTCCTCCCCCCTTCCTCCCCCCCTCCCCCCCTCCCCCCTCCCCTTCCCCCCCCCTCTTCCCCCCCTCTTCCCCCCCTCCCCCCCTCCCCTTCCCCCCCCATCCCCCCTCCCCTTCCCCCCTCCCCCCTCCCCTTCCCCCCTCCCCTTCCCCCCTCCCCTTCCCCCCCTCCCCCCCTCCCCTTCCCCCCCCTCCCCCCTTCCCCCCTCCCCCCTCCCCTTCCCCCCCCTCCCCCTTCCCCCCTCCCCCTCCCCCTCCCCCTCCCCTTCCTCCTCCCCCCTTCCTCCCCCCCTCCCCCCCTTCCTCCTCCCCCCCTCCCCCCTTCCTCCTCCCCCCCTCCCTCCCCCCTCCCCCCTTCCTCCTCCCCCTCCCCCCTCCTCCTCCCCCCTCCCCCCTCCCCCCTTCCTCCCCCCTCCCCCTTCCCCCCTCCCCCCTCCTCCTCCCCCCTCCCCCCTCCTCCTCCCCCCCTCCCCTTCCTCCTCCCCTCCCCCCTCCCCCCCTCCTACCTCCTCCCCTCCCCCCTCCTCCCGCCTCCCCTCCCCCCTCCTCCCTCCCCCTCCACCCCTCCCCCCCCCCCCCCCCCCCCCCCCCCCCCCCCTCCCCCCTCCCCCACCCCCCCCACCCCCCTCCCCCCCCCCCCTCCCCCCCCCCCCCCTCCCCCCCCCTCCCTCCCCCCCCCCCCCCCCTCCCCCCCCCCCCCCACCCCCCCCCCCACCCCCCCCCCCCTCCCCCCCCCCCCCCCCCCCTCCCCCCCCCCCCCCCCCCCCCCCCCCCCCCCCTCCCCCCCCCTCCCCCCCCCCCACCCCCCCCCCCCCCCCCCCCCCACCCCCCTCCCCCCCCCCCTCCCTCCCCCCCCCCCCCCCCCTCCCCCCCCCCCCCCCCTCCCCCCCCCCCCCACCCCCCCCCCCCCCTCCCCCCCCCTCCCCCCCTCCCCCCCTCCCCCCCACCCTCCCCCCCCCCCCCCCCCTCCCCCCCCCCCCCCCCCCCTCCCCCCCCCCCCCCCCCCCCCCCCCCCCCCTCCCCCCCCCCCCTCCACCCCTCCCCCTCCCCCCTCCCCCCCTCCCCCCCTCCCTTCCCCCCCTCCCCCCTCCCCTTCCCCCCTCCCCTTCCCCCCCTCCCCCTCCCCCCTTCCCCCTCCCCCTCGCCCCCCCTCCCCCCTTCCCCCCCCCTCCCTTCCCCCCTCTCCCCTCCGCCCCCTCCCTTCCCCCCCCCTCCCCTTCCCCCCCCTTCCCCCCCTCCCCTTCCCCCCCCTCCCCCTCCCTCCCCCTTCCCCCCCCCCCCTCCCCCCCCTCCCCTTCCCTTCCCCCCTCCCCTCCCCCCCTTCCCCCCCTCCCCTTCCCCCCTTCCCCCCTCGCCCTTCCCCCCCTCCCCCCCTCCCCCCCTCCCCTTCCCCCCCTCCCCCCCTCCCCTTCCCCCCCCCTCCCCCCTCCCCCCCTCCCCTTCCCCCCCCCTCCCCCCCCTCCCCTCCCCCACTCCCCTTCCCCCCCCCTCCCCCCCTCCCCTTCCCCCCCCCTCCCCCCTCCCCTTCCCCCCCTCCCCCCCTCCCCTTCCCCCCCTCCCCCCCCCTCCCCCCTCCCCCCCCCTCCCCCCCCCTCCCCCCCTCCCCTTCCCCCCCCTCCCCCCCTCCCCTTCCCCCCCCTCCCCCCCTCCCCTTCCCCCCCCTCCCCCCCTCCCCTCCCCCCCTCCCCCCCTCCCCTCCCCCCTCCCCTTCCCCCCCCTCCCCCCCTCCCTTCCCCCCCCCTCCCCCCTCCCCTTCCCCCCCCTCCCCCCCTCCCCTCCCCCCCTCCCCTTCCCCCCCCTCCCCCCCTCCCCTTCCCCCCCCCTCCCCCCCTCCCTTCCCCCCCCCTCCCCCCCCTCCCCTTCCCCCCCCCCTCCCCCCCTCCCCTTCCCCCCCCCCTCCCCCCTCCCCTTCCCCCCCCCCTCCCCCCCTCCCCTTCCCCCCCCCCTCCCCCCCTCCCCTTCCCCCCCCCTTCCCCCCCCCTCCCCCCCCTCCCCTTCCCCCCCCTCCCCTTCCCCCCCTCCCCTTCCCCCCCTCCCCTTCCCCCCCCTCCCCTTCCCCCCGTTCCTCCCTCCTCCTCAACTCCTCCCCCTCCCCCACCCCTCCTTTCACACCTCGGCCCCGCCTCCCCCTTCGGCCCCGCCCCCTCCCCGTCAGGTGACGGCGGCGGCCCAATGGGCGGCGGCGGGCGGTGACCGCCAGTAACCCCGCCGAGGCGAAGGCAGCGCCGCGGCGGTTGACCCGTTGAATCCTCCCCCTCCCGCCGCCGCCGCCTCTCCCGGGCCCGGGGCTGCAGCACTGCGGAGGGCGGGAGCCAGCGACCGAGCGGGCGGGGAGAGAGAAGCGGGGCCGTTGTCCATGGAGGAGGAAGGGGCGCGGGGACGGCCGGCGGCGGCGGGGGGCGGGCTGAAGGCGGCCGCCGCTGCCGCTGCTCCTGTCGCCCGGCTCGGCCCATGAGCTCGACCCGAGGCCGCGGCGTCGCGGTGGCGATGGATCCCTTCGAGGGCCTGTTGAAGCCGGAGGGCGGCGGCGGCGGCAGCCCGGGCCCCGACTCGGGCCTCGGCCTCGCCGGCCCCTTCTGGACGGCGGTGTTCGAGTACGAGGCGAGCGCCGAGGACGAGCTGAGCCTGCGGCGGGGCGACGTGCTGGAGGTGCTGTCCACCGACGCCAAGGTGTCGGGCGACGAGGGCTGGTGGACGGGCAAGATCGGCGAGCGCGTCGGCATCTTCCCGGCCGACTACGTGACCCGCCAGCCGGCCAGACCCAGGCCGGCGGCGGCCGAGGGCGCCGGCCAGGCCACCGAGATCGAGTTCAGCCAGCTGAGCCTGCAGGAGATCATCGGCGTGGGCGGCTTCGGCAAGGTGTACCGAGGCACCTGGCGGGGGCAGCCGGTGGCCGTCAAGGCGGCCCGCCGAGACCCGGACGAGGAGGCTGGCGCCACGGCCGAGAGCGCCCGGCGGGAGGCCCGGCTCTTCTCCATGCTGCGGCACCGCAACATCATCGCGCTGCGCGGCGTGTGCCTGCAGGAGCCCAACCTGTGCCTGGTGATGGAGTACGCGCAGGGTGGGCCCCTCAACCGGGCGCTGGCCGGACGCCGCATCCCGCCCCGCACCCTCGTCAACTGGGCCGTGCAGATCGCCCGGGGCATGTGCTACCTGCACGCCGAGGCTATCGTGCCCATCATCCACCGAGACCTCAAGTCCAGCAACAGTGAGTACTCCGGGGCAGGGGAGCTGCTGTCAGATACACCGCCATGTATACAAAGCAGACCCCCAGGGAGGGGAGAAACTGTCAGATACCCCCACACAGCCTATCTATACGAAGTAGAACCCCAGGGAGGGGAGAAGTTGTCAGATACACCGCCATGTATACAAAGCAGACTCCCAGGGAGGGGAGAAACTGTCAGATACCCCCACACACCCTATCTATACAAAGCAGAACCCCAGGGAGGGGAGAAGCTATCAGATACCCCCACACCCCCATCTATACAAAGCAGAACCCCAGGGAGGGGAGATGCTGTCAGATACCCCCCCATGTATACAAAGCAGACCCCCAGGGAGGGGAGATGCTGTCAGATACCCCCCCATGTATACAAAGCAGACCCCCAGGGAGGGGAGATGCTGTCAGATACCCCCCCATGTATACAAAGCAGACCCCCAGGGAGGGGAGAAGCTGTCAGATACACCCCCATGTATACAAAGCAGACCCCCAGGGAGGGGAGAAGCTGTCAGATACACCCCCATGTATACAAAGCAGACCCCCAGGGAGGGGAGAAGCTGTCACATACACCCCCATGTATACAAAGCAGACCCCCAGGGAGGGGAGAAGCTGTCAGATACACCCCCATGTATACAAAGCAGACCCCCAGGGAGGGGAGAAGCTGTCACATACACCCCCATGTATACAAAGCAGACCCCCAGGGAGGGGAGAAGCTGTCACATACACCCCCATGTATACAAAGCAGACCCCCAGGGAGGGGAGAAACTGTCAGATACCCTCACACACCCTATCTATACAAAGCAGACTCCCAGGGAGGGGGGAAGCTGTCAGATACAACCCCATGTACACAAAGCAGATCCCCAGGGAGGGGGAGAAACTGTGAGATACATCCCCCATGTACACAGCGGTGTTCCCTGGGAGGAGAGAAGCCCTTGGATATTGCAGGGAGGGGAGAAGCTCTCAGATACACTCCCCAAGTGCACAAAGCAGACCCTCGGAGGGGAGAAACTGTCAGATATACTCCCTGTGTTCACAGTGTAGAGCCCCAGGGAGGGAAAAACTCTCAGATACACCCCCATGTATACAGTGCAGATCTGGGGCTATGGGGTGTAGTGGCACTAGGGCAGTAGGGGAACAGATGCCTGTGTATGATGGTTGTGGTGAGTGGGGGGATGGTGCCTGGGTGTGGTGGAGGGCTCCAGAGAGTTTGGCTGTCCCGTGTAAGGGAGGGTACAAGGATACTGATGTTTGTGAGTGGGTTACTTATAGTTGCTGTGGGCTTGTGCCCAAGTTGTTCTGGTGGAGGGTGGGAGAGGAACTGTGTGATTGGTGGAGCTGTAGTGGGTGCAGGATGGGGGAGGTTGCACCTTCCTCACCTACTCTACACAGTTTGAGGTCTGTGTACCTGTCCACCTTCTCTGCGAAGGAAATTGCATTTTTTTTCCACATTCTGCACCTGTCATTTCGACACCATCCTTCAGCCTGCTACCTAATCAAGTGAACTTCAGCCTGTGTAATCTTTCTGCATAACTGAAATTCCTGAGCCCTAGCAACATCCCTGCAATAAAATTCTCCAGTTCTGGAAACATTCTCATAAATCTTTGACCCCACTCTGCTGAGGTAGACACAGAGTAAGTGTCACTTACTGAGCTGTGTCACATAAGCCATTTCTGTACGTGCACTGGTTAGATGGGAGTGCGATATACTTAGTCTTATTATCGCATTTGTGGACTGAACAATGATTGTGTTAATGCTCTTCATGCTGTGAATTTTGAAATAGAAACCGAAACGCTAGTAATCCTTGGAGTTATTAGGTTTTAAGCATCTTTATAACTGAGCTGACTCTTTATTTGTTCGTTTGCTGGCATGTGTTCCATCAGACCATATACTTTGTTTTATTGTGTGGGGAGTGTGTCACTCTAGAGTCACAGAAATGCTGCATCTGACTGGAAATTGAGTAACATGGGGCTGGTTTGGATATGAACTGACCAGGTTTTAAAATCTTAGAAGTTTGATGCTACAGAAGGAGTCCATTTGTCCAGTTGAGTCTCTGCCAGGTCCAAGTAGAGCAATCCCATTTCCCACTTTCCACCCACAGCCCTACAAATTATTTTCACTCCAGTGTCGATGTAATTTCCTTTGTAGTCTCTGTTTCCATCACCCTTGCAGACAGAGAGCTCCCTGTCATAAATAGTGTTTCCTTTCATTTTCCCTTTTATCTTTTGCTTCAAATTTCAAATCTGTGTCCATGGTGCTTAAATTATTGTTATGGGAATAGGAGGTTACCCTCTTTTTTACCGTGTCTAGGCCTGTCACGATTGTTTACATTTCTATCATGTTTCCCCTTGATCTCTTGCACCTAAGTGAATGACCCTAGCTACTCAAGTCTAGTGCTGCAGTTGAAATATCCCCCATCGCTGGAACCATTCTAATAAATCTTTTCCGCACCTTGTCCAAAACCTCTGTGTGCTTCCTGGTCCTTGTTTCAACAATGAAGATGGAAGAGACTGCAGATGCTGGAATCTGGAGCAAAAAGCAGAGCACTGTTAGAACTCAGCAAGTCAAGCAGCATCCGTGGAGGCAAGAGGCATATGTCGACATTTTGGGTCGAGACCCTGCACCGGTCACTTTAGCATGGTGTTGAGTTGACTGCATGTTGAACTGCTTCAGTAGCTAGCGGGTGAATCAGAATCAGGTTTATTATCACTGACGTGTTGTGAAATTTGTTGTTTTGCGGCAGCAGTACAGTGCAAGACATAAAGACACAAAAATTACTATAAGTTACAAAATTAAATAGTGCAGAAGGGGAATAATGAGGTAGTCATGGACCGTTCAGAAATCTGATGGCAGAGGGGAAGAAGCTGTTCCTGAAATGATGAGTGTAGGTCTTCAGGCTCCTGTACCACCTCCCTGATGGTAGTAATGTGAAGAGGGCATGTCCTGGGTGGTGAAGGTCCTTCATGATAGATATGCCTTCTTGAGGCACCGCCTCTTGAAGATGTCCTCAGTGGTTGTGCCCGTGATGGAGCTGGCTGAGTCTACAACCCTCTGCAGCCTTTTGTGATCCTGCATGTTGGAGCCACCATACCAGGCGATGATGCAACCAGTTCAGAATGCTATCCACTGAACATCTGTAGCAATTTGCAAGAGTTTTTGGTGACATACCAAATCTCCTCAAACTCCTAATGAAGTAGATCTGCTGGCATGCCTTCCTCATGATTGCATCAATGTGTTGGGCCCAAGATAGATCCTCTGAGATGTTGATGCCCAGGAACTTGAAGCTGCTCACCCTTTCCACCGCTGACCCCTCAATGAGGACTGGTGCATGTTTTCCCGACCTCCCCTTCCTGAAGTCCACAATCAATTCCTTGGTGTTGCTGATGTTGTGTGTGAGATTGTTGTTGTGACACCACTCCACCAGCCGAACTATGATTGGGAGCAATTGGTGTCAAAAGGGATTGATAAGGACTTGAGTATTTGGAATGCTTTGGTTTAAAAAAATGTTTAGAAATGGAGCTGGTGGGATTGCTCTGCAGGGAACCAGCATAGACTCAGTGGGGTGAATGGCCTCATTTGGCATGCTCACTCAGACTCTACAAAAATAATGTGTGTGATGAATTACATGCAGGAGTAGGACACGGAGCTACACCAGTTCTAGATAACGGTCAAAATTTATCTACTACTTTAAATGGCTTCAGTAATCTAGCCTCCACAACCCTCTGAGAAATTTCTGTGCACCTGATTATTAATTGTTCTATATTTTGTAGGTTTGATTGCTATTTGCTCTAAAATGTGCTAGTTATTTGCTTTTATTGTAGTCATACAGAAAAACAAGGAGAATATTTTTACAAGCTTGATATCCTTGTTGTCCTCTGGAAATACCTGAGAAACATTTGTTCATTGCAGTCTTTGAAAGTACGTTAGACTAGTTCTGTGCACAGTCCAGTTGACTAGTTATGGGCAGAAATGAAAATAATGCTGCGAATACTCATCAGGTTGGCCAGTGTCTGTGGATATAGAAGGTGTCAGATCAATAATTTTCCAAAAACAGTTAATCAAGTATCAACTTGCGGGTTGCGGATGTTGTTCCCTTATTCAAGAAGGAGTAGGGATAGCCCAGGAAATCATAGACTGGTGAGTCTTACCTCAGTGGTTGGTAAGCTGATGGAGAAGATCCTGAGGGGCAGGATTTATGAACATTTGGAGAGGTATAATATGATCAGGAATCGTCAGCGTGCCTTTGTTAAAGGGCAGGTCCTGCCTTATGAGCCTGATTGAATTTTTTGAGGATGTGACTTAAGCACGTTGATGAAGGGAGAGTAGTAGATGTAGTGTATATGGATTTCAGCAATGTGTTTGATAAGGTACCCCATGTGAGGCTTATGGAGAAGGTGAGGAGACATGGGATCCAAGGGGACATTGCAGTGTGGATCCAGAACCGACTGGCCCACAGAAGGCAAAGAGTGGTTGTTGAAGGGTCATATTCTGAGTGGAGGTCGGTGACCAGTGGTGTACCTCAGGGATCTATCTGTCCTGGGACCCTTACTATTTGTGATTTTTATATATGACCTGGATGAGGAAGTGGAAGGATGGGTTAGTAAGTTTGCGAATGACATGAAGGTTGGGGGTGTTGTGCATAGTTTGGAGGGCTGTCAGAGGTTACAGAGGGACATAGATAGGATGTAGAGTTGGGCTGAGAAGTGGCAGATGCAGTTCAACCCAGATAAGTGTGAAGTGGTTCATTTTGGTAGGTCAACTATGTTGGTGGAATATAGTATTAATGGTAGGACTCTTGGCAGTGTGGAGGATGAGGGATCTTGGGGTCCGAGTCCATAGGACGCTCAAAGCGGTTGCGCAGGTTGACTCTGTGGTTAAGAAGGCATATGGTGTATTGTCCTTCATCAATCGGGGAATTGAATTTAGGAGCCGTGAGGTATTGTTGCAGCTATATAGGTCCCTGGTCAGACCCCACTTGGAGTACTGTGCTCAGTTCTGGTCACCTCACTACAGGAAAGATGCGGAAGTCATAGAGAGGGTGCAGAGGAGATTTACAAGAATGCTGCCTGGAATGCGGAGCATGCCTTATGAAAGCAGGTTGAGGGAACTCGGCCTTTTCTCCTTGGAGAGACGGAGGATGAGGGGGACCTGATAGAGGTGTATAAGATGATGAGAGGTATTGATAGGGTAGATAGTCAGAGGCTTTTCCCTGGGGCTGAATTGGTGGCCACAAGAGGACATAGGTTTAAGGTTCTGGGGAGTAGATATAGAGGAGATGTCAGGGGTGTTTTTTTTACTCAGAGAGTGGTGAGTGCGTGGAATGGGCTGCCAGAAACGGTGGTGGAGGCTGATACGATAGGGTCTTTCAAGAGACTGTTAGATAGGTACATGGAGCTGAGTAAAATAGAGGGTTATGGGTAAGCCTAGTAATTTCTAGGGTAGGGACATGTTCGGCACAGCTTTGTGGGATGAAGGGCCTGAATTGTGCTGTAATTGTTCAATGTTCTAACTCTGTCTTTTGATGGACACTGCATGATCTGAGTATTTGTAGGATTTTCTGTTTATTTTGCAGATTTCGAGCAACTGCAGCAGTTTGCTTTTTTTTGTCAGTGTCGGCTAGAAATGTACAAAGAAATTCTTTCAGCCTAGACTCAATTCGGGGAATATTTATTGAGTCTGGTAGTCAAAGTACATTGTGTCCTATTTTTAATTGTTTTTTTAATTGTGTATATAGAATTATGAATGGTTAGGAGTGAGTAATTGGCTATAATTTAGCTTATGGGGGTGGATTCATGACTTCCTAGAATGGTTTATAAAGTTATTTTTAAACCAATTACATCCCCCAAGTAAAGTCTTAACTACTGACTATTCATTGCTGTGGCAAGCTGACATCATTGTACAAGTGTTCCAAACTTTTACTGACTTTTGTGTGTGAAAGTGTTGGCTGACATCATTACTGAAAGGTGCGGCTAATACTTAGACAATGCCCCTAGCCCTAGACTCCCCAAACAGTAGAAAAAGCTTTGCTTCCCAATGAATCCCCCTTAATATTGTACAAACCTCAACGAAGGCATCGCTTGCACCTAAATTCCAGGGAGCAGCTATGTATTGGGTAAATCTGCGCTTCATAATCTGTAAGCCCGATATATCCAAGCCAAGTTGCCTAGATCTTCTCCCAATATTTCAGGAATGACCTATCATGACTTCGTAGAGGTGCTCTGTTATTTGTGCTCTCCTGAATTCTTGTCATCTAGATATAGAGGAGAGTATTCTGCTTAAGTCTGTTTCACAACAGTATAGAAATCATGGCAGATATTGCTACACAGTGCCTGGATTCTGTCTTCTTCCCCTCCCACCCAAAGCCTTTCATCTCCTTTCTGAAATTAAGTGTTGAGCTTTGCATTTGATGTGCAGTTCCACTAATGTCTCTTTCAAGATACTTCTTACATGAGGCTGGATGGTGCATTTAGCATACTGTTTGTTTCTTGTGTTCACTGATGATAAAGATGTACTTGAGGATTTGGGTAATTCTTGGGGCCTGATCTTTATCCTAAATTCTCAGTATACTTTTTTCATCAGAGGATAGTATCTGATTTCTCTTCACCCTCTGTCTTCTGTTTGCTGAGCACTACGGCATCTCTTAGATTGGCAGTTCCAATATGTACTTGAGACAGTTGCAACCTATTGCAGCCACCGCAGCAGTGTAGAAGTACAGGTTGTCCTCCGGTTACGGGAGGGTTCTGTTCCTTGAACTGTTCATAAACTGAACAGTTCGCAAGTCAGAAATGCAGCTGTGAACTGAGTTCCCACCCGGCAGAAGGTTCCTGCAGCCCCAGAGTAGCCGGGAAATACATCCCACCGGTCACCCAGAACGCTTGTTTGTATGTGTGGGCTGCACCTAAGTTGGGTGTTCATAAGCTGGGGGGTACCTGTACCACTAATGCTCACTGTGCAAAATCTCCCAAATCCCTTGGCAGGGCAAGCAAACTAACACCAGCATCTATTCCTAGGCCACTATCCCCAGCACTGAAGCTCTAATTACCTAGAGTCTTCTCCAAGGGCCTTGTCTTCCTTGGGCCCAAGGCAAACTCTCAAATCGGGTTCTTTACTTCAAGCTCCATCCAAGAAGTTTCCAGGAGGATGGAGGGTGATTCAAGGATGCCCTCAAAACTTTCTTTTTTTTGGGGAGGGATGTAGGGGGGAGAGAATGTAACAGTCAATGACTTGAAGGATTAGCTGGCCTATGACTGAATAACATGCAGAAGAATCATCCAGGAAGGAACCAAAAGCCTCTTCAGGACTGTGAAAAAGTGTGAGGAAAATGAAGGAAGTAGCACTCCATCATTTTCCCATCCCATCAAGCAACATGCCCCACACTGTATGATTTGGTGTTTCCCTGGCTGTGGTATCTTGAATTCTGCATCACAGTCCCAAGAAGTCAGCCCTTGCACACATACCACATGCGTCAATTTTTTTCACCCAAAATGTTTGGCAATCTCCTCCCAAGGGTGGCATGCTGGCACAAGCAGGAGAGCTGCTGCCTCACAGCTTGAGCGATCCAAGTTCAATCCTGACCTCTGCGGCTGTTTGCATGTACTCCATGTGACCACACGAATTTAAGATAAGATCTTTATTAGTCACATGTACATTGAAACACACAGTGAAAACATCTTTAGCGTAGTGATTTTGGGGGGCAGCCCGCAAGTGTCGCCATGCTTCCGGCACCAACATAGCGTGCCCATAACTTCCTAACCTGTACGTCTTTGGAATGTAGGAGGAAACTGGATCACCCGGAGGAAACCCACACAGACACGGGGAGAACGTACAAACTCCTTACAGACAGTGGCCGGATTTGAACCCTGGTCTCTGGCGCTGTAAAGCATTATGCTAACCACTATGCTACCGTGCCTGTGTGTTCCAGTTTCCTATCCCATCCCAAAGGTGCATGAGGTTTGGTTATTGGGGTAACTGGCCCACTGTACATTGTGCCTTGTGTGTTGCCTGGATTGGGGACCATGCCTTATGAAAACAGGTTGAGTGAACTCGGCCTTTTCTCCTTGGAGTGACAGAGGATGAGAGGTCACCTGATAGAGGTGTATAAGATGATGAGAGGCATTGATTGTGTGGATAGTCAGAGGCTTTTTCCCAGGGCTGAAATGGTTGCCACAAGGTCAAATATGTTGGCGGAATATAGTCTGTAGGTCAAATATGTTGGTGGAATATAGTCTTAATGGTAGGACTCTTGGCAGTGTGGAGGATCAGAGGGATCTTGGGGTCCGAGTCCATAGCATGCTCAAAGTGGCGGCGCAGGTTGACTCTGTGGTTAAGAAGGCATATGGTGTATTGTCCTTCAATCGGGGAATTGAATTTAGGAGCCGTGAGGTATTGTTGCAGCTATATAGGTCCCTGGTCAGACCTCACTTGGAGTACTGTGCTCAGTTCTGGTCACCTCACTACAGGAAAGATGTGGAAGCCATAGAGAGGGTGCAGAGGAGATTTACAAGGATGCTGCCTGGGATGCAGAGCATGCCTTATGAAAGCAGGTTGAGGGAACTTGGCCTTTTCTCCTTGGAGAGGGAGGATGAGGGGGGACCTGATAGAGGTATTGATAGGGTAGATAGTCAGAGGCTTTTCCCCAGGGCTGAATTGGTGGCCACAAGAGGACATAGGGTTAAGGTGCTGGGGAGTAGATATAGAGGAGATATCAGGGGTAAGTTTTTTAATCAGACAGTGGTGAGTGCGTGGAATGGGCTGCTGGAAATTGTGGTAGAGGCTGATACGATAGGGCCTTTCAAGAGACTGTTAGATCAGTATATGGAGCTGAGAAAAATAGAGGGCTATGGGTAAGGCTAGTAATTTCTAGGGTAGGGACATGTTTGGCACAGCTTTGTGGGCCGAAGGGCCTGAATTGTGCTGTAATTGTTCTATGTTATAAGCGGACACAGGTTTAAGATGCTGGGGAGTAGGTACAGAGGAGATGTCGGGTAAGTTTTTTTCACTCAGAGTGGTGAGTGTGTGGAATGGGCTGCTGGCAACGGTGGTGGAGGCGGATACAACAGGGTCTTTTAAGAGACTTTTGGATAGGTACATGGAGCTGAGAAAAATAGAGGGCTATGGGTAAGCCTAGTAATTTCTAAGGTAGGGACATGTTCGGCGCAGCTTTGTGGGCCGAAGGGCCTGTATTGTGCTGTAGGTTTTCTGTTTCTATGAGTGTACGTGAGTGGTAGAATCTGGAGGGAATTGATGTCGAGAGAATAAAAATGAGATTGGTGTAAATGGGTATTTGTTAGTCAGCGTGGACCTGGTGGGCTGAAGTCTTTTTCCATGCTGTGTAATTCTATGACTCAGTCATATATTTTCAAGCTGAGAAGAGTGCAAAGAGCTATGAGAATGTTCCCAGGACTCAGACCTGAGTTATAGGAAGAAGTTGGGCAGGCTTGGAACTAGAAAATTTGGACACCTGTCTTCTATAAGTTTGGGTGTAGTTTTCAGGCTTGTTGTCTCCTGATAAATTAGTGTTGTGGTTAAGTCAGTGGATTAGAGTCCTTGGCCCAGTGAGACGAGTTTGAATCCCACTGCGATGGTGTGGAATTTCGGTAATTGGAAATGAGTTAATAATAGAAACGATGAAACTATCTGGTTCAGGGAAGGAAATTTGCCATCGGTGGGCTGAAGGATGTGTTCCTGTGCTCTGTGGTTCCAAATATGTTCTGTTGTGCTTTAGTTTAGATGCTGCTGTATTGTTTTGGGGTTGTGGTATTGTCATTTATGTTGAAAAAGATTGTCTGTGGTTGTTAACTAATAAAATTGCTAATAAATTTGAATCACAAGTTACTTTTAAAGACATTCATTTTCATTCAGCAAGGAGAAGTTATTGGGAAGCATCAGGTGCAGCAATTATGCCCTTTTCTTATATGGTAATAAATTATACCATATTGCCATAAATCCTGTCCTCAGAAATGCATTTGATGCATTTTGAATACCGTGACCTTTCTGATTAGCACGTACCTGATTTGCTGCATTTTAGCTTTAAAAAAGACTCCTTTAATTTTCCTTATTGCTGTTTGTTTACTTATTTTTAACTTGCATCTGTTTTTTGAGATCTTTACCCATGTTGAGCAATTGTCTTGACCAGTTCCCTGTAGTACATACATTGCTGAGCATCTGGAAGGAGTGCAAGAAGATTATGTTGTTAATATTGGGAAATTGTCGAGCAGAGTTGCCATTGAAATATGTCTGATTAATGAAATGCATTCATAAAAATTCCTGCTTCCTTTGTAAATTGTTAGGAATTAATGAATTATAGACCAAATGGTGAAACCTCATCAGACAATGTGTCTTTATTTAAGAAAACATACCTTTTCAACTTGTGTGATACAGGATGTGCTTGTATTAATATCCAGGTTTAAATGCTTTTTTTTGTTTAAAGAGAACTATATGGAATGTATAGCACAGAAATTGGCCACTCAGTCCAATTGCCTGTCTGGCATTCCTGCTTCACACAAGCCTCCTCCCACCTTAAACTTTTTAAAAACTTTCTCTCTTGTGCATTGTTCTCATTGCTCTCGTGCATAGTACTTTCTCTCTCCTGATGAAGGGTCTCGGCCTGAATCGTTGACTGTTCATTTCCCTCTGTAGATGCTGCCAGACCTGCTGAGTTCCTCCAGCATTTTGTGTGTTGCTCCAGATTTCCAGTATCTGCAGTCTCTTGTGTCTGTCATGCACTTATCTTGTTTCCCCTTTTTTTAAGTGCATCTTTGCTTTTTCTCAGCTGCTGTTTGGTAGAGTGTTCCACATTCTAACCCATGGGTGAACAGATTTCCCCCTCTCCCACCACTTTTGTCTACCATATTAAACTTTAATAATTTGAGGGAAATTACACGAGCCAGTGTGCTTTAATACTAAGCCATTGGTCTTTGCTATTAAGTTGCTTTATTTTTCGTTTGATGGTGTCAGTTTATTCTGCATGGGTTTTATGTGGCCCAATTCAAGTTGCTAAAATGCATGTGACTGCCTAAAGTCTTCCCTGGTGTTGAACTGCTTGCTTTAGTGCAAGTTTCTAGGACTCGATATGAGACCTATGCAGCACCAGGCAGTGTCTCTAACCTGCCACTCAGCCTAGCATGTAGATGAGTTCAATTCGTTGCCTCTAATTGCTGGTATTGCTTCCATTGGTGAGAAATTGCCAACTGTCAGTACTTGTGACAGTCCTGGCTCAGTGGATAGCACACTCCTAAATGGCAAGCGTGGACTCCAATGCCTGGATTTGAGCAGAAAAGTCTAGGCTGATGCTGTAGTGCAGTATTGAAGAAGTGCTGCACTGTCAGAGGTGTCTCTTTAAGATTAAACATTTGCTTTCCCAGGGCTGAAATGCCTAATACTGGATGGCATACATTTAGGTGAGAGAGGGTAAGTTCAAAGGAGATGTGTGGGGCAATTTTCATTTACACAGAGAGTGGTGGGTGCCTGCAATGCACTGCCAGGGGTCATGGCGGCAAATACGATAGCAGCAGTTAAGAGGCTCTTAGATAGGCACACGAATGTGCAGAGAACGGAGAGGTATGGACCATGTGCAGGCAGAAGGGATTAGTGCAGTTAGGCATTTAATTACTTGTTTAATTAGTTGAGCACAACATCATGGGCTGAAGGGCCTGTTCCTGTGTTGTACTGTTCCATGTTCTGCCTTAGCCCTTTGTTCAGAAAAGACCCCATGGTAATATTTCAAAGCCCTTTGTTCAGGAAAGATCCCATGGTAATATTTCAATTCCAAATTGAGTTACCTCTGATGTTTTGGCCAATATTTATCCCCATATTGGCATAAATTAAAAATAGAAAATGTGGTCATGATTCCATAACTGTTTAATGAGTTTGCACATTGACTGCAATCTTTCTTGCATCGTCACGGTGACTACAATTCAAAAGTACTTAGTTGTCTGTAAAAGCACTTCAGTATTTCTTATCACGAGGGGTGCAAAATAAATGCAAGTCCATTATGTAGTATTGAACAAACAAAATATTTTTCTCTTAGCACAGCACTCTTGGTACAGTCCTTGGCACCGTGGGGCAATTCAAGAGTTTAAGCAGAAGTAATTTCACATAAATGGTTTTTACAGAAGTTTAATCAAGCAGGGAAAAGCCTTATACATTTTGCAGGACAATTTGAGACTTGGTAATGATTCCATTGATAAAGAAAATTAATAGTTCACTGTAGTGGGAATAGAGAGCCAAGTTTATTTAATAGTTTCTCTATTTGTAAATAATTTCCCATGTTCGGTCAGCCTGACCTAATCGTCTTTGCTGTCGGGCAGACAGGTGGGCAGCATTCTCCCATGTTGCTGCCAGTGCTGTCATTGTTGGCTTTTGGGTGTGACTTTCCAATTTCCTCCCCATAGCCCCCACCTCCCCTTTCAAAAAAGCTTGCATTGATATAAAGCTGATTGCCATTGTGCCTCCTGAGTCCATTTAATTTGGGGCTTAGGATTTCTCATCTCGTGTTACAGTATTCCAACATTTAGTCAAATTTAGCTTCAAAATTAATTGGAGGGAAAATGGATCACTTTGAAAGAAAATTTGAAGTTTAAATGTAGATTAGTCTTCATTTTAAATCTTAAATGTTTTTCTCTGCCTTCTGTTAATGCTGCATGTGAGGTCTGTTTCATTGAGCACCGTGGGAGTGGAGCTCTGAATGCAAAAATAACTAGCTCGGGCAGCAAGACCTTTTGCTGTCAAGCACGTGCTCCCATTGTTCTGAGCGGGAGAGTACTTAACAGGTGTGTAATGTCTGCCAAGGCTGGATTCCTAGCCTCCCACATCAGCCTTGGCTATCACACTTCCAAACAATGCCTGAATTCAAGATTGACCAGTGTACCATCTATGATTTAAGTACTTTCATTTGAAAGTGAAGGCATTCTAAAGGGAGAAGTGCTTCCTCTGTTTACCCTTTGTTTTTACTCTGTGCACTCCATGTCTGTTGGTCTTTTGCTGATGTGGCTTGGCATGTAACGTGGATGACTTTGTCCTGCACAACAGCAATGACAATAGAGTCATAGAGCAATACAGCATGGATACAGGCCCTTCAGCCCAACCAGTCCATGCCGACCACAGTGCCCACCCAGCCGGTCCCAATTTCCTGCATTTGGGCCATATCCCTCCAAGCCCCACCCCTCCATGTACCTATCCAAGTGCTTCTTAAATGATACTATTCTACCCACCTCAGCCACTTCCTCTGACAGCTCGTTCCATATACTCACCACCCTCTGTATGGAAAAAGTTGCCCCTCAGGTCCCTTTTTAAATCTTTCCCCTCTCACCCTAAACCTGTGCCCCTTAGTTTTGGACTCTCCTACCCTGGGGAAAATACTGTTACCTTCCACCTTGTCTATGCCCCTCATTATTTCAAACATTTCTATAAGATCACCCCTTATTCTCCTGCATTCCAAGGAATAAAGACTTAGTCTGAGCAACCTCTCTCTCCCTATAACTCGGGTCCTCTCGTCCTGGCAACATCCTCGTAAATCTTTTCTGCATACTTTCCAGTTTAACTGCATTTGTCCTATAACAGGGTGACCTAAACAAGTACTTAAATACCGTCTCTTTCAGAGCAGGTCTGAGGCTCGGCATGCTTTAGCATGACTCATCTGACACCCCAGAAACTAACCACCTTCTGCAAGCACAATCCATACTCTAATTTTTTTTGAGCAACACTGAAGTTTGATGCCACTTGGTACAAAGCAACCAGATTGAAGCAGAATCCATAATCTTCCCTAAACATCCATTCCTACCACCACTACTATGTGCGTTGTCCACGCACTGCATGTGGTGACCAGCCTACTAAATAACAATACCTCCCAAATATACAACTCCTACCTCCAGTAAGTTCAAGGGCAGCAGGTGTAGAGGAACGCCATCACCTGCAGTTTGTCTCCGAACTGCATACTATTAGACTCTAAAGTATACTTTTTGTTCCTTCATCATTCCCAGGTATAAACCCTGGAACTCCCTGCTCTGTGACACTGATAGTAGCTTTACCAGATGGACTCCAGCCATTCAAGGTGGCTGTTTACCATCACCTTTTCGAGGATAGTTAAGAGTGGGCAATAAGTGCTGATCTTTTCATTGATGCCCATGTCCTATTAATAATATTTTTAAAGACTCTTAATTGATTTTGTTGTAATTTGGAAAGATTTTTGGGTGTTTAAAATATTGTATAAATTCGAGGTTTACTTTATAAATACTGTTTCAAAATATCTCATTAGGATACCACCCCACAGTGTGATCCCTTATCTCCCCGCTGAAATGTATTTATTGTGAGTAAATAAACTTGCCTGCAAGGCAGCCACAGGCTTAAGATGCTGGATAGCCAACTGATCTATTGCTCCCAATTCTAACTGGATCTGGGGCTAATTGTGTCTTTCACCTATATTTAATACATTTGATATGTTCCTCTGAAAAGGCTAGTGAATAAATATACTAAATTGTATGGTGTACAGACAAAGTCTACCAGTGCATGGCAGCTTGCCTCATTGCTGTACACTGTATTCCCCAGCTAATAAGTGAAGTGGGTTAAGTGTAGAAGCTGACTAAGCACAGCTTGCCATTGGATTCATAAATAAATGTTTTGTTGCCTCCGCTCAAGTGAAGCATGGCAAATTGTGCAGCACCAGAGGGCTGTTTGCACCTGAACTCGGATCCTAGCAAGAGATGAAAGAAGGATACAGTAATTAACTTAGGAGCATCCTATAATTGCAGACCTGATTAATTGATGCTTGTTATCCACAGTGCATCTGAATCGAGGGGTTGCATTGTACCATGAATGTAATAACAGACAGTATGATCCCATTTTATTTTGCATGGGACTGCTGCTGATGGCAGTGTATTGAACTGGACCTGCTTGCTGAAGGCCGTAGTTGCATAGCTGAGTGGTTTTGCTAGCCTTTGGGTAATGTGGTCTAAATTAGGAAGTGCAGATGTCACTAGTCAGAGGAAGAGGTGCTGCCTTCTGATGCATTGAAATCATTGCTAAATATCAGTGTAAACTTATTACACTTGAATGTTGACAATGCATTCTCATGGAATGTTTGCATTTGGTCATTTTTACTGGGTCTTTTTGGAATCTCCAGGCCCAATAAATACAGATTTGAAAATCAAAAATCGAGAACCTTGCATCCTCAACCTAGTTTGGGTGAGAGGAAATTGAGAATGAAGTGAGTAGCCTATAAACTCTTGCCATTTGACACACAAATCCCCACAACCTTTTCTTGAGCATGTGGCTGCATTTCAGTCCCATGTCTCTTCTGTTCAAAGTCTGCCTTCGGTAGTACAGATGGTATTTTGACTTCCTATTATGCCTCTAATGGGAGTCTGAGTGAGCACCTCAGAGGTGATGAGTTTGTGGTGAGGAGTGTTCTCTTGGCATTGTAAAGCCACAGAACAGAAGGCAGCCATTTGCCCATTGTTCCAGTGTCAGATCTGAGCTGGGTCATGTTCCTGGCATTAATATGAGCTCTGATTTTTAAATGTTTGCTGTTTATGTGATGCTTCCCCAGGTGTGATCTTGCTACTGTTTATGGTATGTGATCAGTGGAGTGAGAGATTAATTGCACGACGCTGCTGTCAGTCTGCTTCAGAGGTCCTGATCTTGCTCAGCACTTTGTTGGGATTGGCGTATGCAGTGTCCTATAAATTTATAACTGTTAAATTAATATTTTTGATCATTGACTCCTCTTCTCCCTTCTACTGCAGTAGGATCACATAACACAAAGTCCTTGCAATTAAAATTCTAGGCCTGCAATTAAAATTTCATCCTGATGTTCAAAGCTCGCAACAGTCTTGGTACTTGTTTATTGGTATTGGTTTATTATTGTCACTTGTACCGAGGTACAGTGAAAAACTTGTCTTGCATACGGATCGTACAGGTCAACTCATTACACAGTGCAGTTACATTGAGTTAGTACAGAGTGCATTGAGGTAGTACAGGTAAAAACAATAACAGTATAGAGTAAAGTGTCACAGCTACAGAGAAAGTGCAGTGCAATAAGGTGCAAGGTCACAACAAGGTAGATCGTGAGGTCAGAGTCCATCTCATCGTATAAGGGAACTATTCAATAGTCTTATCACAGTGGGACAGAAGCTGTCCTTAAGTCAGGTGGTAGGCTCCTGTATCTTCTACCCGATGGACCTTGCCCTTTTATCTGTAACCATCTCCAGCCCTCTCTGAATTGAGGACTTTTGACCTTGTGCACATCTCGTACATCTGATCTGATTGCTTGTCTAGTGCCTGTTGGACAATTTAAGCTCTGGTATTCCCTCTCTGAACCTGTTGACATCCTAATCTTTCATTTAGTATGCTCCCTCAAGCCTACCTCTTTAATCAAAGTCTTGCTTAGTGTCCTAATGTTACCTTAATATCCCTGTGTAGTATTTTGATTGATCGTGTGAAGCACCTTGGGAAATTTGGCTATGTTATAGATGTTTGTAAAATGATGTCGTCTCACTGCAAGGCCACATCTTGGGTATTAAACTGAACATTGGGTATTTGGTCTTTTATAGAGTCATAGTTGAAAATGGTGCAGATACATTGAGTGTTCTTCAGATACAATGTCCATTTGGAAAATGTTATTTGTGAATTGGAGCTACCATGTATTATAAAGATGACGCTGAAAAAGGGAAATTCTAATGAAAAGCAGTATTTGAATTTGCAAAAGCCTTGTGCATTCTTTTAAAAAGATATTGATTAGCATTTAAGTGATGTCTCTCAATTTCAGGATGATCTGAAGTAAACAAGTCAGTAAAGTGTAGTAATTGAGAAACGACAACTAATTGTGTGCAGACATTCTGATAGCAGAGTGATTTTTTTCTGAAGTTGATTGACGGGAAAACGCTGGTTAGGATGCTCCCTTTTCCTCATCAAAAATATTACCCAGGTTTCTTATCTTTACCTGACAGAACAGATAGCTTGATGTCTTAGCTGAAAGACAAGGTCCTAACTCCTGACATTGTGGCTATTTACAACAGTATTCATAGTGGGGCTTTTGACCCTTGGGTAGGTTGCAGACATTATAAAGGCTGCTATCTTTTTTTTTAAAAAGTAAACCTGGGTCTGTAGACTGTAGAGCTTGTTACTGTTGGGTTGCATGGATGAACCATTTGGTTAATGTTGATCCCCTGAAAAGTTTGACAATATCTGCTTTATAGCACTGGAGTGTCGGTCTAGACTTCTGTGACCTGTTCTCTGGAATGGGAGTTGAACCCACTGTTTTTCTGTCCTGAGCAAGAATCTACCATCTGAACCATAGTTGACACCCCATAATATAGGCTGATGTTTTGTCGTATTGAGGGCTCATTGCACTGTCTTTTGTAAGTAACATTAAATTGCGTCTTCAACTGCTTGTTTGGGTGGAGGTAAACAATTCTATTGGAAAAGTCAGACTGTTCTGTTGGCAGCTTATTAACGTGACATTATGACAAGACTGTCATTCATTGTCCATTCTGAACAGCTGATTGTCTTATTTTGTGTTTCGAAGGTGAGCTAAGAACCATCCACATTGCTCTGGGTCAGGATCATGTGTAGGCCAGGTAAGGGAAAGGTGGCTGATCTTTCTCTAAAGATCATTAGTGAACAAGATGAATTTTTATGATTTGTCCAGTAGTTGGTCACTATTACTGATACCAGGTTTATAATTCCGGATTTGAATTACTTAATTCTCCAGGTGCTATGGTGGGATTGCTCTCATGCCTTGGAATCATTGACCCAGGCCTTTGGATGGGTAGTATCCTTACTGGTACAGGGCCCAGCAGTAAGTGATATGAACAGGTGGTACTAAATCTTGGAAAAACCTGGGTTAAGACTAAGTTTTGGAAGCAGAAGTAGGATACTTAACAGTGCAGAAGAACTTTGCAATATCTAAGTGCATATCAGCAATGCATGGGAAAATCTTCAAATCTGGGCAGATTGAACCCATAGGCATATTAAATGTTGGACAAATCTATAGCACTTTTACGTCAGAATTATCTGGATATTTACGGTTTGTGTTCAAAGATTTTTTTATAAGCTTAAAATTGTGGCTCAACTTGTTACATTGTCTCCCTACAGTTTATTAATAGTTAACTGAAAGCAAACTGATTCCCTTGGAAACACAGTGCACTGCTGATTGAACTAGTTAACATTTTAACATCATAATAAAATGCGGTCTGATGCCATTTGGCTAATTTTTTTTACACAGTTCATGTCATTACAGGATTTGGTATTGGAAAGTCACAAAGAATATAGTGGGTATTCTGAAAATGAGAGTTTAGAATTGTTGCAGGCAGAAAAGCAACTTTAAACTATCACAATGCCATGGCAACAGCTGGGCCTTGTAAACAGTCTTTAATAGTTATTTTCACCAGTCATAATTAAAACCTGAAAAAAAAGGAACTTGTAATGACCAGAATCCAATTAGTTGCTGATGCAGTTTGTCTTTCTCTTGGGTTTTAAGCATGATCATACTTTTTCTTATCTGGTACTGTTTGAGACAGTCAATCAGTCAATGGCCCTGAGCAGTCTGGACATCTTAGTTCAAGCAGAACAATCATTCTTTCTTTTCTGGAGCGTATTATCTAAAGCTTTACAATATTCCAGTTCTGAACTTGAGCTTTTGAGAATTCCGAAGGGTGATGTAAAACACCATTTTTTTTCCCTCCTGTATACATGATTATTTGTGCATTCATTTACTATTCATATGATCTGGGAAGGGAAGAGCATGCCAAGAAATCAAGATGTTGCTTGTGGTTATTGCAGGGCAGGTAGGGGTGTACTCTGCCACTGAGGAAGTTATGATAAGGATCCTTCTCAATCACCTCTCACCCCCATAAAATTGCAATGCAGATTTTGTAGATCACAAGGTACAATGGTCGCGATATCCTGTTTTGGCACAGCCTCCGCATGCCCCTTTCATTGACACTTGGTGCTCAGTGCCTTCCTGCATGCTGCTTCTCCATTGTGAGAAGTCAGAGGATATTACAATTTTTCCAGAGGCTGAGAATGCCCTCGAATAATTTTTCCCATCTTCCTATAAATCTCACCGTGAGGGAGTTTGCAGTGCCTATTTCAGAGGTCTGGTGTCTGTCCAACATTTAGCCTCCAGCCCCATCTCGCGTTCTTCAGTGACAGAATCAAATGATGAGTTGGAGCTCAGCCTCCAAAAATGTGTTACTACAAGTTGATGACTAGGACTAAGACCAAATGCATGTACCAAGGCACTTCTCAACCTTGCAGTCGTGTTCAGTTCTGTCATTTGTAGGAAGTTTTGTCAAATCCTCCGGCACTTGACTTTCTTAAATTATGTTTGCCTAATATCAGTGATAAGACCTGATTCTGACTTGTATGACATGAAATTTGTTGTTTTGTGACAGCACTACAGTGCTAAGACATAAAATTACTGTAAATTACAAAAGTAAATAAATACTGAGAAAAAAATTGTGCAATCTGATCCTAACAAACCTCTCTGAGACAAACCCAATTCCAGTGAAGACTGAGGTCTGGCAAGATTGTGTCATCATGCCACCCACTTCTAAGCATCCTCACTGTGATATTCAGTTAAACTCCAAAGTGGTCATTGTTAAGCCTTTGCTATCTCCACTCCAAAACCAAGATCATAAAAGTCCAAGATCATAAAAGTCTTGGGCATCAATTTGTAGTAACACATTTTCAGAGGCAGTGCTCCAACTCATCATTTGATTCCATCACTGAGGAACGCAATATCTGTCCTATCAAGCACCACCTGCCTCAACTGTGGATTCCACGTGGGACTTCTCAGCCCATGGAGTGGAAGCAAGTGGAGTAAGGAGCTGCCTGAGAAGTATGTACACCGACTACTGTGTTTGCCTCTGTGACATGAACTACAGATCAGAATGTAAACTACTTTGGAATCTCCCATGGACACATGGTGCAGTATATACTTTTCTCCCCCCTATTGATCTGACTATATTGTTATTGATATTGCTGCTGGTCCATAATTATGACCTAAAAGGCAGCAATTTCACCATATACCTCCATGTTTTAAAATTAAAATCTAGAAATCCACAAAGAGAATGCATGATATTTGTGGACCTTTCATCAGTACCTACCATGGATGGCTGTTGTTAAAGTCTCACTGCAGAGACGTGGGGGTAAAATCCGTACTGATACTACAGAGCAGTACCTAGTAAGGTTGCACTGTTGGAGCTGATACCTTCCTGCTGAAACTTGAACTGAATCTGTGTCTGTTGTCTTGCATGGATGCATAAGGTGCCATTAGCACTACTTCAAATTAGTGTCTTAGCTGATAGTTATCCCTCATTTATTGTTACTAAAGCAGATCATTTGGCCATTTGTGCATTGCTTTGTGGAAATTGCAATGTATTTCCTTTAACAGAAAGTGACTGCACTTCAGAAGTATTCTGTTGAATGCAAGGTGCTCTAAGGTTTCTAAAAGGATTGAAAGGTACTGCATTATCGTATCTTGATATTTCGAAAAATAAAAATCCTAATCGTATTCCGAACACACAGATTTGCATAGCACTCCATTGTTTAGCACTAAGGCATTTATTTCAATTTCATATGTTACTGTGACTATCCTAAGGGTCTTGTCAAGACTGTAATTGGACAAAAGATCAGAGAGATGGAAAAAAAGGAGGCTTACAGATGACTTAAAAACTGGACAAAGAACCTGAAAACAAAAGTATTATTCAGAAGGTGAAGATGCAGATATAAAGCAAAATGAACAGAGGGGTAATGATTGATATGTTGCCATCTTGTGGTGGAAGGGTGTGCATAGGTCAGACCCACAGAGGGATTTGAAGCCAAGGACCCAGAAGATGTCTTTGGGGCTCAGAGCCCAAGAACCATTCCAGCTCAGAACCTGCTTCCTTATAAAGCACTATTCCCATTTTTTAAGCACTACTTACAGAATCCTATTTATCTTGTGCAGTAATCAGTAGTCTGCAGGATGTTACTCAGCAGTCAGGCTTGTTCATGAAGATGGGTTGAACTCCAGGAGATTTGTATTAATGTTATTAGTATTTAGTCAATTATCAATTATATTAATTGTCTCTACCTAATTCCATAGCAGATGTGTACCAACAATTCTTTAAGTTGAACAACCTCTTTTGCTACCAATTCTCAACTTAAATTAACTTTTATATTTTTCTGACAGATGTAATAAATTTGACACAAGGACAATGTATATTCACAAGGTTTGTGGTAGGTGCTTGCCACTCTTCCAGTTGTCTCCCATCCTGAAATTATGGTCTCGTGCTTAGGGTAAGATGCTGATCACCAGTGCTACCTTTTTGCACTAACCACTGAGTATCAACACAGCAGCACATCAAAGACAATGCTGTCCTGTACTCTCTCCCAGTGAAGGTTTTTTTAGCTTACAAACATCTTGATTGGCCAATTCTCCCAATGCCTCAATTGTTATCAGTTAATAGAGTACAGAGCAGTGATTATGCTTGTACTACCTGTTTACTCTGCCACATGGGAACAGTGCTTTAGAATGCACCAGGTTCTGAGGTGGAATGGCTCTTGAGTTGAAGACCTTTCATCAGGATTGATATCTTTCGGATGAAAACTTAATTCTAAACTTAACTCTACTTCTCTCGCCACAGATGCTGCCTGCTGAGAATTTCCAGTGTCTTTTATTTGCACTTTTGATACTGTACTTGGCAAGATCTCAATCATTAATGGTTTCTGTCATTAATATTCATTAATGGTTAATGCAAGCAGTGGTTTTAAATCCCCTTGTAGTGCTCTCCTCTTGAATTATTTGTGATCTTCCAAAGTTTATTCCTACTTAGTGCTTTGTTACATAGTTATGATGCCCTGATAAGTATTAAGTTGTGAGGCTTCCTACCTCTTACTTTCTGTACTGTTTTATCAGTATTAGCATGGCTGAGCAAATTCAATGAATAAGTAAGAATGAAGTGATTTCCTTTGGGTGCAGTTATCATCCATCGTGTGTTTTCTGCGTAGAAAGTGCTTGCTGACGTTGACCTTTGTCCTTTTAAAGAACAACTATGTTTCCAAACGGAACTCCATGTATGGGAATAATGGGAAAATTTCTGGAGACGGATGTGGCTCCTTTAGAATGTCAAAGTCTTAAAAAAGAGAGTGCCCAAGTGGTGGTTTCTTTTTCTAGTGACGGCATGCAGATGCTGAATATTAATTGATAGATAATTTAGTAGTTTCATGCGATCTAAAGCAATAGGTTTGTTCTAGTAATGAAATTTCAATGGGTATATGTCAAAGAGGGGGTGAATGGGGGAAATGTTATGTCTATTATATCTTTCACTCGCTCCTTTTCCACAACCAGCACCTTCCCTCAATCTAACTTCAGTTAGAAACTTAAAGTAGCAGGGCAAGTAGTTCTTAAAATTCTGTTCTGTGTATTCCTTTTTAACAAACTAGGTTGCTGCTTTGTTCGTGCCTCATAATCCTCGTAGTGCTTCCGAGCTCAGCTGAGGTATAAATCTTTAGATATATTTTATCTTTACAATGCAACATAGTGACCTGCTTCAGATCAAGAAATCTTTGTGGTAAATTAAATTATAACTGCCTTGCTCAGCAACAACAATAACACAGACCATTGACCATGGAGAGCATTAATTCTTGTCTGGCAGTTAAGTAAATCAACCTCCTGGAATGCAGTCTAGTTGGTGTATAATGCTAATGTTCGCAATTAACAAGCGGCCATAAGATACCCACTTGGAATATGCTTTTTTTTTAAGCAGACAAATGTTTAGAGCTTAGAGTTCAGGGAAAGGGCAAATATATATGGGTGAAAATAGGTGTCAAACCTTTTAGCTTAAACATACTAATGTAGGGATCCATTTAGAAATTTAAAGACTTGTATTGTGAGCTGCCTTGAGGTAATGCAATCTATATAGTAAGTCTCAAACCTTGAATATATTGTATTCTTGCTCTAACTTGCATTGACTCAAATCTCAGCAGCCTTGAGTTAATTGTGAAATCAAGAGCAGGAGGTGTCAGTAAGCCCCATTTTTTTTCCACCCCCCATATTTTGACACATTCTCCTTTTCCTACATGAGTGACAATCCATTTTCTGTCTGAGGTAGACAAATATTCTGCTTTTTTCCCATTCTATTTTTAGGATAAAGCTCGTGAAAATACTTCTCCAGACAGGAACTGGGTTCAGGTGGCTAACCTACTGGGAGAACACACAGAATTCCCCTTGGATATGTTAGTAATGGCTGGCTCATGCAGAACGTTTCTAGTAGTTTGCAGACTGTTGATAGATCCTAGATTAGACCTATGCTTTATATAAATCATGATAATGTCAGAGATTGGGAATGGTAAATAACCAAAAAGACGAATGGAATGTGAAGTTTGCAAGGCAGGAGTTCCTGAAACGGTTTCAAGAATGAACACTTAATTAGGCGGGAAAAGATCTCAGTTGGGTACATGAGCAGGGGCACAACATTCAGTGATTTGAGGGCCATTTGAGCAGACTGATGCCCCAGAATAGGCAAGAGATAACTAGGCATGGCTAAAGATGGGGTGTGGGTTAAACCATTTACTGTCTGGTTGAATGATGGGGCAAGACTTGGTATCTGGACTTGCTCGTGGAGAGCAGTTACAAAGGGAAGTGCAGATGATGTAGGGCACTGTGGAGTTGTGTTCCACTAAGGTGGAGTTTGAATAAAGGGCATGTTGAGCATTGAAAAGAAAAGTTGATTGAAATCAGAATTTTGGTTTCTGTTAACTTTAGATATTTGCAAAATTGTTACTCCAGGACTGAGTTCTTAAATTGTTAGGCAGCACTCTGGCACCCCTTATAGAGCCACTGCCTTGCAGCCCCAGCAACCTGGGTTCGATCCTGTCCTCCAATGGTGTCTGTGTAGAGTTTGCACGTTCTCTCTGTGACCAAATGGATTTCCCCCGGGGTGCTCTGGTTTCTTCCCATATGCCAAAGATATGTGAGTTGGTAGGTTAATTGGCCACTGTAAGTTGGTCAGTGATAGAATCTTCAAGGGAGTTAGAGTTCCCCTAGTCTTCACCTTTCACCCTATGAGCCTCTGCATTCAGCATATCATCATCAGTCTTTTCTGCTGGCTGCAACTGAGATCCCACCACCAGCCACACATTCTCCTCCCTACCCCTTTCCACCTGTTGCAGGGACCACTCCCCAGTCCACTCATCCCTCCCTGACCCCGGCACTTCCCCCTGCAATTGCAGGAGATGTAAATGTAACACTTCATTTACCTCCTCCCTCATCACCATCCAGGAATCTAAACAGCCCTTCCAAGTTAGGCCCAGATTCACGTGCACCTCCTCCAACCTCGTCTACTGCATTCGGTGCTCCGGGTGTGGCCTCCTCTACGTCAGCGAGACCAAGCACAGACTAGGCCACTGTTTTGCAGAGCACCATCTTGAGCTCCCAGTTGCATGCCATTTCAATTCCCCATCCCATTCCCAACTGACCAGTTCATCCTTGGCTTTCTTCAATGCCAGCTGAGGCCCAATGCAAACTAGAACAACACCTATTTCACCTGGGTAGTTTACAACCCAATGGCATGAAGATTGAGTTTTCCAATTTTAGGTCTTTTCCCCCCCCCCCTTCCCTCCCCCTCTCTCATTCCAGTCCTCCCAACTTTGTCTCCTTTCCCACCACCACCCCCGTCCCTCGCTACCTCCAGACCCCTGTCTTTGTCCCTGTCCCCCTCCTGGTTCCCACTACACACACAGTTCACCTACAGGCCTCCTCTCCTCTCCCACCATCTGGTTCTGGTTCCATGCCATTCACTTCTCCCCTAATGGTTCCCATTTATCACGTCCTTATCATATTCCAGCACTAGTAACCCTTTGGTGTTTCTGCTTATCCTCCAGCAGCTGTCTCCAACCTTCGCCTTCTGCTCCCCTTCCTCTCACCCCCACCTCTCTCCATCTGCCTCATGTTTTTTTTCTTTCTCTTTGGCTCCATCTGTCATCCACCTGCTGCTCTCTGTCACCTCCACCTCTCTCCCCTCCCCTACCTGGCACTGTCATCTTACACCCCTCCTCAGTCATCCAGTCACCTCGGACTCCTGTCTCACCACTCCCCCTCTCCTCTTTATACCAGCCATCTCCCCTCTCCCCCCTCAGTTCTGATGCAGGGTTTTGACCTGAAACACAAACATTTCCTCCTCTTCCCCACCCCCCCAACAGATGACACTTGACCCGCTGAGTTCACCCAGCAGATTGTTTGTTTCTTCAGATTCCAGCATTTCCACTCCTGGGAGGGAGTTGATAGGAATATGTGGAGGATAAAATGGGTTAGGGTACAGTTAATATAAAATTGTGCTTGATGGTCAGTGTGGACTTGACGGGCCAAAGCACCTGTTTCTCTGCTGTATCTCTATGACTTTGATTCTAATATTTTTAAATTCCAAAAATATTTTGTTTGTGTTGCTCAGAATCTCACCGTTTAGTAATGTTGATTCACTATGAAGTACCTGGTACAAAACTTCTTCTAAAAGAAGGTATAGCCCCACTGTACTTGCACTTTCACATTCATGTTGTGAAAGCTTAGCCAGATGTGTGTATCATGTGCTCTGAATCATTTGCGGCTGGGACTCTAGTAGAGTGATGAATTTGGCATCCTGTAGCAGTAGATGCGATGTTATTTTCACAGCTAGGAGTCACAGGACTAGACTTTCACCCCATTAGTCTACACCAGGCATGAAGTGGGAAAGAAAGGATGTTATCAAACTTATTACATCATGCATTGATCTTTGGCATGTCATTATTTTGGGGGAAAAGAACAGTGCAGAGCATGAATATGATGGCAAAAATGCTGCAGGTAATTAATTTACTGCGTTGGAAGTGTTGACTTAACCAGAAATAGGCCATTCAATCCCTTGCTTGTTTTGCCATTCAGTAAGGTCAAGGTAGATCTTTTACCTCAGCACTACTTTGCTGCAATAACCCCATATCCCTTGATTTCCTTATTATCTAAAGATCTATTGTTCTCTATGCTGTGTATACAGTCAATGCCTGTGTTATGGCTGTCCAGGTTCTGGAAACTCACCCTTACAGAATTCCAAAATCACAACCCAAAAATCAGAATAAATTTCATTCTTACAGAATTTATAAATAAGCACAAAATGTGAAACAACAAATTGTTTAAATCTCATTTCTTGACGTATGCACAGATTATGTGGCTTTTTGTTTTTAAGCATGGTACTTTCATTTTGCTGTCATGCAGTTCCACCCCCCCCCCCCAAGGTTTTGCTATATGTATATATCCTCATGATGTCTGAAACTTGCTGACCCTGTTTAAGTGCAAGTTGTAAACCTAAGTGACCACTGTTACTTGTTGAGTTGCATCATTAAATTATCTTACCTATATTTGATATCTGTTTAAAAGTTTATTTCTCATTCAAATTGAAGGCTAGAAGGTGATAAGCATCTTCAGTCACTTGTCTCAAAATGCAGTTACTGGCCATTCAAGGGATTGCCTTGTCATTTTCCAAAGTAAATCTCTTAAGTGGCCTCCCGTCGTGAACTAGCAGCTGCGGTACTCCTTACCATTGAGAGAGAAATGTCCTGTAGGAATGCATCTCCACATAACATGAAATTCATTGGCAAATAGGGTTTTGCATTACAGAAAATCACAATACTAGCAGTTTTCTGGGAACACAACCCCTCCATAACAGAGTTGCCTGTACTCGGTCACTGAAGCTCCACAGCTCAGTGAATTCCAAAGGTTCACCACACTCGGGATGAAGTTTCTCCCCATCTGTCCTGAATGGCCAACCCATCATTTTGAGATTTAAAAACAAAACTGCAGATGCTGGAAATCTAAAATAAAAATAGAAAATGCTGGAAATACTCAGACGAAGGGGCTTCAACCTGAAACATTTCTCTTCCCATGGATGCAGCCTGATCTACTGAGTGTTTCTGGTATTTTCTGTTTTTATTTTGAGACATTCTCCCTGACTCTATACACCCTAGCTAAGGGAAACATCAACCCTTGAATGCCCCTTTGGAGTTTTGTAGATTTTGTTGAGATCACACCTTATTCTTCTAAACTTTAGAATGCATGCCTAACCTTCCTGTGACAAACCTGCCCATGTTCTTCCACATTTAGCCTGTCTATATTCCTCAAAGCCTGGTATATCCCTCTGAAGCTTCTCTGCATCATCCTTGCAGTCTGTTGGATATATTGCACATTATTCTGCTCATTGCTATAGACTGTGAACAACTGGGCCCAAATACTGATCCCTATAGCATCCACAGGTTACAGTCTCCCAACCTGAAAATGATCAGTACTTTTTTTCCCTACCATTTTCTGCTTGTTAACCAGTACTCGGACTACACCAGTATATGACCCCAGGTTGATGTTCTCTCTAATTTTATTTAATAATCTTGTGAGGCACTTTGTTGAAGGCCCTTTGAAAGTCCAAGTACAGCTTGTCAATCCATATGATGGTATTTTTTTTCTCAGACCCATGCTTTTCTGGTGTGACAGCACTTGGTTTGATATTAAACCCGCTTTTCAGTGCAGTGCTGGATTGTTGGATCTAACTGACCGAAGGAAATCAAATTGTCTTCTACAGGAGAGCAGGGAACTGAGCTGCCTGGGTCTTGGTATTTGAGCAGGGGTAGTGAATCTGCATGAGAATAGAGGGGTTGTTCTTCATTAAATCTACAGGTGACATATTGTCTGCGCATCATTCAAACAGATGTGACTAAAGAACTTGGCCACGGAAATGCTGTGGCTTTTAGTGCATGTCAGAGGCTAGGTATTCTGCAGCAGTACCTGACTTCCCTTTTAATCACCTATAAGGCACAGTATACATATAATGGATTATTCTCCCCTTGTCTGGGTGGCTATGATACCAGCAAATTCCAGGAGTTCTACACTGTACTACATCGATTTCTCATGGGGATAGCTAGCTTCACAATCTGAAATACTTCCAAAGGCCATTCATGCAAATGTCCCAGACCTGCTGAATGGTTTGTGTCAAGTGGACTTGGCATGGAGTCCAGTCGTAGAGCATGAATTTCCTGCAGTTTCACTGGGAAATCTGCCCTTTGAACTGGCACAGGCTCAGTGTCTCCATCCCTTTCAGTGGATAAGAAACTGTTCCAAGAGAGCTGGTAGATTCTACATTAATTAGCAACTGATTTGCTTTATTGCTGGTTCACTGCGTGATGTTTAAAAGGCTCACACTGTTAGTTTAAAAGGCTTGTGCTCAGAGAATCTCCAGAGCGCATGACGTTATCTACCGCAAGAGTACATTAAAAAATGATTAAACATTTCAAGCTCCTTAATGCTTAATTACACAGCTGTGCCATATTGTTGAATCACACTTTACGGTAAATATGTCGGCAGCTTCTTAACAGAATTGTGGCTTTAACCATTGAAAAGAAACTCAGTGCTGGAAAATGATACTACTGTGAAACAACTCAAACATTCAGTAATTTAATAAGCAATCAAATACTTTGTAATATGTCCTGAATTATGCTTTACATTATCCATGGAAGCATTCCCCTTCATTAACCTGCGTAATCATGAGCTTTGCATAATTTAACCTTAAACTTCAAACTTTTAAGTAGTTCATAGTTTCATTTAAATCTTTTTTTTCAAGATTCTAGCTTCGATAACCTGGTCTAATGGAAGAAACAATGACATCCAGTTGAGAGGAGCAAGTTAATGAACTGATCACTTCAGAAAGCCAGGTTCCAATCCAAATGTGATAAATGTTTCCTCCCTCTACTGCTGGAGATTCCCAGCCAACAGAAATATGAAGCTAGTGGGGGAATGAACCTGATCCAACCCTGTAGATGCCACGGCCAAGAAAGCTCGCCAGCACCTCTGTTTCCTCAGGAGGCTAAAGAAATTTGGCATATCCCCTTTGACACTCACCAACTTTTATTGATGTGCCATAGAAAGCATCCTATCTGGATGCATCACGGCTCGGTATGGCAACTGCTCTGCCCAGGACCGCAAGAAACTGCAGAGCATTGTGGACACAGCCCAGCGCATCACAGAAACCAGCCTCCCCTCCACGGACTCTGTCTATACCTCTCACTGCCTTGGTGAAGCAGCCAGCATAATGAAAGACCCCACCCACCTGGGTCATTCCCTCTTCTCCCCTCTCCCATCAGGCAGAAGGTACAGGAGCCTGAGGGCACATACCACCAGGCTCAAGGACAGCTTCTATCCCACTGTGATAAGACTAATGAAAGGTTCCCTTATACGATGAGATGGACTCTTGAACTCTCAATCTACTTGTTTGACCTTGCACCTTAATTGTCTACCTGCACTGTGCTTCCCTGTAGCTGTAACACTTTCCTCTGTACTGTTATTGTTTTACCTATACTACCTCAATACATTGTATAATGAATTGATCTGAATGAATTGATCTGTATGAACAGTATGCAAGACAAGTTTTCACTGTACCTCAGTACTTGACAATAATAAACCAATACCAGTGTGTGGACCAGGATGACCAATGTGAAAAGCTGAAAGGGATAGTGTTCTCTCAATGGCTTTCATCAGTTTGTGGTTGCGCAGACTGCAACCTACTCTCCTCTTGGGGCAAGTGGTGAGACGATGGCTGGCAGAGTGATTGGGTGGGCTGTTTGTGAGGTGGTGCACGGCTGACACAGAACCTCTGTATTGCCAATGCTTTCCCTGCGGGTTCTCAATACTGTCCTCAATCTTCCTTCTCCAGTTTGGCTGTAGGTCAGAAATTTCCAGTAGTCACTGAGGATGCTGTTTTTCTTCGAGTAGGCTTTGAGCACATGCTTGAATCTTTGCCACTGCCTGGTGATCTTTTCTGTCTCTTAGAATGATGGTTGTTGTGGGAGTGTCGTGTAGGACTTGTGAGCAATGTCATCTGCCCAATGTAGCTAACTGAGTATAACTAGGATTTGAATCGTGGGGATGTTGGTGTCGGAGAGGACGTGGACTTTGGCTGGCTTGTCCTTCCAATTAATTTTGTTGGAATTTGCAGAGTTGGCGTTGGTGGTATTTTTCCAGTGCATTGAGATGTTTGCTGAAGGTAGTTCAGGCAACTTGATCTCTGATGTCTGCAGTGAATGGCAAGTACTGTTTGATACACTTTTGCAGCAAACCAAGGTGGACCAAACAGAACCATCTCAATGGCTGTATGATGTGACATGGCTGTACACCTTCACAAGGCTAACTGCTTGATCAACATCCTGCTCATAACCTTAAAAATTCTCTCCCTCTGTAACCGGCACACCTTTGCTGTAGTACCATCAGAAAAGTAACACACAATATAATTTATTGCATGAAGATTATACACTAAGTGTGCTAATTTGTTTGTTTAGTGTAATTGCTTCAAAACTGGAGGGAAAATTATGCTTGGGTCATTGCTTTTACTTCATAGAGTTGGGGTAACTCCTGATCCCTATCATCCTTGACGTACAAGATTACGCAGCAAGTGTTAGCAGGCTGTTTGTACAGAGCGCCACAGGTGAGTTTATTTCTTGACTTCAGAGTCTTAGACTTGGGTCACGACTGGGAATTCTGACCAATTTTTTTTCCCCTTAGGAGTGCTGGGCCCAAATGAAGCACTCCTACTGGTGATAAGTGAAGATCTTTGTTCTGAGAAATGCAGTCAGACATTGTATGGTGGAGTTCCATGATGAATACAAGCATTGATGGGACGAATGGCCTTCCCTATCCTTCATGGTTGCTTGCATTATACTAGTGGTAGTTAGAGGATGTTCGCAGTACAGAAAATAACTATGCATCTGTTTGTCTAAGGACGAAATATAATTTTCTTTCCTTCCCTTCTCATTCTCCACCCACCAACCTTTTCAGACTTGTCGAATGGGTAATTGTTGAATATTAATGAAAATAAATAATAAATGATCTCCACTGACACCCCAACCTTGTGTGAACTTATTCTGCCGGAGCCTTTCAGAAGTAATGTGTGTTATTATGCTTGAATAACTTTTATTGAATTGGCACCATTGTCCATGTCCAGTGCCTCAGAAATCCTGGCAGTACACAGTGCTAAAGCTGCCCAATTCAGCCAGCCAGGCTGAAAACAATGCCTTGTTATGGTAGCACCAAGCATTCCAGTCTGATTCTGTGACTGATGGCATTCTGTTTCACTGTTTTAAAGGACAGTTCCCTTATCAGTCACAGCTCCTTTCCCAGGATGAGGAGTTTATGCTATGATGCAACTAACTCAAGTTTTTGGGAAGTAAGAATTGAGGGAAATTCTGTTATTCAATAACTTGATTCTGATATCTTCCTTGTAAACATCTCTGCTATACTTTAGCCATTAAGAATGAAATGTGAAAGACTCCTCTGGAAGGGCGTTTGCTAAAATATTTAAGTGGCAATTGATCTGTAGGTTTGGGCATGTTTTAGCTGATTGGAATCACAAGGTTTACTGAACTGTCATACAGTCATTTAAAATGCTGCAGCTCTTAAATATTTTTAAGACCATAGCAGATGTATTGAAAAATGTCAGTGTGGAAAATTGAGATCGTTTATCTTGAACGAAGCAATATAATACTTCCTAATTTAGTATAAATCTGTCCCAAGTGGCTTCATTTCTCCTAAAGATACCCCATTTCCTAAAATCGAATTGGAGATATAGTGATTTGGAACAATCTGGGTCTGAACCTGCAACTTTCTTAACACCAATTTTTTTTTGATTGTGGTCATTTCGTTTCAAGTAGTTACTGTTTGAATTCCAGACAAATTCCTGGCTGAAGAGTTAACCAAACACTTGTAGTTCAGTTTTAATAGTTCCTGCACCTGTTGCATGGAGGCTGGGGTACCCTTGCCTTTTACTGCTGAGGCCCACAGCTGGAGGAGGAGGTGGTGCACAAGACTCCAGGTGAATTATGAGATGCATCATCCCAAGTACTGTGCCTTTGTGTAGTTCATTTTCCAAAGCTCTCTGATTCTGACTGAGGGTTCTAATGAAAAGAACAGTTTTGATGCCAAGTTACCACCAGGTTATTTTGCTTTATTCCCACTTCCCACATTGTGTGTTAATATAAATGGTTTTGGTTATAGATTAACAAAGCAGTTGTAAATTAACTTTTATCAGAATTGGAGGTCTTAATTCCTTGTTTTCCCATGATTGTCTAAGACTTGTACCATTTGCATTATTGCCAGTTTTTGCTTTCCTTGGGGAGGAGGTTACCATTCTGGTTATGTACTTAAGAAGAAATTGAATTGCAACTGATTTGTGACTGACTTATCCTTATCAAGTAGCGAGTGGCAAGGCCTGATTAGAGGACAATCACATAATTTGGTGCTGGAACCTGCACGTTGCATGTCCGTTTTCAAAGCCCACACAAGAGTTTGGCCGTAACCTGAAGTTGTTTAATTTGGACTCGTCAGTACTTAAACGGAAATGATTGCCTTACAATGCAGCTGCCTTGCACTCTGAGCCAGCTCTAGGCTTTTTGTAATTCAACAGCTTTTAATTTGCTCTGAACAGTTCCATTTTACTTTGGCACTAAAGGAACACTGTTATTTCCCTTTTATTTAAATAACATTTAAAAATTGATTATTGGGATTTAGACATCACTGTTAAGGCCATCCTTAAATACTGTTAAAGTGCTGCCTTGAAGTCCTCCTTGTGAAGGTGATACGACAGTGCTATGGGGAGGGAGTTCTTGGATTTAGACAAAGAGACGATGAAGTCCCAGTGGTGGATTTCCAGGTCAGGGTGGTGTGAGTTGGAAAGGATCCAGTAGATAGTGTTCCCATGCACTTACTGCCCTCGTCCTTGGTGGTAGAGGTCACGTGTTTGGGAAGTGTTGTTGGAGTAGCGTAAGCAAATAAATACAGTGCATTTTGTAGATACTACAAACTGCATCTATTCTGTGCTGGTGGTGAAGGGACTAAATGTTTAGAATGGTTGATGGGTGCCAGTCATGCAATCTGCTTTGTCCTGGATGGTATCAAGTTTCCTGAGAGGAGTTGGTGAACTCATCCAAGCAAGTGGACTTGTCACTTTGCAGAAAGGCCTTGGGGTGTCAGGAAGGAGATGACCCACTTGCCCAGCCTCCATCTGAATCTTGTGACTGCAGTATTCGTGTGGCTGGTCCAGTTGTGCATTTGGTTGATGATGATGACCTTTTCCCTCCACCACCCCCAGGATCTTGATGGTTGACCATGAATGACAAGGATCGGTGGTTATACTTTTATTGGAAGTGAGCATTGCTGGTACTTTTCTGAAAGTTGTTTAGTCATGGAGGCAGCACAGGAACAGCCCCTTTGGCCCATCAAGCACCCATTTCTACACTACTACTGTAACCTTTTCTTTTAATTCTACCTGCATTCCCATCAGCTCCCCCCACATTCTAACACTTGTCTACACACTGAGCGAAATTTACAATGATCGATTAATCTACCACCTCACATTCCTATAAGGGAACTGGAGCATCTGGAGGGAACTCTCACTGTTGCGTTGGAGAACATGCAAACTCCACACAGGCAGCACCCAAGGTTAGGTTTGAGCCCAGGTCACTGGAGCAGTGAGGAGCAGCTCGACAAACTGCACCACTATGCTGTTCTTTGTGAAAGGCCAAACGCCATAATGCAGATTAACACTAAGGTGCTGATGCGTAATGGGAAGGACTGGGGCCATTGGACAAGAGATTACCTGCCAATAGAACGTTAGTCTTTCTGGTTTGAAAGCTGAAGCAAGAAAAGAAAGACTGAAAGGAGGTTTTGACATTACATAGTGGGTGGTACACAGTCAGCTGCATGAGAGTATAAGGGGGTTGGCTGGCTTTGTACCAGTGATGGCAAATGGTTCACTATCTCGCAGGCATGGTGAGCTCCTGGATTTCCTTGCTCTCCTTCTGCTTGAGAGCTATTGGAAGATGGTATGGTGTGAATTATAAGAGGGAGGGAAATCATTAGTCCTGCTCTCCTAATGAGTGAGAAATAACACAGTTTTGAGTTCTAGGAAAAGAATGGGTTGGTGTATGTGATTTATTGTCTACCTGCACTGCACTTTCGCTGTAGCTGTAACACTCTATTCTGCATTCTGTTTTGTTTTACCTTGTACTATCTCAAAGCACTGTGTAATGAATTGATCTGTATGAACGGTATGCAAGACAAGTTTTTCACTGTACCTCGGTACAAGTGACAATAGTAAACTAATTCCAAGATTACTGAGTTATCTACACTGTAAAATATGAGGAAGAGATGGAATTGTCAGCTCTTTGGAACCATTGTTTGAATGGAAGGTATGTTGACTCTAGGATTAGCTAAAAAGGAGATGTGACCCAATCATTCAGTGCTTTCTGGGGGTGAAGCGTGAAAAGAGTAGCAAATTTTATCAAGTGCTTACAGATCCATATGCCTGGGCAAAGTATATTCCCTGGCTTGCCTTGGGAGCACAGCCTGGGCACTTGGCGTTCTTGGGTCTTCGCACTGACCTGTGTTGTGGGAACAATTCTTTTAGTTCTCGATAGGAATGCAGTACTTCTTATTTTCTATCTTGTAAAGAAGGAATGGAGGCCATTCAGCCTATCAGGTTCATGCTGCACCAGGTGGAGCAACCCCATTAGTCCCATTTCCCACCTCCTTTATTTCCATGCACCCTGCAAAGTAGTTTTAGCACATGCTCATCAATTCCCCTTTGAATTTTTTTTTGCCATTAATCGACACTAGAGCTAATTTACGGAAGCCAGTTAACAAACCAGCACATTTCTTTTGTGATAGTCATACAACGTGGAAATCTTGCTCTCACTGAGTCTACACATTACACGCGTCCTACATTAATCTAATTTCTTTATTCTCCTCGTATTCCCCTCATCTCCTCCCAGATACTACCACCAGGGGCAACTTACAGCACCGAATTAACCTACCAGCCACAGCACCCAGAGGAAAGCCATGCGGTCATGGGGAATGTACATACTCCGCACAGTCAGCACCCGAGGTCAGGATTGAACTTGGGTCTCTGGCGCTGTTATCTGCGCCACTGTGTCGCCCTGGGAGGATCCAGAGCGCACAGAGGAAACCCGTGCAGTCACAGGAAGAACATGCATACTTCACACAGTCAACTCCTGAAGTCAAGATCCCTCAAGTTCTAAAGCGGTAGCACTAACAAGTGTGCAATAGTGGGCTGTCTATTTCTTGGCCTTGTCCTATTGAAACCATCTGAAAATGTTTAACTTTTTGCTCTTTTCCTCACAAATCCAACCCAAAATCTGTCATTTTTTTTACCTCGTGCTTATTTTGAAATCTGATGTGGAAAATGTCATTTTTATTGAGGTTGAAGCTGGTGACTTCAGGCATGTTTTGCATTCTTCCTGAAGAGATTTGCATTCCCAGCAGTTGGTATCACGAGTTCAGTCAGGTAGCTATACTCTTTGTTGTGGAATGTTTGCGTTGCGGTGAGTCTTGACTTGCTAGTTAGAATCGCTGAGTGTTGCATCTTTCCAAAAAACTTAAAAATACAATGCAATTAAATTAAACTTGTGTGGTTAAGCCATTCAGACCAGAAGCCCAATTCCTCCTCATTGCAGAGCTGGCAAGATGCCATTTGGGTATTTTGTTTTTGCTTCAGCAACTTTGGCTGAAACAAAGCAGGTAGGGTTCTTATTCCTGATCATCTCAGGATCAGGTTCATTTCGGATGCATCACGGCGATGGAATGAGCTTTAAGTTTTTGCCTGAAGAATTGACTGGATGGGCAAACTGCCAGTGCCCATTTGAAGTGTAGCCCTGCAGGAGGTAGCACGTCCAAGGGAGGAAAGGGAGAAAATTAGGAGGGTGGAGCAGAAATAAATAAAATTCCCTCCCTGCCTCTGAGATTGTGAGCAATAGACAAGACATTTTTGGGTGGGGGGGGATACTAAAGATTCAACCAACCATATTTTGTCTCCAATTACCCCAAAGAAGAGTCGGTGCAAGAAGTTTAATGTATAAATTTCTATAATTTATGTTAAATTTGTATTTTTCCTGTGAATGTTGTGTCTCTAATGCCATGTGCCTGTAATGCCGCTACAAGTAAGGTTTTCATTGCACCTATACATACATGTACTTGTACATGTGAAAATAAATTTGACTTGGACTTGATTACTTCTCATTATAAGTAGGCTTTCAGTTGCCATATTGTTCCAAACTCCGGTGGACTGGTCACCACCGGCAGTCCCTGCACTTAAGCCCACTACATCTGACCCAGGTTATCTCTACACCCTTATTCAATATGTTCTGAACAGCCACTGGGTCACGGGCTGCATGGTGAGGAAGTCCTCCTTGAAAATGCCTCTGATATCATTTGACAGATGCGAAATCGGGACCGGGTTCTGTCAGCCACGTACCCCTGAACTTCACTTTTGGGATATGAACATTGCCAGCAAAATTCATCCATAATTGCCCTTGAGAAGGTGGTAATGAACCGGGAGTGCCAGGGTTTGCACTAGACAACAATGATGGATTGATAGTGTGATTCTAAGTTGGGGTGGTTCTTGACTTAGAGGAAACCTGCTGGTGGTGGTGTCTCAATGTACCTGCTGCCCTTGTCCTTGTTTGTAGGTACTGTCAGAGTACTCTAGGTGAGTCAATCGGGACATTTTCTGGATGATGCACATTACATTTAGTGCTGGTAGTGAGCAGAATGAATGTCTAAGGTGGTGGATGGGGCACCAATCGAGCAAGATGATTCAGCACTAAATGGTGGGGTGCTTGTGAAGTCTAGTGGAGAGTAGTCCTTCATGCTCTTGACTTGTGCTCTTGGGAGGTCTTAGGGAATGAGTGGCTCACTGCCAGTTACCTTGCTTCATGATTTATGGAGCTGGTAGCTGGTCCAGTTGAGTTTCTGATCAGTATTGACTCCCCACCCGGTGCTGTTGGGAGTTTCAGTGATGATAGTGCCTTTAAATGCCAAGGATAAGTGATTAGACTCTAGTTATTGCCTGGCACTATTGTGGATGTTAATTGCCATATGTTGGAATGTAAAAGTTCTTCTGTTCTTGCTACATGCAGGTTTGGACTACTTCATTTTCTGAGGAATTGTAAGTTGAATTGGACAGTTTTCAAATATCTCAATGTCAATTTGAAGTACATTTTTAAATTATTAAAAAGCAGAATAACAAATCCACACTGCTTATGAAGTGAAGGAAAAATGTTCTTTAAAGACATTTGCATTTTGCCTCCTATCCACAGCCTTGAATGTTGAGGTCACTGGGCGCTTGGATCCAGCACCGGGTCTGACCTGCACAGGACCAGCGGGAGTTTCCCAGTAGGACCCCAGCAGGGCTGAGCCCAGTCGCTGTACCATATGGGGAGTCAAGTGACGACTGCGGTGGCCAATGTGATGCCACCTGTCATTCAGCAAGTCCTGGATGTTCACACTTGGCTGCTGAGTGCTAGCAGTTCCAATTGGCACCTCTGGCCAGACTTGCTGGAATTCGGCTCATTGTGTAACTTCAAGTCTGAATTTATTGTTTCTGCAGTGTCAAAAATTTTTCTGTAGATACTTTTCAGATGCAAATAGAGCAGCTTAAGGACTTGTGCATTATGAATATGCATTGGCCTTTTTCCCTTGAGTACTTTTTCTTTTCCACAGTGGATGTGACTCAGCTCTGCATCAGTGCCAGGCCAAATATACTTCACCTATTTTCAAATTTATTTCTGTCTTTATGGTTTGGCTATTTACGGTCAGCTTGCTCCAGATGCAGCCTACCTGAGCACAGCAGTGGGAGAACTGAATCTGGTAGCACCTTTATTTTGTATCACTTGCCTGGTTACTGGATATACTTGCAGTGCCACGGGGGAGCTAATTTTAACTAATCTTCAATTCTGTAGCTTGAAGACCTTTTGATCATTTAACACTGCACTCTTGTATGATCGTCTTGCCGTTCTGCTGTGTGTGAATAAATTGGAGGTGGTGTGAGCATGCAACAATGATGCATTGATTCATCTTGGTGTGTCAGCCTTTGAAATTCATTCCGTCTCCTGGGAGTTTTCCAAACTACCTTAGCTTGTATTTTTCAGAGAATAGGAATTCATTTTTAATTGTTCAGTTTCTTTCCCCCCTGATTTACTTATGTCTTGTAATTTCTCACTAAAATATACTTATGCTGCATTTTGGTACTGTTGAAAATTATTCGCCCTAACATATTTATTGAGGGGAAATGTGTTGATATATCTTTTGGTATTATTCTACCTGTTAAGTGCTGTTGTTTTCTAAGCTTGGGTGTGTCTCTGGGATGGAGGCAGTCAGATAATGGCATGTGATAGTTGTCCTACCTTTTGTATTGATACTGCTTCTGTGGATTCTAGCACAATGACTGATGGGGCTGTTCCTCTCTATACCAGTCAGCTCAAGGTATTCTTATGCCTGAAGCAGGTGGCTGTGTCACCTCTCGTATCAGCTTGCCCCTTGCTGCGCAGAAATGTGTGAGATGTCAAACAACAATAATTAACTCGAGTTAATATAAATAGGCACTTAGTTCTAGCGGCAGCACACAGTGCAGGAGGAACTCAGCGGGTTTGGCAGCATCTATGGAGGGAAATGGGCAGCCAGTCCAGATGGAGGGTCTCAACCCAAAACGTTAACTGTCCCTTTACCTCCACAGGTGCTGCCTGATCCGCTGAGTTCCTCCAGCGCTTTGTGTGTTGCTCCAGATTCCAGCACCTGCAGTCTCTTGTGTCTTAACTCCAGCAGAGTATGATCCATTTTTTTATATCTTAAAACTTCCTGACAATCCCAAGAGGGAAAAACTCTGGCAATTCCCTGAGCATGCCTTCTTCTCATGTCCTGAGAGCTGTGACTGGAGAAAGAGCAAGTGTTGGGCCTCCTTCCAACTCACCTCATCTCTTTGGCCTAACTCTCAGATCCTTCATCCAACATTCTTCAGAGTCTCCTCCTCTGCATCCTTCCTCATCATCCCCATCCCCTTGTCAGCCTGTACTGTGCTATGTCTCATCAGGAGGAGTGATGGACAAATGCAAGCTCTGTGACTTTTGTCCAAATGTCGCACTCTCATTGAGATAGTTATTTAAAAAAAAGCACTTAAATTCCATTATCGTTCTTGCAGAAGTTCTGATCGAAGTATACAGTTACTTGGACGATCAGTTGTGTGTTTGTCAAGGTTCATCAGAATTCCACTTGCCTGGAAAAGTAAACACGGTTCAGTGGAATGTGGGTCGCTAGGCATTTGGGCCATAAGAATGCTTCACTCCGCAAGCCCGGGCTTTTGTTCTGTCATGCACGTTGGCTGACTGCCTGCTGAAGTGCCATTCCCCACCTCCTCCCCCACCCCCTCTCCCCAAAACTGACAGAAAGCGGAAGGGCAAAGTGCTCTCAGAAACCAAGGACTTTAGTTCAAGTGAAACCTGGCTGCCTGCCACTGTGCTCCTAGGTGCCCTGTTTTTGGTTTCGGCCAAATCCACGTGCGATAAGATATTTCAGGAATGTCTGTTTTGCCTTTGCAATGATAGCACTCCTGTGGATTCTAGCACAATGGCAAATGGATCTGTTCCTGTCTACAACAGTCAGCCTACTGCCACGTGCTACAAAACACCTTCCATGTCTTGATTTTCTCAAGCTGCATGGGACCTAATTCTAATTATATTATAAGCAGTAAGCCTTAAAGGGTTTTGTAATTAATTGTTTAACCAGTGTTATTGTTTGATCAATGCATTTTTTTTCCCTCTGGACAATCTTCTGTACTTCCCTGTTAATGACACAGATTCCTAATGGAATAGGCACTTTTTCCAATGTTGAGTCTAGACAATGAATGATGGTTGACTACAGTATCAGGCAGGACAAGTCTGATCTTGTTTTGTGGTGAAAGTTGCCTAATTGGTCTCTATGCCATAAGGAGAGAAGGTTTCTCTCTAGACCATTGTCTGTGCACTTAAAACCAGAAATGGTTGGAGAAAATTGGCAGAAACAAATGAAGTTGAAATTTTGGGAATGTTGAATTTGTTTGCACTGGAAAAAGGGAATTATAGTGTTAATCTACTTGCTGGTGAAGGCAGGACGGTTTTGACTATCCCTCTGTAGGTTCCTACGTTGGTCTATGCAGAGTTTTTAGTAAAATGGTCGTGTTGTCTTGGGAAATCCTGATGGATCGAGGATTACTTCTATTCTGCTGTTGTGGGTTTGGAGGTGACTGATCAGGTCAACGTGGCAACTGCTGATCCTTCCACAGTATGGGCAAGGGTTGGGTGGGGTGTGCCGGTGGGTAGTTTGTCAGGTATCATGCTGCTGCTATTTAGTTATGGCCTTGCCATTCTGAATGCTGTTCCTTAACTTTGAGTGGTTATGGGCCAGAGATTCCCATCTGTAGGGGTGTTGTATTTCCTCAAGGAGGCATTGGGAATATCCTTGAATCTTTTCCTCTATCCTTCTCATAATCTCTTCCCATTACGAGCTCCAAATAGTGTCTGTTTCAGGAGTCCATCCGGCACGTGATAACTTCTTGTCTCTCTTTGAAAACTTGTGCCTGTTTTGACAGCAGATACCTGGGGATTGCTGCATTACCGAGAGATGATGCATCTCTAAGGTTAAATGAATAAACCAAAAAATTCTTCTAACAATTTCAGGTGAATATCAAAGATCCTATGGTACTAGAAGAAATGGAGGAAATTCTCCACATCCTCACCAAGGTTATTTTGCCAATCGCTGCCCCCAGGAACTCTTCACTTGGACATTCATCTCATTCTCTGCCTGTAGGACTATTGTGTGTAAACTGGTCACTAGATTTGCTTACAAAACAACACGACCACTCCAATTCATATACATACTATTAACTTTTTAAGTGCTTCTTTTGTTCCACCTTTCTACTCTTTAACAAGTGAAAGTTGTTTTGTTAAACTGGCATTGGAGGTGGTTGTGATCAACTGATACCGTTTGAGAATCCAGGTAGTTTCAAAGGATGTTTTTATTGGATAGTGCAACTTGGTAAATTTTACAGATTTGTTATTTCATGCCCACTTCAAGTGAAATAAAGTTGCTGAAGTACAATTTCAGGAGTTTTATCTTCCCTAAAAGGAAAATATATATTAAAAAAAAATTTGCTGCTTGTTGCACTTCTTCATTAAGATAAGGCATGGACATCTTTTGGCTTTGTATGCTGATTTTATGTCACTTTAAGTTTGGAAATGTAGTGAAAATCCTGATGGATTGGCATCTGACTCGCTCATTAGTCCAGAGTGCAAGTAGGCTCTAGAGTTAGGGGCTTGAAGGGCAGCTCAAGCTGGGATCTGGACTATGGGCCAGAGCCAGTGTCAGAATCACTACGGGATTAGGAATGTGGGTGGGTTATGTGAGTCAGGGTCCAGAGGGCCTGTTTGTAAGCTGAAACTTGCGAGCTAAAACTTAACAGGTTCTGTTTCCTGCTCCCTTTAAACCCACTGGATTTACTAGGAAATTTATTACATTATTGTGTAGCATTTTTATTTCACTTTTTTTAAACGTGTGTTTGAGTATTAAACATCCAACAGTCCAGGAAATCTGCTAGTCTGGCATCATTAAAGTCCCAAAGGTGACGGATTATTGGCGTTTCACTGTAAATTCATACATTAAGTTGGTTAGTTAATTATTGTCACATGTACGGAGGTACAGTGAAAAACTTTGTTTTGCACACCATCTATACAGATCATTTCACTACAACGGTGCACTGAGGTAGTACAAGGGAAAACAGTAACAATGCTGAATGAAGTGTTAGTTACAGCGAGAATGTAGTGCAGGCAGAAGGCCATAACTGTACCATAGTGACTGGGGTTGGAGAGATCACGGACAAGAAATTTGGCACTAGACATGTGGAAGAGTATTGACCATATAAGGTACTTCCCATTGTACATTCAGTTCCTTTTGACTTCTGATCTAAAAGAGCCAAGAGGGAGGTTGGGATTTCTTTATGCAAAGGACAGCTTATCATGACCTGTCAGAAATAGTGATTGATGTAGAATCGATAATGCTTTTATAAAAAGAAAGTGATAAGTGATGGGGGGGGGGGGGGGGGAAGCAAAAATCTAAAAGCTCGGGAATAGGAAAAAAGTATAAAGTCCTTTCAGAAAGCCTGTTCATGTTGAGAAAGAAGTCCTTCTCCTGCACTTAAATTCCACACAATCCAAATCGGTTTTATAGGCTTCATCAACTTTAAATTAAACAGTGTTTAAATTTTGATTAATATGTAACTTGCTGAATATTTCCCTCCATTCTTCTGATGCATCTGATGTTGTATTGCTGTAAAGGAGTTATCAATTGCCAGGAAATATGTTAAAATACAGATTATGTTAACAATTTTTAGTTGGCTCAAGGAGTACACTAAACCGGCATTGGAATAAATGAGGTTCCAATTCAACCTCACAATTGCAGGTAAAGCAGCAGGATGAAAATTTACGGACGTGCTTTCAGCTGGGTACAGTAGGAGAAAAATTAACAAAGATGTATATCTAACTATTTTTAAAACTACCTCAATTAAAATTCCATGAGAGATCAAATTCTGCCTGAGTTTTTTTAAATGCTTATGGGGTAGGTTTCGGTCCATGTAATTAGAGCTTGCATTCCACTGATCTGGACTGAAATTGAACCCAGGGTTGTGAGGTGAAAGGTCAGAATCTAAACAAACTGGACCACCCAGCCTTCGGTATCTTGATGACTATTTAATTGGAGCGCAGACTCAGTTTGCATGGAAAGTGAAGTTAGCAACTTATGGTATAAGTCATTGATTTGGAAGACAAGTTGCACATCTGGAAGGCTTGGAAGCTTGATGCTGATTTTTCATTCTTAATCAGGTTACAAGTTGTAATAATTTGTGATAGGCCATTTAATCATATGGGAACACTGGGTGTGTCTGCACAGTCAAAGAATGTATGGTTGTATCTTGGGGCACATTACATTTCTACTTGGTGTTCCTTTTCAAGTGTCTGAGGCAAAAGTGGAAGCAGCCGTGGCACAGAGTGGGACAAAATTCTGCCTCAATTCTGAACTCACCAGAGACCACGCTTGGAGTATTGTGTTCAGTTCTGGTCGCCTCATTATAGGAAGGATGTGGAAGCTTTAGAGAGGATGCAGAGGAGATTTACCAGGATACCTGGATTGGAGAGCATGTCTTATGAGGATAGGTTGAGTGAGCTGGGGCTTTTCTCTTTGGAGAGAAGGAGAATGAGAGGTGACTTGATAGAGGTGTACAAGACAAGAGGCATAGATTGAGTGGACAGTCAGAGACGTTTTACCAGGGTGACAATGGCTAACACGAGAGGACATAATTTTAAGGTGATTGGAGGAAGGTGTCAGGTAAGTTTTTCTTACACGGGGTGGGTGCATGGAATGCACTGCCAGCAGAGGTTGTGGGGGCAGATCCATTAGAGACATTTAAGAGACTCTTAGACACATGAATGATAGAAAAATGGAGGCGGGGGGGTTGCGGGGTGGTGAGTGCTCTGTGGGAGGGAAGGTTAGATAGATCTTAGAGCAGGATAAAATGTCAGCACAACATGGGCCAAAGGGCCTTACTGTGCTGTAGTGTTCTACGTTCTATAAAATAAAACTGAGAATTTGATGCAAAATTCCAGAAATACACACTAAATGTATGGAGGCATTATGGTCAAGTCACCAGGGAAAGAATGAGGCAATGGAGCAGAATACATTGCACTACAAGGAGCTAGAATGAACTTGAGGCAGAGCAGTCTCCTGTGCCAACAAACAATCTGCTGGAGGAACTCAGCAGGTCGAGCAGCATCTGCGGGAGGAAAGAAATTGTCAACATTTCAGGTCTGTCCTGATGCAGGGTTTCAACTCTCAACTTCCATTTCTTTCCTCCCACAGATGCTGCCTGACCTGCTGAGTTCCTCCAGCACATTGTTGCTCCACGCTCCAGCATCTGCTGTCTCTTGAGTCTCCTTCTGTACTATTTTGATTCTATGTTCTATATCCGTAACAAAAAAAATATTCTAGCCACTGAGATCTCATCATAATGTTAACTTCTGCTGTTAATACATATGTGAAAAAGAAATTTCTTTTTCTTCTCAACGCAAAGCAGTTTCCATTCATGCCTTCTCCCTGATTGTGTGTTGCAGTTCAACTGAAAGCAAAATGTGGCTATGCTGCCCCCATTCTTCAGAAGGCAGTATTGCAGATCCTTGTGCAGTCAGAAACATCTTTGCATTTAAAGTTTTCTAAAACTTTTATTTATACAGCATGATAACAGGCCCTTCTGGCCCAACGAGTCCATGCTGCCCATTTAAACCCATGTTAACCTACCCGTACGTCTTTGAAATGTGGGAGGAAACCGGAGCACAAGGAGGAAACCCATGCAGACACGGGGAGAACGTACATAATTCCTTATTTGGGAATTGAACCCCGATCGCTGGCGCTGTAATGGCATTGCGCTAGCCACTACACTACCGTGTCACCCTCTGTCTTTGTCTTCTTGTTACAAAGAGCTTAGCAACAAATTACTTTCTGAAGTGCATATGTTTAAATGTAGACAACCACAGCAATCTGCACTGAACAGCAAATAAAATGAATGGTGTTTAATCCTGTTTTGATGGTGTTGATTATATAAACTTGGCTTCAAATGCAGTGTGTTCCGATAGCTAAAGACTTGGATGTCCTGGGAGGAAATAAACCAATGCCCATTAACTTATAAATGGTTGGAGGTGGTGGTTGTTGTTTTGCTGACAGACAAAGCAGCCAAGTTGCACGCAGTAAAGTTTGATAAATGAGTGCAAAATTGGCATAAGGGGAGGAATGTTGGTCAGGTACTGGGAAGGCACAGTAGAGGAAAACTGTCTTTTGCAACTGCCTCATTAAGCAGACCTCAGTTTAAGATAAGGTATCTTTATTAGTCACATGTACATCGAAACACACAGTGAAATGCATCTTTTGCGTAGAGTGTTCTGGGGGTGGCCCGCAAGTGTCACCACACTTCCGGCGCCAACCTAGCATGCGCACTACTTCCTGACCTGTATGTCTTTGGAATGTGGGAGGAAACCGGAGCACCCAGAGGAAACCCACGGAGAGAACGTACAAACTCCTTACAGACAGTGGCCGGAATTATCTTGGAGTATTGGCTGACGTTTGGATTGAATAACCCATCATTTTAACGCTCAATAATTTTTACTTGTTACAAAAGATCTCCATTTCATTCATGTCATTTTTCCCCCCCTTTACACCACTGCTGAAAGTGGAAATAGTTGAGGTTTAACCTGGGCACGCGTGAAAATAGGCAAGTAAAATGAAGCTCGGTATGGGTTGGTGCATGGAGAAGGAGGGAGATACTAAGTGAGTATTGAAGGTTGTATCAATGATCCACCAAATGAGGGAGAAGATTATCATGGGAAGTAATAACATTTTTTTGCTTCTTTCTCAAGAAATTAGATCTATGGGGAGATTAACTCTGATCTCAGTTAAATGAATCTTCAGTACCTCATTTAAATGCATATTTTAATACATGAGCTGGAGATAAAATAAAATTAAGATGTATTGAGATGGGCCTATATCCTGTCTCTGACTATTATACTCCAATGTTTTTTTTCCCCTTGATTTTTTTTCAACATTGGGATGCTGCCAGGATTAGAGGGCATGTGCTATGAGAGGTTGGACAGACTAGGGTTGTTTTCTCTGGAGCAGCGGAGGCTAAGGGCAGACCTGATAGAAGTTTATAAGATTGAGAGGCATAGATAGAGGAGACAGCTGGTATTTTTTTCCCTAGGGTCGAAATGTCTAATATTAGAAGGCATGCATTTGAGGTGAGAGGGTGAGGTCAAAGGACTGTGTGGGGCAAATTTTTTTTTACACAGTGGTGTGTGCTTGGAATCCACTGCCGGGGTGGTCGTGGAGGCAAATACGATAGAGACGTTAAGAGGCTCTTAGATGGGCACATGAATGTGCAGAGAATGAAGGGATTAGTTTAGTAAGGTGTTTTAATTACTATATTAGTTTGGCACAACATGGTTGACCGAAGGGCCTGTTCCCGTGCTGTACTGTTCTATTAGTTATGTTTTTGATCCTGACTTTGCTGCCTGAGTGGACAGTTTGGAAGAGGCTGATTCACAAAAAGAACAAATTGGGGGATGTAGTCTGGCTGTGGTTCATTGGGTTGTGCACATGTCTCTGAGTCAGCAGGTCATGGGTCTGAGTTCCACTCTGGGCGTTTCATAGACATCAAGGCTGGCACTCCAATGCAGTGTGGAGGGAGGGGAGTGCAGTCAGAGATATTGAAATAAGAGGAGACACCAGCGACTACATAAAATAAGTCCTGATTTGCAGTCTCGGGTGGTAAATGAAATCCTAGCACTAATTTGAAGTGCAAGGGAACTTTCCCTTGGTGTCCTGGCCAATAGTTGCCCCTCAACCAACATTGCTAATCTGGGCAATCTGATTATGATCACACTGCTGGGAATTGCTGTACACTCTGGCTGCTGTTTTTCCTGCTTAACGTTAATACAGTGATGACTACATTTTTAAAAAAAAAACCTTCAGCCATGAAAGATGCTATATAAATGCAATTCTTTTCTGTACATGGATAAAAACCTTGATCCCTATTTTCCAGATGAATCTAGATTTGCTCCTATCTTTTGTTGGTTTAAAGGTATCCAACATAGAAAGCAATCAAACAGGAAATTTGGAAACATTTTTTTGTGGGAGTTTTCAGGACATGGAACTCATTAACGTTGAGGTGAATAATATAAGTGTAATGAGGTGAGCATGACAGAGAAGGAATGATTGAGATTGGGGAGGATGGTTGGAAGTTGATTGCTAAAACAGCTGAATGGCTTGCCTCTATAACTCCATGTTAAGTTGGGTGGAGTCTGATTTAATGACAATCTTCCAAAGCCAGGGTAATGTAGGAGGTACCTATCATGTCTCTGTTTTGACTCCGGAATGGCAATCGGTGCCACAGGACAATTTTGAGAAATATTGAGAGCAGCTACCAGAAGTTCTTGTGATCATTCTTATCAGTAGTCTCAAACTTCTAATTAAATATCTTGAGATTCAACAGCAGACTGGAATGGAATGCAAATCTCCCCTGAATAGTATTGACTTTCGAGATAAGTGTTACAATACAGGCCTTGTTTGCAGTTTAAACAGTGGTGAATGAGAACTAACAGAGGTGTTGATCTGGGAAGATTGATAAAAGAATAAAATTCTTTGGTTGTACTGTTGACAGAATGTACCGTTATCTGGAGTGCTAAATGGTGCACTTCACTTTATGTATTTAAGATGACAATTCTAACTAATTTGGCCTTTTGAAAGCAGTGCACAAAATCACTCTGCTGTAAAAGTCTGGGCAATTTTTTTTGTGTGGGGTTGAAGTGGAGGTACGTGGGGGGGGGAGTGGGGTTCAGTTGCAATATTTACCATGCATTTAATGAAATGTACAATGTTTTGCTGCATTGTGCAAAGTGAGATCGGATAAATTCATAATAACATGGAATGGTCTTGCTGTGTGTAAGTGCTTGTGTAGTCTGTTTCTTCTGTCTCCTTTGTTAATTGGAGGTTGCATTTTGTTTCTATGTTAACGTCCGTTACAGTGCAACTCAGAAGTTAAGAGACTGAATAGTAGAGTCATACAGCACGGAAACAGGCCCTTCAGCCCAACTGGTCTATGCTGACCAAGATGCCCATCTAAACTAGTCCCACTTGCCTGTGTTAGTCCATATCTCTCTAAACATTTCCTATCCATGTACCTGTCCAAGTGGCTTTTAAATGTTGTTGATGTACCTGTCTCAACCACTTCCTCTGGCAGCTCATTTCCTATGCAGACACTCCCTGGGTGAAAAAAAATTGCCCCTCAGGTTCCTATTAAACCTCTCCCCTCTAGTTCTTGAAAAAAGTCAAAGTTGAGTTTATTGCACAAGTACATGTGTGCACACGTGAATGAAAATCTTACTTGCAGCAGCATCACAGGCACATAGTATCAGATACACAGCGTTCACAAGAGAAATGTAAATTAGCAACATTAAATAATACAAGAAAGAACACGATTAGAACAAAAAAGAAAGTCCATTGTAGTACAAAGTGGTCATAGTGTTGCTGTACTGAGACAATGATTAGGGTTGTGCAGGTTGGTTCAAGAACAGAACAGCTGAAGGGAAGTGGCTGTTCCTGAACCTGGTGGTGTGGGACTTCAGGCTTCTGTACCTCCTGCCCGATGGTAGCTGCAGGAAGCTTGATTCCCCAACCCTGCGAAAAACACAGTGTGTACATTCACCCTATGTGTGCCTCTCCTGATTTTATACACCTCTATAAACTCACTCCTTGTTATCCTACGTTCCAAGGAATAACGTCCTAGCCTGCTCAACCTCTCTCTATAACTCAATCCCTTGAGTCCTGGCAACATCCTCTTAAATCTTTTCTGCAATCTTCCCAGCTTCATGGCATATTCACTGTAGGGGGACCAAAACTGAACACAAGTAATTTGTAATTCTGGTGTGCACTGTTGTGGGATTATGTAAGATTGAACCAATCTTTTTCTTTGAAGTGGATTTCTAAGAATAAGAATTCACTCTGATTATTTGCTTCCCTCTTAGGATCACTCAGATTCAATTTCTTGTTTAAAAATAGGTACCCCTAAGAGTGAAGCACTCTTTCGGTTTCATATTTGAGTGTCAGCCTAGCTCCTTCGAGGCTGGGTTCTTGGAATCAAATCTCATTACTGTCTGAAGTACCATGGAAACTTATGTCCTCAAGTATTTTCTGGGTTCAGGAGAGGCATATTGAAAAGGCTGTAGGAAAACAAAAGACTTCAGCTGATGGAAATCCTCAAAAAAACGAAATGCTGTTAATACTCAGCAAATCAGGCAGCATCTGTGGGGAGAGAAACAGGGTTAATGCTTCCAGTCAATTTCATCAGAACAACTTTCTTGTATGAGAGAAGTTGCAAATATCCCAGGATCCTGGAACCTGGGTTGAACTGCAGAACAAAATTCTTTTATCCTTTTGTTCTCTCTGAAGAGCTGGGCCATGTTTAAAGGATATGTCACTATTCTGACAACCCATTGAGCCCAATTAGTTAAATACTGAAGTGACCTGTTGTGTTGCTTTGTGGAACATGGGGTTGATTCAGACTCAAGCATTTGCAGGAGTATTCGTGTTCTATTTTTGTGCTAACATCAATCACACGTGTTCCACTTAATATGTGTCTGTCGAAGCTAATGTGCTTTTTTGGATAGGGTGTAGGTTGTATATGATTTACTTAGTGAACTGGGATCAATAAGGTTATCGTTCAGAAGAGTATGCTCAAGTTGTTTCTCATGTCTCTTTCCCACACCCCTATCACCCTAGTTCTGTTATTCGAGAAGATTGAGAACGATGACATAGCAAACAAAACACTGAAGATCACGGATTTTGGCTTGGCCAGGGAGTGGCATAAAACAACTAAGATGAGTGCTGCAGGAACCTATGCTTGGATGGCACCAGAGGTTATAAAATCATCCTTGTTTTCCAAAGGCAGTGATGTCTGGAGGTAGGCAAAGTCTTGAATTAACACTGCACTACAGGTTATTGTGCTCCAATTACAAAGTACTTTTAAGGAAGTTATTTTGAACAGATTTGGAGTTCTTTTTTCCTTTCGTGATTAAGCTAACATGAAGGTTTCGGAGCTGAGGCCCTCTTCCACCCAGTGTCCCCTTTTGCCCCAATTCTTTCCCTAACCTTTGGCTCTCTCCCCCCCCCCTCCCCCCCAACCCTTTTGCAGACGCTGTTCGGTTTTGTCTATCCTGCCTCAAAGGATATAATAGCTCTTGAATGAGGCTCAGCAATCAGTGCCAGAGTGCTCCCAGCACTAGATGGATTGGATTACTAGCAGGGGTTGCATGATCTTTGTTTATATCCTCCAGGGTTTAGAAGGTAAGAGGTGATCAAAAAATATAAGAAATATTTCCTGTGCTCAATTTCCCCTTTCCCTCTAATTTTTCCCTTCCTCCAACCCCCTTTCTCCTTTATACACAGCACTCTCAGTCCTCTTCTCCACATTCTTGCTCTCCCCATCACATTATCTTGCAGTGTGGTGGCCATTCACCCTTTCCAGCTTAACCTTGCTGTGTAGAAATAACCTTGCGAAGACATTCATAGCTCTGCAGTTTGACTTAATGAGGGCAGGGACAGCATCAGCCACTGTACCTGGTTGCTTTTAACCTCTCTGAAACCTTGACCCATTCATAAATGGTTCCCAAAAACTCATCACCATTCTTTGTCTGGTCCACGATGACATGCAAGCTGTGATCCAAACCAAAGATCCAATCCCAGTGTAAACTGTGCAAAGCTGTGTCATTGCACCAGCCTTCTCAATTTCCCTCGCTGCATTATCGCACCTCACCTCTGACAAACTGGGTTGAGTAAACCTACAAATCAAGTGGGAAGCTTTTGATATCTCCATTGCAGAGCCAAGATCACACCAACTTCAGTTAACGAGCCAAGGTATGGAGGTGCTACAATTGCAAGCTGAGTGCCAAACCCTAGTTGAGCTGGATGTTTCTTCTGGGAGAATCTTAGACCACAGATCACTGGGCTATTGTATGAAATGATCTTTATTGTGCAAAGGATAAAGGAATGCAGAGTTTTATTCCCTGAGAGGGACATGGAGTTAACTGAATTTCTTCAGATAAGATTGATTCGACTTTTCATAATTAATGTTATCAAGGGATGTCGAGCACAGGCAGGTAGAAGCAGTTGAAGCATAGATTATCTGTGATCTAATTAAATGGTAGAACAGGTTAAAGGGCTGAGTGGCCTCCTTCAGTTGCCATTTTCCAACTGATATTTAATGTTTGGTGTCCCCTCTCTCCTCGTATAGCTATGGAGTGTTGCTCTGGGAGCTGTTGACAGGAGAAGTCCCTTATCGTGGGATCGATGGCCTTGCAGTGGCTTATGGAGTTGCTGTCAACAAATTAACCCTTCCTATTCCGTCTACATGTCCTGAACCTTTCACCAAATTAATGGAAGGTAAGCAGATCGTTGTATAAAATTAACTCAATGTTTATGAAAGTCAATGTTTTATTCTGTGAATTATTTATGGTCAATTACTTTGATCAGTGGGTGAAATCTACCAGGTATTTTTTTTCCTTCATTCTCCAATTTAGCTGCTAATTGCACGTTCACAATGTAGAAGCTGTTTGAAGTCCGTGCACTTGCAGAGAAGTTCAAGTTCTATGACAACTGAATCCAAAACTTGGTTGCTAAACAGTCCAAGAAGAAGTGAGGTTAACCAAGCATTGAGCTGGTTATGGGATCTGTCGTGTGTCGTGCCTGATGTTGCCTAACCTTGCGCAGAGCAGCAGCTGAATCTCAGACCTTCCATTGAGGCTTTATTGCAACTGAATTCCAATAGATTAATTTATTAAATGTCTGAAATTTATATATTTTTTAATGTATTTTATATTAGAACTTTAGTGAATATAGGACTTTCACAGTGAATGATAGGGGGCTGGGAAGTGTTGTAGAACAGAGGGACCTTGGAGTATAAGTACATGGTTCCCTGAAAGTGGAGTCACAGGTAGACAGGGTGGTGAAGAAGGCTTTTGGCACATTGACCTTCATCAGTCAGGGTACTGAGTATAAAAGTTTGGAGGTGATGGTGCAGTTGTACAAGACACTGGTGAGACTGCACCTGGAGTATTGTGTTCAGTTTTGATCACCCTGCTATAAGAAAGATGATATTAAACTGGAAAGAGTGCAGAAAAGACTTAAGGATGTTGCCAGTGAGTTATAGGGAGAGGTTGGATAGACTAGGACTTTATTCCTTGGAGCGTAGGAGACTGAGAGGTGATTTTATAGAGATGTATTAAATCATGAGGGGAATAGATAGGGTGAGTGCACTCGGTCTGTTTCCCAGGGTTGTGGAATCAAGAACTAGAGGGCATAGTTTTAAGGTGAGAGGGAAAAGATTAAATAGGAACTTGAGGGGCAGTGTTTTTTACACAGAAGGTGGTATGCATGTGGAACGAGCTGCCACAGGAAGTTGTTGAGGCAGGTTCAATAACAACATTTAAAAGACACTTGGCACATAGATGGGAAAGGTTTAGAGTGATTTGGGCCAAATGCAAGCAAATGGGACTAGCTTGGATGGGCATCTTATTTGGCATGGACCAGTTGGGCCGAAGGCCCTGTTTCCATGATCTGTGACTCTGACATATTTTAAAGTTACAGTGCATCTTAATATCAACAGTGGCCAAGAAAATGGCTCTGGCCCTTTTATGAGCACAGTTACTGTATGTACAGGCAACAAATATTGACTTATCACTGCCAACATCCCATAAAATGAGTTTTTACTGTAAGAAGTTTGAAATACTGTTGCCTCAGCTCTGTTTCCACATGGACACAGGATATCTGGAATGATGTGCCAGAGCAGTATTTAGGGAGCACTACATTAACTGCTGTTTCATATGAAGTAGTAAATTCTGGCCCCATTTGTGCTTTTGTGTTTATGCAAGAGATCCCCATGCACTTATTTTTTTTGAAGAACCACCTGTATTGAATGCTTTGTCCCTTGATCATCATCACAAGATGATTTGTATTGCTGTTTTTGGGAGCTTGCTGTTCTCATTGGCTGCTGCATTTGCCACAATTACAACAGTGACTACATGATTATAAAGTGCTTGGAGAGGACCCAAGGTCACGAAAGATGCTATAGAAATGAAAGTGTTTCTTCTTTTAACACGTCAATGGTGATCTCATTCCTTATGCTTTTATTTTCTTAACAAAGACCTTTATGTGTGAGCTGTCCAATAGCCTACGCTGCAAGTTGTTTGCCATTTATTTACTGACGCAAAAAAAATTAATCAAGATAATATATATGGGCTACTTCAAAGTCTGTGTTTTTATTCAATATTTAAGTGGCTTATTTTGCTTTTTGGCAATTAGCTTTGCCCTGTGTCTGGTCTACAATACCTGGAGTGAGCCTGGTGAACACTCTAAGGCAGGAGTGCAGCTGAAAGATCAATCTTGGCAAGTATAAAAATAAGCTTTGCCAAGAAATGGCAACAATTGGAGTCAATGAATTATGATATGCTGTGTGTAGTGGCAGTCTGTGGTGGATATTGTGGGTTCTCTGAGTTAGTCACCTTTTAAAAGCATTGTTTACGTTAATAAGTATTTTCTGGTATTTTTCTGTTTGTACATTGATGTAGTTGTCTTTGTTGTCTTGTTTTGCACTTGATCCTCTTCATAATCTCTTGCTCACTTTTACTACAATTAAACAATTAAAACACGTGTAAGCATTACAATGTTGCACGGCATCCAGAACAGTAATGTAGGCTTTTTACAGAAGCTCTTGCAGTGGTTTTTCTTGGTTTTAAAGCCTTCATGGCTCATTTAAGATCTGCAGGCAAGTGTGTAGCTGGTTGTCTAGCTCCTGATTAGCGTCTGAGCAGACTGAAGCTTACTGGCGTGCAGCTTTCCGGGTGGCGGAAACATTCTTCTTTGTTCAAGTGAGCATGATGTCAAACAACAGGCTGTTCAAGTTCGGGGCCTGGGTGGGAGTCTCCACGTGAAGCATAGCTTGTCCTTTCGCTTGATACTGCACGCAACCACCTCTGTCAGGACTGGCTGGAAGGATCTGGAGTGGAGCTCAGCTTCTCTTTTCTCCTTCCACTGTAGGGACTGGGATTGAAATGCAGTGCCTGGCGATGATCAGCTACCTAGCTTAGACCAGGCAGTGAGTGTTGTGCTTTCCCAACGGTGAAGGAGAAATATGTTGTTAATCTGTTTCCCCAGTGTGTAGAACTATGGGACTCAAATGTACAAGTGATTGCAGTGAAAATTCAGTTTGAACAGAATTGTATCTGCTGATTTGTTTTTTGTTTTTGTAAAATTGAAGGATAGTATTTGCCTGGTGAGCTAACTTCAAAGAGAAATTTATTAGGTATAGCATCAAGCCTTGCAGATGAAAGGATCCAGGTTTCAGGTATGGCCCGTGTTTTCCAACAGCTCAATTAGCAGCAGTTGGAAGATTACAGTAGAATTCAGCACAGCGTGACTGGAAGCAGCCAGGGTTCTTAGTCCATTGAACTCTGGAGGAATTTAGCCTGACTACCCCTCCTGATTTAATGGCCTGTTGCTGAGCACTGTCCAACCACCAAGGCAAGGAACTGCTGCAATGCCACTGTTTTTATAGTATAACGGCACCCTTAGCAACTAAATAACTTATTACAACACAAAGGAGGCCATTAGGCCCATTGAGTCCATGCTGTCCCCATACAGAGCAGTCCCATTCCCTGTACCCCTGTAACTTGTTCACTCTCACACATGCCCATGAACTCCCCTTTTGTATTCTCTTTGCTATTCACCTACACCAAGAGACAGTTTACAATGGCCAATTACCTACCAGCAAATCTTTGGGGGTTTGGGAGGAAATCGAAGCACCCGGGAAAACCTACGCCATCTTCGAGAGAAAGTAAAGTTCGATATCGACAGCACCCTATGTCAGGATTGAACCTTGGTCCCTGGAGTTGTGAGGCAGCAGTACTAACTGCTGTGCTGTCCTTCCTCCGTGGAACCGGACTCCAGGAATAGTTGCTGGAAAGCTGGGGGGGGTTGGGGGCCATTGAATTTATTGTCATATGCACAAGTACATGTATGCACAGATGCAATGGAAAAACTTACTTGCAACAGCATCACAGGCACGTAGCATTAGAAACACAACATTCACAAGAAAAACATTAATTAAACAGAAGAACACAACTAGAACACAAAAAAAACAAAGTTCATTGTATGCAAAATGGTCATATTGTTGCTATACTGAGGTAGTATACTTACTGATTAGGGTTGTGCCAGTCGGTTTAAGAACCGAATGGTTGAAGGGAAGTAGCTGTTCCTGAACCTGGTGGTGTGGGACTTCAGGCTTCTGTACCTCCTGCCCGATGGTAGCTGCGAGAAGATGGCATGGCCTGGATGGTGGGGATCTTTGATTGATGTTGCCTTGAGGCAGCACCTCCTGTAGATACTGCCGATGGTGGGGAGGGATGTTCCTATGATGTATTAGACTGAATCCACTACTTTTTGCAGCTACTTGTGTTCCTGTGTATTTGAATTACCATACCAGACCATGATGCAACCAGTCAAATCCAGGAAATCCGAAATAGAACCATAGAACAATACAGCACAATACAGGCCCTTCGGCCCACCATGTTGTGCCGCCCTTCAAACCACACCCGAGACTATCTAACCCCTTTCCCCCACACACCCCTCTAATTTAAATTCCTCCATATGCTTATCTAACAATCTCTTGAACTTGTCCAATGTATCAGCCTCCACCACCACCCCAGGCAGCGCATTCCATGCACCAACCACTCTCTGGGTGAAAAACCTCCCTCTGATATCTCCCTTGAACTTCCCACCCAATACCTTATAGCCATGTCATCTTGTTTTGAGCATTGGCGCCCTGGGAAAGAAGCGCTGGCTGTCCACTCTACTTATTCCTCTCAATATCTTGTATACCTCTATCATGTCTCCCCTCATCCTCCTCCTCTCCAATGAGAACAGCCCTAGCTCCTTTAGTCTCTCCTCATAATCCATACTCTCTAATCCAGGCAGCATCCTGGTAAATCTCCTCTGCACCCTTTCCAACGCTTCCACATCCTTCCTATAATGAGGCGACCAGAACTGGACACAGTACTCTAGTAAAATCAAAGTACTCAGCAGATCAGGCCACAAGAAACAATTAATGTTTCACTGTTATATTTAATGGGATTCTGATGAAATATTGACCTCAGACGTTAACACTTTCTCTCTCCACAGTAGCTGCCTGACCTGCTGAATATTTTCTGTTTTTATTCCAGGAACAGTTGCACTCTCAGGAAAATTTAAAGAAAACAGTTGGTAGGGTGGGATGAGGATGCAATGTTTATTTTAATGATCCTGTTGCACATTTCAGAGTGCTGGGACCAGGATCCTCATGTCCGTCCATCATTTGGTACCATTTTGGAGCAGCTCACTGCTATTGAGTCGACAGTCATAACTGATATGCCCCAGGAGTCTTTTCATTCCATGCAGGATGATTGGAAGATGGAAATACAGCAAATGTTTAATGAGTTAAGGACAAAGGAAAAGGTGAGTCCAGTTTATTACTTTTGAAAGTAATTGCTTTTAAAAACGAGAATCTGAAGCACTGCCTGGCTGTTGCATGGATTTCCTTTTGTACGAAATCCCATACCGAATGCGAGGAAAACCTTCCACTCTCCTCACCAATGTTTCTTCTTTAATTGGCTTCAATGACAAAACTACAAACCTGCTGGTCAGCTAGCTTATTGTTAAATATATAATTATGTACCCATAACTTAATCTAATAATTTTAAAGATTATTCACCTTTCTTCGGCTTTTTCTTGAGAAATGGGGCGTAGTCTGTTCATTCTTAAAGATTTGTACAAAATTTACTCCAGATTCTCTGTATAACTTTTCAGTATATTTAATATAACTAAATCCGTGCATGGAAATTGAATAATTCTATTTTCATTGATTGAGATGATGGAAAAACTGTCACTGTTTGAGTCTAGGCGAGTGAAGAGTAGATTCTGGATACAGAGCCTACCAATGGTAGACCTATGGTCACCAGGGTCTCAGGAGTTACTTTTGAGTTTTCAGAATTGCTTGCACCTGAGCATTTTGAGCTGCATTTCACCTAGGGGAGTGATTTGTGGTACAGGTCCCATTACTACTTGAACAAATTTAATTCAATTGATTATATGTATCGAAGATGAAGTTACTTTGCACAATCTGTTGGGACTAAATGTTTTTCTTTGGTTTATTGATATCAAAGTTGTAAATAAGCCCAGTGATGCTGTTGTAAATGTTAGTCACATTGTGTGTCCTGTTTTTCTTTCTGTTCGTCTAGTTTTTTTCCCTCCATTCTCTGCCCATGTTACATTAAGATTCTCATCTCCCTAAAGTTCCTCATGGTTTTGCCTCCTTGTGAAACCACCTCCAACCCTGGAGCCCTCCAGTTTCAGATGTTTTTTTTTCCTGGAATGTACTCAACCCACCCTAACCCTTTTATCTCATGTTGGTGACCATGGATTCAGCTGCCTAAGCTCCATGTTCGGGAATTCTCTTGCAAATCTTTCAAACCTTCCTTTAAACCCACTTGTGCCCAGGTTTACAATTATTTTTAGTACTTCCTTGACCTCTAATTTGTTACTGGCTTCTTTATATTAAATGTCTCATTGATTTGAAACTGTATTGTAATAATATTTTGTTTTTAATGAGTAAATTGGTTTATTATTGTCACATTTTGCATGCCATCCATACAGATCATTTCATTACGACAGTGCACTGAGGGGGGATAAAGTAACAGAATGCAGAATAAAGTGTTACCCTGCAGAAGGAGTGCAGTGCAGGCAGACAATAAGGTGTAGGGCTATAATGAGAGAGATTGTGAGGCCAAGAGTCCATCCTATCATATTATGGGACCGTTCAATAGTCTTATAACACCGGGATAGAAGCTGTCCTTGAGTCTGGTGGTACGTGCTTTTAGGCTTGTGTATCTTCTGCCTGATGGGAGTGGGGGGGGAGAAGAGAGATTGGGATGGGTGGGGTCTTTGATTATGTTGGCTGCTTTACTGAGTCAGTGAGAAGTATAGAGAGAGACTCCATGGAGGGGAGGGTGGTTTCTGATGTGCTGAGCTGTGTCCACAACTCTCTGCAGTTTCTTGCGGTCACTGGCAGAGCAGTTGCCATACCAAGCCGTGGTGCATTCAGATAGGATGCTTTCTATAGTGTATCGATAAAAATTGGTGAGTGCCAAAGGAGACATGCCAAATTTCTTTAGTCTCCTGAGGAAGTAGAGGCTCTGGTGAGCTCTCTTAGCCATGGCATCTGCATGGTTGGACCAGAACAGGCTATTGGTGATGTTCACTGCTAGGAGCTTGAAGTTGTCAACCCTCTCGACCTCAGCACTGTTGATGTAAACAGGAGCATGTGCACTGCCCCCCTTCCTGAAGTCAGTGACCAGCTCTTTTGTTTTGCCCACATTGAGGGAAAGGTTGCCTGTCCACACCGATCAAACACCAGTCCATAACTAATCCCATTTACCACCACTTAGTTCGTAGCCTTCATGCCTTGGTGCTTCAAGTGCTTGTCCGGGTAGTTTTAAAATGCTGAGAGTATTGTCTCCTCCACCTTCTCAGCAGTGTGTTCCAGATTGCAGCCACTCTGGGTGAAAATAAGTTTCCTCATCCCCTGGAACTCTCTTGCATCTCACCTTAAATCTATGCCCTCTTGATTTTAGACATCTCCTTTATGGACATCTCCATGCCCCTTATAATTTTGTATACCTCTTTCAGGTCCCCCCTCAGCCTCCTGCACTCCAAGGAAAACAATCCCAACCTATCCAGTCTCTCCTTATAACTGAAATGTTCCATCCCTGGCAACATCCTGGTAAATCTCCTCTGCACCCTTTCCAGTGTATTAATGTCCAGTGTGACAACCTGAATTGCATGCAGCACTCCAGCTGTGGCCTGACCAGAGTTTTATAAAGTTACACTGTGAGCTCCAAGCTCTTAACTTCTATGGCCTATGTTCCATGTGCTAATGAAGGCCAGCAATCTGTATGCTGCCTTCACCTTATCTACTTATGGAATGCTGCATTGGGCCCTACCATTCATATTCTCTGTCCTACCCTCATTAGACCTCCCAAACTGCATCACCTCACACTTCGAGGGATTAAATTACCTCTGCAGTCGCTCTGCTCAACTTACTGTGTGATCAGTATCATTACGAGGAATAGATAGAGTGGATAGCCAGCGCCTCTTTCCCTGGGCACCAATGCTCAGTACAAGAGGGCAAGGCTTTAAAGTAATGGGTGGGAAGTTCAAGGGAGATATCAGAGGAAGGTTTTTTAACCCAGAGTGGTTGGGGCACGGAATGCACTGCCTGGGGTGGTGGTGGAGGCAGGTACATTGGACAAATTCAAGAGATTACTAGATAAGCAAATGGAAGAATTTAAGATAGAGGGATATGTGGGAGGAAGGGGTTAGATAGTCTTAGGTGAGGTTTAAAGATCAGCACAACATTGTGGGCCGAAGGGCCTGTATTGTGCTGTATTGTTCTATGTACTCTGTAACCGAAGACAATTCTCCTCACTGTCAACACTAGCCTGAATTGTTATCACATCTTCTGACTTGCTGATCATTAACGTGTATAACAAACAGCACGAGTCTCAGCACTGATCCTGTGGTACACCATTGGTCTTGGGCTTCTAATCACAGAAACAATTCTCTACCATCACCCTCTGTCACCAAGCCAACTTCCAGGTGGCACCTTGTCAAAGGCCCCACTGAAGTCCACGTAGATGGACGCTCTTTTTAAATTTTGCACTCTGGGTTCTTAATCACCACGTTCACTGTGTTGTTGTCATGAACAAGCCAGACTTGGTAGTCGTCCCTCTAGCTTTGTCCTGTTACGGTTGATAGGAGTTGAGGTCACGGGAGGAGGAGCTGACAAGGGCCGAGTTACAGCAGAAGTCCCACGAGGAGCTGCTGAAGCGACGGGAGCAGCAGTTGGCAGAACGGGAAATCGATGTGCTGGAGCGCGAGCTGAACATTCTCATCTTCCAGATGAACCAAGAGAAACCAAAAGTGAAGAAAAGAAAAGGCAAGTTCAGGAAAAACCGGCTAAAGCTAAAAGATGGAAACCGAATCAGTTTGCCTTCAGGTACGGAGTTAGAACCTAAGGTTTCTGGGTGCACACAAGGGTGATGATCACATCAAACTAAACTGGAATGTCTGATTATAGACGTCTTTAATACTCAAGTGAAAAATTATCGTTTTTAAATTGGGATTCCATTACTAATGTGTAAGCTTGCATTAGGAAGGTGAAGGTTGTGGAAGGGACAATGTAAGTTTGATACCTTTTTTTATTTTAAATTTGTTGGACATGTAACTTGTTAACTGTTGTATTCGGTGTTTCAACATCTGAATCCACAAATTCCACTTTCCTTTTTGTTTGGCTGTATCTACTTGTGCTGCCTCCATTAATGCACGTCCTCTCGTGGTACAATTAATAGTGCATCGATGCACATATTCTGTGTTGACTTTTACCCATGTTCCCATTGCGTGGCCCTATTAATGTCCTTTTGCGTTCTGTTACCATCCTGATCCATGCTTTGTCATTAGACTTCGTGCCTTCCACGAATGTGTCAAGCCCCAGATATAGATTATTAATCAAATTGTCTTCTAAATACATTATATGCTGCTTTCTAGTATGTTGACCTTTTGCTTTGCAACATTCCACCATCATGCCAGCTTTTGCGCCATGAGTTTACTTACACATCATACCAGCTATGTCTTAGTAACTCATTGGCATGTCCTTTCAAGCTTGGCTACTTCTATCCGATGCAGACTGGGCCTGATATTGTCTTTAGTCATTTCACTTTCCTGATGCATATCCTTCCCAGCTTACAGACACCCGACTTGTGTACAGCCAGTACATATAAACGAGTGTTTGAGATACCGGCAGGATGGATTTGTCAGGGCTGCAGGAGACTGTTCTTGCTACTAGCTGGAAGTTTGCACAAGAAGAATACATTCCCATTAACACATTGATGCTGACACCATCTGGGCCAGCAGCAGTGTCCTTTTTAAAACCCAAGAGCATTTAAGACCTCATCTGGAGTAAAATCTTTTAAAAGGATATCATTATTAGCCAGAGATGGGTTCAGGCTAAATTTGTTAATATCAGCTTTATTATTAAGAATGGCAAAATGAAATTTTAAAATGCTTCTCCAGACTGTCTGCTCCTATGGGACAACCCATCTCTGCAGGCATCTTCCGCCATGTGGGAACTCTGTTCACAGCCGCATTTCCGACTTGCGAGCCATTCAGATTGTGAACAGTTTCACAGGAACGGAACTCTGCCGTAACCTGGGGAAGACCTGTATTGTGAGTCTGACTTCTAATTGTGATGGACATTGTTTTGTGCATCCTTGTGACAGTTCAGTTTATTTCCAATTGATAGATTTTCAGCACAAGATCACCGTTCAAGCCTCTCCAACTCTTGACAAGCGGAAAAGCTTGAATGGCAGCAGTTGCAGTCCGCCAAGCAGCCCCACCATCATCCCACGGCTCAGAGCTATACAGCGTAAGTGCAGTTTCATCTGTTATCTAACCATGTGTGTCTCAACAGTTTCGTAGTACTTGGCAAGTAGGGTAAAATTTTATATAAAGAAATGAAGAAAGTGTGGTTCCTTTTGTTCAATTTCATTAATTTTCTGATATTTAGGGGAAAAAATCATTCTAAAATCAAGAGAATAAGAATTGAGTTAATTATCACTGACCTGCATGGCATGAAAATTGTTGTTTTGCAGCAACAAAGATATAAAATTACCATAAACTGCAAAATAAATAGTGCAAAAAAAGAGGAATAATGAGGTACCACTCCTGGACCATTCAGAAATCTGATAGTGGAGTAGAGGAAGCTGTTCCTAAATCATTGAGTCTGGGTCTTTAGGCTCCTGTATCTCCTCCTCGATGGTAGTAATGTGAAGAGGGTATGTCCCAGATGGTGAGGGTTCTTAGTGATGCATGCTGCCTTCTTGAGACACCGCCTCTTGAAGATGTCCTCAATAGTGGGGCGGGTTGTGCCCATGTTGGAGCTGGCTGAGTCTACAACCCTCTGCAACCTCTTGTGATCCTGTGCATTGGAGCCTCCATACTCATGATGCAACCAGTCAGAATGCTCTCCACCATACATCTATAGAAATTTGCAAGTCTTTGGTGACGTACCAAATCTCCTCAGACTCTGTAATGAAGTATAGCTGTTGGTGTGCCTTCTTTGTGATTGCATCAATGTGTTGGGCCCAGGATAGATCCTCTGAGATGTTGACGCCTACGAACTTGAAGCTGCTCACCCTTTCCACCGCTGACCCCTCAATAAGGACTGCTGTGTGTTCTCCCAACTTCCCCTTCCTGAAATCCACAATCAGCTCCTTGGTCTTGCTGAGTGCGAGGTTGTTGTTGTGACACCACTCAACCAGCCGCTCTCTCTAACTCTTGCACACCTCCACATCGCCATCTGAGATTTTACCAACAACAGGGAATTTGTATGTCGTCAGGGTATTTCTCCTGTTTCCTTCATTTTTAGTGCCAATCTTGACCTTTCCAAAATGACCTGGATAGATATTTTTCTTCTTTTGTGTCTCTCCCTAGCTCCTAAAACAATATAGTTAACCAAATTAGTTGTGGTGAGGGTCAGTTTTGTTTTTAAAACATCAGTATCATTCTGTTGTTTGGTTTAACCTCCTGCATCTGAAAGGTTCCTGTTCCCTCTGACACCACTTTGGTGTCCTTTTAGTACCAACTTCTAACTTGGGGGCTAGCTCCTTCCTGGCAACTGATACTTTTTAGAGTGCTATTTCTGCCATCTTTTGTTTTTTCCTCCACATTGCTTTACGGAAAAGATTCATAGTGGAAAAACTTTTGAATCTGTCGCCAAATATGGTTGCAGTGTTGTAAATGACACTATGTCTTTGACACTGACCTACACCCCAAGCAGTGGACATAGAGAAATAAAGAGATTTTCCCCATTTCTACTCTGGACAGAAACTTTATCTATTCTTATGTACTCTGCAAACTGTAAAGCTTGTTAAATGCAGCATTTGTTGTGTAGACGTAGAGATTGGGAATCTCTTGTTCACTTCTGTTGATTTGAATTGATCTTAAATCCTGTGGAGACCCAAAATTGCTCTCCAAATGCAACTGGGATGTTGGGGAAATTGAATCAGTGTATTAGTGATTGAGTCCTATTAGATGGTCTTTGTGGGAGAATGGCAATTCTGTCAAGCTCCCAGAACAGAGTACCTCTGATACTTCTGGGATGTTTCATCAGAAGAAATGACAGAGAACTGCTAGTGGGACTGAGAGCCAGATTCTGGGCTTTTAGAGAAAGGGACAAAATTGGCAACTCCAAAGTGGTGCAAAACAACTTGAGAATGCTGCTATTAATTTTATTACATGCTTTTTATGAACGTTCCTGTTACAACCAGCTTTCTCGATGCCTTTTCACAAGCACCTACGTGATAGAGCTTATCAATTGTACTTCAACTAAAACAGCAGCTTTCTCCCCCTCCTCCACCTTCCTGTGTTTTTGTTCTCTTTAGTGAGTTCCAAAGCTGATGCTGCCAATTCCAGTGCCTTCCGCAACAGCATATATGTTTACCAACAGGATGTGGATATCGCAAGTGAATGTACAAGCAAATCCCTCAGTAGGGCTAAGACAAAAGGCAAGATGTTCTTGTTAAATCATCAGGCAATGAATCATCTTCTTGCTCTTGTGCACTGTTCAGTGGTGTCTCTTCTGATGCTTTCCAGCCAGCTCTTTGGTTTCTGATCTTTTTGTGCATTTGCTTTGTATATCATGGGGATGACCTTTTGCTAAAGTATACAACTGATAGTAAATCTAACCCATGTTGCATCTTTCCCCATTTATTTATTTAGCATAGTCAAAATGACCTCTCTTCCCCTATCTCGTATTCTTACTACTTTGCACATTGGTAGTGATGACAATTGAACCCAGCTCTAAACTCCGACATATTGCATTTTGGGGAATCAAACCTGGGTAGGACTTGTACAGTGAATGGTAGGGCCCTGGGGAGAGTGTTATGGAACAGAGGGATCAAGGAGTGCAAGTGCATAGTTCACTGAAAGCAATGTCACAGGTAGATACGGTGGTGAAGAAGGCATTTGGCACACTGGCCTTCATCAGTCAGGGTATCGAGTGCAGGAGTTGGGAAGTTATGTTGCAATTATACGAGACATTGGTGAGGCCGCCCTTGGAGTGTTGTGTACAGTTTTGGTCTCCCTGTTATAGAAAAGGTGTTATTAAACAAGAAAGAGTGCAGAAAAGATTTCCCAGGATGTTGCCTGGACTTGGGGGCCTGAGTTACAAGGAGGGGTGGCGTAGACTAGGACTTTATTCCCTGGAATGTAGGAGATTGAGGGGTGACCTGATAGAGGTGTACAAGATCATGAGGGGCATAGGGTGAAAGCACACAGTCTTTGTCCCAGGGAGGGGGTGCTGAAAACAAGAGGGCATAAGTTTAAGATCAGAGGAGAGAGATTCAAAAGGAAAAGCTTCTTCACTCAAAGGGTGGTGCGTATTTGGAATGAGCTGCCAGAAATAGTGGTTGAGGTGGGCACATTAGCAACATTTAAAAGCCATCTAGATAAGTACATGGATAGGAGAGGTTTAGAGGGCTATGGGCCAGACGTGGGCAGATGGGACTAGCTCACTGGGCAACACAGTAGGCACAGACAAGTTGGACCGAAGGGCCTGTTTCCATACTGTATGGCTCTATGACTCTGTAAGTAGAAATAATCCTTGGAGGAACAGTAATGCAAGATCTTGTCAGTATTAAAGGGTTAATGGCCAAGTTCCTTCCTTCGTTTATTTCACAGTATTTCAAATTGTCTGACTATTTTAATAAATCAATTATTTGGCAGTCTATTTCTCCATGGCCCTTACAGAGTGATGAAAGTTGGGAATGATCTACCAAGCGAGGTAACAGAGATGAAAAGCAACGGGGTTAATCAAAGTGCAATTAGATACATGCTGAAAGTTAATACAAGATGAATGGTTGAATGAACTGACCTTTCTTCATCCTTGACTTCACCTCTTTTGAAGTGATTGTTTTCATATTTTGACAGCCCAAGTCTAGGCAGTCACCACTGAATAGTGCACTTAAGATTAAATCTGCCTGTTGTCAGATATCTTTCAGTTGACAGACATCCACCTTTTTCCCCCTCTCCAGCGGGTTCTGCTCCTGTTACCCGTTGGCTTGCTGCTGGAATTTCACTGTTTCTCTTTGGCTCTTTGGGTCTAATTAGCATAAACCAGAGCAAAAGGTTTTAATCTTTTTAGGGTGTTCTCTGCTGGGCTTTTGTAGTTTTAAATAAGTGCTGTTGTTTTCTTTGGCTGTCTCTGAGCATTTTTGGTTTAAAATTCAGCTAATCATTTCTGAAACCACACGGGGTACATCTGCCTTCTCTTGGAAACATTTCAAGTTTCTGATCTGTTATGTGCTGTACAGTTACCCTTGATGAGAGCAATAGAACCTGGGGTAAAAGCACGGTCTACCGGCAGGAAGATTATGATGAAGACGTGCAGAAAGCTTGCAAGAAGAAAGGGCGGACGTGGGGACCTAGTTCTATGCAAACCAAGGAGCGGGCCAGTTGTGAGGAAAGGTGAGTGCTGGGAGTTGTGCTTTCTCTTGCTTGCTTGTGTTGTAGGGCCTAGCACCAGTCCTCCAGCATCTGTGCGTGAGGTTAGTCTGAGGGTTGGTTGGCTGTTTAGATGCGGAGACTATCCGAACAATCAGCTGGAGGAACTCAGCGTGTCGAACAGCATCTGTGGGAGGAAAGGAATTGTCGATGCTTCAGGTCGAAACCCTGCATCAGGATTTTAACCCAGAATGTTGACAATTCCTTTTACACACATACATCCCCCCCCCCCCCCACCCCCCAACAGATGCTGCTCGAGCCGCTGTGTTCCTCCAGCTGATTTGTTTGTTGCTCCAGATAACAGCATCTGCAGTCCCTTGTGTCTCCTGAGAGTATTTCGTTTGAACCTACTCATGTCTGATGTTCATGTACTTTTAGGAATAGTGATCAGGATTGGGAACCTGTGCTAAAGTAATCCCTGCCCCACCTCTTCTTGTTTCTCCTTCCTCAACTGAACACTTCCCTCTCCTCACCACCTATCCCTCTTTCCTGTACTGCCAACCACCTCCCCTGCATATCTTCCCACTGCCTCCAGCCACCACACTCTTTATCCCTCCTCCCATTCGCTCCCCAAATTCCTCGCAACCCACCCCACTTAAAATGATGATCTCCAGCCTCCCTTTTGCACTTTGGCGAGCTTTGTTCGGTGTAGGGTGAGTATCAGGGCCTCTGCTGGGATGCTTCCAAATTCAGGTGACCATCTTGAAGTTGCTGTCTGAGCTCTGGTGAGAATGGCCACCGGGGAAGGGTCCAGAGGGTGTCTGTGAAACACTTCCAGCAGGGAGAAAGTTGTTAGGCCAATGAGGACTGTATTTTAACAATTTGCAAAATATATAAAACTGGACAGTGAGTGTGAAGTGTCTTGTAACCAATTAGCAGTGAGTACAGGTTCCTGGCCCACAGACATCCATGAAACTCTACAGCACACCAGTGCTGTTCATGGTGATTGCTGGATAACACTTCCTTTAGTAGGTCATGTTCTCTGAGGCTGCGTGAATGACTGTGTTTTCAAAATTTGTGATCAGACCTGAAAGCGCTAACGTTTCTGAGTATGTCTTTAATCTTTAGAGAAAAGATAGACCACAATGATGATGAAACACAGTGATATTTGTTTTGAATATTAGGACAAGGCCTTTGTCAGATGGAAACAATCCATGGTCTACAAGTTTATTGAAGACTCCAACTTTACCTCTGACCTCAGTTTTTGCAAATTTTGCGGACCAGGGTAAGAAATTTCCCTATCTTGTAAATTAGTGTCTTTCATTTATGCTGGTTGAAGGTCTACATACGGTTAAAGTGGTGATTGTAGTAATAAAGGGAATTTGATTCACTGACATGGTTTTTCTTCAGACTCCAAAATTTATGCATTGTGCAGGGATGTCAGGGTTATTTAGCTTTTGATTCACACCCTGAATTGGTTTATTTCCAAGCAAGGAGGTGTAGTTGGTATTAGTTCACCTGGACCAGAAAAGTAATCACACAAGTTACCTGCTGCTGTTTGTCATTGCACAGTTGCTGACCATTGATGCCCCTTGATATCTCGCCCTGTGGCAATTGTTGACATCCGAACCTCAACATTGATGTGCAGTTGTCTGTTTTTGACATGTGACAGGGACATCTTGCACCAAAGCCCAATCTGTTCATCAGATCTTGTCAACTCGTCCACATTTGACTACCCTGGTCCAGGAACATCAAAACCATTTGCCTGCCTAAATTGGCCATGGTTGAACTCATTTAACCGAGAATATAAATGGAAGCAAAAGTGAACTTTATGCTCCCCTGAGCCTGCTCTGACCTTCAGCTAGGTCATGGCTGGTCTGATTTGTTCTTGATCTGATTGTATCTGATAGCCACAACCCTTGATTTTCTAACAATCTCTCTTTCAACCATAAATGTATTTAATGACTGTGTGTACACAACTCCATGGAGTAGTGAACTCAAAGATCCTTACCCCTCCTAAGAAAAGAAATTCTTCCTCCCTTCAGTCTTACAAGGAACCTTTATCCTCAGTCTGTGCCTTCTGGTTCTAGATTCCCCTCAGTAGGGAATCCCATCTCCACAGTATTGACCCTGTTGAGTTCCCTCAGGATTTTGTATGTTTCAATAAGATCACCTTTCATTTTCCTAAACAAAATATAGGGCCAATTTAGCAAATCTTCCCTTAAGTGATAAGCCCACGAATCAACCTGGTGAACATTTCCTGCACTACCTCCAAGACAAATGTGGAGACCAAAACTGTATACAATCCTTCAGGTGTAGTTTCACATCCGTACACTTATTGTTCAGGTACTAAGCACTTCAGAGCAGATTAAGCAATTGAATTTAGCGTGGTTTTCATGGTTTGATGAGCCCTTTATACAATGGAGGGAAGTGTAAGGAAGAGTTTTATATCAGTATACGAGTAGAACTGAAGAGAATGTTACCAATTTTTTTACACTATTTTTTAATATGAGACTATGTGCAGATTTTGACCTCTGGTTTGGAGCTTGTTAAAGCTAGTCCCTTGTATCATTTGTATCAAGTGTTGTTTCCTGAGACTCAGATTGCAGAGCCATCAATTTAAATGAAATTTTTTTTTAAGTCTACTAGCTGTTATCAAATAGTTTAGCTCTCAAATGATCTCGCATTAGGTTAATGCCCAATGTGGAAAAACTACAGTTTAGCATAGAACCGAGCTGAAATTTCTTGGCTATATCCCTGCTCCATGCTGATTCAGATCAGGCTCAGTAGTAAACTCAACAGTCAGCCAAGGTTCCTACTCCACATCCATTGTTAAGTGCACGTATTTTAATTGACACTGAACACATCCAGTCGTGACCAGTATGGATTGTTTGATCATTGTCGTGTTGCTTTTTTTTTGTGGGAACAAATTGGCTTTTCCATTTCTTGCCTTACAACAGTAATCACATTTCAAAAGTATTTAATTGGCTGCATAGCACTTTTGGATATCCTGACAGGAACTTAAAAAGTGTTAGATGAATGTCTTTCTCATTTCAGTAGGAACCCTAAACTAAAGGGAAATTTCTGTTTTATCCTTACCTACTCATCACATTTAGATGTGTGTCAGGAAAATGATCCTTGTAGGATTCTGGGTTAGTCATAGAATCGTAGAGAGATGCAAAGCATGGAAACAGACCCTTCAGCCCACTGAGTCCACACTGACCACTAAGTACCCATTTATACCACATTAATCCCATTTTTTCAAAACTCTCCCCACATTCCCATCAACTCCCCCCAGATTCTGTCACTCACCGACACACCAGGGGCAATTTACAGCGGCCAATTAACTTACTAACCCAAACCTTTTTGAGATGTGAGAGGAAACTGGAACACCCACAGGGTCACAGCGAGAACATGCAAACTCCACATGGGCAGCGCCAGAAATCAGTTTTGAACCCGGGTCTCCGGCGCTGCGAGACAGTGGCTCTACCAGCTGTGCCACTGTGCTGTCCTAATTGGAAGTTCCGTCCTATGACCTTATCTGAGCTCCATCCATAGATTCCTTTCTTGACAAATATGCACCTGTTCACCTTAGTTCATAGTTACTGAAACATACAATTCTCTTGCCCACAGGGATTGCGTCTGAGCAGACTCAAGCAGCTGAAGACTACGAGAATCGACCAAAGCAGTCCAAGTTACCTAATCAGGTGTATATTGATCTACCTCTTCGTAAAGATCATCAGGGAGAGGGAGATGGTGGCAGCGAAAGCCAGGAGGAGACCACGACAACGCCTGTCAGCTCGGCCAACAGCACCCCGCAGGTCACTCCCACCAACAGCCTGAAGCGACTAATCCAGAGGAAGAAAACTGATATAGTTCTGTATGGCTGTGCCGTGCTGCTCGCGTCCGTGGCCTTGGGCTTCGACATCCGAGAAGTGAATAAATCGCAGGTTTCGGAGGAGATTGAAGTCAAGGAGGAGAAGAAGAAGAAGGAGGGGCTCTTTCAGAGAACCAGCAGGTTCCGCAGAAGCACAAGTCCCCCCAACAGGACAGCCTCCAAGAAGGACGAGGCCAACATTCCCTCACTGAACTCGCATGCCATTAATCTCCTGTCCATGTCTTCCATTTCCGAATGTAATTCCACCAGATCCTTGCTCCGGTCGGACAGTGAGGACACATCCACTTTTAACACGGCACTTGCTCCTGCCACCACCGTCCACAAACTAGAATTCTTGACTGACAATCCTCCGAACAGCTCCATAAACGGGACCCACAAGAATCTGGATGAGTTGCCTTTGTCGGACACTGAGAATTTGAAAGAGTTGAGTACAGTGCCTGTAGAGGCAGCTGCTAAACCCACTGGCCAGCTGCCATCAGAAGGAAGCCCAACCAGTAAGTTTCTTTGAAGGCTACGATGCCAACCAGGCATCTTGTTCAGTGTCCAACTTTGTATCAAGATTCAGGGATGGTCTGTTTTAAGGTGCAATTACCTACTCGCCATTCAATTTCAATCATGTCCAACTGGAAGCCACAGTGCTGCTTTCACAGAGGAATTGCAAAGCTTTCCCCATCTATTTCAGCAGAGTCGGAGATTGGTAAATTGGTTTATTATTGTCACGTGTACCGAAGTTTTGCATGCCATCCATACAGATCATTCATTACATCAGTGCATTGAGGTAGTACAAGGGAAAACAATAACAGAATGTAGAATAAAGTGTTACAGAGAAAGTGCAGTGTAGGCAGACAATAAGGTGCAAGGCCATAAATGAGGTGGGTTGGAAAGGTCAAAAGTCCATCTTATCATACTAGGGGACTGTTCAATAGTCTTAACAGCGGGTTAGAAGCTGTCCTTGAGCCTGGTGGTATGTGCTTTCAGGCTTTTGTATCTTCTGCCTGATGGGGGGGAGAAGGGAGAATGTCCGGGTGGGTGGGGTCTCTGATTATGCTGGCTGCTTTACTGAGACAGCAAGAAGAGTAGACGAGTCCATGGAGGGGAGGCTGGTTTCTGTGATGCGCTGAGCCGTGTCCACAACTCTCTTCAGTTTCTTGCAGTCACAGGCAGAGCAGTTGCCGTACCAAGCTGTGATGCATCCAGATAGAATGCTTTCAGAAAGAATATGTAAATGGGCCCTTCAGCCCATCCAAGCTAGTCCCATTTGCCAGCATTTGGCCCATAACCTTCTAAACCTTTCCTGTCCATGTACCTGTCCAACTGTCTTTTAAAAGTTATTATACCTGCCTAAACCACTTCCTCTGGCTGCTTATTCTGCATACATACCATCCTCTGTCTGAAAAAAGTTTCCCCTCAAGTTCCAATTAAATCTCTCCCCTCTCAACTTAAACCTATGCCCTCTTGTTCTTGATCCCCCAACCCTGGGAAAAAGACCGAGTGCATTCACCCTATCCATGCCCCTCATAGAACCTGGTTTAAATGCTTGCTGCCCTTGACTGGAGAGCATAAAGAAAAGGAAAGAATAGCACTGAGACAGCAGCCACCAGTGTGATGAAGGCAGTGAATGTTGAGCCAGTGAGCCACAACGATATCTGGTAACAGCCACGTGAGGGAGGTGGCTGAAAGTTGAGGGTGCTGTTGATGGTGAGGTGGATAGTCATAGGCTCCAGTATATTGATCAGTTGGTAAGATGGGCAGAGCAATGGCAGATGGAATTTAATCCTGCTTAGTGCAAGTTGATGCACTTGGGAGGACTATTAAGAGTAGGATGTGCGCAGTGAATGGTAGGGCTCCAAGGAGTATTGGGGAACAGAGGGATCTTGGTGTACACATCCAAGGATCCCTGAAGTTGGCAGCACAAATGGATATTTGGCAATCACATAGACGCCACGGCCAAGAAAGCTCACCAGCACCTCTACTTCCTCTGGAAGCTAAAGAAATTTGGTATGCCCCCTTTGATACTCGCCAGCTTTTATCGATGCACCATAGAAAGCATCCTATCTGGATGCATCACGGCTTGGTACGGCAACTGCTCTGCCTGGGACCGCAAGAAACTGCAGAGTTGTGGACGCAGCCCAGCGCATCACAGAAACGAGCCTCCCCTCCATGGATTCTGTCTATAGCTCTCGCTGCCTTGGTGAAGCAGCCAGCATAATCAAAGACCCCACCCATCCGGGTCATTCTCTCTTCTCTCCTCTTCCATCAGGCAGGAGATAAGGAGCCTGAGGGCACGTACCACCAGGCTCAAGGACAGCTTTTATTCCAATGTATACGATAAGATGGACTCTTGACCTCACAATCTACCTTGTTATGACCTTGCACCTTATTGTCTACCTGCAATGCATTTCCCTGTAGCTGTGACACTTTACTGTGTATTCTGTTATCATTTTACCCTGTACTACCTCAATGCACTACCTATTATGCTGGCTGCTTCACCAAGACAAGTTTTTCACTGTACCTCAGTACAAGTGACAATAATAAACCAATACAATGGTGAAGATATATGGGAGACTCGCCTTCATTAGCCTGGCCATAGAATGCAAGAGCAGAGAAGTTATGATGCAACTATACAAAACATCTGTTTGGCCATAGATACAGTACCGTGTGCAGGATGCAAAGGGTCCTTTCTATAGCATGGTGACGAGAACTGCACCTAGTGCTGAAGAGGGTGCAAAGGAGATTTTCCAGGACGTTGCCTTTCGAGCAGAGCGTGGAGAGCGAGGTTATTTTCCTTCAATTGGAGGAGGCTGATAGAGATGGTGTAGATGGTGAGAGACTTTTCTCCATAGTAGAAATGTCAAAAGCCAGAGGCCATAGGTTTTGGGGAAGAGTGTTAGAAGGGATCTAAGGAAGAACCTTTTCACCCGGTGGGTAATTGGAATCTGGAACACACTGCCTTGGTGGATGGTGGAGGCAGAGACTCAACGTGTAAGTATTGGGACAAGTACTTGAATCAGCAAGGAACCGAGGGCACCTAAATGGGCTGAGTATAGATAGTAATTGATGAGCTGAAGGGCCTGTTTCTGTGCCGTATGACTCTTAGAACCCTAACTATCCATGGGTCATATTAAATACAAAACAGTGCCTGGGACGAGGCAAAGGTTTTCTTTGGTGTCCAGTACAATGCTGATTATAAATTTCCAGATAGGTCCTGTTCATTGGCCAGTTTAACTGTCATCACCAGAGTTTTATGTTCTGTGGTATGTGTTAGCTTGGAGTAGATGTTAGAGACCTGCCTGTTGAATTATTTGCATCCTGTGACTCATTGTGATGCAGCATCTTGTTCTTTCAGATGGATGATGCTCTTTTCTTAAATATTTCTCACAGCTAATGGAGTTGCTGACATCAGTCCACGTAGAGAGTCTGAGTTCCCACGTCTTCCAGATCCCAAATCCCTGTACCCAGCGTCTGCAAGAAGGAGGACTCCTAAAAGGGATGTGCTGCCTGAGAGACCGAAATCTGGGGACGCCGTACCCAGGCCACGGCCATCCCTGCCCCGAATCAGAACAGACCCCTGGCGATTTGTGTCGCACTCGATCAGCCTGAATGACTCCCCGGATGCCACAGTGCCTACTTTGGACGCACTCCTCACTGCTGAACGATGCCCCAGTTTGCCCTTTGGTGCCTGCTCACTACTTGACATGGACGTTGAAGGCCAAAGCCAGGATGGCACAGTTCCCCTCTGCAGGGGTGAGTCCCAGCCTGGCAGACCCGGTGGCTTTGAACTGGAGAAAGAGTTTATGTTTTAGCACTCACTGCCTTGGAGATGGGACTATGCATCTGTTCCTTTATTTGCAAGAGCAATTTCATGAATGCATTGAACCTTGTTTGGAAAGAAAAAAAATGTGAACAGAATGTATATTTTTTTCCCTAGGCGTTTTTCTATTGTAGCCCATGTGCTCCTACCTAATCACAGCAGGCGAAGAAGGTCCTCTCGCGACTTGGCTCTCTTCGTTAACACCCTACCTTCACATCCTGGACCTGAGCTGGATTTGATCTTGGGTAACTGGTACATGAGCACTACTTTATCCTGCACTGGCTGTCAGATTGGAGAAAAGGAAGATCAATTTACTCCATGCGAAACTGGAAGCGCAGTTTTGCGTCTAGCCCATGGTATTTTGCACTTTGAATATCAAAATTTAATCTGTAGTCATTTCGGGCGGCCTGCTTCATATTTAAAGTGAAAGTCTAGTGAGGGTTTCTGGATGATTTGCTTGAAGAAACTTGATTAGTTTGCATTGAACCATTACCATGATGTAAGGAAGATATCTGGGGTATAGATTTGATGCATGTTTTCATGCTGTCTTAAATTTTATTTCTATCTGGCAGAGTTTAAGTTGATCTATGTCGAGGCAGTATCCCTTTTATTTGTTCAGACTGTGGTTCTTGGTGGCAATGCCAGCAATTATTGTCCAATCCCAATTGCCCCTGAACCATTGGTGGGTGTGGGGTCACGTATATGGCAGATGTTCACCCCTAACAAACACTAGTTGACCAGATGGGCTTTTATGACAATCTGGTAGTTTCACAGTCAATATTACTGGCTGCAGTAGTTAATTTTAATTCCAGATTTATTTAATTACTTGAATTCGTATTTCCAGCTGCTGTGGTGGGATTCAAGTTTGTCCCTGGATAGCAATCCAGCAACAACAACTCTGCTACTGTCCCCTTAACAGCTGTTCCACAAGTATCTCCTCAAATGCTCTCAGGAGTTTTAGTACTATGCAAGTTCAGTTAAATGATTATTCATTATGCTTTATCAACTAAATGTGCTCCAAAAACTGTAGGCTATTTGCACAGATTATGAAAGGTTCTTTGTCAAAATAAATCATTACTAAAGTTCCCACCAATGGCTTGTGTGTAGAGAAGTGACACTCAGGCACACAGTCCCAGCATGTCTCAGGCGGAGGTGGTGGTTGTGGTTGCTACAATTGATTGTAGCACTGCTGCCTGTGCAGTTGTGTTCACCCTGTGGTGGGTTCTTTCCACAACTGTGAGCCTTGATGGAATGGCACTGGAAAATGTTTTTGCAGTCATTGCTAACTGCTGAGGCCCACAACAGAACTCTGGCAATCTAGGCAATGGGCTGTATTTGGAGCTACCTGTCAGTGAGGAAACAAATACCTTTCAAGAAAAGATTTTTCCAAGCTAAGGGAAAAAATTGAGTAAACAAAAGGGATACTTCCTGTTGTTCTATTGCAATAATACATTGACCATAACACAGAGCAAACTCTACCACATGGAAAAAGAGCTCAAATATCAAGACCTTGCCACTTGGATGTGGTCTTGATGTACAATCGTTTCTCAGCCTACAACCTCCTGGTGATTTAAGGGGGCTATCTTTCAAATTACCCAGCTCTGGGATCAATGGCTCACTATTTTTAGAAGTTAAATTTCAGAAGTTAAATTGTAGCCAAGAATGCCACCTAAGGATTTTATCTTTGAAGGTTACGGTGAATACCATTCGAACACTGGAAATAGTTGATTAACTGTTTTACAGAGCTTCCTTGATTTTAGAGAAAAAAATAGCTGCTCAGGCTTTGTGAATAGCTTATAGAGCATGAATTGGATTCTACTTGGCTGCTGCCTTATTTATTAACATATCTTTCAAGCTGCAAAGGTTCAGTCAACTTTTTCTAAATCAAAACAAATCTGCTGCTAGTTCTCAACATTTGTGATGAGCCTTTGGGGGGGGGGGGGAAAAAATCTGTAAAATGTATTCATTATGCTGAAGATATAACTTTTACAAATCTGCGGATGGTTTTGAACACCTTCTTTCTGGCTGTCGTAGAGTTTGACTGTTTTTTAATCTGTTCTGACTTGTAGCCCAGTGCCCTCCTAGGTGCATTCCAATACCCACCTGGCCTGGCTGATTATTACAGATGCTTCCAGGATGCAATTAACTATTGCCTTCAGCCATTTAAAGCTGCAAACCATCATATTTTACAATATTCATGTTGATGTGAAACAGTTTGTATATCACAACTGGCTAATTTATTAGTAAATATTACATTCCACAGGACAAATAAGGCCAGAACTTAGTATTTGGGTTTCTGTACACCAGTTTAGTTTCTAGTACTGGATTTGTAAAATAAAAAATTGTGGGGTATTGCACTTAAATGCATAAGTTATTCTGTTGCTTCTTAGTTGTGGTTGGGATTTATATTGAGCTTCAAGGGCTAATAAGCATTACATCATGGCAATGTAGCCTGAGAGTCTGTGTGCAGTTTAATGCCACTGTCGATTTACTGATCTGCCTTCATTTCCTTTTGCCTCCTGATCTGATTCCATTATTCCTGACCTCCCTCTACAGTTCTGCGGCTGTCCTGATTTGGTTCAGTCTGGCCGTGTGGTTGGGCGATGTTTGGTGCTAGAGTTCCAGACAGGGTATAAGCTTCATTCAATAGCAGTTGAAACTGAGTGTAAGGAGCATCAGTTCCTCGTGTTAAACGGAAAAGGGATCAGTGGGAGGACTCTGTATCCCTGCTGATTGTGCCTATTTTTATACAAATCATTTTATGTACCAGCAGTCATTTACAACCAGAGGGTTACTAAGGTTGATTCAGAATTTAAGGGTGTATTTTTCACAATCAGAGAATGTCATATTGTTTAAAACCTGTCTGATAATTGAACTAATGTAGAAACTGTTCCAATTTCTGATCTATAATCCAACTGATTCATCTCAGTGTTAACATGTATTTTAAGAACTAGCTACTTTTTTTGCATAACTGGATGTTGGAATATCATCACCTTTTTACCTCTGTTCAAATACAATTAGTTTTTTTGAAAGCTTAATTACTGTACATTCAGTGTGACTGATTCTTATCCTTGCTACTCAAATCATATGATATACTTGTGCTTTGATTTTTTTTGGTAAAATACATAAGCTTTTTGTACCACTTTATAAATCATCTGTCAAAGGTCTTTTCACTTGAAGATGCTGCTTTATATATTTGTTTAGTTGTATTTTTACTGCAGTTTGAGACTTTGAATAATATTTATGTAAAATCTTAGGTATTAAGTAAGAATGTGTTTTATATTTTGCCAAGCAGGCTTGGTCTATGTCAAGTCCCAGAAAAGGATAATGGTAGTTCTTTTTGGGAAGCTTGATATCAGAGTACGTGTATTGCCCATTTTGTTTCCCTTCTAAATGTATCTTTGGTTCAAAAACCCTTAATAAATATTAAAAAGAGATCCTTATTTTGATTTCACAATCATGTCTTGTAAAAACAATAATTGCAGAATCTGATTCCCTTTGAACAGTTTAGTCTTAAAGTAAAACAGTTCTTGGAAACGAGACTTGATCAGTGCCACAATTTACATTGGGTGAAATTATCTCTTCACTTCGGGTTCACGCCATAAATTACAGAAACACGACTATGCTAAATGGCCCCTCAGAGATTAATTTAATTAGATCATAGCCAATCTGTGCTTCCAATAACCTGTTGACCAATAAAATTGATTAAAACCTCATTTGAAGTACCTGTTCATTAAAATTCTGTCAAATTTAACTTGATCCCCAATATATTTGGGGAAAATTGCTCTATCTTTCCACTATTTTTAGGTTGGAAAAAACATCCTGATTTCTTTCTCTCCCCCCACTCTCTCTCCCCCCCCCCCCCCCCCCCCCCCCCCCGCTGCTGAATGGCCTTGCTCTGATCATAAGATGTAACACAGTGGGTGCAGTATTTAATGTTAATTGTCTGAATCTGACCAAGTATAAGCTAAACAATAAATAGATCTGCAGTGTCCATTTTAAATTCCCTTCCCCCCTCGGTAAGATACCTAATCTTAATAAGTGTTCCTCCTGCTTCAGCAAAATAATGTTTTTAAAATGAAAACAATACGATGGGGTTCTATCAGTGTGTGTGACACCATCAGATGTGAATGCACATGGGCTTGGCTGTTTAACCCTTGTATTAAGTGCACATTGGCAAGATACTGGGGGAGTCGACACCCATGGAGCTTTATACCCCAGCAAGAGTTGGTGCCTACATGGGACTATGTTGCCAGATAATACTTAAATCATTTTCTTCCTCCAGTTAAAGGTCAATCCAATTTCTATCTATCGCCTTGCCCCCAATCAGGGCATGGGCATTATAGCCTTTCCATCAATAGTTTCTTTACCCTCATTCATGTAAAATATATTATCACAATAAGAAATCCTTGTGCTAAGTCCTTGTTCAGCATTCAAATTGGACGATTGGTGAGAAGTTTGGGTTGTGGTTTAAAAAAAAAGGTTCTTATCCTGTTGACAGCAGGAATGAAAATGCTGCTCTATTGCAAACTCCTTGATCCATCTTGGATCTTGCATTGACTCCTAGACACTGGGTAGTTCGAGCATATTCCTTTCACGGTGCCCCTGTCCCTATCCCATTGAGACAATCATGACAAGCTGGAATTGTTAGTTTTACTCTGGATCCTCAACTTCCTTATCGGGAGCAAGAAGTTTCAGGATACATGTCAGTGATAAACCTGATTCTGACACCCTCAATGATAATACAAGATGCAAATGATCAAAAGGCGGCCAAACCACAGGTTGACCATGCACCCACCGTGTCCTTGCCAGTACATAAAAAGGTATTTGGTGTAATCCTGATGGAAAAACATGATGATGCTGGAGGAACTCAGCAGGCCAGGCAGCATCCATGGAGAAAAGCAGGCGGTCAATGTTTTTGGTCAGGACGTCCTGAACTGAAACATCGACCGCCTGCTTTTCTCCACGGATGCTGCCTGGCCTGCTGAGTTCCTCCAGCGTCATTGTTTTTTTTCATCTAGATTCCAGCATCTGCAGTCCTTTTGCTTCTCTTCTTTGGTGTAATTCTATTTACTATTCTTTGCCCTCTAGTCTTGTAGGTTACAGCAGTTCAGTGCTAACTCCAGGTATTAAATGCGGTGAGGATTTGTACCTCCAGCACACCTTCAGGCAGTAAGTTCCAAACACTTTCCATTTCTTGGGTGAACAAAGTCTTCCTCAATCCCTCTTAGATCTTCCTACCTATTAATTACACCTAGTTATTGACCTATTAGGGAAAAGGGTCCTTCCTGTTCACTCTGCTAGCTATTTATAACTTTTGAAACCTCAATTAAACCTCCTCTTGTCCACCAGATAAAATAACCACAGCCTAGACAACCCTGCTCCCTTATCTAAAACTCTCCAGCCCTGGCAACATCCTAGTAAATCTCAGCTTTAAAAAAAAGTGTTCAACGTAAGATGACTCCCAGATTACAGCTTGTATCCCAGTCAGGAGTTGAGTTTGATTGTATCCATTTCCGGCAGCGCACAGATTTTGAAAACAGTCTTGCCATTGAGGTGATTCGAGATATATTTTTCAAGCTAACTTATTACCAGAGGCCAGTGCTTACATACTTGGTTTTAATTCCCTGTCAGTCTCCATACTAAGTTTATTGGTGTGAATTATTGAACAGGAGAGGCTGATAATGTTCCATAAACCACAATGTACACCTCATAACTAATCCCTTGACTGCATCTGTGTTTTGGATAATTGTGGTATGAAACCTTTCTGAGCAACTTGAATTGTATGTGATTTATTCATACTGACTTTGGTCCCTAATTTATCCAACCTTTCATTAAATCTTTCCACTAAATGTAATGCTATGACCTACTGAGGGAAAAGGGCATTATTTCTACAGTGGTAGTGCTGTGCATGACTGGAAATTAGGCCTTGTAGCTTGCCCCCTGCTAAATTCCTGTATGTTATCTTCCTAACAATAAGCAATCTCGAGCACCATTTTGATTTCTCCCTTCTATCCAGAAACATGTGAATAACTTCCGGGAAAACTTTGCATCTTTCCACGGCACAGTGGCCTTCTGTCACCTAAGAACATAAATGTTCAGATGGGCTCTTTAATTTCTCATCCCTGTTGTCTTTTGACCATCTGCTTCAAAGAATGTCCCTTCAATAGGAATTGTCCATTGCTCTGGGTGTTTGTTCCTCCTGATGCAGGGCTGGTAATGTGATTATGCATCAATCTTTAACATTATTTCTGTGCCTTAAGGTCCATTTTAACAGTGGATCAGAACAAAGCCAGCAAATGCTGGTAATGATTGAAACATTCCATTTTAGTTGGAGTTTTGATAACCACATCTTACAGCTCATAAAATAGACCAACTCTTAGAATATACTTTTGTATGGAAGGACTCTATCTGTTGCCATATTATCTGTGCATGTTCTGACTGATGTAAACTACAAGTTAAATTTCACATTCCAAAAATAAGATGCTGAAATAGCAAAAACAAAAGTATTTTGACTAATCAACCTGTAACATTTGTGTTATAAATAACTTCTCATTGGGTTCTTCAATACAAAACCTTGCTGCAAATCCCTTGGTATGGTCAAGATACCCACGTAATGCTTTACTTTAAAGGGAAAAAGTACTTAAATCATGAGGGGAGTAGTGTCTCACATTTGGATCATGTAAACTGACAATGGGACGGATGTAATTGGACAGTGCGCTCTGCTTGTCCGTGTTACACGCGTTGCAGGTTAGTGGTGTTCACATTCCAGATTGAATCACAGGTGCTGCTTGGAATTGAATGTTAACACTAATGGTACAAATCGACAATGAGATGTGTGTACTACTGAATACTTTTTCTGTAGCTATAAATTTGTTTTTTTTTGTATTTTGACACTCATGGTACTGTCAAGGAAAAAATTCACTGGATCACTTTCTACAAAAAGCTATTTGTATGAGATAATTTTGCTGTCCAGAGAATGCTGGCTCTTTTGGCCAACATCAGATGTATATCAGTTTTAATAAAACCCCAATTTTTCAGTAAACTTTTGTCGTTTCCTGTGTTGGGCTGTTAGAATGCAGGAAATGCAACAGAGCCTTTTGCATGGGAAGCTCCCACAAACAGCAATGTAATAATGACTAGATAATTGAGTTTAATGATAGGGATAAATATTGCCCAGAAATGAGCACAGATGAGCAGAATTTTTAATTGCTTCAGAGAAGTGGAAGAGACAAAAGGGCATTGTGTTAAAACTTTCATGATAAATGAAGCTCAGTTGCTTTGGAAGGAAATTCATTCAAGTACATGATGGCTGCTGTCCAGAGTTGGTGGTGATTTAATGTTCTTGGACAGTTGTGCTTAAGGGCATGCTGAAATCTCACGAGGGATAGTGTCATCCATAGTGCAGAGACTTCTAGTCAAAATACAGGTTCATCTATTCCACAGCATTAAGTACTTGGCACTGAAGTGTCACCCTTAGCTGTGTTATGAGTGGTCTTCTTGCTGAGTCATTAAATTGACCTCTGCTGTGCCACTTCAGGCAAGCAAAATAACCTGTGGGATACTTGAAGGCTTCCAGCTAATGTTTATCCTTTAACCAGTGTCCGGTTAGTCAAGTAACATGGGCAAATTGCCTGCTATTTCCTACTCGTAACAAGGGTGCAATGCCTTTGGAACATAAGGGATTGTGGGTGCTACAATACAGGGAATAGTATGGAGATGCTTTAGGACACAGAACCTGTTCAGCTATTCAATCAATGTCAGGCTGGCAGCTGGTTGTGTAGTAATAGTGGCCGGTTGGAGAGGGTGAAGAACACTTAGAAATGTTGGACAAAGGTGAGGGGCACAAATAAACTTTATTGTAAGTGATTGGATGGATGGATGAGCAGGACATAATTTCAGCCACTAAATTAACCCAAAGCTATTTGTAATCATTTCATTTTGGCTACAGCATTAAGCCATTAGCTGATTAGTACAAGTTAAATATTCAAGGATAGATAAGACCATAAGACAAAGGAGCAGAAGTCAGCCATTCAGCCCATCAAGTCTGCTCCGCCATTCTATCATGAGCTGATCCGTTCTCCCATTTAGCCCCACTCCCCCTGCCTTCTTACCATAACCTTTGATGCCCTGGCTACTCAGATACTTATAAATCTCTGCCTTAATGACTTTGCCTCCACAGCCACCCGTGGCAACAAATTTCACAGATTCACCACTCTCTGGCTAAAGAAATTTCTCTGCATCTCTGTTCTGAATGGGTGCCCTTCAACCCTGAAGTCATGCCCTCTTGTACTAGACTCCCCTACTACGAAAAATAACTTTGCCACATCTACTCTGTCCAGGCCTTCTGATGAAGAGTTGAGTATAAAGTTATAGCCAAATATTAGAATTGGTTTATTATCACATACTGAGGTACAGTGAAAAATTTGTCTTGCATACTGTTCATACGGATCAATTCATTACACAGTGCACTGAGGTAGTACAAGGTAAAGCAATGCAGAATAAAGTGTTAGAGCTACAGAGTGCAGGTAGACGATCAGGTGCGATGAGGTAGATTGAGAGGTCAAGAGTCCATCTTATCATAGTAGTGGGATAGAACATGGACCACAGATGATGTTGTTCAAAAGGGAGTTGAGCAATAACATTCCCTTTCAAGTTTGTCCCAACCTTCCACTAATGCAGGACTTCAGTAGAATAAGTTAAATTACAACCAGCTGCAATATTTAAAGTAGACAGATAAATGGAATCTGTGCCATGGTTTCCAGAACTCCAGCCATGATATTTTTATACCTCATTCTCCCAATGTTTCAAATTTTAGTTCAAGCAGATCCACTGCTAGTATATACCACTTGGTTGTTAGTGTTGCTATGGTCCCACCATGGACTGTTTCCACAAAGAATTCAGCCCTCTAGTCTCCCCTATGCAACTGGATCACCAGTGCTGCTGTCCTACAATGGAAGTTAGATGTTCCAACTTTCACTTTGTGGCCAGCAACTAATCTCTATCATCAATCCAGATAAATACAAGGTATTGCATTTTGGGAGATCAAACCAGGGTAGGACATACAGTGAATGATAGGGTACATTATGGAACAGAGGAACCTCACGTTGTCCCATAATTCAATTCCCACTGCTGTCCGATGTAAAGTTACACAGTGCCACGAGGGCGATTCGATAAAACATGTTTATTAGCCGTGCACCGCTGAGGAGGAGGCTCTTCAGCACTCATCAAGAGTCGCTTCCCGAGTTCTCCCCGTACAAAGGGGTAGACAGAGATTTATACAGGTATCGTCATGCACACTTAATGCATACGGCGCCACAAGTTTCAATCAACCCGAGACAGCACACAATGTTTATTATAATTGAGTTATAATCAAGAAATTCAAAGGCAGGTATCACCCCTCATTGTTTAGACCAAGATTCCACCTCGATGTTTATTGCACCCAGTATTGCCACGGTCTAGCAGATTGGGACAGATCAATACCCCAGAAACAAAGTATTTAATACTCCATCCAGTGAGTCAGTGGCTTGCTTGCTCTTGTTGGAGAGGTATTTTTTCTATCAGCTAAAGGTATGGTCACAATTCTTAACCCTTTTCTTTCTCATTCCCTCCTTTTTATCACTACATGATAAACTAGAGTGGCGCAGAGAACAGGGCCGAGAGCTTATTAATAAGGACCTTGCAACAGGTATTTAGACAGGCCAGCACCACACAGCATACTATTATAGTAAGGATTAGTCCCACCGCTCCATGCAGCAGGTATGATGCCCACGATCCTCCTAGTAGCCACCCCAACCAACCTGTCCCTCCTGAAAATCCCTGCCTAAAACGATCTACTTGCCTCTGCATGTCCTGAATGGTATGAGAGATGTTGCAGGAGTCATCTCTCACATTAGTGACACATTTGTCCCCTACTATGGCACATACTCCTCCTTGCTGAGCCAACTGGTAGTCCACAGCATACCGGGTCTGCTGGGCATAAAGTCGAAGCTCCGCCAGTTCCCGGTTCACTGCCTTCAGGCCCTCCATAGTACTGTTTCCCAGTGCAGCCAGTCCACAAATAAGGTAGTTCCAGTTTTTTGCAGCTATAGTTGCTGCCGAACCCCCCCCCCCCCCAGAGAGAGAGTACTCAGGAATGCATAGCCTAACGACAATAAGGGAGACCCCAATGACATAGGATCCCTCCAATCCTCACAGAACTCCTCACTAACTGACTGCACCACAAGTCTTCGTCGGACATGAGCCTTCTGGGGGCAGGGGACTGTGAGCGGCCCGATCGTTCCCATTGCAATCCAGGCTGGCAGAGTGGGGGTGGCGGTGGTGTAAGTGCCATTAAAGAGGAACATATACCCTTCCTTGGCCCGGTAACAGGTTACATTACCCGATTGCCGTGAACTGGGCATTTGAGAATACCAAGAGATCCCAGCAACATCTCTCTCATGCTCCCTTAGGTAATTCTCCCTGGTTAGCCATTCTAAAGAGACATTAGACAATTTCACATGGGTCCCATTCCCTTCCCCACAAACCCATCGCTCTCCTGCAAGTAACCTCACACACCTAGTGGCAGCGCACTCACACCTAAACCATTCCTCCCTTAAACCCGCAATTCCTCTCTGTCCAAGTAGTAGTGGCACGTGATATCGTGTGCTGTACGATCACTATCCCACAACCCCAGTGAAGCAGTGAGAGAAGGACTGGTGGTGGGTTGTGCTACTAGGACTTCTTACTGTTCTTTGCAAGCATTTACCTGGTAGCACCCTCCGGTTAGTTCCTGTCTGCCCAATACACTTTGTTTTTGAGTATTCATACCTTATGAGGGCCCTGGGGCTCCAGCTTGGTGTGGCTACAAAAAGACCTTCCACTGACTCTGCCAAGGGGTAGCAAATGGTGCGATTCCCATGTAGCTGCATATGTACTTTGTAAAACAAATTCTCCTCTAACGCCCACACAAGAGTACTAGTAATGGTAAGGAGTCCGAATTTAAGAAATATCATCTTTCTTCCGGCGGCCATCGTTTACAGTCGCTCAGATGAATCCAGCGTTCCTGGCCCTTTACTTTCACGGCTGTTGGAGTTTGGAGTAGTATCTGGAAGGGCCCCTTCCACCGAGGTCCAAGTTTAGGGCGCTCCCAATCTCGTATCAGTACTGAGTCTCCGATTTCCAGGTCAGGCAGTTCCGCATTCTGTCCTTCAAGTGGTTTAAAGGCACTCGCCACCTGTGAATGAAGAAACTTTAAAGAGGACGTAAGTTGTCTGAAATACCTTCGTAGTCCATCCCCCATGATATTAAGGTCAACCTGGGTGGGGGGGGGGGGCTGGGTGTCAGCGTCCCATGGGGTTCTTCCCGGACATCCATAGACGATTTAGGCAGCCGATACCCTGGTGGCCAAGTGGGGGGGGGGGGGGGGGGGGGTAATTCTCATGTGGTATAATGCCAAAGGGAGAACCTTCAGCCAGTTTAGCCCTGTCTCTGACACTAATTTGGTTGGTTTATTCTTAAGGGTGTCGTTAGCTCGTTCTACTACACCTGCTGCCTGAGGGTGGTAGGTGCAGTGGAACTGCTGTTCGATATGCAGTGCCTCGCACAACTCCTTATTTATTTTCCCTATGAAGTGGGGGCCATTGTCTGAACTTATCTGTCGGGGTACCCAAACCTTGGTATAACCTCTGTAAGCAATAACTTCACCACCGTTGAGGCCTTATTGTTGGTGGTTGGAAAAGCTTCAATCCATCTACTAAATACATCAATGATAACGAGACAGTACTTGTAACAATGTACACGCAGTCATTCAATAAAGTCAAGTTGTATACATTCAAAAGGACCACCTGGCAAAGGGGTTTTGCCTGGGGTGCACCTCACCCCTTTCCCAGCATTGGTTTGTTGGCATATCAAACACGATTGTATTTTGCCTTGTGCTGCTTCCTCCAAACTGGGTCCTCACCAGGTATGCAGTAAAATGTTACTCATTCCCTCCTTGCCAAGGTGGGTGTCAGAGTGTAGGCAGTCAATAAGCATTGATAACAAAGAATCAGGTGTACATACTTGACTGACTGGAGTGATCCAGAGGTCATGTGGCGCAGAGTGCACGCACCCGTGCGCCTTCCACGTTTGTTTTTCGGAGTCAGGGGCGTCCCCCCCAGTAAGTGCTGCACAGTGACCATGTCTGGGGTGCCCTGCTTGTTATCTTTGGCTTGCAAAGAACTGCCTGTTCTTCTGCAGTCGAAACTGTTTTAGACCCATGGTGTGCTGCCAATTTAGCCTGTGTCCGCCCTGTTATTGCCCTGTGTTACTAGGGAGGCATCTGAAAGGTGAGCCGTGCATTTAATGATGGCCTGGAGGAGGTTCTTTACATAAGCCACATTCTGCATGGGGCTACCTGTAGAGGTCAAAAATCCTCTGTGCTCCTAGAGTTGGCCAAAATCATGGGCAACTCCAAAAGCATAATGGGAATCAGTGAAGATGTTAGCTACTTTGTCCTTGGCTATAATACAAGCTCCGGTCAGGGCAAAGAGTTCTGCTTTTTGGGCAGAGACTGGGGGCTGCAAAGATGCAGACTCCACAACCTGAGAGTCATTGACTATGGCATAGCCGCAAAGGCGAGTTCCCTGTTCGGAGACGTAGGAACTGCCGTCGACATACAGGTTTAAGTCGGCTGACTGGATGGTCTTACCTGAAAGGTCCGGACAGGGTGCAGTCAAAAAGTGGTTACTCATTAAACAGTCACGTGGTGGATCTGCAAGATCCTCAGGTGGGGCCTCTAGGAAGGTGGCAGGATTAATGGTGGTGCAGTATGCAAAAGTGAGGAGTGGGTTATTCAGGAGTGCTACCTCGTACCTGCTTAAGCAGGCTTGGGTAAGGTGTTGCGTCTGGTGAGAGGTTAAGAGTGCTGTTACAGTATGGGAGGAATAAATAACTACTGACTGTTGCAGGGTTATATTGGAGGCTGCTGTTACTAGGGAATAGATGGCTGGAAGCATTTGAGAACATGGCAGAAGCCCCCTAGCCACTGGTCCAGCCGGGTGGAGTAGTATGCCACCGGTCTTCTCCTATCCCCATGGGTCTGAGTAAGGATGGCTGTAGCGCAGTCCTTGAGGACATTCACGAAAAGCTGAAATGGACGATCATATAGAGGGCATCCCAGGGCCAGGGCACTGGCAAGGGCCTGCTTGAGCTTATCAAAGGCCTCCTTTTGTTCTTTCGTAAGTTTGAAATGTCCCCTGGACTGGCTTGAGGCCAGGGGTGAGAGGTGCTTAGTAAGGAGGGCTACGTTAGGTAGCCACTGCCTGCAGAAATTTACTAAACCTAAGAATGCGTGCATACCCTTCAGGGTAGCGGGTGGTGGCAATGATGGGAGCAATATGTTCGGGAGTGAGCCGCTGCTCAGTAGCACTTAAGGGGTTGCCCAGAAATTTCACCTGACGCTGGGTTCGTTTTACTCTGTGGAGGTATTACGTATCCCCAAGAGTGGAGCGCGTTAAGTAGTCTATTCATGTCCACAATGTTGACAGGCTCCGAGGGGCTTGCCAATAAAAAGGTCATTGACATACTGGACAACGGTGGATTTGTCATAAAGGTGCAACCCTTGAAGTTGTTTATGCAAAACTTGGGAAAAAATAGTCAGGGAGTCTATAAGACCTTGCGGGAGGCGCGTCCAAGTGTATTGCTGACCTTGGAAGGTGAAAGCAAACAGGTACTGCGAGTCGGGAGATAGGGGAAAATCGCAAAAAAAAATGCATGCTGCAGGTTCACAATAGTAAAAACACAGGAGTCGGCAGGGATGCTGCTGAGAATGGTGGCTGGATTCAGGAACATGGGATGTAGTGGCTCCACTATCTCATTGACCTTATGCAGGTCTTGTACAAGGCGCCATTCTGTCTGCCTGGGTTTGGGGATGGGTAAAATGGGGGTGTTGCAAGGTGATTGGCAAGGAACCAGGATGCCCTGTTTGCAGAATGAATCTATGAATCTCTCCCAAGGGGGTTCTGTGAGACAGAAGACAGTTGTACGCCCGGTCTTACACGGATTTGGACTGGGGTGTATCCTACCTCAGACTTCGACGCGACCCATAAATTGGGGGTTGGCTCATCCGAAGGGAGTCGGTGGGGCTGGTGGTGGTGTAAATGGCCTGTCACCGAGAAAGGAATGAGGTAATAAGTCAGGGTCCCTTCTGGCAGAGTCTGGGGAACCCCAAAAAGGCTTTTGTCTGCCTGTACCTGAAGCCGTTGGGCTAGGAATCCCAGCTCCTTCGGTTTATGACCCTCGTTAACTGACAGGGTAACGAGGGGACATCAAGCCTGACTGATTCCACAAGTCATTAGGCACTTGGACTAAAAGTGCTGCCCCCTCCTTACCCATTACTTCCCCTAGAATAATGATAGTCACCGTGCTACCCAGGAAAGGAGCATACAGCCATTCTAGCTCTCGAGGCCCCTGTGGGGTCATAAGCTAGCATCACATGCGGGTCAGGGGTATTCAAGGGTGGGTCAAAATCTGTTCGTGAAGTCCACCATCCACCACTGAGGCGGCTGGTGAATCCGGAGGGTCCGATGGGGTTTAGGGCCAGTAATGGTAATTCCTTCATCCAGGCATTGTATTTTGAGTCAGAGGGAGCAGAGCAGGTCCCTCCTGGCTAAATTAACCCCTAGGTTTGGGGTTACTGCAAATTGGATCAGGCATTCCCAATCTTCAAATTTCACTTGTAAGGGTTCAGTTAAGGGATAGGATCTTTCCTGTCCCTCCAGCCTGCTCAATGGAACTGAAGCAGTGGACAGTTTAAAATCATGCTGGGCGATACAAGGAGCTTCGAGGGTCAAGGTATTTGCTCCCATGTCTATCGTAGAGGATTGATTTCCCCTCAGCTAAGAAATTGATGATGGGTTCATCATCTGGGTTATCGGTGAAGGTAGGGTACATGGAATGGCTACTGTCCACAGCTAGTCAGGCAGAAAATGGGTTGTTGGTTGAGAATGGTTGTTATCTACCAGGGGGTTTAGTCTGCTGATGGTAGTAGTGGGGGCAGTCCCACTGCCACTGGTCAGGTGCCCCACAAAGGTAGCATCCTGTCAACCTGGCACTTGCCAGTGTGGGTTGTTGGGGTCCCCTGGGTCCTAGGTAATTACAAGAGGGCAGTGGTGGTGGCTCACACAGGGGCCCATACACTGGGGCTCTCAAGTCATTGGGGTACAGTGGATATCCTTTACCGGGCCGGTCAGCCCCTCCTGGAGCGCAAAGTTGCCGTTCCATTTGATAGCCCGCATTATTGGAGTAGGGAGGTTGGGGCCGAGGGGGTCTCTGGACCATTTCCTGTTTTACCCTTGTGGCTTTCGAATTGCACCCATTACTCCAGAAGTGGACTAGGGCTCTCCTCATGGCTTGTCGTGTGTGGTCAGGCCAGTTCATGTCATTAGTGTGGATAGCTGACACCACTCCCTCAGGGATGCATTGGAATAGGAGGGTGTTAAACTGGGGGGGGGCATTGCCTCTGTTGTAGGTGTCGTCCCCTGCATAGGTACCGTAAAGTGAACAGAAGTGGTCGCAAAAATCCAGGCTGTCCTCACCCTGTTTTGGTCGGCATTCTAAAACCTTAGTTACGTCAATAGGCTGTTGGAGGGTTTTGCGAAGGGCAGTTCTAATGGTGGTTACCTGGTCCTAGGTTGGAATGATAGGCACATATCCTGAGGCTTCCAAGGGGTGTAGATTTGGATTGTAGGATGAGCACTTGCTTGGGTTGGATCGGGATTGGGAATGCTCCTGTTGGGGAATTGTTTCTTAACCTTGGCTCGTTCAACATAGGTGGTAGGTTGGGATCTGTAGGGTCACCATAATCAGCAGCAGAATCAGAGTCAGTGTCTGTCTGAGAATCTATTGAAGGACTGTCCCCTACTAAAAAATTCCGTCACTTGTCTGTGGCCTTAGAGCCGCTTGTATGTGGGTTTCTTTGTCTACACTGATTTCTAGTTCGGGATGCAATAGGGCCACGGAATTGTCCTTGGGGCAGGACTTGGCTAGCAGTCGCTGGTGGCGAGGGCGGAACGGCTTGCAGACTAGCTGCATTATATGGAGGGGGGGGGTGGTGGTAGTGGTAGGTAGGGGCTGTAGGTCAGACCATCCAATCCTCCTTATTTTCATCCATATCATTAATTTGGAACAATAGGGGCACACCAGACATGTCGGGAGGTACCTCCACTTTATCCTTATTTCTTTTATTTTTATTCCTGCGTTTCTCCCTATTCTCCTCATCTACCCCTTCTCTCTCCCTTCTGTTCCTTTCAGCATCGTGGTCTCCACACTGAGACCTCAGGACTTCAACTCTTAGGATTTCCATTTTCATCACACACACTAATTCCCCTTCTGCACACATTATGCTCCCAACTATTCTGTTGGGATTTATTTGTTAGGTCTTCGGCCATTTTTCTCCAAGTAGACATTAATATTTTCCATTTTTCCCCCCGGTATTCTGTTCCCAAATTGCCTTTTCTGCCTTTAGGCACATCTACATCCCAAGTTCCCCCCAATGGCCATATCTCGTTCCCCAATTTTTTTTATTGAGGCATGCCAATAATTTACAGAAGTCACTCTCATTCTTTGGATCATCTTTACATAACTTAGATAGTGGGGTATTGGACCCAGACTTTGTCCCATTTTGTATTCTTCCCAATCGTACAGTACAAATCACTGCGATTATCTATAAGATCAGTCTCTTTCCTTCACCCACTTCAGGTTCCTGACCTTCCCGTGGGGGATTTCCCCTCTTAAGAACTGGTTTAAGGCAGGGTGGTAGTACTGATCTCAAAACTTAGAGCTCAAAAACCTTTAATTTCACAAACTTAAAACCCAAACCTGGGGAGACAAACCCCAAACCTGAACCTAACTGTGGCACTCGGACAGGTTCACGAGGAGTCCGTCAGAGGGTTTTCGATAAGCAAAGGGATCGGTCAGCAGTCCAGCTGCCCAAGAGGGATCAAGGTGAATTTTACCTCGTGGGCCCTTCCACCTCAGGTAGTCGTGGTCCCCATCGATCGCTCACGCTGCTTCCAAAACAGTGTTGGACTCCTGACTGGCTCGCCAATTGTTGTCCCGTAATTCAATTCTCACTGCTGTCTGATGTAAAGCTACACAGTGCCACGAGGTCGATTTGATAAAACACGTTTATTAGCAGTGCACTGCTAAAGAGAAGGCTCTTCAGCACTCATCAAGAGTCACTGAGTTCTCCCAGTACAAAGGGGTAGACAGATTTATACATGTATTGTCACGCACACTTAATGCATACGGCGCCAGAAGTCTCGGTCAATCCAAGACAGACAGCACACCTATTGTTTATTATAATTGAGTTATAATCAAGAAATTTAAAGGCAGGTATCACCCTTCATTGTTTAGACCAAGATTCCACCTCGATGTTTACTGCACCCAGTATCGCTACAGTCTAGCAGATCAATACCTGGAACAAAGTATTTAACACTCCATCTAGTGAGTCAGTGGCTTGCTTGCTCTTGCTGGAGAGGTATTTTTTCTATCAGTTATAGGTATGGTCACAATTCTTAACCCTTTTCTTCCTCACTCAGAGTGCATAGTTTGCTGAAAGCAGTGTCACAGGTAGATAGGGTGAAGGCAGCATTTGGCATGAGTCTTAGGAGTTAAGACATGTTGCATATACAGGTTATACAAGATATTGGTGAGGCTGCATGCGTGGAGTATTGTGTACAGTTTTGGTCACCCTATCATAGGAAAGGTGTTATTAAACTAAAAGGTGCAGAAAAGATTGACTAGGATGTTGCCTGTACTTGGGGGGGGGGGGGGGCCTGAGTTACAGGGAGATGTTGTGTAGATTAGGACTTCATTCCCTGGAATGTAGGAGTTTGAGGGGTGACCCGAGATGAATACAGGGGTAGAGACAGCGTGAAAGTACAATCTCCCCTCCTGGAGGAGGGAGTGCTTAAAAAAAAAACCAGGAGGGCATAGATTTAAGATCAGTGGCCATTTCTTCATGCAAAGGGTGGTGCATATTTTGAATGTGCTGCCAGAAATAGTGGTTGAGGTGGGCACATTAGGAACACTTAAAAGCCATCCAGATAAGGATAGAAGTTTAAGAGCACTACGGGGCTAGCTCACCAGTCAGTCAGCCAGCATGGAGGAGTTGCCTGAAGGGCCCCCATTTCCATGCTGTACAAATGAGTCCAGAGTACTGCATCTTTGCAGGGTGCAAATGGTCATTTCCATTATCCCAATGTCCCTTTTTTTAAAAAAAATACCAATACTTCCAAAGTCTTCCTTTACTCCTGAAGAGGATTTTTAATTTCCCTCTAAGTTGCTAGAGCCCTTGGCTGTGGATACATTTCACTGTGTTGATGTACATGTGACTAATAAATAGATATCTTGAAGTTTCAGCATCATGCACCAAGAACAGAATTGTAAAGATAACAATATTCACCAGCTATTCAAAGGAAGTCCAACCTCAAGTGTTCAGTTCTGGTCATCACATAGGATCCAGAAGGCATCCAAGGAACCAGGAAAGAGCCAAGTACAGGGGAATGAATAGTTACAAGGGTAGATTAGCAGCTAGAACTTAAGGGGAGAGTTGACTGAGTTACACAAAAGTCTAGTGGGATTTGTTCCCTTTCCTGGAGGGGAAAGCACTAGAGGTCACTGGCATAAAAAAGTGAAAAGAATCAAGAGCAAGAAGGAAAAACGCAGGTGTTGTGGAGCCAGGTACTATTGTGGTCCTTAGAGAAATTGGATAAGTGAAAGAAAAATATTTTAAGGCTATAGAGAAAAGACTGGTAGATGGAACTGGTTACCCATCTAACAAACCAGCATGAAGTGCTTACAACTCAAGGCCATTCATCCCTTATGGGATACAATATTTTTTCAGCAATGAAGGAACACCAGTCACCTCTGCATGGTTCTGCAGACCTTTACAAATACCACTGGAACTAGACCTTAATGAAAATGCAATGTGAACTTTTACCTCATTACTTTACACTTGAGCCCAGGGGCCATTTCTCCAGTCTAGGACTTGGCTATGGTTGCAAGAGAAATTTCTCCAGTCATCTGGAACAGGGGGCAGATAATGCTCAGCAGTATTATCGAAACAGGTTGGAATGAACACTACACAGGGTGAAAGGGAAAACAAATGTTGGAAGATACTGAAGAGCAAGTTTAAGTAGCTTGTTCTTACTTCAAGATGCATGCATTCAGGTACCTTCTCCACCCCTCAACATTCAGGGCAAGGGAAAAAAAACAACTCCCTTTGAAAGCTGCAATTGGCTTAAGCAGCAAGTTGAGATGACCAGCAGATCATCTGCATTTTTTAAACTCAAGTCAAACTTCGGTATTCCATTTCAGGACATTAGTGCTATTCAAACCAAAGTCAAGCAGCTTGTCTTGATTAGGTTACTATAACATTTGCCGCATTAATGTTCTCCAGACACAATTTATAGGTAAACAGCCTTTAATTGCCTTAAGTATAGAACATCCACAAATATGTCATTAACAGGGGTTTTATTGAAATTGCAAGTTTGTCAGTTATTAAAAATTGCAATACAGATTAAAGTGTTCTTCCAAACAAGAATTGGAAAGAACACCAATAAATATTGAAACAATAGGGCAAGGTATCAAGAAAAACAATACAACTCAGGCAAAACTAAGTGCTCATGTGTAAATAAGAGCGTCAAATCAGAATTAGTTAGTACCAGCACCAAAATGACTGGTCAAGCCCTGCAGTGCTTCAGTTCACTTGGTATTTCTTCAGAACTGTTAGAAGATTGAAGTTAGTAAGTGTGGACATTGCACTTGTAGCAATGGCAAACTGCACGGTGATGGATTATTTCACTTGTGCCACATCTCCCTTTCCCTGAGTTAAGTACATCACCTCTCTTGGCTCATGTTTAAATAAGGTTTGATTAAAACAATTAGCTTAATAAAAATGTTAAGTGTCCACCATAAACGCTTCCAATTGTTAAATTGTCACCTTCTGAACTTAAAAATATTTCAAGCAGTGCGTGATGAGCAATATCAAATCAGATTTCTTTCCAGACCCTCACTCCAAATCAAATCTTCACTAGCTTGCCCCAAACATCTCCTGGGATGCATAGGAGAAGTAGAGGAAGCCATCAGAATCCCTGAATTCTTCATCTAATTCACCAATGGTGGCAGACATGTTGGTGAGGCTCCTGTTCTTCACCAGAAGGTAGAATGTTTGATTGGGTGTCAGAGCTAACCGGTTCCTGTGGAAAGGACAGGACCCACCAATGAGAAAAAGGTAACAAGCAAATTCAGTGGGCTAATGTTTGAGAACTTAAACCAAGACTTAATCAGGTTTATTATCACCAACTTAAATAACAAGTTGGTTTTGTGGCAGCAAGACAAAATTGCAAAAAAAATCAATAATGCAAAAAGGATAACAAAAAGGTATGTTTGTTGGTTCATGGACTATTCAGAAATATTAGGCCAAGACTCATTAATACTCAGCCATCTCCTGTTCCATTTGCTGAAACGACAACTTTATAAAGCACAACTAGACCTACTTTTCAGTCTCTTGCCAACACCACCACATTCATCCTCTCCCCTGGGCTTCACCCCAGTCCCTTCCACCAATTTAACTCCATTTAGTGGTTAGTGGAAGGTCTCATATCCTAGCCACATGGGCAAAGCTGGTTATGGGGGGGGGGGGGGGGGGGGGGGGGGTGGGGGTGGGCAGGCAGAGGTGGGGTGTTTGTGGGCAAGGTGCAGCGTTATAGTAGTCAAGTTAAGGGTAGAATACTGGATCTGGGAGATGCAAGAGACTGCAGATGCTGCAGTTTGCAGCAACAATCTGCTGGAGAAACTCAGTGGGTTGAGCAGCATCTGTGGGGTTGAAAGGAACTGTCAGCATTTCAGGACCCAATGCAGGGTTTCCACCCGAAGCATTGGCAATTCCTCTTACCCTCACAGATGCTGCTTGACCCACTGAGTTCCTCCAGCAGATTGTTTGTTGAACTGGAAGCCCAGTTCAGAGCCCACTATAGTAACTGAGGAATTTAAAGTTCAAGTTACAACCATGAAGCTAGTGGACAGCAGATGTCTCCCCACCTCCCCTGTTGCGTTCAGGGGTGTTGGAGGGAAGAAAGTCTGCCATCTTAACCTGGTCTTTGAGCCAACCCAATGTGGTCAACTCCTTCAAATAGACACTGAAGAAAAAAAATGTAACCTTGGCTTTACAAGTGACCACACCCTGTGAATTGTAGCAATCTTAAAGGCCCAGATTTAGACTCAAGGCATCAAGACTAATCCTGAAATGCATCTTCATTTACTTCAACTTTCTAGAGAAAGATGGATTAGGTACATCTTCCCTGTATCAAATGTGTTAGGAGCATTGAGGGATACAGATGTTTCAACACCAGCCTCCATCACATGCTCAATGTCAGCCACACCTACCCCCATACATTATAGAGAAACAACCTGGAATCTAGATGAAAAACACGACACTGGAGGATCTCAGCAGAACAGGCAGCATCTGTGGAGAAAAGCAGGCAGTTAACACTTCAGGTCAGGACCCTTCTTGAGGGTCCTGACCCTGGAGGGAAAAGCTGAGTAGTGATAGGTGGACAAGAGGGGAGGTGGGGTGGGCACAAGGTGGTGATAGGTAGAAGCAGGTAAGAGATAGTGATAGGCAGGTACAGGGGAGAGCAAATCCACCAGGGGGATGGGTAAAAGGCTAGGAAAGGGAAGAGGAGAAGCAGCATGGTGGGGTTGTGGGGACCCCCCCCCACACCTGCCTATCACCATCTCTTACCTGCATCTACTTAAGACCTTGTGCCCACCCCGCCTCCCCTCCTTCATCCACATCACTGCTCTGCTTTTCCCTCCTATACATTGGGCTTCCCCTTTTCCTATCTTCAGTCCTGAAGAAGGGTCCTGACCTGAAACATTGATCACCTGCTTTTCTCCACGGATGCTGCCCGGCCTGCTTGAGTTCCTCCAGCATCATTGTGTTTTCCATACATTATAGATAGGGGCAGCACAAGTTAAAACCCTAAAGGAAACTGCTAACCCCTCATGGGTTTGATTCCAGACAGCAGCAAGAATCATTCCAGATGGAGGACCATTTCACACAGCTCTTTAAAGATCACACAAACATTTCCCCATGACTGGGGAAAACATTCACCAGAAGGACTGCAGCAGTTCAAGGTGGTATCTCATCATCAAGGGCAATAAATGCTGGTCTTAGATTGTACAAACAGTCCCCTGGGCTATTGGTCTGCTCGTTAATTTAACCAAGAGTTAAAATGGGTGCAGAAACTTAACAGCAAGCTACTCCAGTGAAAGCAGACAATTTCTCTACAACAAAATGTTGTTGAGAAGAATCCATCCCAGCCAGTTCTAATCAGCCCAAATCATACCCAGTCAGAAATAATGCCACTATAGCATCACAAAACACTGGAGGAACTCAGCAGATCAGGCTGTAGCCATGACAAATGTCAACTGTCCATTTCCCTCCATAGATGCTACCCAACCTGCCAAGTTCTTCCAGCGGTTTGTGTGTTGCTCCCGATTCCAGCACCTACAGTCTCTTGTGTCTTAAGTGGGGTATCAAGAACAAGGAAGGACCCTTAAATTGAAGGCAGTGAAGAGCCAGATTGTTTAAAGCAGAACATAGAAAAACTACAGCACAATTCAGGCCCTTCAGCCCACAAAGCTGTGCCAAACATGTTCCTACCTTAGAAGTTACTAGGCTTACCCATAGCCCTCTATTTTTCTCAGTGCCATGTACCTATCCAACAGTCTCTTAAAAGAGACTATCGTATCCACCTCCACCACCATTGCCAGCAGCCCATTCCATGCACTCACCACTGAGTAAAAAAGACTTACCCCTGACATCTCCTCTATACCTACTCCCCAGCACCTTAAACCTATGTCCTCTTGTGGCCACCACTTCAGCCCTGGGGAGAAGCCTCTGACTATCTAACCAGTCAATACCTCTCATCATCTTATATACCTCTATCAGGTCCCCCCTCATCCTCCGTCACTCCAAGGAGAAGAGGCCAAGTTCCCTCAATATACCTGCATAAGGCATGCTCTGCATTCCAGGCAGCATCCTTGTAAATCTCCTCTGCACCCTTTCTGTGGCTTCCACATCCTTCCTGTAGTGAGGCGACCAGAACTGAGTACAGTACTCCAAGTGGGGTCTGACCAGGGTCCTACATAGCTGCAACAATACCTCTCGGCTCCTAAATTCAATTCCCCGATTGATAAAGGACAATACACCATATACATTCTTAACCACAGAGTCAACCTGCACAGCCATTTTGAGCGTCCTATGGACTTGGACCCCAAGATCCCTCTGATCCTCCACACTGCTAAGAGTCCTACCATTAAGACTATATTCTGCCATCAGATTTGACCTACCAAAATGAGCCACTTCGCACTCATCTGGGTTGAGCTACATCTGCCACTTCTCAGCTCAACTTTGCATCCTATCTATGTACCACTGTAACCTCTGACAGCCCTCCACACTATCCACAACACCTCCAACCTTTGTGTCATCCACAAACTTACTAACCCATCCCGCCACTTCCTCATCCAGGTCATTTAAAAAATCACGAAGAGCAAGGGTCCCGGTACAGTTTCGAGGGACACCACTGGTCACTGACCTCCATGCAGAATACGACCCTTCAACATCCACTCTGTACGCCAGCCAGTTCCGAATCCACACTGCAATGTCCCCTTGGATCCCATGCCTCCTTACTTTCTCAATAAGCCTTGCATAGGGTACCTTATCAAACACTTGGCTGAAATCCATGTACACTACATCTACTGCTCTCCCTTCATCGATGTGTTTAGTCACATCCTCAAAAAAATTCAATCAGGCTCATAAGACAGGACCTGCCCTTGACAGAGCCATGCTGACTATTCCTAATCATATTATATCTCTCCAAATGTTCATAGATCCTGCCTCTCAGCATCTTCTCCATCAGCTTACCAACCACTGAGGTGAGACTCACCAGTGTAATTCCCTGGGCTATCCTACTCCCTTTCTTGAAAGAGGGAACAACATCCACAACCAACCAATTTTCCAGAACCTCTCCCGTCTCTATCAACGATGCAAAGATCATCGTCAGAGGCTCAGCAATTCCTTCCCTCGCCTCCCACAGCAGCCTGGGGTACATCTCATCTGGTCCCAGCAACTTATGTAACTTGATGCTTTCCAAAAGTTTCAGCACCACCTCTTTCCTAATATCTACAGGCTCAAGCTTTTCAGGCCGCTGCAAGTCCCCACTACAATCCCCCAGATCTTTTTCTGTAGTGAATACTGACGTAAAGTATTCATTAAGTACCTCTGCCATTTCTTCTGGATCCATACACACTTTCCTACTGCTGTACTTGATAGGCCCTATTCTTGCCCATCTTATCCTCTTGCTCTTCACATATCTGTAGAATGCCTTGGGGTTTTCCTTAATCCTGCCCGCCAAGGCCTTCTCATGTCCCCTTCTGGCTCTCTTAATCGCCTTCTTAAGCTCCTTCCTATTAGCCTTATACTCTTCCAGATCTAACATTACCCAGCTCTCTGTACCTTTTGTAAGCTTCTCTTTTCCTTTTGACTAGATTTATTATAGCCACGGTACAACACAGTTTCTGTATCCCCTCATGACTCCCATCTCATTGGAACATGCCTATGCAGAACTCCACACAAATATCCCCTGAATATTTGCCACATTTCTTCCGTACTTTTCCTTGAGACCATCTTTTCCCTATCTAATCTTCCAATTTCCTGCCTGAGAGCCTCAATTCCCTTTACTTCAAGTAAACACCTTTCTAGCCTGTCTGTTCCTCGCTCTGCCCAGTGCTAACATAAAAGAGATAGAATTATGATCACTATCACCAAAATGTTCACCCACTGAGAGATCCGACACCTGACCAGGTTCATTTCCCAATACCAACTCAAGCACAACCTCTCCTCTTGTAGGCCTTTCTACAACCCTTGTACCTGATAGTGGTGGTGAAGTGGCCCATCGACACATCCTGAGGAACCAGGTATTTAGTTCTCTCCAAGGAACTCAGATGAACCTCGCCTGGAAAGCGCTCCACAATAACCTGTGGGGGAAAAACAGGGGGTCGCTGTAACTTTGAGCCAAAGTGAAGCTAGTGAATTAAAGATGGAGATGGCGAGCCCATCAGTGAAGGAACCACCTTACCGGGATCTTCTGTGGGTACTTGGAGCGAACGAGTGCAGATTCCTCCTTCCTTGCAGCTGTAAGAACGGGACAGAACACAAACAGTTCAAGTTCACCTTTAAACTACAGGCAGAAGTTAGAGGTCGTTAGCTCAGGGGGAACTCACCAAAGGTTTTCCTGTGTTTGAACCGTTGAGTTCCATGACTCCGGTGCACTACCGCCATTGTAGGAACTCAGGCTCTTCCCACCTACTGTCCTGATAGCCCGTCGTTGCGCTTTTCAGAGATATGAGCATGTGGAGAAACCCGGACTGGATTATATAGTATTCCTGGAATTGGGGGGGAAAAGATCCACCATACGAATTCTTAGCAATGCTTGGGAACGAGGTTCTGCTTAATTGCTTTCAGTGACCAATCACTTCCGACTGGTTAATAATTGCAATCAGCATGACAACGTTTTGTTTAAGCCGAGAGGTCTAAGATATTTCCCTCTTTTGTAAATTGCTAATTACGATGACTTAGGTTGTCAGTCAAAAAATTCCACATTGCTGCTCTTGATGTTCGTGTCACGGCGGCTCAGCTGTTCCGAGGACCTCATTGGCTGCACTACAGAAATGTTGCAAATAACTTTAACTTATCTTTGCAGCTCCCATTTAAAAGGGAAACAAATTACAGGTAAAAGAAATAATTTTCAAATCATAATGCCAACATCTACAATGCATTCCAATTCGTTGTGCATGCAAGAAAACACATTGGTGGTCAAGCATCCTATCTGGATGTATCACGGCTTGGTACAGCAACTGCTCTGCCCAGGACCACAAGAAGCTGCAGAGAGTTGTGGACACGGCCCAGCACATCACGGACATCAGCCTCCCCTCCTTGGACTCTGTCTTTACCTCTCGTTGCCTTGGCAAAGCAACCGGCATAATCAAAGACCCCACCCACCCGGGTCATTCTCTCTTCTCTCCTCTTCCATCGGGTAGAAGATACAGGAGGCTGAGGGCACGTACCACCAGGCTTAAGGACAGCTTCTACCCCACTGTGATAAGACTATTGAACAGTTCCCTTCTACAATGAGATGGACTATGGCTTCTCGATCTACCTTGTTGTGACCTTGCATCTTATTGCACTGCACTTTCTCTGTAGCTGTGACACTTTACTCTGTACTGTTACTGTTTTTACCTGTACTACATCAATGCACTTTGTACTGACTCAATGTAACTGCACTGTGTAATGAACTGACCTGTACGATCGGTATGCAAGACAAGTTTTTCACTGTACCTCGGTACAAGTGACAATAATAAACCAATACCAATACCAATACCTGGTGGTATGTGCATTCAAGCTATTGCATTTTCTGCCCGATGGGAGAGGGGAGGAGAGAATGTTTATGTCTTGCACTGTACGGCTGCCTCAAAACAACAAATTTCACGACATACATCGTTGATAATAAACCTGATTCTGAATCTGATTCTGACTGTGGTTGGGTGGGGTCTTTGATTACGTTGGCTGCTTCCCCGAGGCAGTGGGAAGTGTAGACAGAGTCCATGGAGGGGAGGCTGGTTTACGGGATGGACTGGGCTGTGTTCACAACTCTCTGCAGTTTCTTGTGGTTTTGGATGGACCAGTTGCCGTACCAAGCTGTGATGCATTTAGATAGGATGTTTTCAATGGTGCATCTATAAAAACTGTTACGGGTTATTGGGGACATGCTGAATACCCTTAGCCTTCTGAGGAAGTAGAGGCCATGTCCAAATTCCAATGTGATTGACTCTCAAATGTCCTCTAAGGTGGTCCAGCAAACCACTCAGTTGTAGTATTAGACCACAATATTCAAGACAAGAAAGAATAAAACTGGATGGTCCACCTGGCATTGGTCTAGGCACTAAATTCAGTCACGGCAAAGACCCGACCAGCCCCAGTGACCTTGCAGGGTCCTCACATACATCAGGACTGGTGTCTAAATGGAGAAAACCATCCCATAGGTGAGTTGAGCCTGATGTAGTCATACTTACTTGCCCTCTTCTTGTACCGCAGGCAAGGTAGTGTAGCAGTCAGCGTAACGCGTTACAGCACCAGCGACCCGGGTTCAATTCCTGCCACTGTCTGTAAGGAGTTTGTACGTTTTCCCCGTGTCTGCGTGGGTTTCCTCTGGGTGCTCTGGTTTCCTCCCACATTCCAAAGTTGTGGGCATGTTATGTTGGCGCCGGAAGCGTGGTGACACTTGTGGGCTGCCCCCAGAACACTCTACGCAAAAAGATGTAGTTCACTGTGTGTTTCGATGTACATGTGACTAATAAAGGTATCTTATCTTATCTCACTACCATCAGGGAGGAGGTACAGGAGCCTGAAGACCCACACTCAATGATTCAGGAACAGCTTCTTCCCCTCCGCCATCAGATTTCTGAATGGCCCTCGACCCATGAACACTACCTCGTTATTTTTTTTTGCACTATTTATTTATTTTTGTAATTTATAGATTTTATGCCTTTGCATTGTACTGCTGCCGCAAAACAACACATTTCACGTCATACGTCAGTGATAATAAACCTGATTCTGATTCCGAATCTGATGTGCCGGACCCTTCCATCACACCCCACTGGAGGACTGACCCAACATGGGGCAGCACAGTCTATACAGGCAGCATCCTTGTAAATCTCCTCTGCACCTTTTCTATGGCTTCCACATCCTTCCTGTATTGAGGCGACCAGAATTGAGCACAATACTCCAAGTAGGGTCTGACCAGGGACCTATATAGCTGCAAAAATACCTCTCGGCTCCTAAATTCAATTCCCCGATTGATGAAGGACACTACACCATATGCCTTCTTAACAGAGTCAACCTGCGCAGCCGCTTTGAGCGTCCTATGGACTTGGACCCCAAGATCCCTCTGATCCTCCACACTGCCAAGAGTCCTGCCATTAATACTATTAAGACACTTCTTCAGGACTGAAGATAGGAAAAGGGGAAGCCCAATATATAGGAGGGAAAAGCAGAGCAGTGATAGGTGGACAAAAGAGGGGAGGTGGGGTGGGCACAGGGTGGTGATAGGTAGATGCAGGTAAGAGATAGTGACAGGCAGATGTGGGGGAGGACGAGAGAGCAGATCCACCGGGGGATGGGTCAGAGGCAGGGACCCCATGGGGGGAGGAGAGAGAGAGAGAAAAAAGGTGAGGAGAAAAGAGAGAGATAGAAAGAAGGGAGATGGCCAGTATAAAAAGGTGGAGGGAAGGGGTGGAGCAAGAGCTGGCAGGTGGGAGGTGGATCCAGGTGAGGGGGGGTGTGATAGGCAGATGGGGGAGTGGGAATGATGGTCAGAAGCTGGAAGGTGATGGCTGGAAGTGACAAAGGGCTGAAGGTGGTGGCATCCGATAGGAGAGCATGAAATGGAGGGAGGGAGGTGCGGGGGTGGGGGGGTGAGCAGGGAATCCTCCTCCTGATTACCACCTACCATCTTCCCTCAGCTGACGGACCTGTGCTTCTCCACATTGAGCACCTAGAAACATAGAACACAGAACACTACAGCACAGTACAGGCCCTTTGGCCCACAATGTTGTGCCCACATTTTATCCTGCTCTAAGATCTATCTAACCCTTCCCTCCCACATAGCCCTCCATTTCTCTATCATTCATGTGTCTATCTAAGAGTCTCTTAAATGTCCCTAATGTATCTGCCCCCACAACCTCTGCTGGCAGTGCATTCCACACACCCGCCACTCTCTGTGTAAAAAACTTACCCCTGACATCCCCCTTATACCTTCCTCCAATCACCTTAAAATTATTTCCCCTCGTGTTAGCCATTGTCGCCCTGGGAAAAAGTCTCTGACTGTCCACTCGATCTATGCCTCTTATCATTGTGTACACCTCTATCAAGTCACCTCTCATACTCCTTCTCTCCAAAGAGAAAAGCCCAACCAGTACAACACAGGGCAGGCCATTCGGCCCACAATGTTGTGCCAATCTTGATGCCAATTCATACTAAATGTCCTCCTCCTGTGTATCATCCATATCCTTTCGGGAACGATTGGCAAAGGCACGGAATATACTCTGGGCACAGGACAAGAGCGGGCATGAGTAGATCTGCCACTGACCAAGCTGGTCAAGTCATGAAGGGCACAGATGCCCTACTGGGTCTACAGCAGTAATAATTGAACCAACACAAGGGATAAACCGACATTGCCTCATCCTCACCAAAGTCAAAGTCAAGGTCGAGTTTATTGTAATATGCACAAGTACATGTGTGCACAGGTGCAATGAAAAACTTCCTTGCAGCAGCATCACAGGCATACTTAAGCAGCATTCACAAGAAAAATATAAATTAAACATCTACCTGCAACCGATGTATCTGTCCATGATGGCATTGGCAGAAGTAGGAATGATACCTCCAATCTTTCCCAGAGTCCGGGAATCAAGAACTAGAGGGCACAGGATTCAGGCGAGAGGGGAGAGATTTAAAGGGGACCTGAGGGGCAACTTTTTTGCAGAGGGTGGTGCGTATACGGAACGAGGTGCCAGGGAAACTAGTTGAGGCAGGTATAATAATAACATTTAAAAGACATTTGGATAAGTACATGGATAGGAAAGGTTTTGTGGGATATGGGCCAAATGTAGGCACATGGGACTAGCTTAGGTGGGCATCTTGGTTGGCATGGACCAGTTGGGTCCATATGTGGAACGAGCTGCCAGAGTAAGTGGTTGAGGCAGGTATAACAACAACATTTAAAAGGCATTTGGACGGGTACATGGATAGGAAAGGTTTAGAGGGGTGTGGGTCAAATGCAGGCAAATGGGACTAACTTAGATTGGCATCTTGGTTGGCATGGACGTTGGGCTGAAGGACCTGTTTCAGTGCTGTATGACTCTCTGACTCTAAGTGACCACATGACCAGTCTTTGTGGAGATAGACTCTCACCTTCACACTGAGGACATATTTCTTCCCACATTCCAAAGACATATGGGTTAGGAAGTTGTGGGCATGCTATGCTGGTGCCAGAAGTGTGGCGACACTTGTGGGCTGTCCCAGAACACTCGACGCAAAAGATGCATTTCACTGTGTGTTTCGATGTACATGTGACTAATAAAGATATCTTATCTTATCTGAGGACACCCTCCTGCCGTCCTGTCACCTGGTACTAAATGGGACAGGCCCTACTTGGAATATTGTCTGCAGTTCTGGTCACAAATGCAGAAAAATCAGTATCAACACCTTGGGTCATTGATCTAAATCTATAATCCTCACTCCACAGATGCTGCCTGAGCTGCTGAGTGTTTATAGCCATTTGTGTTTACATACAAACACACTAATTAGGAGCAGGAGTAGGCAACGCAGCCCCTTGAGCCTGCTCCACCATTCAACAGCAGGTAGAGCTGCTGCCTCACAGCACCAGAGACCCGGTTCAACCCTGACCGTGGGTGCTGTTTGCGTGGAGTCTGCACGTTCTCCCTGTGACCGTGTGGGTTTCCTCCGAATGTGCTCTGGTTATCTCCCACATCCCAAAGTCATGCAGGTTGGTAGGTTAATTGGACACTGTAAAATTTGCCTCCAGTGTGTAGGTGAGTGGTAGTGTTTGAGAGGAGTTGGTGGGAAAGTCAGATTAATGTAGGATTAGTGTAAATGGGTAGTTGATGTTCAGCATGGACTTAGTGGGCTGAAGGGCCTGTTTCCATGCTGTGTCTCTCTATGACTGTGCCCCTATGAAGCTATAACTCTGCATGCATTCTTGTCCAGCCCCTGATAACTTCTCACCCACTTGCTTACCAAGAATATACCTATCTCTGCCTTATATTGTTAATTGGTTTATTATTGTCACATGCTGTGGTTAGCGTAACGCTATTACAGCACCATCGACTTGGATTCAATTCCGGCCGCTGTCTGTAAGGAGTTTGTACGTTCTCCCCGTGACTGCATGGGTTTCCTCTGGGTGCTCCGGTTTCCTCCCACATTCCAAAGACGTACGGGTTAGGAAGTTGTGGGCATGCTATGTTGGCGCCAGAAGCGTGGTGACACTTGCGGGCTGCCCCCAGAACACTCTACGCAAAAGATATATTTCACTGTGTGTTTTGATGTACATGTGACTAATCAAGATATCTTCTTGTCTTATCTTACGTACCGAGATATAGTGAAAAACTTTGTTTGCGTGCCGTCCAGACAGATTATTTCCATACATAAGTACATCGAGGTAGTACAAAAGGAAAACAATAACAGAATGCAGAAATATAGTGTTACAGTTACAGAGGAAGTGCAGTGCAGGCAGACAAGTGAAGTCCAAGGGCCACACCGACTTCATCTTTACCATACAAGAGGTCCCTTCAAAAGCCTGATAACAGCAGGATAGAAGCTGTCCTTGAGCCTGGCGGTGTGTGTTTTCAAGCTTCTGTACCTCATGCCCAACGGGACAAGGGAGAAGGAGAATGACCGGGGTGGGAGGGGCCTTTGATTATGTTGGCTGCTTTCCCGAGTCAGTGGAGGGGAGGCTGGTTTTCATGATGGACTGGACTGTGTCCACAACTCTCTGTAGTTTCTTTCAGTTTAATATTCAAAGGCTCTGTTACCCACTGAGGAAAAGAGTTCCAAAGGTTCATGATCCCCTGAGAGAGAAAAGTTTTGCTTCATCTCTGCCCTAAATGGACGGCCTCTTGTTTTTAAACACTGACCCCAACTTCTAGATTCTCCCACAAGAGGAAGCATCCTCTCCACATCCACCTTGTCAAGACTCCTCAGGATCTTATATGTTTCAGTACATTCCCCTCGCACAGTTCTCACTCCCCAGCTGGTCAAACCTTTCCTCATCAGATAACCTCTTCAATTTTCAGATTTCCAGCATCTGCAGTTTTTTGCTTTATGAATCATGATCTCAAGGTTCCAGCCATGACGGCCTTAGTTAGTTGGGGGCTGATGAACAACTCCCAAAACTACCCACTGTCACAACTGTGTAAAAGTGGTGGGGTCCCTAGCGTTTCACCATCCATTTCCAGGCTGATGCTTCATTTGACGATAACTGAATCCACCAGGTGGCAGTGTAAGACCAATTTAGTTCAGCACCCGAGCTCAAGGCTACCCTTATCAATTTGATTTGCCCAGTCCAGATGATAATTAAAATCATCCAGGATTATTGCAGCACTTTTCATACAAAGCCCCATTATTTCTTAATTTGTATTCTGTCCTACATTATTGTTACTCTTTGGGGTCCTAACTGTATTGCCCACCAGTATCTTTTTACACATTATTCAGCTCCATCCAAACTAACTCGACAGTGGTCCTTTGTTAGTCAAACAATTTCCACCCACCCTATTTTCCCTTTTTTGCTGATCCTTCCAAAATGTCAAATATTGAGTTTCTTGCTTTAGGCCCTTTCGACCACATCCCTGTATAAGATCATGAAATAAAATATCGGTGAATGCTGGAAAAACTCAGCCCAAGTCAAGCAGCATCTTCGGAAGGAGAAATGGTCGACGTTTGGATATTAGATATTTCTTTATTAGTCGCATGTACATCGAGACACACAGCCAAATGCGTCTTCTTGCGTTACTGAGAACGTGCTGGGGGCAGCCCGCAAGTGTTGCCACTCTTCTGGCGCCAGCATAACATGCCCACAACTTCCTAACCTGTACGTGTTTGGGATGTGGGAGGAAACTGGAGCACCCGGAGGAAACCCACGCAGTCACGGGGAGAACGTACAAACTCCTCACAGACAGCGGCCGGGGTCTCTGGCACTGTAATAGCGTTGTGCTAACCACTACAGTACTGTCACCCTTGCTCAGCCTATTAGATTATACCTATTTATTTCTATTTGTCCTGTTGACCCATCTACCTTGTTACAAATGCTGACATTCAAATAAAGATCCTTTGATTTTATTTTATCATTCTTCCTCATTCTGGCTCTGTTCACCGGTACTTGTGTATTCTTTGTCTTCCTGATGTACCCTGTCTATTGTTATCCCTGTCACAGAGTCATAGAGTTATATATCCGGGATACAGCCCCTTCAGCCTAACTCATCTGCGCCGACCAAGGTGCCCTCCTGAGCTGGTCCCATTTGCCAGCGTTTGGCCCATATCCCTCGAAAGCTTTCCTATCCATGAACCCTTCCAAATGTAGTACCCGCCTCTACTACTACCTCTGGTAGCTCATTCTATATACCCACCACCCTCTGTGTGACAAACTTGCCCCTCAAGTGCCTTCTAAATCTATTCCTTCTCACCTTATACCTGTGCCCTCCAGTTTTAGACTCCCCAACCCCGGGAAAAAGATTCAGTGCATTCACCCTATCCATACCCCTCATGATTTTATAAACCTCTATAAGGTCACCCTTCAAGCTCCTACACTCCAGGAAAAAAAGCCCCAGTCTATCAAATCTCAAGCCCTCCAGTCCTGGTAACATCCTCGTGATTCTTTACTGCACCCTTTCCAGCTTAATAAAATATCCTTCCTATAGCTGGGTGACTACAACTGTGCACAATACTTCAAGTGTGGTCTCACCAATGATTTGTATTTGGTATTAGTGTTGGTTTATTATTGTCACTTGTACAGTGAAAAACTTGTCTTGCATACCTTTCGTACAGATCAATTCATTACACAGTGCATTGAGGTAGTACAGGGTAAAAATAATAACAGAATACAGAGTAAAGTGTCACAGCTACAGGGAAGTGCATTGCAGGTAGACAGTAAGGTGCAAGGTCAAACAAGGTAGATTGTGAGGTCAGAGTCCATCTCATCATATAAGGGAACTGTTCAATAGTCTTATCACCGTGGGATAGAAGCTGTCCTTGAACATGGTGGTATGTGCCCTCAGGCTCCTGTATCTTCTGCCTGATGGGGGAGGAGACAATGACCTGTGTGGGTGAGGTCTTTGATTATGCTGGCTGCTTCACCAAGGCAGCGAGAGGTATCGACAGAGTTCATGGAGGGGAGGCTGGTTTCTGTGATGTGCTGGGCTGTGTCCACAACTCTATGCAGTTTCTTGCAGTCCTGGACAGAGCAGTTGCCACACCAAGCTGTGATGCATCCAGATAGCTTGCTTTCTACGGTGCATTGATAAAAGTTGGTGAGTGTCAAAGGGGACATGCCAAATTTCTTCAGCCTCCTGAGGAAGTAGAGGTGCTGGTGAGCTTTCTTGGCCATGGCATCTACGTGGTTGGACCAGAACAGGCTATTGGTGATGTTCACTCCTAGGAACTTGAAGCCCTGAACCCTCTTGACCTCAGCACCATACAGCTGTAAGATGACATCCCAACTACCCTGCACTATCCCCTGTTTCTTTTCTTTGCCTTTCTAAATATCTGCACCCCATCTTCTATTCCCAGCTCAGCTTTCCTCCCTTCTGATCCTACCCTTGGATTCTAACCTCTGACCCATCTAAACCCTCCACAAAGCACCAGCCAGCCTTGACAGGTCACGTGCATATCTTGTCAATGTCCAACCATGGTTCGGGCTCAGCAGGGCTGGGCATGGGTGAGATGTGACGGGGGTCTTACTTTCACACCCATACATCTTCGGGATGTGGCAAATAATGGGTGTGCCCAAGGGAAATTCACAGGGAGAGCATGTAGACTCCACACAGACAGCACTGGAGCTTGGGCTCACACCCGGGTCTCTGGAACTGAGAGGTAGCAGCTCCACCAGCTGTGCTACTGCTGGAGGGGGCTCAGGAAGTTGGAGGGCTGGTTTGACCTCTGATTGAATTATAGGGGCAGCCCTGACTGAAAAGACATTCCTCATCTCTCTCTTCTGCTCCCTTTCTCATTTCCCACTGCAGAGAGTAGTGGACTCAGCCCAACACATCACAGGCACATCCCTCCCCACCATCGGTACTATCTAAAGGAGGCGCTGCCTCAAGAAGGCAACGTCCATCATCAAAGATCCCCACCATCCGGGCCATGCCATCTTCTCACAGCTACCATCGGGCAGGAGGTACAGAAGCCTGAAGTCCCACACCACCAGGTTCAAGAACAGCTACTTCCCTTCAACCATTCGGTTCTTGAACCAACCTGCACGTCCCTAATCACTACCTCAGTACAGCAACACTGTGACCACTTTGCACTACAATGGACGTTTTTGTTCTAATTGTGTTCTTTCATATATAATTTTGTGTAATTTATGTTCTTCTTGTGAATGTTGTGTCTCTGATGCTCTGTGCCTGTGATGCTGCTGCAAGTAAGTTTTTCATTGCACCTGTGCACACATGGACTTGTGCAGATGACAATAAACTGATAAACTTGACTTGGACTTTCCTGTGCTCCTGAAGCCTGGTGGTGCGGAGGAATTGGATAAAACCACATTAGGATAGATATGTCACCGGGGCCGGACAGGATATATCCGAGGTTATTACGGGAAGCAAAGGAAGAGATTGCTGTGCCTTTGGCGATGATCTTTGCTTCCTCACTGGCCACAGAAGTAGTGCCAGAGCCATTTTCGCCCTGGGAAAAAATCTCTGACTGTCCACTCGATCTGTGCCTCTTATCATCTTGTGCACCTCTATCAAGTCACCTCTCATCCTCCTTCTCTCCAAAGAGAAAAGCCTGAGCTCACTCAACCTATCCTCATAAGACATGCTCTCCAATCCAGGCAGCATCCTGGTAAATCTCCTCTGCACCCTCTCTAAAGATTCCACATCCTTCCTATAATGAGGTGACCAGAACTGAAGACAATACTCCAAGTGTGGTCTAACTAGAGTTCTATAGAGCTGCACCATTAACTCGTGGCTCTTGAACTCAATCCCCCGACTAATGAAGGTCAACACTCCATATGCCTTCTTAATAAACCTATTGACCTTTGCGGCAACCATGAGGGATCTATGGACATGGAGCCAAGATCCCTCTGTTCCTCCACACTGCTAAGAGTCCTGTCATTAACCTTGTATTCTGCCTTCAAATTCGATCTTTTAAAGTATATCACTTCACACTTTTCTGGGTTGAACTCCATCTGCCACTTCTTAGCCCAGCTCTGTATCCTGTCAATGTCCTGTTGTAATCTACGGCAACCTTCTACACTATCCACAACACCACCATGTTACCTGCAAACTTACTAACCCACCCTTCCACATCCTCATCCAAGTCATTGATAAAAATCACAAAGAGCAGGGGTTCCAGAACAGATCCCAGTGGAACACCACTGGTCACCGACCTCCAGGTAGAATACACTCCATCTACCAACATCCTATAAACGAGCCAATTCTGAAGCCACAGAGCTAAGTTTCCCTGGATCCCATGCCTCCTGACTTTCTGAATGAGCCTTCCTTGAGGAACCTTATCAAACGCCTTACTAAAATCCATGTACACCCCATCCACTGCTCGACCTTCATCAATGTGCTTTGTCACATCCTCAAAGAATTCAATCAGGCTCGTGAGGCACGACCTGCCCCTCAAAAAGCCATGCTGACTGTCCCTAATCAGCCTATGCTTCTCCAAATGCCCATAAGTCTTGTCTCTAATATAATGCTATTACAGCGCCAGCGACCCGGGTTCAATTCCAGCCGCTGTCTGTAAGGAGTTTGTACGTTCTCCCCGTGTCTGCGTGGGTTTCCTCCTGGTGCTCCGGTTTTGTCCCACATTCCAAAGACGTACGGGTTAGGAAGTTGTGGGCATGCTATGTTGGCACCGGAAGTGTGGCAACACTTGCGGGCTGCCCCCAGAAGACTCTATGCAAAAAGATGCATTTCACTGTGTGTTTCAATGTACACATGACTAATAAAGATGTTTTATCTTAAGAATCTTCTCCAGTAATTTGCCCACCACTGAAGAAAGACTCACTGGTCTGTAATTCCCAGGGTTATCCCTACTCCCTTTCTTGAACAAAGGAACAACATTTGCCACCCTCCAATCATCTGGTACTACCTCAAGCTAAACACCACATGAGGGATGAAGCCGAGTGATCTGATAACTAACAGGCCAGATCCTGCCACATCTAATTCTGAATGGTGGTGGACAATTAAACAGCTAGCAGTGGGGTGGAAGGATCAGTGATCTGTTTTGTTTTAGATTCTGTGACTGTATATTAAAGAAGGAGCCTCAATCCCAGTGCAATTCATTACACAGTGCAGTTACATTAAGTGCATTGTGTACAAATTGTGCAGCAGAACCCCCTTCAGAAGGTACTTTATTGGTTGCAAGATGCTTTAAGATGACCAGGTGTTGTGAAAGCTGCAACTTACGTAGGTTATCTTTCATGGAAGATACAAAAGCTTGAGAGCACGTACCACCAGACTCAAGGACAACTTCTATCAGACTCTTGAATGGACCTCACATACACTGAAAGACGTACTCTGGATCTCCCACTCTCTCGTTGTGGCCACTGCACTTTATTTGTCTGCCTGCACTGCACTTTCTCTGTTACTGCAACACTGTATTCTGCATTCTGTTTTCTTTTTACTACCTCGATGTGATGTCGTATGGCATGATCTGTATGTATGGTGCACAAAACAAAAGTTTTTCACTGTACCTCGGTGCATATGACAAATATAAACCAATTACCAATAATGCATGCCCTGAAATGCATCATTATTTCACTCAGTGATGGAGCAGTTGTTTCCACTGTGATGGGCAGGTGGGCAACCTGAGCGATTACACCCCTGGGTATTGGTGGTAGGAAACAAGTTCAAGGGTCCTGGATATCAGCCACAGTTCCACACACACCACCTCCCCCCCCCTCCCCCCTGAGTTCCTGGGAGAATGGGTAGTGGTTCCCCCCATAGCCCAACAGCACACTGGTGAGAGGTGGTGAAGGTACCTGAGGGTGTAACAAGCTGCTGAAGCTAACAAGGAATCAGAGCATAGTGTGTCGAAGGACAACAGGCTGCCTGCCTTTCATTGTTATCCAGGGTCAGTTAGTCTAGTGTCAAAATACTATCAGCGCCAATGAACCAACCTTCCCCCGTCACTTCAGCACTGCTGTGATAAGGGCCATTGTTGTCCCTGTAGATAAAAGTGAATGCTGCATTCACATTTGCACTACATTGGTATTGTGTACAGTTTTGTTCACCCTGTTAGAGGAAAGATGTTAGTATTGTATATAGTTTTGGTCACCCTGTTATAGGAAAGATGTTATATATCATCAGGGAGGAGGTACAGGAGCCTGAAGAACCACACTCAATGATTCAGAAACAGCTTCTTCCCCTCCGCCATCAGATTTCTGTACAGTTCATGAACCCATGAACACTGCCTCGTTCTTTCTTTTTTTTTGCACTATTTATTTTTGAAGTTGTGGGCATGCTATGTTGGCGCCAGAAGCGTGGCGACACTTGCGGGCTGCCCCCAAATCACTACACAAAAAGATGTATTTCACAGTGTGTTTCGATGTACGTGTGACTAATAAAGATATCTTTTGTAATTTATAGTAATTTTATGTCTTGCACTGTATTGCTGCTGCAAAACAACAAATTTCACATCATCTAAGTATAATAATTCCGATAAAAATTCTGATTCTGATATTCTCCCCACTTTCCCAGCAACTCCCCCCACCCCCCCAGATTCTACCCCTCACCCACACACTAGGGGCACTTTACAGTGGCTGACTAATCTACCAGACCCTTGACTTTGGGATGCAGGAGGAAACCAAAGTGCCCGGAGGAAACCCATCTGGTTGCCCTTCAACCATCCGGTTCTTGAACCAACCTGCACAACCCTAATCACTACCTCAGTATAGCAACAGTAGAACATAGGACATAGAACATTACAGCACAGTACAGGCCCTTCGACTCACACCGACATTTTATCCTGCTCTAATATCTATCTAACCCTTCCCTCCATTTCTCTATCATTGATGTGTCCGTCTAAGAGTCTCTTAAATGTCTCTAATGTATCTGCCCCCACAACCTCTGCCGGCAGTGCGTTCCACACACCCACCACTCTCTGTGTGTAAAAAACTTACCCCTGACATCCCCGTGTACCTTCCTCCAATCACCTTAAAATTATGTCCCCTCGTGTTAGCCATTGTCGCCCTGGAAAAAAGTCTCTGACTGTCCACTCGATCTATGCCTCTCATCATCTTGTACACCTCTATCAAGTCACCTCTCATCCTCCTCCTCTCCAAAGAGAAACGCCCTAGCTCACTCAACCTGTTCTACAAGGGTCGGTTCTGGGATCTCTGCTTTTCGTGAATTTTATTAATGACTTGGATGAGGGGGTAGAAGGGTGGGTTGGCAAGTTTGCAGATGACACAAAGGTTGGTGGTGTTGTGGATTGTGTGGAGAATTGTCGAAGATTGCAGAGGGACATTGATAGGATGCAGAGCTGGGCTGAGAGGTGGCAGATGGAGTTCAATCTGGAGAAGTGTGAGGTGGTACACTTTGGAAGGACAAACTCCAGGGCAGAGTACAAAGTTAATGGCAGGATTCTGGGTAGTGTGGAGGAGCAGAGGGACCTGGGCGTTCATATCCACAGATCCCTGTAAGTTGCTTCACAGGTGGACAGGGTAGTTAAGAAAGCTTATGGGATGTTAGTATTCGTAAGTTGTGGGATCTAGTTTAAGAGCCGTGAGGTAATGATGCAGCTCTACGAAACTCTGGTTAGACCACACTTAGAGTACTGTGTCCAGTTCTGGTCGCCTCATTATAGGAAGGATGTGGAAGCGTTGGAAGGGGTGCAGAGGAGATTTACTGGGATGCTGCCTGGTTTGGGGAGTATGCATTACGAGGAGAGACTAAGGGAGCTGGGGCTTTACTCTTTGGAGAGAAGGAGGATGAGAGGAGACATGATAGAGGTGTATAAAATATTAAGAGGAATAGATAGAGTGGGCAGCCAGCGCCTCTTTCCCAGGGCATCAATGCTCAATACAAGAGGGCATGGCTTTTAAGTAATGGGTGGGAAGTTCAAGGGAGATATCAGAGGAAGGTTTTTTACCCAGAGAGTGGTTGGGGCATGGAATGCGCTGCCTGGGGTGGTGGTGGAGGCAGGTACATTGGTCAAATTCAAGAAATTACTAGATAAGCATATGGAGGAATTTAAGATAGGATAAGATTTAGGATATGTGGGAGGAAGGGTTTAGATAGCCTTGGGCAAGGTTTAAAGATCAGCACAACATTATGGGTCGAAGGGCCTGTATTGTGCTGTATTGTTCTATGATTCTATGATTCTATCCTCATAAGACAAGCTCTATGACCACTTTGCACGACAATGGACTTTCTTTGTTCTAATTGTGTTCTTTCTTGTATAATTTTGTATAATTTATGTTTTTCTTGTGAACATTTTGTCTCTGATGCTACGTGCCTGTGATGCTGCCGCAATTAAGTTTTTTATTGCACCTAAACTCAATTTTGACTTTGGTCACAGGGAGAATGTGCAAACTCCACACAGACGGCGCCAGAGGTTAAGCCAGATTCCGGCACCTTCAGGTAGATCGACCTGACAGTGAAGGGAACAGAGGATCAATTGGGCCAGTGGCCAAAAAGACTTGGCCTCACTCTTGCTGCGACCCCTGAGGCCAGTTCAAAGTGATCAATCTGTGGACCAACCGTGGTTCACACAGAAGGTGGTGACATTGTCCATGTACAGGGAGACTTGGAAGAGCAGGGAGGTTATGCTACAACACCAGTTAGGCCACAATTTGTGTTCATTTCTGGTTGCTGCACGACAGGAAGGATGTGTTGGTATTGGTATTGGTTTATTATTGTCACATGTACCGAGGTACAGTGAAAAACTTGTCTTGCATACCAATCATACAGGTCAATTCATTACACAGTACAGTTACATTGAGTTAGTACAGAGTGCATTGATGTAGTACAGGTAAAAACAATAACAGTACAGAGTAAGGTGTCACAGCTACAGAGAAAGTGCAGTGCAATAAGGTGCAAGGTCACAACAAGGTAGATTGTGAGGTCAGAGTCCATCTCATCGTATAAGGGAACCATTCAATAGTCTTATCACCATGGGATAGAAGCTGTCCTTGAGCCTGGTGGTACGTGCCCTCAGGCTCCTGCATCTTCTACCTGATGGAAGAGGAGAGGAGATAAAATGACCTGGGTGGGTGGGGTCTTTGATTATGCTGGCTGCTTCACAAAGGCAGCAAGAGGTATAGACAGAGTGCAAGGAGGGGAGGCTGGTGTCTGTGATTGGACTGGGGAGGTTGCGGAGATTTACAACGATATTACCAGGAATGGGAAGTTTGTGACGATAAGAAAAGATTGAATAGGTTGGGGTTGTTTCCTTTGGAACAGAGGAGGCAGAGGGGAGACTTAATTGAGGCATATAAATTGATGAAGGCTTTGACAAAGTAAATAAGAAGGAGCTGTTTCCCTTATAAGAGGGGTCATAAACCAAGGGATATAAAGTAATTGGTCGAGGAACTAGAGAGGAGATGAGGAAAGTGTTTGGTGCCCAGAGGGTGGTGGGGATCTGGAATGCGTGGGAGCGTCAGAAACCTTCACCACATTTAAACAGTACCCGGATGTGTCCTCGAAGAACTATGACCTGCAGGGCGATGGACCTACTGGAAGGTGGGGTTTGGCTGGGTAGCTCTTTATTTTACTAGCACAGATATGATGGGCTGAATGGCCTGTTATAAATCAGATCAATGTAGAGGAACCAATCTGAGGAAGGGGTTGTATTGTATATCGTATCTGAGTGAGCCAGGGTGATCCCCTGTTGTATTATCGAGGCCCCGGTACTGTACAAGTGTACAAGTCATTGGTGGAACCGTACTTCTCGTTACCTGAACGGTCCATGAACCCATGAACACCACCTCGTTATTCCTTATTTTTTGTATTACTTATTTATTTTTTTAACTCATTGTAATTTTATGTCTTTGCACTGTACTGCTGCCGCAAAACAACAAATTTCATGTCCTATAACAGTTCTGGCTGCCCAGCTATAGGAAGGATGTCATTAAGCTTGAAAGGGTGCAGAAGGATTCTTGAGGATGTTACTTGGAATTGAGGGCTTGAGTTTGAGGAGAGACTGGATCGGCTGGGACTTGTCTTCCCTAGAGCGAAGGAGGCTGAGGGGTGACCTGATAGAGGTTTATAAAATCAATGGGGGTGGGGGGGGGCGCATAGATAAGGTGAATGTTCACAGTCTTTTCCCCAAGGTAGGGAGTCTAGAACTCGAAGACATAAATTTAAAGTGAGAGGGGAAAGATTTAAAAGTGACCTGAGGGGCAACTTTTTCACAGAGAGGGTGGTGGGTGTATGGAAAGAGCTGCCAGAGGAAGTGGTAGGGGTGGGTACAATTACAACGTTTAAAAGACACTTAGACAGGTATAGTTTATGAAGGGTTTGGAGGGATATGGGCCAACCACAGGCAAATGGGACTAGCTTGAATAGACATCTTGGCTGACATGGACGAGTTGGGCTGAAGGGCCTGTTTCTGTGCTGTATAGTTCCATGACTGACAGTTAGTATCCAATAAAAGAGGAAGATGTTTTTATAAAGTGTCTTTCATGGCTTTAGGATGTGGGAACACATTTATACAGTCAATGAAGTACATTCAAATACAGTAACACGGGAAACATTTCAGCCAATTTACTTTAAGGGCAGGCACGGTAGTCTAGCGGTTAGCGTGATGCTATTACAGTGCCAGCAACCTGGGTTCAATTCTGGCTGCTGTCTGTAAGGAGTTTGTACATTTTTCCCCGTGTCTGCGTGGGTTTCCTTCGGGTGCTCCAGTTTTCTCCCACATTCCAAAGATGTACGGGTTAGGAAGTTGTGGGCATGCTTTGTTGGCGCCGGAAGCATGGCGACGCTTGCGGGCTGCCCCCAGAACACTCTACGCAAAAGGTGCATTTCACTGTGTGTTTCGATGTACATGTGACTAATAAAGAAACCTTATCTTTAAACTTTACTTATACAGCAGGCTAACAGGCTCTTCCGGCCCAACGAACCCATGCCGCCCAATTACACCCAAGTTAACCTCCTAACCCATACATCTTTGGAATGTGGGAGGAAACCGGAGCACCTGGAGGAAACCCACGCAGTGACGGGGAGAACGTACAAACTCCTTACAGACAGCGTCAGGAATCGAACCCCAATCGCTGGTGCTGTAACAGCGTTACGCTAACCGCGACACTACCGTGCTGTGCACAGCAAGGTGCCCTATGACCAGGTAATCAATTTTCAGTATTGTTAATCGAGGGTCCTGGCATGTGAGTGAGGGTGGGCTCTCCTTGAACATAGTATGTGGGATCTTCTATACCCACCAAAGGGCAGACATGGCCTTGATTTAACAGCCAGAAAATGGCACTGCTGGCAGTGTGGCACTCCCTCAGTACTGTATCAATAAACTCAGCCCAGATTCTCTCTACTGTACTGTGATGGGTCAGACCACCCGGTAGGCTGTCTTTGCAGGATCCTGCTGTGCAGTGTTTCTTCTGGGCTGAGGGGGCTGTGCAGAAGGATCCTGGTCTTCAGGAGCAACCAGGCAGGGAGCAGGGAAGTTCTATCCTCAATGGTCACTCTTTCCCAGGGTTGAAATGTCAAATACTAGAGGGTATAGCTTTAATACTAGAGGGCATTCCCAGAGGAAGTGGCTGAGGCAGGTACAATAAAAACATTTAAATGACATTTGGACGGGTACATTGGATAGGAAAGGTTTAGAGGGATATGGGCCAAACGCGGGCAAATAGGCCGAGCTCGGGTGAGCACACAAGTGACTGAAGCTGCTGGAATCTGGAGCAACACAAGAGGTGTTGGAGGAACTCAGTAGGTCAGGCAGCATCTGTGGAATAAAATAGACAGTTAAGATTTCTTTATTAGTCACACGTACATCAAAACAGACAGTGAAATGCATCTTTTGCAACACCTTGTGCCCACATGGACACTAACTGGATGTCCAGGTGTCAGCATGACTCCACTTCGCATCTTCCGTTCAGCTTTACGGTGACCAAGCTGAAATCAGCCCTGAAACCCTTCCAGTAAATCTCTTCCCCACAATCTCCCTTCACATCCTCCCAATTACGTGCTTGGACCCAGGATACTGGCTCAACGTAACTTCCTCTGTGCCTCTCCTTATGAATCCCAGATAAGATTTCTTTATTAGTCACACGTACATTGAAACACACAGTGAAATGTTGCACTATTTATGTAGAGTGCTCTGGGGGCAGCCCACAAGTGTCGCCACGCTCCCAGTGCCAACATAACATGCCCACAACTTCCTAACCTGTACATCTTTGGAATGTGGGAGGAAACCGGAGCACCCGGAGGAAACCCACACAGACACGGGGAGAACATACAAACTCCTTACAGACAGTGGCCGGAATTGAACCCGGGTCACTGGCGCAGTAATAACGTTACGCTAACCGCTACACTGTCGTGCCTGTCAAGCTCCTTCAGTCCAGATGAAATGTCAACTGTCCATTTTCCTCCACAGATGCTGTCTGACCCGCTGAGTTCCTCCAGCATCTCGTGTGTGTAGCTCAGATGGCCATCTTGGTCGGCACGGATGAGTTGGGCCGAAGGGCCTGTTTCCCTGCTGTATGACTCTATGACTCTAAGCTGAGAGGGGCAAAGTTTAAAGGAGATGTGTGGGGCAAGTTTTTTTTTCCCCAGAGAGTGGTGGGTGCCTGGAACTGGCTGCCGGGAGGCAGGTAAAACAGTGCAGTTTAAGAGTCATTTAGACAGGCTCATGAACAGGCAGGGAATGGAGGGGTGTGTTCAGTTCTGGTCGCCTCATTATAGGAAGGATGTGGAAGCTTTAGAGAGGGTGCAGAGGAGATTTACCAGGATGCTGCCTGGATTGGAGAGCGTGTCTTACGAGGATGAAAGCAAGCTGGCGCCAGAGCGTGGCGACTCATTGCAAGCTGCTCTCTACGGATCTAATCATTACCCTTTCTATAATTGTTCTACACTTTTAAATTTAAACTCTAAGTCACTAACTAATACTCACCTTATTGCACTGCACTTTTTCTGTAGCTGTGATACTTTACTCTGTACTGTTATTGTTTTTACCTGTACTACCTCAATGCACTCTGTACTAACTCAATGTAACTGCACTGTGTAATGAATTGACCTGTACAATCAGTATGCAAGACAAGTTTTTCACTGTACCTCAGTACAAGTGACAATAATGAACCAATATCAGTACCAATACCAATACCAAGGATAGGTTGAACGAGCTAGGGCTTTTCGCTTTGGAGAGAAGGAGGGTAAGAGGTGACTTGATAGAGGTGTACAAGATGATAAGAGGCATCGACTGAGTGGACAGTCAGAGACTTTTCCCCGGGGCGAGAATGGCTAACATGAGGGGGCATAATTTTAAGGTGATTGGAGGAAGGTATAAGGTGGATGTCAGGGGTAAGTTTTTACACAGAGAGTGGTGGGTGCGTGGAACACACTGCCGGCAGAGGTTGTGGGGGCAGATACATTAGGGACATTTAAGAGACTCTTAGGTAGACACATGAGTGACAATAATGAACCAATATCAGTACCAATACCTATCCTTGGTATTGGTATTAGTACTGATATTGGTTCATTATTGTCACTTGTACTGAGGTACAGTGAAAAACTTGTCTTGCGTACCGATTGTACAGAAATGGGGGGCTATGTGGGAGGGAAGGGTGAGATAGATCTTAGAGCAGGATAAAATGTGGGCACAACGTGGTGGCCTGTACTGTGCTGTAGTGTTCTGTGATGTAGACCGTGTACAGGCAGGTGGGATGAGTTAAATTTGGCATCTTGGTCGGCGGAGACAAGGACCTGCTGCCGAGCTCTGCTGTTCTAAGTGCACTCGTTCCCTTTCAGCGGGTTCTGTTTAGAGTGGGAATTGTTTTGCCAACCCAGCGTCTGATGACGCTGAGGGTGTGAATCCGGCCTCACCAATTGAAGGCTGGCTTGTGAGTTTGGGACGGGAGGGCAGGCGTGATTCGGGAGATTGTTCCGAACAGGTTCTTTTTCCTCTCAGTCTGCAGCCAGCACTTTGAAGAGTTAAATGCGGTTTTGTTCTCTCTCGCCACCGGCTGAATCTGCATTCATCCTTCCCACCCCCTCCCCCCCCTGTCTCCCTGTCCATCTCTCAGGGAGGGTAGTGCCCACAGTCCAAGATGCAGAACAGGCAGCACCGACTCACCTCTGCACCTTTGGCCGTCTCGGATCGCTGCAGAGCCGGGGAGAGGCTGCAGGCAGCCCTGGCGGGGTTGCAGGAACTCGACCTGCTGAAAGAGCGGCAGAGGGAGCTGGTCAGGAGGGCGCTGGGGACCGAACCTGCCCCCACACAGACAGGCACCGAGGAGCAGCGGCTGGAAAGCACCCTGAGCGCCTTGAAGGAGCAACTGGTAAGGACACCTCCCGGCTTAAAACGCCCTCACCCACAGCCGCGGCTATCTAAGAGTCTCTAAAGATCAGCATTTGCACCAAGCCTACCCTGAACCCAACTTTAAAACAAATTAGATTTTAATTATTCGGGAGCTGAAGATCGGTACTGTTCATAGACACAGTCCTTTCACCCAGATATTTGCCTTTTACTTTGTGAACAAACTGGACAAACACGTATTTCCATTAATCTTGTAAATGTGTTTTAATATAAAACATACCTATTTATGTCTACCTCTCGCATCTTTAACTCAAAGTGTATTGCTAAAAGTGTACACTACAAAGGGACTTAAAACTGCGAGATATTGTGATTAGCCGGACATTTCTATAAAAATCTTCTCCCTCCAGATGTCCAATAAGCCCTGGTGTTCCACTCTGAGGTACCTTCGTACAAACTTTAAAGTAAGTACATCCAAAATGCTGAAACTTCCATCCAGAATCAGAACAAGATTTATTATTACTGACAGATGACGTGAAATGTGTTGTTTATGATCTCCTGGACACGGAGACCTCACAAACACGCATACAAGATGCAAAGGTGAAAAGCTTAAAACGCGGTACAGCTCCTAAACAGGCATTAAACCCTGGAAGGACTAGCACTGCGATAGCACTTTTGAATCTCCACATGTGTACAGAGTCCAACAAAGATATATTTTTAACAGTCTTAAAGACGCTGTGAGATATACTAGTGAATTTTTAAGACCTATTTACTGACCACCTTTGACTCTATCCCTTCGAGGTAAAGATTTACAAATGAGCAGATCTTGGGCATTTCAAAGCGACCACAGTTCAACAAGAGCTGCTGAAGGTTTTGCCCGTGTGGAGATCGAAAAGTGCTATCTGAAATCTTGTTCTGATTCTGGATGGAAGTTTCAGCATTTTGGATGTACTTATTTTAAAGTTTGTACGAAGGTATCTCAGAGTGGAACACCAGGGTTTATTGGACATCCGGAGGGAGAAGCATTTTATAGAAATGTCCGGTTAATCACTGAATATCTCGCAGTTTTAAGTCCCTTTGTAGTGTACACATTCACGGATAAATTTTAAAAGTATAAAAGAATTCTAGGTGTTAATAGCTCTGGGTCAAACGGTGGCAGTGGACAGATTCAGAGATTCACTCCCCTGTTGAATAGCCCGTGTGTTGCTTCGCAGCTGATTAACACTTGGTGAGCCAGCGAGACTCAATCCACATCGAAGGCGATACACATCCGCGCTCACAGAGTCCGAACCCACTCAACCCATCAACAGTTCATTACCTGGGTGTGAAGACTCCGCGGGCTGCCCAGACCTCCCCCGCCCCCACCTCTCTCTCTCTCTTTGTCCCGCATGACTGGCTCTCTGCGTTTCTGCAGCTCAGTGTTCATCCTCTGCAGATGTGCATTCCACTAGCCCCCAACCCCATTCCTCCCACGTCTCAGCCCTCCCCGTGGGAGCATCCCAACCGCAGATTCTACGCAGTAAATCCCCCAACCTTTCTTGAAAACTACTTTTAAGCGGCTGCACTCCAGTGTCTTGCTAAAGAGTTAATGTAAGATTGGTATTGGTATCGGTATTGGTTTATTATTATTGAAAAACTTGCCTTGCACACCGATCGTACAGGTCAATTCATTACACAGTGCAGTTACATTAAGTTAGTGCAGAGTGCATTGAGGATCTTTATTAGTCCCATGTACATCGAAACACACAGTGAAATGCATCTTTTTTACGTAGAGTGTTCTGGGGGCAGCCCACAAGCGTCGCCAGGCTTCCAGTGCCAACATAGCATGCCCGCAACTTCCTAACCCGTACGTCTTTGGAATGTGGGAGGAAACCCACGTGGACACGGGGAGAACATACAAACCCCTTGCAGACAGCGGCGGGAATTGAACCTGGGTCGCTGGCGCTGTAATAGCATTACGCTAACTGCTACACTACTGTGTGAGCCCTCTTAAGAATACAATCCTGCTCTGCCATTCGATGTGATCGTGGCTGATCTACCCTTATCTCCTTGGTGCCAGTTCCCCAAAGCCCTCCCTTTCATTGATCTTTCAAGCAAGAGCTATCTACCTCCTCTACAAATACCCGCAATGATCAAGCCCCCACCATCCTCTCAGGCAGAGGATTCCAGAGATTCACCACCCTCTGTGAGCAGTTCCTACACACCTCAGTTTTATATGCCTGGCCCCTAATCTTGTGACCAAGTCCCGTTGCTTGAGATTCTCCTACCAGTGGAAGCATTTCATCATCCACCCTGTCTTATCCCTGAAAGATTTTTTTAATGTTACAATAAGGTAACTTGCAGTTTAAACTGGCATCATGGAAGGCACATTGTGAGCCAAAGGGCCTGTTCCTATACGGTACTGTTCTATGCTTTAAGGTCATAGAATGTCCCTTCGGCTCGCAATGTTGTGCCGACATTTTATCCTGCTCTAAGATCTATCTAACCCTTCCCTCCCACATAGCCCCCCATTTCTCTATCATTCATGTGTCATTCTAAGAGTCTCTTAAATGTCCCTAATGTATCTGCCCCCACAACCTCTGCCGGCAGTGTGTTCCACGCATCCACCACTCTCTGTGTAAAAACTTACCTCTGACATCCCCTTTATACCTTCCTCCAGTCACCTTAAAATTATGTCCCCTTGTGTTAGCCATTGTCACCCTGGGAAAAAGTCTCTGACTGTCCACTCGATCTATGCCTCTTATCATCTTGTACACCTCTATCAAGTCACCTCTCATCCTCCTCCTCTCCAAAAAGAAAAGCCCTAGCTCACTCAACCTATCCTCATAAGACTTGCTCTCCAATCCAGGCAGCATCCTGGTAAATCTCCTGAACTCTAAAGAATATGGATCTAAATTGGTTTATTATTGTCACATGTACCAAGGTACAGTGAAAAACCTATTATTGTCACATTCTGAGATGAAAACCCTTGTTTTGCATGCCATCCATACAGATCATTTCATTACACAGTGCATTTTAAGGAACAAGCTAAAACTGGGCAGCACAATAGTGCAGCTAGTGGAATCACTGCCTCACAGCACCAGAGTCGTGGGTTCAATCCTGACCTCCGTTGCCGTCTGTGTGAAGTAAATGGGTAAATTGTTTTTTTTATTGTCACATGTACTGAGGTACAGTGAAAAACTTGTCTTGCATACTGTTCATACAGATCAATTCATTACACAGTGCACTGAGGTCGTACAAGGGAAAACAATAACAGAGTGCTGAATAAAGTGTTACAGTCACAGAGAAAGTGCAATGCAGGCAGACAGTAAGGTGCAAGGCCATGATGAGGTAGATTGTGAGATCAAGCTGCTTCTGATAGGACGTATTAGCTTCCAAAAGTGGCTGGAAAAGATTCCATGACCTCCTTATTAGAGAATGGGGACTTGACCCAATGCACTCACTGGGGAAAATGCAGTTTATCTGATCATTATCTCATTGCAGTTTGTGGCAGCTTGCTGTGCATCGACTGGCTGCTGAGTATCCCACATTACTGCATTTCCAAAATTACCACCAAGTCTGTGAGGCTTTTTGCAAAGACCTGAAGTGTGAACAGTGCAATAGGAGTGTAAATCTATTTATGTGGAAATCTTAAACTCCTTAAAAACCTTATGATTTTTTTCCATTTGTAAACAGAACGGGTCTCTGTTGTGATGCGGGAAGGACGGCAGTGAATTTATCGACAATGGGCACCCACGAAACGAGGCAGTAATGAGCAGAAAATCTGTCCTGGTTATGTTGATTGAGCCATTTAAAAATAGGAGGGAGCACCTCCTACCCTTCGCTTTCTCTCCATGGGATTTCTTGGGTCCTCCAGTGAGAGTGAACAGGGCCTCGGTTTGGCACAGCTGGTAGAGCTGCTGCCTCGCAGCGTCCCAGGTTCAATCCTGACCTCGGGTGCTGTCTGTGTGGATAAGATAAGATATCTTTATTAGTCACATGTACATTGAAACACACGGTGAAATGCATCTTTTGCGTTCTGGGGGCAGCCCGCAAGTGTCGCCACGCTTCCGGCGCCAACGTAGCACGCCCGCAACTTCCTAACCCGTAAGTCTTTGGAATGTGGGAGGAAACCGGAGCACCGGGAGGAAACCCACGCAGACACGGGGAGAACGTACAAGCTCCTTATGGACAGTGACTGGAATTGAACCCGGGTCGCTGGCGCTGCAATAACGTTACACTAACCGCTGCACAACTGTGCCTGCCCTGGAGTTGGCATGTTCTCTCTTGTGACTGCTTGGAGTTGCTCTGGTTTCCTCCCACATCCCAAAGATGTGGGAGTTGGTTGGTTAACTCGCCGCTGTCAATTGTCCCTAAGTGTGTAGGTGAGGGTTAGAATCCAGGGGGAGTTGATGGGAATGTGGGGAGAATTAAATGGGATCAAGTATAAATGGGTGGTTGATGGTCAGACTGGGCTTGATGGGCCTAAGGGCCTGCTTCCATGCTGTATCTCTCTATGGCTGTGAGAGCGGACCTTTGGCAGTGCAGCACTCCCTCATCTGGGTGTCATCCAACTGGGAGGAGGGAGGGATGGTGTGAAATATTATCAAGCATCTGGGGGCTGACAGATCACTAGAGATTGCTTTAGTGATAGACAAAAAAGATAAGATAAAGATGTTTAGGAAATGGAACGAGATGTGAAATCCTTAGAGAAGAATGGGGCATTGAAGAGGAGGGAATGACCTCGGCAAACAGTGACTGTACCTGTTAATTAAAGGTAGACAGGGAACAATTGCCTTCAAGGCAAACCTCCTCCCTGGCTGGCTTTGCCTAATTAAAAAGCTCTAGGCTGACAGGTCCCAGATAATAGTGCGTTTCCAGGTTGAAAGGCCACCTATTCATTCCTGGATTGGGCTAACGTTCTTCTCGGAGGTGTCAGTTCCTCTCTGCCCTGTGAAGTTTGGCCCAGTTGTAGAGCCATTTGGTATTGGTTTGCTATTGTCACTTGTACTGAGGTACAGTGAAAAACTTGTCTTGCATACCGATCGTACAGATCAATTCATTACACAGTGCAGTTACATTGGGTTAGTACAGAGTGCATTGAGGTAGTACAGGTAAAAACAATAACAGTACAGAGTAAAGTGTCACAGCTACAGAGGAAGTGCAGTGCAGGTAGACAATAAGGTAGATTGTGAGGTCAAGGGTCCCTCCCATCGTATAAAGGCTTATCACCGTGGGATAGAAGCTGTCCTTGAGTCTGGTGGTACGTTCCCTCAGGCTCCTGTATCTTCTGCCTGATGGGAGAGGAGAGAAGAGAGAATGACCCTGGTGGGTGGGGCCTTTGATTACGCTGGCTGCTTCACCAAGACAACGAGAGGTATAGACAGAGTCCATGGAGGGGAGGCTGGTTTCCGTGATGCGCTTGGCTGTGTCCACAATGCTCTGCAGTTCCTATAGTTGCCGTACCAAGCCGTGATGCATCCAGATAGGATGCTTTCTATGGTGCATCGATAAAAGTTGGTGAGTGTCAAAGGTGACATACTGAATTTCTTTAGCCTCCTGAGGAAGTAGAGGTGTTGGTGAGCTTTCTTGGCTGTGGCATCTATGTGATTGGACCAGGACAGGCTATTGGTGATTTTCAGTCCCAGGAACTTGAAGCTCTCAACCCTTTGACCTCAGCACTGTTGATGTAGACAGGTGCATGTACACTGCCCCCTTTCGTGAAGTCAATGGCCAGCTCTTTTGTTTTGTTGACATTGAGGGAAAGGTTGTTGTCATGACACCATTCCACTAAGCTCTCTATCTCCTTCCTATACCCCATCTCATAGTTATTTGAGATACGGCCCACTATGGTGGTATCATCTGCAAACTTGTAGATGGAGTTAGAGCAGAATCTGGCCATGCAGTCATGAGTGTATAAGGGAGTAGAGGATTGAGGATGCAGCCTTGTGAGGCACCAGTGTTGAGAATAATGGTGCTAGAGGTGTTGCTGCCTATCCTCACTGATTGTGGTCTGTTGGTCAGAAAGTCAAGGATCCGGTTACAGAGGGAGGTGTGGAGTCCCAGGTGTCAGAGTTTGGTGATGAGTTTGCCTGGAATTATAGTATTGATTGCCCTGTCTCCTCACTGGAAGACCTGAACAGTGCTGGGAGGTCGAACGACAGCTCCTCCTGCCCTCAGGCACCTGACCCAAGTGGTCTGGGAAAGCCCAGTGTCGATGTTACTCGACAGCAGCGACTTGTTGGGTGAGGCAGAGTGACCCTCTGTCTATTGGAAGTGACTTAATAGAAGAAGGCAGCACTGGACCTCCTGAAGTGCTTCGCAGTCAATGAGCTGGGTTTTGAAGCATAGTCCACGTTCTAATGTAGGACAGCTGTTCAGTGTATAGAAAGTCCCTGTAGCAGTAGGAATAATGAGTATTTTTAGTGATGTTGGCTGAAGCATATGTATTTGAGTGATAGACTCTGGGGGTGTGGGGGGGGAGGTGATGGGAATGTGGGGAGAATAAAATGGGATTAGTGTAAATGGGTGGTTGATGGTTGGTCCATACTCGATGGGCTGAAGGGCCTTTTTCCATGTTGTATGACTGTGACCTTCCCCCCTCTTCCAGACCTTCTGTGACCAAGTATCCAAGAAATCTCACAATGGCACCAGATGGGCAGGCACGGTAGTGTAGCGGTTAGCGTAACGCTATTACAGCGCCAGCGACCCGGGTTCATTTCCGGCCGCCGTCTGTAAGGAGTTTGTACGCTCTCCCCGTGTCTGTGTGGGTTTCCTCCAGGTGCTCCAGTTTCCTCCCACATTCCAAAGACGTACGGGTTAGGAAGCTGTGGGCATGCTATGTTGGCGCCGGAAGTGTGGCGACACTTGCGGGCTGCCCCCAGAACATTCTACACAAAAGATGCATTTCACTGTGTGTTTCGATGTACATGCGACTAATAAAGATATCTTATCTTATTATAGCAAGTAAGTTCACCTCTTGTCAGGATGGCACTTATCGGACACAATCATGCACAGGCCAATGTTGAACTTGGACATCAGGCTGGGATCAGAGCTTCTCTGCACTAAGCCTCCATTTCCCTTCAGTTTCTTCCCCTGCTGACGCATTGCTCACCTGAGTGGTCGCCCTGTGTCGGGACAGTGAGCTGCTTGCTCTGGAGGCTGGGCACCAACTTGGGTTTGAGTACCTACACTTTCTATTGGCAGGGGGGTGTCATCAATATTCAGGAGTGAGAGCCCCTTGTGAACTCCCTCTCACCCTGGCTCTGAGGACCCACAGTGATTAACACTAATGCCCATCCAGATGAAGTATAGAAACATGGAAATAGGAGCATGTGGGCCATTCGGCTCTTCAAACCTGTTCCAGCATTCTGTATGATCTTGGCTAACCATCCCTTTTCCTTCTTTCTTCCCATATACCCTATCCCTCTAGTTGTAAGAATTGAATCTAAGACTTTAGAACATAGAACAGTACAGAACAGGAACGGGCCCTTCGGCCCACAATGTCTGTGTTGACTATGTCAGTTTAAACTGCACTCCTGCCTGCACATGGCCTATATTCCTCCATTCCCTGCCTGTTCGTGTGTCTGTCTAAATGCTTCTTAAACGTTGCTATTGTATCTGCTTCCACCACCTCCCCTGGCAGTGTGTTCCAGGCACCCTACTGTGCTCTGTGTAAAAAAAAACTTGCCTCATAAATCTCCTTTAAACTTTCCCCTCTCACTTTAAACCTATATCCTCTAGTATTCGATGTTTCCACCTTGGGTAAATGACTATCTACCATATCTATGCCCCTCATAGTTTTATGAACTTCTTATAGTATCAGGTTGCCACCTCAGCCTCCGATACTCCAGAGAAAACAACCCAAGTTTGTCCAACCTCTCCTTGTAGCTAATACTCTCCAATCCAGGCAGCATCGTGGTGAACCTTTTCTGCACCCTCTCCAAAGCCTCTGCATCCTTCCTGTAGTGTGGTGACCAGATCTGCACACAATATTCCCAATGGGTCTTTGATTATGCTGGCTGCTTTACTGAGGCAGGGAGAAATATAGACAGAGTCCATGGAGGGGAGGCTGGTGTCTGTGATGTGCTGAGCTGTGTCCACAACTCTCTGTGGTTTCTTGTGGTAATAATATGGAGATAAGATAAGATTTCTTTATTAGTCACATGTACATCGAAAAACACGGTGAAGTGCATCTTTGTGTAGAGTGTTCTGGGGGCAGCCCGCAAGTGTCGCCACGTTTCCGGCGCCAACATAGCATGCCCACAACTTCCTAACCTGTACGTCTTTGCAATGTGGGAGGAAACTGGAGCTGCCGGAGGAAACCCACGCAGACACGGGGACAACGTACAAATTCCTTACAGACAGCAGCCGGAATTGAACCTGGGTCGCCGGCGCTGTAATAGCATTACACTAACTGCGATTCAGTCAGAAGAGTCGTAGAGACAACCGGCACAGAAACGGCCCAACATGTCCATGCTGGGCATGGACCCATCTATGACAATCCCATTCACCACTAACCTTGGTGATTCAAGTGCTCGTCCTGATACTTCCTAAATGTTGTGGAAAATCTTGGTGGAACCTTTAAGGACGATGAGGGGTTTTGTCAGTTAAAGAGGGAGGAGCTGTTTATGTCGACAGGTCTGCAAGAGGAGGACACAGATTTAAGGGAGTTGGCAATAGAACTAAGAGAAGGTGGGGAAGTTTCCTTCCATGGTTGGTTATAATCTGAAATGCAGGGAATTGGGGTGGAAGCAGATTTGATAGCAAATTGTCCATCCTGAATACATCTCCTATAGTGAGACTTGTGGCACCCCCCACCACCACACCCTCCCACAACACTCTAGACACCCCAGCCCGTGAAAGCACAATCCTCCCCTCAAGTCCCATCAGTATGTTGTGTGTTTCACTGAGATCACAGTGCAGCGGGTAGCGTAACATTATTACAGCGCCAGTGACCCGGGATCAATTCCAGTCACTGTCTGTAAGGAGTTTGTACCTTCTCCCCGTGTCTGCGTGGGTTTCCTCCGGGTGCTCCGGTTTCCTCCCACGTTCCAAAGACATACGGGTTAGGAAGTTGTGGGCATGCTATGTTGGTGCCGGAAACGTGGCGACACTTGCGGGCTGCCCCCAGAACACTCTACGCAAAAGATGCATTTCACTGTGTGTTTCGATGTACACGTGACTAATAAAGATATCTTATCTTAAATGTGATGGGGGGGTTTTATTTGTTTGCTTACAAAGGAGGAGGATGGGAGGCTATGGAGGGAGTGCTGGGATTGGGACTAATTGGATTAGTCGATTAAACAGTTGGCTCTAGCATGCTGGGCCAAGGGTCTTCTGTTCCATGTGATTCCAGTCACGGACACCATTGATGTGTGACCCTTACTTCCTTCTAAACTTGGAATGCAACATCAAGTTGGGCCGAAGGGCCTGTTTCCGTGCTGTATGACTCCACGTCATGGAGAAATCTGACCCTTGCTTCTGATGCCCATGTGGAGTTTGCACGTTCTCCCCATGACCACAGGGTTTCCTCCGGGTGCTCTGGTTTCGTCCCACATCCCAAAAATTCAGCTCTAGGTTATTTAGCCATTGTACATTGCCCCTCATTCAGTGGGCCACAGGACATCCATGGGGTGGGGGGGGGGAGTGGATGGGCGTGTGAGAGAGAGTAGGTCACAGGGAAGTAAGTGGGGAATGGCATTTCTGACGTGGACTCGATGGGCTGAATGGCCTATGTTGTATGGAAATATGAAAGTTGTCTGTACTTTTATCTTCCTTGAGGTGGTTTTTGAATGTGGCTCACTCCTAATTTTTCTACTCTCTCTCTCCCTCTCTCCTTCCACCCTCCCTTTCTCTTTCCCCCTCTCTCCCACCTCTCTCCCTCCCTCCCTTTCCCTCCCCCCTCCATCTTCCCCCCATCCCTCCTCCTCCTGCTCCCCCTTTCCCTTCTTCCTGCTCTCTCCCTCTCTCTCTCTCCCTCCCTTTTCCTCCTCCTTCGTCCTTCTCTTTCCCTCCCTCCCTCCTTTTCAAAATCAGAATCAAGTTTATTATCACTGATGCGTCATGAAATTTGTTGTTTTGCGGCAGCCGTACGGTGCAAGACATAAACATTACTATAAGTTACCAAAAATAAATAAGTAAAATTGTGCTAAAGAGGAAACACGAGGTAGTGCTCATGGGTTCGTGGACTGTTCAGAAATCTGATGGCGGAGGGGAAGAAACTGTTCCTGAAATGTTGAGTGTGGGTCTTCAGGCTCCTGCACCTCCTCCCCGATGGTAGTAATGAGAAAAGGGTATGTCCCGGATGGTCTCCCCCCCCCCCCCCCCCTCTCTCTCTCTCTCTCTCTTTCCCTCCCTCTCTTCCCTCCCTTCCCCCCTCTCTCCCTCCCTTACCCTCCTTCTCCTCCTCTCTCTCCTTCCTCCCTCTCTCTCTCTCTTCCCTCCTTTCCCTCGCCCCTTCTCCCCCCTTCTCCCCCTCCCTTTCTGCAGACATATATCAAAAGCAGTAATTGTAGGAAACCAAATCCTCACATCACACAATTACGATTAATGTCTTTGTTTTTCTGGAAATGGCTGAAATGAGATCTTAGTGATGTTCTAAATTATCAATGACCGCTGTATATCTTCAGGACAGTTTCTGTGACCCGGAGCCATTAATCAAGAATGTCTAGACTGGGATGCTTTGGCTATGCATTAGTCAGTTCTTAAAGTGGATTCGGGTCACTGCAAAACTATAAACAAGGCACAGTGAAAATAAATCACTTCAGAGTCTGTCTTATAGGGGGTAACTCCATCTCTTTTTTTCCATCTCATTGAGTAGTTTCATCTGGGGAAGGAGATTGTTAACAGTTAATATTTCTGAAGCAATAATCTCCTTTGGCTACAGAGAGGCCACCCATTCATACACATCAGGGAGAGTGGGTATTCAGTAACCACTCTGTGTTGAACTGTACCCCATAAACTCTTGTTTGCAAAGCACCATAGAAAGATTGGACTAGGGTTAGGAGTCAGGTTGAGTTTATTGTCATGTGCACAAGTACGATGAGGTACAGGTACAGTGAAAAACTTGCAGCAGCATCACAGGCAGGTAGGTTTTTCATTGTACCTGTACTTCACTGTACTGGTGCATATGACAATAAACTCGGCTTGGCTTGACTTGAGTACCCTTGAGCCAGTTCCCTCATTACCTGAGATCGTGGCTGGCCTGTGGCTTACCTCCACACATCTCTCTTTTCCCAATTTCCTTTACTTGGCTAACAAAACTTTTAACCAACTCACATTGAAGACAAACACTTGACCCTGCACTTATTGCCATTTGGAGAGGAGTTGTGAATTTTAATCGCCCTTTGTGCGTAGTGATTCCTAAATTCACCCTTGAACAGCTTGCCTTGAATCTGTAGACAATCTGCGCTGTTTGGGGCTCCTGAATCTGTGGAAATAGTTTTACCCAGAGATGTGTACCATATATATCACGAATAAAATATCTCCCCATGTTTCTCTTACCTGTGCCTACCCATCAGCCTCTGTCTCCTAACACACCCCCTCCCCTAACACACCTGGCTTCATCCTCGTCCTCACCTGGTCCCACCTCTCACCTGCCTCACCCCTCCCTCTCACCTCTTTATACTGGCCATCTCCCCTCTCTACTCTCTGACCTTGACCCAAAACGTCGGCCACCCCTCTTCCTCCACAGATGCTGCCTGACCCACTCAGTTCCTCCAGCATCTCATGTGTTGCTCCAGATTCCAGCATCTGCAGTCTCTCTGGTGTCTCCATGAATAAAATATATTTTTGAAATATAAAAAAAATAGTTTCACCCTACCCTACCTCTTGGGAACTTCAAGCAGATCACCCCTTAACCTTCCAAATATCGGATAGTAACATCAGTTTGTGTAATCTCTTGTATTTCAATCCTTGGGTTTCAGGTATCGTTCTCTGCTGTCTCCATCCGAGGCTTGTATATCGTCCGCATGGTATGGAGCCCAGAACTGCTCACACCACCGCTTTGTTGATCTGTAGCATTCCTTTTACCCAGTTATACTCCACCTCTTTAGGGCAGGGACGGTAGTGCAGAGGGCAGGCACGGTAGTGTAGCGGTTAGCATAACGCTATTACAGCGCCAGCGGGTTCAATTCCCGCTGCTGTCTGTAAGCAGTTTGTACGTTCTCCCCGTGTCTGCGTGGGTTTCCTCTGGGTGCTCTGGTTTCCTCCCACATTCCAAAGACGTACAGGTTAGGAAGTTGTGGGCATGCTATGTTGGTGCCAGAAGCGTGGCGACACTTGCAGGCTGCCCCCCAGAACACTCCACGCAAAAGATGCATTTCACTGTGTGTTTCAATGTACACATGACTAATAAAGAAATCTGATCTTATCTTATATAAAGACCAGCAGCCCATTAACCATTCGGTTTACTTTCTGTACTTTACCTGGACATTTCAATGATCAATGTATATGGACCACTGCTACCAACCTAGGTCCAAAGTGGAAGACCTCATGATGTCTCTGTTGAAATCTTGTTGAGTCTCCTCCATAATCAAATTAAAAGCTGACTTGGCCCCACCCAATCTAACCCCAGCCCCAGCCCCAGCCGAGGACCTAGAATATTTTCCAGTACAGTAGATGTAGCAGTCTCAGTCTCAGGTGTGTTTCAGGATGAAGAATCAGGATAGAAAAGGCTTAGAGGGATATAGTCCAACCGCGGGCAAATGGGACTAACTTAGATGGGCATCTTGGCTGGCATGGACTAGTTGGGCTGAAGGGCCTGTTTCCATGCTGTATGACTCTATGAGACGTGTGTGGTGACCCTGAGCTAGATACCCTTCTGAGCCAGATCCTCCCCTGCCAAAACACGTAGCTGGGTCCTGTTAGGCTGAGGTTGGTTACCAGGATCTGCAGTGTGATAGTGCTCTTGCCTCTGAACCAGAAGGTTGTGCTTTCAGGCCTCCTTATCAAGGCAGCCCAAAATCTAGGCCTGCACTTCAGTGAAACACTGAGGGTGTGCTACACTGCCAGAAGACTGACATTGAGGTCCTGTCTCCCCTGGGAGTTGGGCATGAAAGATCCCAGGCGCTATTTAAGGGAGTGTAGGGTAGCTATCCCTAATGCCTTGGCCAATATCTCCCCTTCTGCTGATGTTACTAGTGCAGAGGAAGCTTCTCATTGTAACTCTGCATGCAAATTGGCTGCCACAGTTGTACAATACTCCGGTAACTTCACTGTCTGTAAGTTGTTCTGGGGCATCCTCATGACATGTAGTACATAGATAAAAAAGTCAAATTTATCTTAGAGCAGGATAAAGTGTTGGCACAACATTGTGGGCCGAAGGGCTTGTACTGTGCTGTGGTGTTCTAAGTTCTATGTTATCCAATGCCTCTGGAAAGCCCAAACCCAGTAAAGTACTTTTCAAAGGTAGGAAGCAAGGCAGGCAATTTGTGCACGGCAAGCTCCCATTAACTGCAATGTGATCATGACCAGATCATCTGTTTCATTGATGTCATTACAGACAAAGATTTACTCGAATATTACCATGACTGGAGGGTTTGTGTTATACGGAGAGACTAGATAGACTGGAGACACAAGAGAGCCCGCAGATGCTGGAATCTGGAGCAACACACAAACCCGGAGCAACTCAGCGGGTCAGGCAGCATCTATGGAGGGAAATGTTCTGTCAACATTTTGGGTCAAGATCCTTCATCTGGACTGGAAAGATAGAGGGGAGATAGCCAATATAAAAAGGTGGTGGGAAGGGGTGGAGCAAGAGCTGGCGGGCGATAGGTGGATCCAGGTGAGGGGGGGAGGTGTGATAGGCAGATGAGGGGGGGGGGGGGGGAGAGTGGGAATGGTGTCAGAAGCTGGGAGGTGAGAGGTGATGAATGTTTTCCCCGGAGCGAAGGAGGCTGAGAACGACCTAACAGATAAAGTCATGAGGGACCATAGGTAAGGTGAATAGCCACAGCTACTTGCCAGGGCAGGGGAGTCCAAAACTAGAGGGTTTAAAGAGAGAGGGGAAAAATTTAAAGGGGACCTGAGGCGGGGCAACTTTTCCACACAAATTGTGGTCCATCTATGGAATGAGCTGCCAGAGGAAGTGGTTGAGTCAGGTACAATTACAACATTTAAAGGCCATTTGGACAGTTACATGGATAGGAAAGGTCTGGAGGGATATGGAACAAACGTAAGCAAATAGGACTAGCTCGGTTGGCATGGATGAGCTGGGCCAAAGGGCCTGTTTCCGTGCTATATAACTCCATATGTTTTCTGAGGAAGAATTTTTGTGAAAGGACTCCCCTTGCTCTTCCTTGGAAGAGTGCCATGGGATCGCTCGCATTCACCAGAGAACAGACAGGGCCCTTGTTAAACATCTCGTGTGAATACAGTGCCTCTGGCAGTGCTAGCCCTCCTCTCAGCACTGCACTGCACCATCAGCCTAGATTCCTGGGCTCAAGTCTCTGAAGTGGGATATGGGCCCCAACCCGCAACTGAATACCTCTCCTCATTGGCCCTCTTTTTGAAGCTGGTGCCTAACAAGCCTGGAGCATAGAGTCATACAGTATGGAAGCAGGCCCTTTGGCCCAACTGGTCCGTGCCGACCAAGATTCCCATCTCAGTTGGACCCATTTGCCTGCATTTGGCCCATATCCCTCTAAATCTTTCCTATCCATGTATCTGTCCAAGTGCCTTTTAAATGTTGTTAACGTACCTGCCTCAAACACTTCCCCTTCCTCATTCTGCTGCAAAAATGTAGGTGGGCTGATCAGTAAGTTTGCAGATGACGCAACAATTGGTGGAAACGTGGATAATGCAGGTTATCAAAGGACACAGCAGGATACAGATCAGTTGCAGATATGGGCAGGGAAAAGGCAGATGGAGTTTAATCCAGGCAAGTGTGAGGTGTTGCATCCTCAACCAACCCCCACCCTTCCCAAGCACCTGTAGGATTATGTTTTGGACAACACCACTCTAGCCAATAAGTTGGAAGTGGAGACACAAGTGATGCTGGAATATGGAGCAAAAAAACAAGATGCTGGAGGAACTCAGCAGGTCAGGCAGCATCTGTGGGGGGAAGTGGACAGTTGATGTTTTGGGTCGAGACCCTTCATCTGGACTGGAGGAGTGACTGGGTGTGTGACTCACACTAAGGAGTCTTCTGAATAAATAATCAAACAAAGACAATTTACTCAGATGGGGAAGTCCATTCAAAGAGGTAACAGAAGCTACAGCAAGACTGCTGATGCCGGAATCTAGATGAAAAACACAATGATGCTGGAGGAACTCAGCAGGCCAGGCAGCATCCGTGGAGAAAAGCAGGCAGTCGACGTTTAGGGTCAGCTACAGCAACTTCTCCCTATGACCCTTGCAGAAAATACAGTTGGGGATAGTCACTGATAAATAACAGAGTGTTAAACAGTGGCTGTGCAGTGCTGCTCTGACGCTTTCCATATTGACCCTTGGAACTCTTCACTTCCCAGCAGAATATCAAGAGAAGAATCTTGCTAACCTGCCTTTGTTATTTTTTTGAGTAACCCCCTCCTTGTTTGATTTCCAGTCACATTTAAGGAAACAGGATGTGGGGTTGAAAGTTCACTTGCAACACTTGGACCGACAAATTAGTGAGCTGAAGCTGGACGTCAGCAAGGCATCCTCTGAGCAACTGGAGAGTGACAGCAGGTCAAGTTCAGGTGAGCTTCGTGTGTTGGGAACAGGGGATGTTGGTATCCCCAGGACCTTAGAGACAACATGGATGTTCCTGTGCTGTACTGTTCTATGTTCTATGTATACAGTGGAGTCGAACATGAGTGGATAGTGTCGTAGGTCAGGAGGAGATCATCGACTGCTCTTGTGGTTCTGTTTCCATTCCACTGAATTGCAGCGGAGATGTTCCTTAACTCCATCTGTGATCATACTTTAAAATTGGTTTATTAATGTCACATGTACCGAGGTACAGTGAAAAACTTTGTTTTGCATGCCACCCATACAGATCATTTCATCACTTCAGTGCTTTGAGGTAGTAAGGTGAGAGGGGAAATGTGAGGTGAGGGGGAAACGTGAGGTGAGAGGGGAAACGTGAGGTGAGAGGGAAATGTGAGGTGAGAGGGGAAAGAGTTAAGGTGAGAGGGGAAAGATGTGAGGTGAGAGGGGAAAGAATTAAGGTGAGAGGGGAAAGAGTTAAAAGAGAACGGAAGGGACAACTTCTTCACAGGGTGGTGCGTATGTGGAACGGGCTGCCAGAGAAAGTAGTTTGAGGCAGGTAAAATAACAACATTCAAAAGACACTTGGGTAAGTACATTGGTAATTGGTTTATTATTGTCACATGTACCGAGGTGCAGTGAGAAACTTTGTTTTGCATGCCATCCATACAGATCGTTTCATCATGGCAGGCATGGTAGTGTAGCGGTTAGCGTAACGCCATTATAGCGCCAGTGACCCGGGTTCAATTTCGGCCGCTGTCTGTAAGGAGTTTGTACGTTTTCCCCGTGTCTGCGTGGGTTTCCTCCGGGTGCTCCGGTTTCCTCCCACATGCCAAAGACGTACGGGTTAGGAAGTTGTGGGCATGATATGTTGGGGCCGGAAGTGTGGCAACACTTGCGGGCTGCCCCCAGAACACTCTACGCAAAAAGATGCATTTCACTGTGTGTTTCGATGTACATGTGACTAATAAAGATATCTTATCTTATCTAACTTATCTGCAAGGGAAAAGCAATAACAGAATGCAGACTAAAGTGTTACCATTACAGAGAAAGTGCATTGCAGGAAGACACTAAGGTGCAAGGTCATAATGAAGTAGATAGTGAGGTCAAGAGTCCATCTTATCATACTAGGGAGCTGTTCAATAGTGTTATAACAGTGGGCTAGAAATCTGTTCAAAAGATCTAGTGTGATTTAAGATGGTCAATCATAAATCCAGTGCAGAGTGGGAGACGAACATCTCTACCCAGGGAATGTGGAACTGCTCTGGCAGGGAATAGGATGGCACCGACACTTTAAAGAGAAGACACAAGGGAACAGGGAATAGCTGGACAGTGAATGAGGCAGATATACAACATAGGAATGGGCCATTTGGCCCATCTAGTTTATGCTGATATTTATGCTCTGCTCGAGCCTCTCCGTTTTCCATTATTAGTGGAACTCTCCATTCCCATCTCCCTCTTTTGCTTGTCCAGCCTTGTGTGCATCCGTACTGTTTTCCATTCCCACTGCTCTTGGGATAAGGAAGTTAAGGGATAAGGGACCTAGACAGTTTAGGAGAATGGGCAAGGAAATGGCAGATGAGATTCAATGTTGAGAAATGTGAAGTTGTACACTTTGGAAGCAGAAATAAGCGGGCAAATTATTATCTAGAAGGAGAGAAAATTCAAAGTACGGAAGTACAAAGGGACTTGGGGGTACTCGTGCAGGATACCTTAAAGGTTAACCACCAGGTCGGATCGGTGGTAAAGAAAGCGAATGCTATGTTGGCATTCATTTCGAGAGGTATAGTGTATAAAAGTAAGGAAGTGTTGATGAGGCTCTACGGGGCACTAGTGAGGCCTCATTTGGAATATTGTGTGCAGTTTTGGGCCCCACGTCTTAGGAAGGATGTGCTGACGTTGGAGAAGGTTCAGAGGAGATTTACGAGGATGATTCCAGGAATGAAAGGACTTACGTATGATGAGCGTTTGTCGGCTCTTGGACTGTACTCACTGGAGTACAGAAGAATGAGAGGGGACCTCGTAGCGACATTTAAAATGTTGATAGGAAAAGACAGAGTAGATGTGGCTAGGCTGTTTCCCTTGGTGGGTGAGTCCAGGACCAGAGGGCACAATCTTAGAATTAGAGGGTACAGTTTCAAAACACAGATGAGGAGAAATTTCTTTAACCAGAGGGTGGTGAATTTGTGGAACTCCTTGCCACGTACAGTAGTGGAGGCCAGATCAGTGGGGACATTCAAGGAGGAGATAGATAGATATCTAAATAGTCAGGGTATCAAGGGATATGGGGATAAGGCCGGAAATTGGGATTAGAATAGGTTTTTTTTCTCCCCATTCCCCATTTCTTTTTTCCTTTTCCTTGGAGCAGACTTGATGGGCCGAATGTCCTGCTTCTGCTCCCTTGTCTTGTGATCTTGTGATCACCCCCCCCCCCCCGGATTTCATGGTGACCATCCTGTAATGATGGACTCTTGCTCTTCCCTACAATCAAGGAGCTCAAGTATTGGTTCGGACCAGCTGGGACCACTGGTCTCTTCCTGTGCTGCGTTTGGAGGGATGGAAATCCAACAGAAGATGCTGACTTGAGGATGTTTTTGTGCAACAAATGGCCCTGTCCGTCTGGCATTCACTGCCTGATGGGTTGGTGGCAGCAGACTCAAAGGTGGCCTTCAAAAAGGAACTGGTATTGAGGGAGAAAGAGTTGGCAAGAGTTGACACTTTACTCTGTACTGTTATTGTTTTTACCCGTACTACCTCAATGCACTCTGCACTAACTCAATGTAACTGCACTGTGTAATGAATTGACCTGTATGATCGGTATGCAAGACAAGTTTTTCACTGTACCTCGGTACAAGTGACAATAATAAACCAATTCCAATACCAATGGGGAGGGCTGGATTTCTCTTGCTGGGAGCTAGCACAGGCATATTGGGCCAAATGGTCACTTTTGGATCCACAATGTAAACCAGTCCTTTCTAGCTTACTATTTCTGTGCTTTGTTGGTATCAGATCATCCCAGCACCCTCGCAGGTGAATAGTGCTCTTGCTCAGGGGCTGGGCTCCCTCTGTTGAATACAGACTGCAGCAGGGCAAAGGGAGCCTGGAATTTGCTCAGCGCAGTCTAATTGTGTGAACGCTGAATGCAGGCGTATCAGGTGTCTTGTCCCACAGAGCTTGAACAATACTGTCTCCTCACTTGTTCTGTAGGTCAGTTTTGAATGGCACACATATGTATTGGTGTTGGTTTATTATTGTCACTTGTACCGAGGTACAGTGAAAAACTTATCTTGCATACTGATCATACAGGTCAATTCATTACACAGTGCAGTTACATTGAGTTAGTACAGAGTGCATTGAGGTAGTACAGGTAAAAACAATACCAGTAGAGTAAATGTGTGCATCCACGTCTCTCTGAGCATGTCCGTGTGTGCGTGCCCCATTGTGAGTGTATGTCTCCATGTGAATGCATGTGTGTATGCTTCTCAGTATATTGAAGAGTGTGTGCATGTATCTCTGCATATACATGTATGTGTGCTTATCTGCATCTGTGTGCTTGTGTGAGTGCGAATTATCTCCCTGTTTTAGTGTGTGTGCCTACATTGAAAGCACGTGTGTCTCACTTTGTGTTTGTGTTTCCACTGTGTCTCTGTGTGTTTGTGTGTGTATGCCTGCACATGCACGTGTATCTGTGTTTGAGTGTGTGTGTCTGTTTGAGTCTGTATATCTGTGTTTGAAAGTGTGTGTGTGTTTGAGTCTGTATATCTGTGTTTGAGTGTGTGTGTGTGTGTGTGTGTGTTTGTGTGCGTGTGTGTGTATCTGTGTGCCTTTGTGTTGGTGCGTGAGTGCCTCACACAGTATCACACCCGGTCAGTCCGCTGCTGCCATTGTGTGTGCACCCCCGCACCCTTCCCCCCGCCCCCCAGCCTCTACTTCAAGGTTGCTCTGTTGATGTTCAAATCCTGTTGAGCCCCCCCCCCCCCCCCCACCCCCCTACCCTCCACCCACCTTCAGACCGGGAGATCAGAGTGACCCCGGCGCCAGCAGATTACACCACGCTCCTTCAAGCAGTGGATCAGCCAGCCATTCCTTCCCCTTTGTTTGGCGACCTAACGTTGGACCTGAGCATTGTTGTGTGCACAAGATTTATAGTAACAGACAGTGCTTTTCACTTCAAGGTCAGATCATGTTTAACGAGCCAGTTTAAGCCCATACTCAAAGAGCTCTTTCTGTGAGGCTCTATTCCCAGAGCAGGAGTGGGCATCAACCTCTTACCTTAAAGCCCTCATGTCTTTCAGTTGTTCCTTGATTAACCCCTGTGATGATGTCGTCTATCTTCGAGGGTTAGAGTTAATCATTCTGATTTCATCACTTTTCAAGCAGATAATGACTCCCCACAATAGTCCGGATGAAGTTTCCCAACCTCCTCATGTCCTGCCTAAGCCATAGAAACACAGCGTGGAAGGGGACCGTTCAACCCATTGTGCTGTGCTAGCTCTGACAAAGAACATAGAACATAGAACAGTACAGTGCAATACAGGCCCTTCGGCCCACAATGTTGTGCCAACCTTTAAACCTCGCCTAAGACTATCTAACCCTTTCCTTCCACATATCCCTCTATTTTAATTTCCTCCATATGCTTATCTAGTAATCTCTTGAATTTGACCAATGTACCTGCCTTCACCACTGCCCCAGGCAGCGCATTCCATGCCCCAACCACTCTCTGGGTAAAAAACCTTCCTCTGACAGAACCGGCTGGTTTAGGTACAGGACCTTGCTTTGTCTAAGTTCCACCACCTTGCGCCTGTCAAATCACAAAGAGCTGGAGAAGCTCAGAGGGTCAGGCAGCATCTGTGGGGGGAAACGGACAGTCGACGTTTCGGGTCGAGACTCTTCATCCGGAGGTATCGAACTGAAACGTCGAATGTCCATTTCCCTCCACAGATGCTGCCTGACTCGCTGAGTTCCTCCAGCAGATTGTTTGTTGCTCCAAATTCCAGCGTCTGCAGTCTCTTGTGTCTCTTTGTCCCTGTCAATGCTGCTTTAAAGTTATTGATGAGATGACGGTAATTGATGCAACGTCTTCCCAGGTCAACATTTCCCGATCCCGACAGCTCTGCGAGTGAATTAATCTCCCCTCCAGGTCACTTCCAATGATTTTAACTCTGTCAGCACCAGTTATCGACTCACTGACCAGGACTAGATCTTCCTAGTCTGCCCTGGCAAAGATTCTCCTCTCCCAGAAAACTTCTGCTGGATCACCTTGGCTGCCTTAGTTTTTCAGCCTGTGCACCCATGCCACTCACTCTCTCTTTCTTTCCTCCCTCTCTTTCCTCTTTCTCTCTCTCTCTCTCTCTCTTTCCTTCTCTCACTCCCTCTTTCCTTCCCCCCTCTCTATCTCTCCCTCTTCCCCCTCTCCCCCTCTCCCTTTCCCCCTCTCTCTTCCCTTCCTCTTTCCCCTCTCTCTCCCTCTTTCCCCCTCTCTCTCTTCCTGTCTCCCTCTTCCCCCTCCTTTCCCCCTTCCCCCTCTTCTTTCCCCTCTCTCCCCTCTCCCTTTCCCCCTCTCTTTCTCCTTCTCTTTCCCCCTCTCTCTTTCCCCCTCTCTCTTCCCCCCTCCCTCTTTCCCCTCTCCATCTCTCTTTCCCCCTCCCTCTTCCCCCTCTCCCTTTCCCCCTCTTTCCCCCTCTCTTTCCCCCTCTCTCTTTACCCCTCTCCCTCTCTTTCCCCTCTCCGTCTCTCTTTCCCCCTCCCTCCCCCTGTCTCTTCTCCCTCTCCCCCCTCTCTCCCTTCCCCCTCTTCCCCCTCTCCCTCTCTCTTTCCCCTCTCCATCTCTCTTTCCCCCTCCCTCTTCCCCCTCTCCCTTTCCCCCTCTCTTTCCCCCCTCTCTTCCCCCTCTCCCTCTTTCCCCTCTCCATCTCTCTTTCCCCCTCCCTCTTCCCCCTCTCCCTTTCCCCCTCTCTTTCTCCCTCTCTTTCCCCCTCTCTCTTTACCCCTCTCCCTCTCTCTCCCCTCTCCATCTCTCTTTCCCCCTCCCTCCCCCCTCTCTCCCTTCCCCCTCTTCCCCCTCTCCCTCTCTCTTTCCCCTCTCTTTACTTCTTTATCTTTCTCCAGTTTCTGTTTTTCCTCTTTCCTTTATCCCCGTTTATCTCTCCAGCACCTTCTCTCTCTCTTCTGACAATTGTGGCAGTTACTGTTTTTAATTCTGCTCCCTTGGACCCTCTGGTGTTTCACCCCCAGTGGGGTTCCATCAGTAGAGTAGGCGCTGTTGATAATGCCGGTGGTCAGTGCCTCAGTGTTATTTTGTTTCTGATCTACAGGGTTTTACGAGCTGAGTGACGCGGGCTCCTGCTCATTGTCCAACTCCTGCAACTCCATGTACAGTGACTCCACTTCATCCTCGCAGGGCAGCCTGGTGTACTGCAGCCAGCCAGGACAGATCAAGGGCAGCAGGCCGGAGAACCGGCCCCGCTCAGCCGACGAGACCACCGTGCAGTCAGCGGGCCTCACCCCGCAGGGCCCAGGCAAGCGACCTGGCAGGGGGATCAAGACCACCGCTGAGCCGGCCCTCCCCTTGAGCTGCGGGAGGCTGGGATTGGCCAGGCCCAGGCCCAGACCAGTCTCCACAGGTAGGCCTGCTCTCCGTCTCGCATGAGCAACCTCTCGCCAAAGCGTACCGGGTGGCACGGTTACCGCAGTTAGTAAAGCCGCTGCCTCGCAGCTCCAGCGATCCAGGTTCGCTCCCCGCCTCTGGAACTGTCTGCGTGGAGTTTGCAGGTTCTCCGTGTGGGTTTCCTCCAGGTGCTCCGGTTTCCCCTCATATCCATGATCATGCATGATCTGATCGTAGGCTTAGATCTCGTGTTCCCGTCTACCTGAGATGACCTTTCTCCACTGCCTCGCTACCTACCTTGCCTTAAAAACAGCCAAAGATACTGATCCCACTGACCTTTGGGGAAGAGAGTTCCAAAGAGGGTCTTTGAAAAAGAAATTTCGTCTCTGTCTTCCAGGTGAACCTTTATTTTTAGAGTCATAGAGCTATAACAACACAGGAATGGGCCCTGCAGCCAAACTCGTCCATGTTGACCAAGATGTCTACATGAGCTAGTCCCATTGGCCTGTTTTTGCCCATAACCCTTGTGCCATGTACCAGTGTAAATTCCTTTTAAACGTTGCAATCCTACCCACCTCTACACTTCCTCTGGCAGCTCGTCCCAAACACCCACCATCCCTCTGTGTGAAAAGGTTTTCCCTCAGGTCCCCTTTAAATCTTTCCCCTCTCACATTAAATCTATGCCCTCTAGTTTTAGACTCCCCTACCCTGGGAAAAAGATTGTGACCATCCACCTTATCTATGCCCCTTACTTTATAAACCTTCTCCTACACTCCAGGGGAAAAAGTCCCGGCCTATCCAGTCTCTCCTTATAATTCAAGCCCTCAATTCCAGGTAAGGTCCTCGTGAATCTTTCTGCACCCTTCCCAATTTAATGACGTCCTTCCTATAGCTGGGAGACCAGAAATGAACACATGCGGTCTCACCAACAGCTTGTACGGCTGTAAAATGACATCCGAACTCTTGTACTCAATGCCCTGACCAAGTGTGTCAGGCGCCTTCTTCACCGCCCTGTTAACCTGTCTCACCACTTTCAGGGAACTGTGTACCTGTACTCCGAGGTCTCTATATTCTACAACACTTGTGAGGGCCCTTGTCGTTTAGACAGGCACTCGTAGCAGTGACCCCTAGTTCTGGGACAGTCGTGACCTACAGGTAAAGCAATATTGTGACATGTGTTCCTCTCCTTCTTGTCCACGGTTCAGGTGACTTGGAGCGATTTGTACCTCAGCAGAAAGAACCTGCAGCCCCCTTGGAACAGAAGGGAGTCCGCAATGCTGATGTAGTGGACTGGAAGTATCGGTGTGATCTGGTCTCCAAGAACAGCGGCGATGTTTACAACTACCCCAGCCCTCTGCACGCGGTTGCCCTGCAGAGTCCGTTGTTTAGCCTCTCCAGGAGGGCACTTAGTGTGGAAAATAAGTATAGCCTATTGGGCACTGCGTTGCCTTGTCCAGAAAGCAAGCCTGTCCCCCTTGAAGCCGGGCTTGGCTGCTTAAATAAACGAGCCGAGCTAGTCCAACTCAGCAGGGCCGACGTGAGCTGTGACCCAGGAGTGGGTCCAAACGCTGTGGTGTGTGAGAAGGAGCTGGCGTGTCCTGGTGAGGCCAGGAAAGATAACTGCGTCAATAATGGAACGAGGGGACAGCTTGAGAAGATGTTGGCCTCGCGCCGGGGTGACAGATGGCAAGGTGCGGGGCTCCAAGGGGAGGGGGTTGCCAAAGCTAAGGCGAGTCGCTGGGAGCCTGCAGGCAAGGGGAATATCTCCGCCTTGATCGATCAGTTGGGAGGGGATTCTAAAGCTGACGGCAGTGGCTTGCATTTCAAGCCAGTGGTGAAAGGTTTGATCACCACAGGTTCTTGCTTGGGCCTACCCATGGCCCGTGAAGCAGGCTTCTGCACTGACCTATCCATGGCCTACAGGGCAGGCTCCTCCTCCAGCCTACTCACGGCCCACGGAGCAGACTCTTGCTTGGGCCTGCCCACTGCCCAAGGTGCAGGCTTCTGCACTGGCCTAGTTGGCTTGTCCAATGGCAGCCAGCTGACTGGCCAGGATCCTGGCTCTCCCAGCGCCAACGTACCGCCCAGGCCGGGCCAGGACAGGCCGAGGGGCATGGCGGGCCAACGTGTGGGTGGTCCGCTGGGGGATGGCTTTGTCCAGGCCTGGTTCGTGGCCCCAGAGTCCCGGCAACGAGTGCAGGTGTGGCCATCTGGCAGCAAGGCCAAGGTGACCAAGATCAAGAGGAGGGTCAGTGAGGCCGGGTGGTGCGGGACGCAGACACTGGATGGAGCGGGGGCCATTCTCGGTCCTGTCGCCAAGGGGAGTTGGGGTGATGGGCACGGTCCCTCGGGCCCAGGGGACGAGCCTGGTTTCCACCCCCCCAGTTGTGGTCCTGGGTTCTGGTGTTCTGCCCTCTGCCAGGAGCCGGGTGCGAGGCCTAGCCTGTGCCCAGCAGGCAGAATGGCCTCGGGCCGTCGCTTCTGCTGGGGCGCCCCGCGGCACAGGGCTGGGAGGGCCAACAGGGCCCGTGTCCCCTGCACTGGGAGGCAGCGGGGCTTCAGGGCCCGCCCTGGGGGCTTCAGCGACTCGGAGCAGTCAGAGTACTCGGCCGAATGCGCCTCCCTCTTCCACTCCACCATCGCCAGCGGCAGCAGCGCGGACGAGCGCAGCGACCGCACGGCCGACCGCTTCGGGGATGCCGAGTCCAGCGGCAGCGAGTTCGGGCCCCCTGCGGAGCAGGCTGGGGGCGGCCCCCTCCTCGGGACCCTGGGCCCAGCTCCCAACCAGCCGACGACAGGCCGGAGCCGCCGGACGGAGGCCAGGATTTGCCGGATAAAGGCCTCGAGGGCTCTGAAGAAAAAGATCCGGAAATTTCAACCTGAGGCCTTAAAGGTTATGACCATGGTGTGAGGAAGGGCCTGACCTCTTGGGGTATCCCATGGAGATCTCATGCTGGGCACTGTTGTCCCAGGCAACAATGGAAACGACCCTTCAATAGAGGGGGATGTCCAGTCACGAACTATGATTGAACTTTGGGACCGTTTGCCAGAGACTGAATGTTCCTGGTCCTATGTATAATAATTATTGTTGTTATCTGAAATATTGTGAGGTGCATTGTATAACAAAATGAATAAAGTTGCCCTTTGACAACACTGGAGTCAACACCATGGTTTTATGTTTCCATCCTGACTGAGGTAGACAAAATTATGAGGGGCGTAGGGTAGATAGTTCACCGAGAAGTGTCTAGGCAAGTGGATAAGGTGGTAAAGAAAGCATATGGAATGCTTGCCTTCATTGGTAGGGGTGTTGGGTATAAGAGTAAGGAAATCATGCTCCAGCTAAATAAAACTTTAGTCAGACTGCGCTTGGAGTATTGTGTGCAGTTCTGGTCGCCCCATTATTAGGAAGGATGTGGGGAGGATGCAGAAGAGGTTCACCAGGATGCTGTCTGGGTTAGAAGGTATGAGCTATAAGGAGAGGTTGGACAAACTTTGGTTGTTCCCCCAGAGCGTCGGAGGCTGAGGGGAGACCTGATAGAGGCTTTTAAAGTTATGCGAGGCATAGGTAGGGTAGACGGTCAGAATCTTTGCCCTAGGGTGGAAAAGTCAAACACCAGAGGTCAGAGCGGAGATGTTTAAAGGTGACGTGAGGGGCAAGTTTTTTACGTAGAGAGTGGTCGGTTCCTGGAATGGGTTACCAGGGGTAGTGGCGGGAGCAGGCGGTTTGGTGGAGTTTAAGAGGCTTTTAGATAAACACATGAATATTCAGGGAATGGAGGGATGTGGATGGTACACAGGAGGAGGACATTTAGTATAAATCGGCATCAAGATGGCCTGTCTGGTGCTATACTGTTTTATGATAGGAAAAATCTTTCCCCCGTAGTAGAGGTTGCTAAAACTAGAGGACATAGGTTTAGGGTTGGAGGATTAGAGGGGATCTGAGGAGGAACTACTTCACCCAGAGGAAAATTTCAATCTGGAACACACTGCCTGGAAAAGTGGTGGAGGGAGCTCCTTTCACATTTGACGAGTATCTAAATGAGGAAAACAAAACTGCTGGAGTCAGTGGGTCAGGCAGCAACTGTGGAGGGAAATACACAGTCGCCATTTTGGGTCGAGACCCTTCATCTGGACTGGAGGATGGAGGGGAGATAGCCAGTGTAAAGAGGTGACATGTGATAGGTAGACCTAGGTGAGGAGGGGTGATAGGCAGATGAAGAGTGCCCCACCCCTTCCCTTTATATCTCCTCAAAGTATTTATAAATTCCCTTTAGAGTCCTAGAGTTATACAGCGCGGAAACAGGGCCTTTGACCCACTATGTCCATGCCGACCAAGTTGTCAACCTGAGCTAGTCCCATCTGCCTGCGTTTGGCCCATATCCCTCTTAAACCTTTCCTATCCACCTCCCTGTCCAAATGTCTTTTAAATATTTTTACTGTACCTGCCTCAGCCACTTCCTCTGGCAGCTCATTCCACATTTGCACCACCCTCTGTGTGAAGAAGTTGCCCCTCAGGTCCTTTTTAAATCTTTCCCCTCTCACTATAAACCTATGCCCTCTAGTCTTTGATTCTCTTTCCTTGCGGGGGGAGAAAGACTGTGCGCATTCACCCTACCTATGCCCCTCATGATTTTATACACCTCTATGAGGTCACTGCTCAGTCTCCTACACTCCATGGAATAAAGTCCCAGCCTGCCCCACCCCTCCCTGTAACTCAAACCCTCAAGTCCTGGCAACACCCTCGTAAATCTTCTTTGACAGGAAGCTTCAATGAAACCTGTATTTACTGCCCTACCAAGCACTCTGTAAGAAAGTCCTTGCCTCTGATGCTTCCAGTTCTTTTGCTAATGACTTTTAGTCTGTGCCCTGTGGTAACTGATCCTCGGGCAATAGAAACAGTAGGGCAGGCTGCCTGATAAAGGCTCAGTGGTCAGAGATGTGGCGTTCTTTTGCTGATGAGAGAAGGACTGAGTGACAAAGGAAAGGCCATCTGTAAATTTAAACCTTTTGCCCCAGCTTCTGAAGAGAAACACTGGACTGTACATATGAATAGGATTCTCAGAGGCTGTGGGGTTGGCTCTGAGGCTTCGCGCATGACAATAGTTTGACCTGGAGAGCAAGTGTGGGCCTGGGTCATTTTGCAGTGGGGAGCACAGTGTGTAGACGGTTTAACCTCTGATTGCCTTCAAGAAGAAAGGACCTCCTGTGGGGTGAACTATCTATTGTGGGAGCAACCACAAGGAGGTAAGATCAGATAAGATAAGACAGCTTTATTAGTCACATGTACATCGAAACACACAGTGAAGTGCACCTTTTAGCGTAGAGTGTTCTGGGAGCAGCCCGCAAGTGTCGCCACACTTCCAGCACCAACATAGCATGACCACAACTTCCTAACCCGTATGTCTTTGGAATGTGGGAGGAAACCGCAGCACACGGAGGAAACCCACGCAGACACGGGGAGAATGTACAAACTCCTTACAGACAACGGTGGGAATTGAACCTGGGTCGCTGGCGCTGTAAAGCGTTTTGCTAACCGCTACGCCACTGTGCCTGCTGATAAGAAGCAGAAGTGGGAGCAGTGAGCCATTCAAAAAGAACATAGTCTCATCACTGTCCTGTAAGCCTTGACTTGCCTGTTGTTTAAAACCCATCTTGCATTCTTTGGATGTATCTGGTCTTAATTAAACACAGACAGGGGCCATTTGGCCCATTGTGCCTACATCAGCCCTTTGAAAGAAGTGTTAAGTGCAAAGGAATGATAGATGGAACTTAACTCAAGCCAAGTGCAAAGCGATGCATTTTGGGAAGTTAAACCAGGGCAGGACTTACACAATGAGTGGCAGTACCCTGGGGATTATTGTAGAACAGAGAGACTGAGGGCTACAAGTACATAGTTCCCCTACAAGTGGTGACACAGTTAGTCAGGGCCATGAAGAAGGCGTATAGTACGCTTGCTTTCATTGGTCAGGGCATTGAGTACAAGAGTTGGGACATCATGCTACAGCTGTACGAGACGTTGGTGAGATCACACTTGGAGTATTGTGTGCAGTTCTGGTCACCGTACTACAGGAAGGATGTGATTAAGCTGGAGAGGGTGCAGAAAAGATTCACATGAATGTGGCTGGAACTGGAGGGGTTGAGTTCTAAGGAGAGACTGGATAAGCTGAGACTGTTTTCCCTGGAACGAAGGAGGCTGAGGGGTGACAACATAAAGGTTTATAAAATCATGAGGGGCATAGATAAGGTAAATACTCGTAATCTTTTTCCCAGGGTAGGAGAGTCAAAAACTAGAGAGCATAGTCTTAACGTGAGAGGGAAAAGATTTAAAAGGGACCTGAGAGGCAAGTTTTTCACTAAGAGGGTTGTGGGTATATGGAACGAGTTGCCAGAGGAAGTGGTAGTGGCGGGTACAGTTACAATATTTAAAAGACATTTGGAGAGGTGAATGGATAGAAAAGGTTGAGAGGGACATGGGCCAAATGCAGCCAAATGGGTCTCGTTCAGGTGGTCAACTTGGCCAGCATTGATGGGTTGGGCCGAAGGGCCTGTTTCCGTGCTGTGTAACTCCGTGACCGTAAGGCCAATAGAAGCAGAACCAGGCCATTCAGCTCCATGATTCTGCTCGGCCATTCAACAAGACCAAGGCTGATTCAACGTGAACCGATCATTTAGTCTCATTCTCCTGATCTTTGCTTGTGACCCTGCAAATTCTTTCTGCCTCATCTGTGATTCCCATTCCCTTTTGCTGGTTACAATTGAACCTGTTTCCACCACCCTTTTCCCGTGAAGAAATCCAGATCTCAAAACCCGCTGCATCCAAAGATGTTTCTTGTGTCACTTGGAAGCTTTAAGATGAGATATTTTTATTATTGTACATCGAAACACAGAGTGAAATGCATCTTTTTGCGTAGAATGTTCAGGGGGCAGCCCACAAGTGTCGACACGCTTCCAGCACCAGCATAGCATGCCCACAACTTCCTCACCCGTACGTCTTTGGAATGTGGGAGGAAACCAGAGCACCCAGAGGAAACCCACGCAGACACAGGGAGAACATACAAACTCCTTTCAGACAGTGGCCAGAATTGAACCCGGGTCACTGGTGCTGTAATAGCATTAAGTTGCAGAGAAGGTGGGGGGAAGTAATGGATAGGACAGAGGGAGTATCTGCAGTAGGGTGAGACCCAGTGATGGGGCAGAGGGTGATTATGCTACTTTGTCTGTGGTATGTGTTGTTTATGGAGATCACATAGCTGTGGGCATGGATTTCATGTTTTAGCTCTCCAGCAATCTGAAGTAGACTGGCTCCCAGACAAGGTAAGGTGGCTGAGGGTGCCCGTGTCAGAATATCGGCAGTTTTACCCATGCCAGATCAGCAACTGAGGACCCACTCAGGGAATCTGAGCATGAAATCTGTTTGTGTACTTATTGCCCCACCGAGAGGTGGCCTTTAGTCAGTCATTAAACCCTGACCCTCTTGCCCTCTCTATTGGATACAAATAGTCATAGATTTATACGGCACGGAAACAGACCCTTTGGCTCAACTGGTCCATGCCGACCAAGATGCCCCATCCAAGCTAGTCCTATTTGCCAGTGTTTGACCCATATCCCTCTAAACCTTTCCAATCCACGTACCTGTCCAACTGTCTTTTAAAAGTTGTTGTTGTACCTGCCTCAACCACTTCCTCTGGCAGCTCGTTCCACATAGATACCACCCTTTGTGTAAAAATGTTGCCCCTCACGTTCCTATTAAATCTGTCCCCTCTCACCTTAAACCTTGGCCTCTAGTTCTTGATTCCCCAACCCTGGGAAAAAGACTGTGTGCATTTACCCCATCTAAACCCCTCATAATTTTATAAGATCATCTCTCAGTCTCCTACGCTCCAAGGAATAAAGTCCCAGCCTGTCCAACCTCTCCCTATAACTCAGTCCCTCGAGTCCTGGTAACATTCTTGTAAACCTTTTTTGCACTCTTTCTAGATTAATGATATCTTGCCAATAGCGGGGTGACCAAAATGGTCCCATTGAAGCTGTTTTGAAGAGCAGGGAACGAATCCAGTTGATGCTTATCCTTGAAGCCAAACAATGAAGTATCTCCCCCTGCCCTACCTGGCTCCAGCTGTCCGCCATCCTTCCCACTCCTCAGACCACCAATCACGTACTGGCCCCTGTCTCACCACTCCCCCTCTCTTCTTTATACCGGCCATCTCCCCTCTCCACTCTCAGTCCTGATGCAGGGTATCGACACAAAACGTCGACAATTCCTTTCCTCCCACAGATGCTGCTTGACCTGCTGAGTTCCTCCAGCAGATTGTCTGTCGCTCCAGATTCCAGCGTCTGCAGTCTCTTGTGTCTTAATGAAGTGACTTACCCGACCATTATCACAATGTTGTTTGTGGGAGCTTGCTGTGCGCAATCTGGCTGCTGTGTTTTCTTCATATACAACACAGAAACATTTTAAAGAATCCATCATTGTAAAATACTTTTTCTTTAATACAGCATGGTAGTGTAGTGGTTAGTGTAACGCTTTACAGCGCTAGTGACCCAGGTTCAATTCCGGCTGCTGTCTGTAGGGAGTTTTACAGTCTCCCTGTGTCTGCGTGGGTTTCCTCTGGGTTCTCCGGTTTCCTCCCACATTCCAAAGACGTACGGGTTAGGAAGTTGGGGGCATGCTATGTTGGCGCCAGAAGCGTGGCGACACTTGCAGGCTGCCCCCAGAGCACTCTACGTAAAAGATACATTTCACTGTGTGTTTTTTCATTCTTTTTCAATCTTTATTAGTTTTCAAATTAATACAGATTAATATATAACATCATTGTTTGTACATGTAACACAGAGATCAGGAGAACAATCATGGCATAGATAATCATAAAGGACAATAAAATATAAAAAATCTGTAGATCGAATGATCTCTTAGTAAGTGAATATAATATAAAAGAAAGGAAAGAAAAAGATTTATTGTATAAATAAAAAAAGAAAGAGAAAAAAAAATCCCCAAATCAATAAGAAAAATTATAAACAATATATCAACCCAAACTAAGCTAAACAGAAAAATTTAAAAAAAACAGACAAAAAAAAACTGGACTAAAATTTCTCAGTAGTAACAGAGCAATATTATGTCGTCAACTCCGTTCCTCTAAATTGGAAAGTTATTGAAAGGGGATCTATATCATGTGAAAATATTGAATAAATGGACTCCAAATATCTTCAAATTTAAGCGAAGGATCAACAGTACCACTCCTAATTTTTTCCAAGTTTAAACATGATATAGTTTGAGAACACTGTGTGTTTTGATGTACATGTGACTAATAAAGATCTTATTCTTATCTTTAACATCTTTAGCCTCCTTAAACAAAGAAGATTGATACCTCCTACTTTATCCATTTTACTTACAGGACAGTTAATTACACTTTCAGTAAAACTCCGAGGGTACAATGAAATAACAATTTGATCCAATGGAATAAAACTTAACCTGATGTGTCATTTTGGAAAAAATAAGTTAGTTATTGGAACTGAAAGAAATGTTGCACAGATGGTAAATTCCCTGAGAGACTGCCTCAGAAGAAGAGACTAAGCCTGATCTGTGCCCAAAGGCAGCCCTTGCTGTTGAGAGGCTGTGAGTGGGGGAGGGTATGTGGTTATTGCCCTTAGTTAGTGGGGAGAGGGGTGAGATTGTCACAGTCAGTGGGGGTGGGGGAGGGTGTGATAATAACCCCCCAGTTAGTGGGAGAGGTGTGGGATTATCACCCTCCTTGGTGGGTCTGAGTGTGACTGTTCTGTACGAATCAGTCCGCACTTTTTTCCTATGTCACAGGTTTAGGAGGTGTAGTTAATTTGCTCGCTGTCCTCATCTTCCTTCCCTCCAGCCTCCCAGTGCTCTGGGAGGCTTTGACCTCCAATAAATAAGAAATAGGAGCAGGAGTCGGCCATCTGGCCCGTCGAGCCTCCTCCGCCATTCAATAAGACCATGGCTGATTTGTCCATGCTCTCAGCTCCACCTACCTGCCTTTTGCCCATAACCTGTAATTCCCCTACTATGCGAGAATCTATCTAACTGTGTCTTAAATATATTTAATGAGGTAGCCTCTACTGCTTCCCTGAGCAGAGAATTCCACGGATTCACTACTCTCTGGGAAAAGCAGTTTCTCCTCATCTCCATCCTAAATCTTTTCCCCGAATCTTGAGGCTATGTCCCCTAGTTCTAGTCTCACCTACCAGTGGAAACAACTTTCCTGCCTCTATCTTATCTATCCCCTTCATAATTTTATATGTTTCTTTAAAATCCCCTCTCATTCTTCTGAATTCCAGTGAGTATAGTCCCAGGTGACTCAATCTCTCCTCACAGGCTAACCCCCTCATCTCCAGAATCAACGTGAACCTCCTCTGCATCGCCTCCAAAGCCAGTATATCTTTCCTCAAGTATATTTCCTGAAGAGATGCCAGGATGGTGTGTTGCTTTCCGGGTGCTAGGGTCCTGGATGTCTCAGAGCTGTTGCAGAATATTCTTAAGGGGGAGTGTGAGCAGCTAGAGGTCGTGGTGCCTTTTGGTACCAATCACATAGGCAAGGGAGGGGTATAGGTCCTGCGAAATGAGTATAGGGAGTTAGGAAGGAGGCTGAAGAGCAGGACCACGAAGGTAGTAATCTCTGGATTACTTCTGGTGCCACGAGCTAGTGAAGGAAAGAACAAGATGATAGCACAGAGTGGCTGGAGAGATGGTGCAGGGGGCAGGGTTTCAAGTTCTTGGATCATTGGAATCTTTTCTGGGGAAGGGGTGACCTGTACAAGAGGGACGGGTTGCACCTGAACTGAAGGGGAACCAATATCCTGGCAGCAAAGTTTGCTAATGCTACTGGGGAAGATTTAAACTAGCTTCGCAGGGGGATGGGAACCAAAAAAACAGGTCAGTAAATGAGGGAATGGGCAGGAGGGCTGATGTCAGGGAATGTAGTATTAGGCAGATTCCTAATAACAGATGTGATGGGACGAAAGGTTTGAAGTGTTTGTACTTTAATGCTTGGGGTATTATGGGCAAGAGCGATAAGCTTAAGAGCACGGATCAGTACATGGAACTATGACGTTGTGGCATTACAGAGACTTGGTTGAGGGAGGGACAAGAATAGGTGATCGATTGGTATTGGTTTATTATTGTCACTTGTACCGAGGTACAGTGAAAAACTTGTCTTGCATACGGATCGTACAGGTCAATTCATTACACAGTGCAGTTACATTGGGTGGGTTAGTACAGAGTGCATTGATGTAGTACAGGTAGTTTTGAAGTTTTGGGAAGAATAGAGAGGAAGGGTAAAAGAGGGGGAGGAGTTGCAATACTAATGAGAGCTATTAGGGTGGTTGAGGCACACTCACAACATTTAAGAAGTATCTGGACGGGCAATTGACTCACTACCGCATGGTGAGTTATGGAGCACCTTTTGGTAAAGATAAGATCTTTATTAGACACATGTACATCGAAACACACAGCAAAATACATCTTTTGCGTAGAGTGTTCTGGGGGCAGCCCGCAAGTGTCGCCACATTTCCGGCGCCAACATAGCACGCCCACAACTTCCTAACCCGTACGTCTTTGGAATGTGGGAGGAAACCGGAGCACCCGGAGGAAACCCGCGCAGACACGGGGAGAACGTACAAACTCCTTACAAACAGTGGCCGGAATTGAACCTGGGTCTCTGGCGCTGCAAAGCGTTATTAGTATCATAGGTACTTGATGGAGACCGTGGACATGGTGGACTGAAGGGCCTGATTCTGTGCTGTATGACTAGATAGCTCAAAATATTGTTCAAATTTATGTTAATTTCTGTATTTCTTGTGAATGCTGCTTATCTGATGCTATGTGCCTGTGATGCTGCTGCAAGTAGGTTTTCCATTGCACCTGTGCACACATGTACTTGCGCATGTGACAATAAACTTGACTTTGACTTCACCCATCGCCCCCGCTTCCCTATGAACTGCGACTGTGATCTCACCCTTCAACTCCCCCACTAAGTGCTTTTCCTTTTCCACAGGAGTCTTCTCCTAGACAGCTACTCAGATCTAGCACTGAGCAGCGTAGCGGTCAGCGTAACGCTATTACGGCGCCAGCGACCCCGGTTCAATTCCCGCCGCTGTCTGTAAGGAGTTTGTACCTTCTCCCCATGTCTGCATGAGTTTCCTCCGGGTGATCCAGTTTCCTGCCACATTCCAAAGACGTACGGGTTAGGAAGTTGCGGGCGTGCTATCTCGGCGCCGGAAGCGCGGCGACACTTGCGGGCTGCCCCCAGAAAACTCGATGCAAAAGATGCATTTCACTGTGTGTTTCGATGTACATGTGACTAATAAAGATTTATTTTCTTATCTTGTGATATGACGATGATGATAATGATGATAGATCTTTATTGGTCACAGGTACAGAACATCCTTTCCCCTCCTCCAATCACACCATCTGCCCGTCACCCACACACTCCTCCCTCTGGGTCCTCTCCCCCTACCCTTCCCATCTGCCCTCCCCACCTCCCTTGTTTGGTTCCACGCTCCACCTTCCTCTCCTGTCAGATCCCATCATCTTCAGCCCTTTGTTGCCTCCACCTGTCACCTCCCAGCCTCTGTTGCTACTTCCACTCAGCGACCACCAATCTCTAGAGTAACGTTTCTCTCCGCACCCACCCCGCACTGATGTTTCTGGTATTTAATGAGACTTACTGAGATATGGTGGTTTCAGAGAGTTCAGTACAGTTTGAAAGGGTCATTTCACCCTCCCCAAAATCACTTTTCCCACATTCCCCAAACCCAGCCAACCACACTGCCCCGAACCCCTCTTCCACCAGAACCTTCCCTGCGCATTTGACCTCCAACCTTGAGGGGGCAGCCTCCAGCTGGCCCTTGGCACTGGATGATCTACATGCACCACTCAGGCCTTGCAGCTTGTAGCCTGAGAGATCTTGGGACCATCTACCTTGGTAGATCCCAGGGCTTGGCGTTAGTGTATAAAATCATGAGGGGCATGGATAGGGTGAATGCACACAGTCTTTTTCCCAGGGTTGGGGAATCAAGAACTAGAGGGCATAGGTTTAGGGTGAGAGGGAAGAGATTTAATAGGAAGCTAAGGGGCAACTTTTTCATGGAGAGGGTGGTCCATAGATGGAATGAGCTGCCAGAGGAAGTGGTTGAGGCAGGTACATTAACAACATTTAAAAGGCACTTAGATAGGTACCTTGTTGTGACCTCACACCTTATTGTCTACCTGCACTGCACTTTCTCTGTAGCTGTAACACTTTACTCTGTACTGTTATTGTTTTTACCTGTACTACCTCAATGCACTCTGTACTAACTCAATGTAACTGCACTGTGTAATGAATTGACCTGTATGATCGGTATGCAAGACAAGTTTTTCACTGTACCTCGGTACAAGTGACATTAATAAACCAATTCCAATACCATGGGCCTGTTCCTGTGCTGTATGACTCTATGATGCTAGTTCTTCCTTTAGCGATAGTCTGACTGTCCCATACTCACAGTCATTTTTATGCCAGACCAACATTTTAATGCCAGACTTTTAAAGGTGCCTCTGACAAAGTAGCCCCCCCCCTTCTGAACTGCACTGAAATGTTGGCGTAGAACTCAGACCAGAAGCGCCAAGCTCCTATCGCAACGTGACAGACCTGCTGAGTGATTTGCCGCTTTTCATTTACGATTTATTTTGCGAGCCCATAAAACTCTGTGTTCAAATCCTCTAGACTTTGAGTATGGTGATGGCGCCTGTGATGGATTTACACTCCCTGACTAGATCTGTCAACGCCTTGTGCTTATGAATTAGGCACCTCAGTGTGTGGACAAGCCTTGGCGTGCCAACTGCTCACTGTATCTCCCTTCAACAGAGAGTGAAAGTTCGGAGGGTAATGAACTGGAAATGATCTTGGAAGAGATTCTCCTCCGCCATGTAACAGCATGTCAACAGCTAACACCTTATACCTTTCAACAGAATCTCAAGGTTGGAAGTCCAGGGCTGTAGCTCGGCTGCCTGTTTCCAAACTCTCTCCTTCTGTTCCCACCAACCTACCTTGGTTTCTACACTAACTACATGGCAGCACCGTGGTGCAGCTGGCAGAGCCGCTGCCTCACAGCTCCAGTGACCTGGGTTCAATCCTGACCTCGACTGCTGTCTGTGTGTGGAGTTTCCACGTTCTCCCTGTGACTGGGTAGGTGCTCCCCTGGGTGCTCCAGCTTCCTCCTCTGGTTTGCTCTGGTCTTTCCGGCTGCCAAAGGTGTGCGGGTTGGTTGGTTAATTGGCTGCTATGAATTGCCCCTAGTATGTAGGTGAGGGATTGAATCTAGGGGGAGTTGATGAGAATGAGTGGACTTTGCACTAACTCAATGTAACTGCACTGTGTACGATCGGTATGCGAGACAAGTTTTTCACTGTACCTCAGTACTAGTGACAATAATAAATCAATACCAATACCAATACCAATACCAATACCAATACCAATGTGGGCAGGGACTGAAAAAGATGGGATTACTGTACTGTGGTGGTTAGCGTAACGCTATTACAGCGCCAGTGACCCGGGTTCGATTCCGGCCACTGTCTGTAAGGAGTTTGTACGTTCTCCCCCTGTCTGTGTGGGTTTCCTCCGGGTGCTCTGGTTTCCTCCCACATTCCAAAGACGTACGGGTTAGGAAGTTGTGGGCATGCTGTGTTGGCGCCGGAAGCGCGGCGACACTTGCGGGCTGCCCCCAGAGCACTCTACGCAAAAGATGGATTTTACTTTGTGTTTCGATGTACATGTGACTAATAAAGATAACTATCTTATCTAAATAGATGGTTGATGGTTAGCATGGACTCAGAGGGCTAAAGGACCTGTTTCTGTGCTGGATAATTCTATGACTCTTTATCTCTTGTGCAAAACTCATAACCCTCAGTCCCTTTAAATCTCCTTCCTCTCATCTTAAACCTACCCCTTCCTGTCTTTGATAACCCTACCGTGGAAGAAAGATGCTGACTATCTACCCAGCAAACAATCTCCTGGAGGAACTCAGCGGGTCAAGCAGCTTCTTTGGGGGTGGGGGAAAGGAATTGTTGATGTTTCAGATTGAAGCCCTGCATCCGAATCTGTTTTTCCGTGGTAGGGGTATCAACGACAAGAAGGGATAGGTTTAAAATGAGAGGGGCTGAGGGCTATGCTTTTTGCAGAGAGAGTGGTTGATATCTGGAACCAGAGAAAGTGATGGAGTCAGATACATTCACTATGTTCTCTCTTCTCCCCCGTCCCATTGGGCAGAAGATACAAAAGCCTGAAGTTTTTGTACCACCAGGCTCAAGGACAGCTTCTATCCCACTGTTAGAAGACGGTTCTCTCCTCTACAACTCTTGCCCTCACAATTTACCTCGTTATGACCTTGCACCTTATTGTCTACCTGCACTGCACTTTCTCTGTAGCTGTGACACTTTATTCTGCATTCTGTTATTGTTTTACCTTGTACTACCTCAATGCACTGTGTAATGAATTGATCTGTATGAACAGTATGCAAGACAAGTTCTTCACTGTACCTCGGTACAAGTGACAAGAATAAACCAATTCCAGTTCCAGTATTTAGAACACAGAACATCGCACTGTACAGGTCCTTCGGCCTACAATGTTGTGCTGACATTTTATCCTTCCCTAAGATCTATCTAATCCTTCCCTCGCACATAGCCCCCCATTTTTCTAACATTTGCGTGGCTATCTAAGAGTCTCTTAAATGTCCCTAATGTATCTGGACCCACAACCTCTGCCGGCAGTGCATTCCATGCACCCACCACTCTCTGTGTAAAAAACTTACCTCTGACATCCCCCTTATACCTTCCTCCAATCACCTTAATATTACGTTCCCTCGTGTGAGCCATATTCGCCCTGGGAAAAACTCTCTGACTGTCTACTCGATCTATGCCCCTTATTATCTTGTACACCTCTATCAAGTCACCTCTCAACCTCCTTCTCTCCAAAGACAAAAGCCCTAGCTTGCTCAACCTTTATGAGGCATTGAGATAGACACTTAAATAGGCGAGGCATAGAAGGATATGGTCCTAATGTGGGCAAAAATGGACATTGTAGGCTGGAGTGCCTGCTTCTGTACTGTACAACCCTACGAATCTCTGACTCTAAGTGTGAGGTAATACATTTTGGAAGTGCAATGAGGCAAAGGAATACACAATCAATGGGCATATACTGACTGGTGTGGGGGAACAGAAGGACCTGGGAGATCCTAGTGTAGATCTTGAAAGGTAGCAGGGCGGGATACTTAGGTGTGCGGGATACCTCCCTTTATTAGCCAAGGTGTAGAAGAACGAGGGGAGGCCTGATCGATGCTCAAAATTCTTGAAGGCTTGATGCAAAGAGGATGCTTCTCGTGGATGAGGAATGTGGGGCCAGGGGTCACAGTCTTAGAATGAGGAGTTGGTCATTTACGACTGAGGTGGAGACAGATTTCTTCACTCTGAGGGCGGTGTAACCTTTCACCCAGGGCAGTGTTGGGGTTCTGGAACTCACTACTGGAACACAGGGTAGAACCAGACACCCTCACCACACTCAAACAGCACTGGGAGCGCTACGGTCTGCTTTTTTGAAAGGAGGTTTATTTCCATATTTCCATAACTTCCATCAGAATACGTATATAGTTCTCAAATTAAAACATGGTCACCCTTGCCCACAATTCACTCCAGCCTCTGGTCCCAAAAGGCCTCCAGAGAGCCAATGGACACTGTACACTCCCTCTCCAGGGATACCCAAGCACAGACATACCCTCGGAAGAGGGGTAGGCGGTCGGTGAGTCGGGACCTACAAGGGTAGAGACTGAGTGTGGGATGGTGGAATTAAATGGGATAGCTCTTGTTGAACCAGCACAGACACAAAGTCTGAATGGCTTCCTTCACTATCATAACATTTCAATGGTTCTTTTCTGGGATTCTCTGGAGATTCCTGTACATTTCAACTGTTGCTATTTTTACCTTGACTTTCTGACCAACAGACTGCAATCAGTGAGGATAGGCAGCAACACCGCCGCCACGATTATTCCCAACACTGGTGCACCCTCCCAGCACTGTTCAGGTCTTCCAGTAAGGAGACAGGGTAATCTGCCTTCAGTACTATAGTTCCAAGCAAACTCATCACCAAATTCCGAGACCTGGGACTGAACACCTCCCTCTGTAACTGGATCCTTGACTTTCTGACCAACAGACCGCAATCAGCGAGGATAGGCAGCAACACCCCCGCCAAGATTATTCTCAAAACTGGTGCTCCACAAGGCTGTGTCCTCAGCCCTTTACTCTACTCCCTATCCACTCATGACTGTGTGGCCAGATTCTGCTCTAACTCCATCTACAAGTTTGCAGATGACACCACTGTGGTAGGCCGTATCTCAAATAATGATGGGTCAGAGTACAGGAAGGAGATAGAGAGCTTAGTGATATGGTGTCATGACAACAACCTTTCCCTCAATGTCAACAAAACAAAAGAGCTGGTCATTGACTTCAGGAAAGGGGGTGATGTACATGCACCTGTCTACAACAATGGTGCTGAGGTTGAGAGGGTTGAGAGGGTTGAGAGCTTCAAGTTCCCAAGAGTGAACATCAACAATAGCCTGTCCTGGTCCAACCACGTAGACACCACAGCCAAGAAAGCTCACCAATGCCTCTACTTCCTCAAGGGACTAAAGAGATTGGTTGGTATTGGTTTATTATTATTGTCACATGTACCGAGGTACAATGAAAAACTTGTCTTGCATACCGTTTGTACAGGTCAATTCATTACACAGTGCAGTTACATTGAGTTAGTACAGAGTGCATTGAGGTATGACACTCACCAATTTTTATCAATGCACAATAGAAAGCATCCTATCTGAATGCATCATGGCTTGGTATGGCAACTGCTCTGCCTGTGACCGTAAGAAACTGCAGAGAGTTGTGGGCACAACTCAGCACATCACAGAAACCTTCTTCCACTCCATGGACTCTGTCTCACTGCCTCGGTAAAGCAGCCAGCATAATCATAGACCCCACCCACCCCAGTCATTCTCCCTTCTCCCCCCTCCCATCGGGCAGAAGATACAAAAGCCTGAAAGCAGCAGGCTCAAGGACAGCTTCTATCCCGCTGTTATAAGACTATTGAGCGGTCCCCTTGTACGATAAGATGGACTCTTGACCTCACAATCTACCTCATGAACTTGCAGCTTATTGTCTGCCTGCACTGCACTTTCTCTGTAGCTGTGACACTTTACTCTGCATTCTGCATTGTTTTACCCTGTACTACCTCAACGTACTGTGTAATTAATTGATCTGTATGAACATTATGCAAGACAGGTTTTTCACGGTATCTCGGTACGTCACAATAATAAACAAATTTACCAATTTATTTCACTTTTCCATTAGTTGCCCCCTATCTAAGGAAAGATGTGCTGGAGAGACTTCAGAGGAGGTTCACAGGACTGATCTTAGGAATGAAAAGCTTAACCTATGAGGAAGGTTTGATGTCTCTGGGCCTGTACTCGATGCAGTTCAGAAAGATGAGGGGGGATCTCATTGAAACCTACCGGATACTGAAAGACCTGGATAGAGTGGATGTGGAGAGGCTGTTTCCACCAGTAGGAGAGTCTAGGATCCAAGGGCATAGCCTCAGAATAAAGGGACGTCCCTTTAGAACTGAGATGAGGAGGAATTTCTTCAGCCGGAGTGCGATGAATCTGTGGAATTCGTTACCACAGAGGGTGGTGGAGGCCAAGTCATTGGGTGCATTTAAGGCAGAGATTTATATATTCTTGATTGGTTAAGGGATCAAGGGTTATGGGGAGAAGCAAGAAGAATGGGGTTGAGAAAGAAGGTCAACCATGATTGAATGGTGGAGCAATCTCGATGGAATGAATGGCCTAATTCTGCTCCTATATCTTATGGTCTTATAATTGACAGCTGTTTACACAGAGACCTGTGAGAGAGGAAATTGGTGATGTAGGTTGGGAGCAGCCTGCTTGCAATCACTTTATTTATCCTTTGCACGCACTCAGCAAGTCCTAACCAGTTGTGTTGATCAGGTTATCTGTTGGCTGTCTGGAGACAGGTAAATGACGGTGATAAAGTGACTCCTTCAGACCCTGGAGAAAGGAACATCTAATTTGCCATGAATAACAATACTGACTGTAATGTCTGTTGGCAGAGAAGTTCTCCTTGAATTGTCCTGAAAGAGTGTTAAACTTTCTGTAATCCAGCAAAAATGACGGCCTGGGCTCAGGAAGTTTAAAAGAAGTTAAAACAGATTGCAGATATATGATAGGCTCCATCAGCATCTGAAAAGAGATAAGGGGCGGGTTAATTGAGGAATATAGCTTTGCTACTGTTACATCTTATTGTTTTCAATTATCTGTTTTTAATTAGATTTTAAATCTCAAATTTCTGTCCTTTATTGCAAATTTTCAGGTTATAGCCCATATGTGAGATACGGTGTCTGGTTCTGACGATAGCTTGATGTGGTACTATGAGAAAAAATAGACAGGATCAGAATAAGAATCAAAATCAGAATCAGATTTGTTATCACTGACGTATGACATGAAATGTGTGGTTGTGCAGTGGCAGTACAGTGCAAAGACTTGAAATTTACTTTAAATTACAAAAATAAATAAATGGTGCAGAAAAAAGGAATAACGTGGTCGTATTCTTGGGTTAAATTGGTAAATTGGTTTATTATTGTCACTTGTACCGAGGTACAGTGAAAAACTTGTCTTGCATACCGTCCATACAGATCAATTCATTACACAGTGCATTGAGGTAGTACAAGGTAAAACAATAACAGAGTGCTGAATAAAGAGTTACAGTACAGAGAAAGTGCAGTGCAGGTACAAAGCAAGGTGCAAGGTACACAACGCGGTAGATGATGAGGTCGAGAGTCCATCTTATTGTACAATATTGGTTTATGGACCATTCAGAAATCTGATGGCAGAGCCATATGCCATAGAGTCATTTGAGTCATACAGCACAGAACCAGGCCACTTGGCCCACCTTGACCATGCCAGCCATCAATTACCTCTGTATATTCATCCCATTTACCAACACCTCGTCTCTAACCCTCTTTGCCTTAAGTGATACAAGTGATTGTCCAGATACTTTTTAAATGTTGTATTGGTTTATTATTGTCACTTGTACCGAGGTACAGTGAAAAACTTGTCTTACAAACCGATCGTTCAGGTCAATTCATTACACAATGCAGTTACATTGAGTTAGTACAGAGCGCATTGATGTAGTACAGGTAAAAAACAATAACAGTACAGAGTAAAGTGTCACAGCTACAGAGAGTACCCATATTCACCACTTCCTCAGACAGTGTGTTCCAGATTGCGACCACCCTCTGGGTGAAAGTTGTTTTCCTTAGATCCCCTCCAATCCTCTTATTCTTCACCTTAAGCCAATGCTCTCTGATCTCAGACATTTCCATTATGGGGAAAAGTTTCTCACTATCTACTTTATCCATAACCCTTATAATTTTGTGAACTTAAGAACAGTACAGCATAGGGACAGTCCCTTTGACCCATGATGTTTGTACCGAACATGATCCCGAATTCTGCCTGCACTTGATCCACCTCCCTCCATTCCCTGCACATTCATGTGTCTGTCTAAAAGCCTCTTAAACGCCTCTATCGTATCTGCCTCCACCACCACCCCTGGCAGCCTGTTCCAGGCACCCACCACTCTCTGTGTAAAAAACTTGCCCCACACATCTTTTAAATTTTCCCCCTCTCACCTTAAATGTACTGTATGTCTTCTAGTATTTGACATTTCTATTCTGGGAAAAAGATTCTGACTACCTATCCTATCTCTGCCTCTCATAATTTTATAAAGGTAACACTAAGAATTGATCTGTATATGAATGTAAAGGTTTGAATTGTTTTAGTATTGTATATAGTTTCTTTTATTATGAATAAAGTTTATTTTGTTAATAAAAAAATTACAAACTTTTCTATCAGGTCTCCCCTCAGCCTCCGACGCTCCTGAGAAAACAATCCAAGTTTGTCTGGCCTCTCCTTAGAGCTCATACCCTATACTCCAGGCAGCATCCAGGTGAACCTCTTTTCACCCTCTCCAAAGCTTCCACATCCTTCCTGTAATGGGACGACTAAAATTGTGTACGATACTCCAAGTGAGGCCTAAGCAAAGTTTCATATAGCTGCAACATGACTTCCTGACTCTTATACTCAATGCCCCAACCAATGAGGCCAACATGGTGTACGCCTCTCTCAGGTTCCCCTCAGCCCCCAACAATCCAATATTTGCATCTATTACAAAATAGGTTCCTATTCGTTCTTGTTGTAACTTAAAATCTTTTTCTTGAAATCATTTCTCATCCTGATTGTTTTCTTTAAAAAATAACTCAGCTGTTGTATTTTAACAGTTCAACACTGATAAAAGTTTGCAGGGGCCCTGGCAGAGATATTTAAAATGTCCTTAGCCATGGGTGAGGTGCCGGAGGACTGGAGGGTAGCTAACGTTGTTCCGTTTAAGAAAGGCTCTAAGAATAAACCGGGAAATTCTCGGCCGGTGACCCTGACGTCAGTCGTGGGTAAATTATTGGAAGATATTCTAAGGGACAGGATATCAGTATTTGGATAGACATGGCCTGATTAGGGATAGTCAAAATGGCTTTGTGGGTGGCAGGTCATGGCTAACCAATCTTATAGAGTTTTTCGAGGAGGTTACGAGGAAGGTTGATAAAGGGAAAGTGGGGGACATTGTCTACATGGACTTTAGCAAGGCCTTTGACAAAGTCCCAGGTGGGAGGCTGCTCCGGAAGATTAAGTTGCTTGGCATTCAGGATGAAGTAGTTAATTGGATTTAATGTTGGCTTAGCAGGAGAAGCCAGAGAGTGGTAGTAGATGGTTGTTTCTCTGACTGGAGGCCTGTGACTAATGGTGTGCCGCAGGGATCGGTGCTGGGTCCGTTGTTGTTTATCACCTATATTAATGATTTAGGTGATAATGTGGTAAACTGGATCAGCAAATTTGCAGATGACACCAAGATTGGGGGCGTAATGGACAGTGAGGAAGGCTATTGAGGCTTGCAGCGTGATCTTGACTAGCAGGGAAAATGAGCTGAAAAATGGCAGATGGAATTTAATGCAGACAAGTGTGAGGTGATGCACTTTGGGAGGACAGACCAGGTTAAGACTTACACAGTGAATGGTAGGGCTCTGGTGTGTACGGTAGAACAAAGGGACCTGGGAATACAGATCCATAGTTCCTTGAAAGTGGCATCACAGGTAGATAGGATCGTAAAGAGAGCTTTTGGCACTTTGGTCTTCATAAATCAAGGCATTGTGTACAGGAGCTGGGATGTTATGTTGACCTTGTATAAGCTCTTGGTGAGGCCAAATTTGGAGTATTGTGTGCAGTTCTGGTCACCAACCTACAGGAAAGATATCAATAAGCTTGAAAGAGTGCAGAGAAAATTTACAAAGATGTTGCCAGGACTTGAGGACCTGAGTTACAGGGACGCGTTAAGGACTTTTCCCTGGAGCGCAGGAGAATGAGGGGAGATCTTATAGAAGTATATAAAATTATGAGGGGTGTAGGTGGCGTGAATGCATGCAGGCTTTTTTCCTTCAGATTGGGTGAGACTAGAAAGAGAGTTCACAGGTCAAGGGTGAAAGGTGAAGTATTTAAGGGGAATCTGAGGGGGAACTACTTCACTCTGAGATTGGTGCAAGTGTGGAACGAGCTGCCAGTGGAAGTGGTAGATGCGGGTTCAATTGTAACATTTAAGAGAAGTTTAGATAGGTACATGGATGGGAGAGGTATGGAAGGCTATGGTCCAGGTGCAGGTATATGGGACTAGGCAGAAAATCAGCCGGGCAAGGACTAGATGGGCCGAAGGGCCTGTTTCTGTGCTGTAGTGCTGTATGACTCTATGACTATTAATATTTGTCATGCCTCTTAAAGCATTATTCACTGTATTACTCAAGTGGGAAGGCATTCAAAGTCGAGTTTATTATCATCTGCATGAGTACATGTGTGCACAGGTGCAATGAAAAACTTGCAGCAGAATCACAGGCACATAGTATCAGATAAGCAGCCTTCACAAGAAAAACATAAATTAAACATAAATTGTACACAATTTTTACAAGAAAGAACACAGAACAAAAAAAAAGTCAATTTTAGTGCAAAGTGATCAAAGTGGTCACAGTGTTGCTGTACTGAGGTAGTGATTAGGGTTGTGCAAGTTGGTTCAAGAACCGTATGGTTGAAGAGAAGTAGCTGTTCTTGAACCTGGTGGTGTGGGACTTCAGGCTTCTGTACCTCCTGCCCGATGGTAGCTGCAAGAAGATGGCATGGCCCAGATGGTGGGGATCTTTGATGATGGATGTTGCCTTCTTAAGGCAGCGCCTCCTGCAGATACTACCGAAGGTGGGGAGGGATGTGCCCGTGATGTATTGGGCTGAGTCCACTAATCTCTGCAGCTTCTTACATTCCTGTGCATCCAAATTGCGGTACCTTTGTGTCCTTATTTCATGGCTTTGGTTATTGTATTACAGAAAGAATGTGGAGGCTTTGCAGAGGGTTCAGAAGAGGTTCACCAGGATGTTGCCTGGATTAGAAAGTATTAGCTATAAGGAGAGGTTGGACAAACTTGGGTTGTTTTCTCTGGAGTGTCTTGGAGTCTGGTCTACAAAATTGGAGGTAACCTGCTTCATATAACAGACATACATTTGTTGTCTGCCCTTGCAGATAATGAGTTAACATACAAACAAAAAGTGCTGGAAACACTCAGCGGGTCAGGCAGCGTCTGTGAAGAGAGACACAGCATTTAACGTTTTACATTTGAGGCCCTTCATTGGAACTTTCTTTTAATTAAAAACAAGAAGAGAAATAGAAGCTATTGAGGATGGACAAGGCCAAAGGGACTGGTGGAAACCTCATCAAAGACAGGAGAAAGACAGGAGACGTACAGGAGTGAGATAGATTGGCTGGTTGACTGGTGTCGCAACAACAACCTTGAACTCAACGTCAGCAAGACCAAGGAACTGATTGTGGACTTCAGGAAGGGCAGGTCGGGAGAACACACACCAGTCCTCATTACGGGTCAGCGGTGGAAAGGGTGAGCAGCTTCAAGTTCCTGGGCATCAGCATCTCGGAGGATCTATCCCGGGACCAACGCATTGATGCAATCACAAAGAAAGCATGCCAGTGGCTCTACTTTGTTAAGAGTTTGAGGAGATTTGGTATGTCACCAAAGGCCCTTGCAAATTTCTGAATATGTACGGTGGAGAGAATTCTGACTGGTTGCATCACCGCCTGCTATGGAGGTTCCAATGCACAGGATCGCAAGAGGCTGCAGAGGGTTGTAGACTCAGCCAGCTCCATCATGGACACATCCCCACCCATCATCAAGGACATCTTCAAGAGGTGGTGCCTCAAGAAGGCGGAATCCATCACTAAGGACCCTCACCACCTGGGACATGCCCTCTTCTCGTAACTACCATTGGGGACGAGGTACAGGAGCCTGAAGACCCACACTCAACGTTTCAGGAACAGCTTCTTCCCCTCCACCATCAGATTTCTGAACAGTCCATGAACCCATGAACACTACCTCATTATTCCCTTTTTTTGCACTATTTATTTATTTTTGAAACTTATAGATCTTATGTCTTTGCATTGTACTACTGCCGCAAAACAACAAATTTCATGTCAAATTCAGTGATAATAAATCTGATTCTGATTCTGAGTAAAGCACCTTCAAGTCTGTCATTCCTGGAAGAGAAGTGGTTGTGGGTTAAAACAGTGATTGAAAAGCAAAAGGTATCTTTATTAGTCACATGTACATCAAAACACACAGTGAAATGCGTCTTTTTGCGTAGAGTGTTCTGGGGGCAGCCCGCAAGTGTCGCCACGTTTCCGGTGCCAACATAGCATGCCCACAACTTCCTAACCCGTACATCTTTGGAATGTTGGAGGAAACTGGAGCACCCAGAGGAAACCCACGCAGACACAGGGAGAACATACAAACTGCTTACAGACAGTGGCCGGAATTGAACCCGGGTTGCTGGCTCTGTAAATCGTTACGCTAACCACTACACTACGTGCCCGCTGCTGGAAATCTGAAATCAGAATCAGAATCAGGTTTATTATCACTGACATATGCTGTGAAATTTGTTGTTTTGCAGCAGCCGTACAGTGCAAGACATAAGATTTACTGTAAGTTACAAAAATAAATAAATAGTGAAAACAAAAAGGAATAATGAGGTAGTGTTCATGGGTTCATGGACTGTTCAGAAATCTGATGATGGAGGGGAAGAAGCTGTATCTGAATTATTGAGTGTGGGTCTTCAGGCTCCTCCCTGATGGGGGTAATGAGATGAGGGCATGTCCCGGATGGTGAGGGTCCTTAGTGATGGATGCCGCCTTCTTGAGGCACCGCCTCTTGAAGATGTCCTCTATGGTGGGGAGAGTTGTGCCCGTGATGGAGCTGGCTGAGTCTACAATCCTCTGCAGCCTCTTGTGATCCTGTGCATTGGAGCCTCCCTACCAGGCGGTGATGCAACCAGTCAGAATGCTCTCCACCGAACATCTATAGAAATTTGTAAGAATCTTTGGTGACATACCGAAACTCCTCAAACTCTTAACGAAACAGAGCCGCTGGCGTGCCTTCTTCGTGAACAGAAACAGACTAAAAACAGAAAATACAGGTTAGACAGCATCTGTGGAGAGAAAACTAGGTCAATGAACCTTCGTCAATGATCTGGCAGGGTCGTTGCAGTGTTTTGCTTTCTTTTAAATGTGCAACGGTTAGTCACTTTCTGATTTGATGTTTCAGAAAGTTGTCTTGCTATTGCTGCGCTGCCTGTCAATAGCTTGGCTGGTGATTTTCATGTCAATCAAGAGGTGTAAACTGGAGTGAGAACAGGATATAGTTTGGGTCTTTCTTTGTCTTCTGCATTTGATAGCGCTCCTTGACAGTTTGAACACGCATTTCTATGAAACTGTATCTTGTCATTTAGTGTGGGGCTGCGGTCACAATGGTGAAGCTGTATCATGTTGCAAACTCTCTAAATTCTCTAGAGGGGAGTTAGGTTCCACTCTTACACACCTGTTCCTCAGGAATCCCTTGTTCTGCAAATAGAAGTGAAAGAGAGAGAGTCATAGAGATATCCAGCACAGAAACAGGCCCTTCCGCCCAGAGCATCATGGACACCAGCCTCCCCTCCTCGGACTCTGTCTAAACTTCTCACTGCCTTGGTGAAGCAGCCAGCATAATCAAAGACCCCACCCACCCGGGTCATTCTCCCTTCTCTCCTCTCCCATCAGGCAGAAGATACAGGAGTCTGAGGGCACATACCACCAGGCTCAAGGACAGCTTCTATCCCATGGTGATAAGACTATTGAATGGTTCCCTTACACGATGAGGTGGACTCTTGACCTCACGATCTACCTTGTTATGACCTTGCACCTTATTGTCCACCTGCACTGCACTTCCCTGTAGCTGTGACACTTTGTACTCTGTTATTGTTTTTACCTGTACTACCTCAATGCACTCTGTACTAACTCAATGTAACTGCACTGTGTAATGAATTGACCTGTACGAACGGTATGCAAGACGTTTTTCACTGTACCTCAGTACAAGTGACAATAATAAACCAATACCAATACCAACCATCAAGCACCTATTTTCATTCATCCTACATTAATATCACCTATTTTATTCCCTCCCCACATTCTCATCAACACCCCCCAGATTCTACCGCTCACCTACACACTAGGGGCAACTTACAGTGCCAATTAATCCAGCAACTCGAAACGTCTTTGGGATGGGGGAGGAAACTGGAGCACCTGAGGGAAATTTGCGCAGTCACAGGGAGACCATGCAAACTCCATACAGAGAGCACCAGGGGTCAGGATCGAACCCGGGTCTCTGGCGCAGTGAGATAGCGGCTCTCCTATGCAATGTCCATATGTGTGAAATGATCTGTCTGGCTGGCATGCAAAGAAAAGCTTTGTAGCGGTTAGCTTAACGCTATTACAGCACCAGCGACCCGGGTTCAATTCCCGCTGCTGTCAGCAAGGAGTTTGTACGTTCTCCCCGTGTCTGCGTGGGTTTCCTCCGGGTGCTCCGGTTTCCTCCCACATTCCAAAGACGTACGGGTTAGGAAGTTGTGGGCGTGCTATGTTGGCGCCTGAAGCGTGGCGACACTTGCGGGCTGCCCCCAGCATTCTCAGTAACACAAAAAGACGCATTTCACTGTGTGTTTTGAAGTACATGTGACTGATAAATAAATAAATAAATGAATAGCTTGAATCTCTTATATCTCGGTTAATGTGACAATAATAAACCAATTACCGATCACCAATGTGCTGCCCAAACTGGCGATCTGAATGGCTGAGGTAACTGTCGTGGGCTCTCAGGCATTCCATTCTCCTAATGAATGGGAACTTCTTGTAGTCTACAATGATGAGGCTCCCACCTGGGTTATATGTGACCAAACCAACTCCCGAAGTCTAGCACAGCCTGGGTGGTTGCTATCTACTCTTCTTCTTGCTGTGTGTTTCTGAATTTGTGGTATGGGCAACACATTCTCGCCACACTTTTGTCAATCCCGCATAAGCTGACCTATCTCGCAGCTTGCACTTCTCTACGCCAGTGTGTACACTTTGGAGTAATTAGAGTCATAGAGCAATACAGCACGGATACAGGCACTTCAGCCCAACTGGTCCATGCTGACCACAGTGCCCACCCAACTAGTCTGAATTTCTTGCATTCAGCCCATATCCCTCTAAGCCCCGCCTCTCCACATACCTATCAAGTGCTTCTTAAATGATACTATTGTACCTGCCTCAAACACTTCCTCTGGCAGCTCTTTCCATCTACTCACCACTCTCTGCGTGAAAAAGTTACCCCTCAGCTCCCTTTTAAATCTTTCCCCTCTCACCCAAAACCTATGCCCCCTAGTTTTGGACTCCCCTACCCTGGGGAAAAGACTCTCCCTATAACTCAGGCCCTCCAGTCCTGGCAACATCCTCATAAATCTTTTCTGCACTCTTTCCAGTTTAACAACATCTTTCCTATAACAGGGTGACCAAAACTATACGCGGTTCTCCAAGTGCGGCCTCACCAATGACTTGTACATAATGTCCCAACTACTAGACTCAATGCCCTGACTGATGAAGGCCAGATCTGGCCAGTAGAACCCTGCCTTCCAGTGAGACATCACCTCTGAACTTATCGTGGTTTCTCCTTGTTTCATCTTTTGGGGTTACCTCATAAACCAGGATACAACTGTAACCCCTGGTCCTTGTAACTCTCTTCTCAGTCCAGTCAGTGTCACGTTTATGGGGTTGTGCATCTCCACACCTGGATTTCCCACCTCATGTTTCTCTTGTGGTGACAGATGTGCTGGTGCACCTGCTAACACTTCTTTTCCTGGTTGGTGTTTCAGAGTGGAATCATATCTCTGAAGCCTCAAGAGCACATTGTTGTTGTTCTCGTAGGCTTTCCCCAGGGAACACATTTTACTGCAAATTTCTTTCAGTAGAGAAAGAGGTGGAAGTTCTCAGCATCCATACTTGGTTGCTAATGGGCCTCCTGTTGGTCGACAATTCCTTTCCTCCCACAGATGCTGCTCGACCCGCTGAGTTCCTCCAGCAGATTGTGTGTTGCTCCAGCTCTTCTATCTTGGATGTCTTGTTTCTGTCTTGTGACTATTTTCAATGCAAACTTACTGGGAGGAGCATTTGTGTTCCCAAATGTGGGGAGCACGGGGAAACCCAGTGTCATTGGAGATGGAGATTGATGGAGGTTGGTTTATTATTGTCACTCGTACTGAGGTACAGTGAAAAACTTGGCTTTGCATGCTGTCCATACAGATCATCTCATTACAACTGTGCATTGAGGTAGTACAAGGGAAAACCAATAACAGAATGATGGACTGATTGGCGGAATGACTGCCCACCCCCTGTCCTTTCCGGTCAGGGTCCTCCTCCTGCCCCATCTGTGGAAGAGTCTGCAATTGGTCATGGAGTTATATAGCATGGAAACAGGCCCTTTGGCCCAACTGATCCATGCCGACCAAGAGTCCCATCTAAGCCAGTCCCATTTGCCCACGTTTGGCCCATATCCCTCTAAACATTTCCTGTTCATGTACCTGTCCATGTTGTTGATGTACCTTCCTCAACCACTTCCTCTGGCAGCTCATTCCATATATTTACCACCCTCTGTGTGAAAAAGTTGCCCCTCAGGTTCCTATTAAATCTCTCCCCTCTTACAAACCTATGCCCCCTAGTTCTTGATTCTCTAACCCTGGGATAAAGACTGTGTGCATTCACTTAACTGTGCCCCTTATGATTTCATACACCTCTATAAGATCACCCCTCATTCTCCTACAATCCAGTGAATAACGTGCCAACCTGCTCAACCTCTCTACATACCTCAGTTCTTTGAGGCATGGCAACATCCTTATAAATCCTTTCTGCACTATTTCCAGCTTAGTGGCATCTTTCCAATAGCAGGGTGACTAGAATTGAACACAATATTCCAAAAATCTTGTACAACTGCAACATAACATCCCAACGTCTGTACTCAATTCCCACATAGTCACCTCAGAGCTCTCAAAACAAGGCATCCTTGATCTCATGGGAGTAGCTGAGACAGAAGATGACTTTGGCTGTTCCCCAGCCTTTAACAGAGGCAGCCACCTGTAAAATTAGTTTGTTTCAGTGCAGTGTGACGGGCTTGTCTTGCTGCATACTTTTGTAGAGAGAAAAGAAAGGTGTTGAATACTTTGAGTGGTAAGAGACTGTAAGGTGTTGGTGCTCAGAGGGACCTGGGTGTCCTTGTACACAAATCACTGAAAGATAATGCATGGGTTTGGCAAACAATTAGTAAGAAAACAAATATGTAAGCATGTGAATCAGAAGCAGGAGTAAACCACTTGACCCCTCAACCACTTGACCCATCACGGGCACATCCCTCTCCACCATCGGTAGTATATACATGAGGCACTGCCTCAAGAAGGTAACATCGAAGATCCCCACCATCCGGGCCATGCCATCTTCTCACAGCTACCATTGGGCAGGAGGTACAGAAGCCTGAAGTCCCACACCACCAGGTTCAAGAACAGCTACTTCCCTTCAACCATTCTGTTCTTGAACCAACCTGCACAACCCTAATCACTACCTCAGTATAGCAACACTATGACCATGTTGACACTATGACCACGTTCGTTCTAATTGTGTTCTTTCTTGTAAAGATTGTGTATAATTTATGTTTAATTTATGTTTTTTTGTGAATGCTGCTTACATGAATTTATGTGCCTGTGGTTCTGCTGCAAGTAAGTTTTTCATTGCACCTGTACACACATGTACTTGTGCAGATGACAACAATAAACTCCATTGGAAGATCAGTTCTGATGAAGGGTCTCTGACCTAACATGTTAACCCTGTTTCTCTTTCAGATGCTGCCTGACCTGCTGAGTGTTTCCAACATTATGAGTTTTTATTTTACTCTGCCAGCATCTTGGATTATTCAAAGAAAACATCTCTGATCTTTCTTGCCGTTTGGTGCTCCCATTTTATGTCTTCTGGGCTTGGCTTAACTCCATCTGGGTCTATATTTAAAACAATGAGAGGTGGTCTTATCAAAACATAAGATCCTCAGGGGCATTTCATGGAACATAGAACACCACAGCACAGTACAGGCCCTTCGGCCCACAATGCTGTGTCGACATTTTATCCTGCTCTAAGATCTATCTAATCCTTCCCTCCCACATAGCCTCCCATTTCTCTATCATTCATGTGTCTATCTAAGAGTCTCTTAAATGTCCCTAATGTATCAGGTCCCACAACCTCTGCAGGCAGTGCGTTCCACACACCCACCACTCTCTGTGTAAAAAAACTTACCTCTGACATCCCCCTTATACCTTCATCCAATCACCTTAAAATTATGTCCCCTTGTGTTAGCCATTGTTGCCCTGGGAAGAATGTCTCTGACTGTCCACTCGATCTATGCCTCATATCATCTTGTACACCTCTATCAAGTCACTTTTCATATTCCTTCTCTCCAAAGAGAAAAGCCCTAGCTTGCTCAACCTATCCTAATAAGACATGCTCTCCAGTCCAGGCAACATCCTGGTAAATCTCCTCTGCACCCTCTCTAAAGCTTCCACATTTACAGAATGTGACCAGAACTGAACACAATACTCCAAGTGTGGTCTGACCAGAGTTCTATAGACCTGCAACATCACCTCGCGGCTCTTGAACTTAATACCCCGACTAATGAAGGCTAACATTCCATATGCCTTCTTAACAACCCTATCAATCTGCATGGCAACCTTGAGGGATCTATGGACATGAACCCCAAGATCCCTCTGTTCCTTCACACTGCTAAGAGTCCTGCAATTAACCTTGTATTCTGCCTTCGAATTTGATCTCCCGAAGTGTAACACTTCACACTTTTCCGGGTTGAACTCCATCTGCCGCTTCTCAGCCCAGGTCTGCATCCTATCGATATCCTGTTGTAATCTTCAGCAACCTTCTACACTATGCACTACACCACCAACCTTTGTATCATCAGCAAACTTACTAACCCACCCTTCCACATCCTCAGGGCAAATATCAGGGTGTTTCCATTCTGGGAAGAATCTGAAACAAGGAAACAAAGCTACATGATTAGGGAGACACAAGACACTGCAGATACTGGAATCTGGAGCAACACAGGAAGTGCTGGTGGGTCAGGCAGCACCTGTGGAGGGAAATGGACAGTTGACATTTCGGGTCGTGATCCAGGTTGAGATCTGGACTGGAGAGAAAGAGGGGAGGTAGCCAGTAGAAAGGGGTAGAGGGAAAGGGTGGAGCAAGATCTGGTTACAAGATTAGGGGGCAGTCATCTAAAACTGAGGGGAGTAGGAACATCTTCTCATAGAGGGTGGTGAAATTCTGGAATTTTCTATCCTAGAAGGTTGTGGAAGCTACATCATTGGAGCTATTTAAAAAGGAAGTTGATGAAGGGCAGCACATTGACACTGTAGAGCCGCTGTCTCAAAGTGCTAAAGACCCAGGTTCAATCCTGAGCTCCAGTGCTGTTGGTGTGGAGTTTGCACATTCTCCCTGTGACCATGTGGGTTTCCCCTGGGTGCTCCAGTTTCCTCCCACATTGCAAAGACGTACGGGTTGGGAGGTTATTTGGCTGCTGTAAATTGCCCCTCATATGGGGGTGAGCAGTGGAATCTGGGAGCAGTTGATGAGAGTGTGGCGAGAATATTGGGTAGAGCGTGTCACGGAAACCAGCCTCCCCTCCTTGGACTCTGTCTTTACCTCTCGCTGCCTTGGCGAATCATCCAGCATAATCAAAGACTCCTCCCACCCGGATCATTCGCTCGTCTCTCCTCTTCCATCAGGTAGAAGATACAGCTTGAAGGCACATACCACCAGGCTTAAGGACAGCTTCTATCCCACTGTGATAAGACTATTGAACGGTTCCTTTCTACAATGAGATAGACTCTGACCCTCACGATCCACCTTGTTGTGACCTTGCACCTTATTGCACTGCACTTTCTCTGTAGCTGTGACACTTTACTCTGTACTGTTATTGTTTTTACCTGTACTACCTCAATGCACTCTGTACTAACTCAATGTAACTGCACTGTGTAATGAATTGACCTGTACGATCAGTATCAATACAAGCTTTTCACTGTACCTCAGTACAAGTGACCATAATAAACCAAAACCAATACCAATAAAAAATGGGATTAATGTAGGATTGATGTAAATGGGTGTCTGATGGTTGGCATGGACTCGGTGGGCCGAAGGGCCTGTTTCCGTGCTGTGTCTTGTTATGACTCTAAATTATTGAAAGTTCAGCAATTTGAGAGCTAGGGGAACCGACGCAGAAAAGGACGTGAGTCCTGGGGTAGATCAGCCATGGTCATATTGAATGGTGGGGCAGGCTTGATGGCCTACTCCTGCTCCAATTTTCTTATGTTCAGGTAAAGTCACATTCTGCATTCACATCATTTATGTGGTGTGAACCTTTCCTGCTAAATGGTGTTCACAATGTTAGGGTCATAGAGTTATACTGCAAGGAAACAGGCCCTTCAGCCCAACTCATCCATGCCAACCCGGTTGTCTGTCTGAGGAAGTCCCACTTGCCTGCGATTGACGCATATCCCTCTAAACATTTCCTATCCATGTACCTGTCTAAATGTCTTTTAAACGTTATAATTGTAACTACCCCTACAGCTTCCTCTAGCAGATGGTTCCATATACCCACCACCCTCTGTGTGAAAAAAATTTGCCCCTTCAATCCCTTTAAATCTTTCTCCTCTCACAAATCTAGTTTTTCCTATTTACTTCCTTTGTGATTTTATATTAATCTATAACTTCACCCCTCAGCCTCCTTCGCTCCAGGGAAAAAAGTCCCAGCCTATCCAGCCTCTCCTTATAACCCGAGCCCTCCAGTCCTGGTAACATCCTTGTGAATCTTTTCTGCACCCTCTCCCTCCTAATGACATCCTTCCTCTTGCTGGGCGACCAGAACTGCACACAGTACTCCAAGTGCGGTCTCACCAATGTCTTGTACAGTTGTAACATGACGTCCCAACTCTCACTATGTCTTATCTTCAATCTTCTATTTTTTAATTACAGATTAGTAATTAAAAGTGTGATAAGTGTGAAATGATACACTTTGGGAGATCGAATTTGAAGGCAGAATACAAGGTTAATAGCAGGACTCTTAGCAGTGTGGAGGAACAGAGGGATCTTGGGGTCCACGTCCATGGATCCCTCAAGGTTGCCGCGCAGGTCGATAGGGTTGTTAAGAAGGTGTGTTGGCCTTCATTAATCAGGGGATTGAGTTCAAGAGCCATGAGGTAATGTTGCAGCTCTATGGAATTCTGGTTACACCACACTTGGAGTATTGTGTTCCGTTCTGATTGCCTCATTATCGGAAGGATGTGGAAGTTTTAGAGAGGGTGCAGAGGAGATTTACCAGGATGCTGCCTGGATTGGAGAGCATGTCTTATGAGGATAGGTTAAGTGAGCTCGGGCTTTTCTCTTTGGAGAGAAGGAGGATGAGAGGTGACTTGATAGAGGTGTACAAGATGATAAGAGGCATAGATAGAGTGGACAGTCAGAGACTTTTTCCCAGGGCGACAATGACTAACACGAGGGGACATAATTTTAAGGTGATTGGAGTAAGATATAAGGGAGATGTCAGGGGTAAGTTTTTTACACACAAAGTGGTGAGTGTGTGGAATGCACTGCCGGCAGAGGTTGTGGGGGCAGATGCATTAGGGATTATTAGATAGACACATGAGTGATAGAGAAATGGGGGGTTATGTGGGAGGGAAGGGTTAGATAGAGCTTAGAGCAGGATAAAATGTCGGCACAACGTTGTGGGCTGAAGGGCCTGTACTATGCTTTAATGTTCTACGTTCTATGTTCTGTAATTACACTTTAAGATTGTAGCTTATTTTCAGACTAGAACTTTATTGCTGAATGATAAAATCTGTGCTTTCTACACTGTGGTAGAGAGTGATGCCGTACAATACACCAATAGCATTCTTGTGCTTATAGCAGTTCATTCATTATCAGCCTTCCCCCGGTCTTCTGTTCTCAATATCCTGAGGGCTCTACAAGATGCAATCCCGGTGAAGTGTGTTGAAGATGAATGAGTTAGTGTTAATCAGCTGGGTTGGTTGTTCATTAACAGGAGCTGCGTGCTCAGGTGGCAAGCAGCTATACTACCAGGCCAGGCTGTGAACAGCTCCTCAGGGGTCAAGCTTTAGAAAGGAGACTTCAATCAGTACTTTTGGATTGGAATAAAGATCGTCTCATGACACTGAGTATCCGGCGATTTCCCCCAAGGCACTGGGTCGTCGAAGGTTAAAGGAAAGTACCTACTTCTGCTCATCAATGTTTAAATCATTGGGAGTTCAAACACAGCTTTCAAAATGCACCATATGTTGCATAGAGAAGTCCCACTCTCAACGTCTTGGCTACAACTTTCCTCTCACTTCTTCATGCTTTGCACAGAACTGATCTGAACTGGAGGTTACGTGCTCACTCATCATCTGCGCATCGGGGAATCTCAGACCTTTGCCCCTCAGGTTGGGCAGGCTAGGACTTTATTGCTTGGAGCTTAGGAGACTGAGGGATGACCTTATAGAGGTGTATAAAATCCAAAGCAGCATAAGCGGGGTGAATGCTCAAAGTGTATTTCCCAGGGAAAGGGAGCCAAAAACTTGCAGGCTTAGGTTTAGGTGAGAGGGGAGAGATTTAATAGTGACTTGAAGGGGCAACTTCTTCATGCAGAGAGTGGTGCGTATATGGCAAAAGCTGCCGGAGAAAGCAGCTGAGGTAGGTACAAGAACAACATATAAAAGACATTTGAATAAGTACATTAGTAATTGGTAATTGGGTTATTATTGTCACATGTACCGAGGTACAGTGAAAAACTTTGTTTTGCATGCCACCCATACAGATTATTTTATCATATCAGTGCATTGAGGTAGTACAAGGGAAAAGATAAGATATCTTTATTGGTCACATGTACATCGAAACACACAGTGAAATGCATCTTTTGGTAGAGTGTTCTGGGGGGCAGCCCACAAGTGTCACCACGTTTCTGGCAGCAACATAGCATGTCCACAACTTCCTAACCCGTACACCTTTGGAATGTGGGAGGAAACTGGAGCACCCGGAGGAAACCCACACAGACATGGGGAGAATGTACAAACTCCTTGTAAACAGTGGCCGGAATTGAACCCGGGTCGCTGATGCTGTAAAACGTTACGCTAACCACTACACTACCATGCCTGCACTAGCAATAACAGAATGAAGAATGAAGTGTTACAGTTACAGAGAAAGTGCAGTGCAGGCAGACAATAAGGTGCAAAGTCCATGATGAGGTAGATTGTGAGGTCAAGAGTCCATCTTATTGTACAAGAGGTCCGTTCAATAGTCTTATAACAGCGGGATAGAAGCTGTCCTTGAGCCTGGTGGTACATGCTGTCAGGCTTTTGTATCTTCTGCCTGATGGGAGGGGGGAGAAGAGAGAATGTCCAGGGTTAAGGAAAGGTTTTGAGGGACATGGGCCAAACACTGGCAAATGGGATTAGATGTTGCCTGGATTGGAGAGCATATTTTATGAGGATAGGTTGAGTGAGCTAGGGCTTTTCTCTTTGGAGAGGAGGATGAGAGGTGACTTGATAGAGGTGTACAAGATGAAAAGAGGCATAGATCGAGTGGACAGTCAGAGACTTTTTCCCAGGGTGACAATGGCTGACACGAGGAGACATAATTTTAAGGTGATTGGAGGAAGGTATAAGGGGGATGTCAGGGGTAAGTTCTTTTGCACAGAGTGGTGGGTGCGTGGAACGCACTGCCGGCAGAGGTTGTGGGGGCAGATACATTAGGGACATTTAAGAGACTCTTAGACACATGAATGACAGAGAAATGGAGGGCTATGTGGGAGGGAAGGGTTAGATAGATCTTAGAGCAGGATAAAATGTCGACATAACATTGTGGTCCGAAGGGCCTGTACTATGCTGTAATGTTCTATGTTCTATATTCTATGTCCTTAGGTGGACACCTAGGTTGACTGGACGAGTTGGGCTGTAGGGCCTGTTTCTGTGCTGTATCTCTCTCTGACTCTCAGCTGCCCTCTCACCACCACCAGTGGGGACAATGCAAAATCCCTCTATGCTGTCGACTGGAAAATTGAACAGTTGCTTTTTACCCAGCAAGATCCCATGTGGGATGTTGAGTTAAGTATGAAGTGGCTCAGTGGAGGGTACTCTCCATGGTTGAAGAGTTATAGAGCAATACAACACAGGAGCAGGCCCTTCGGCCCACTGAGTCCCTGCCAACCATCAACCACAAATTTTCAGACTAATCTTACATTAATCCCAGTCCCCCCACAGTCTCATCAACTCCCTCCTGATTCTACCACTCACCTACACACTAGGGACAATTTACAGTGGACCATTAACCTACTGATCCACATATCTTTGTGATGTCGGAGGAAACCAGAGCATCACATGGAGGAGTTGCAAACTCCAAAACAGAACAGTCCAAAATCGAGCCTCAGACCAGCTGTCAATTGTGGCAGGGTTTACATGCTATAACAGGCTGCAAAGTCAAAAAAAAAGTTAGGCAGCATCACCAACAACAGCGCATCCTTTCCCGATGAGCTTAACACATTCTGTGCCTGTTTTGAACAAGATAAAATAAGAGATAAGATATCTTTATTAGTCCCATGTACATTGAAACACACAGTGAAATGAATCTTTTTTGCGTCGAGTGTTCTGGGGGCAGCCCGCAAGTGTTGCCACGCTTCCGGCGCCAACATAGAATGCCCACAACTTCCTAACCCGTACGTCTTTGGAACGTGGGAGGAAACTGGAGCACCCGGAGGAAACCCATGCAGACACACAGGGAGAACGTACAAACTCCTTACAGACAGCGGTGGGAATTGAAGCCAGGTCGCTGGCACTGTAAAGCATTATGCTAACCACTATACTATTGTACCTGACTAAAAGGGGATTGGTATGTTACCACCCACCCTGACAGCCTCCAATACACCTGAACCCATGGTCACCATTGAGGGCATAAGATCGGTCTTCCGGAGACTGAACCCGCAGAAAGCATCTGACCCAGATGGTATCCCTGGCCGTGTCCTCAGATCCTGTGCAGATCAGCTGGTGGGGGTATTTGCAGACATTTTTAACCTCTCCCTGCTTCAGTCTGAGGTTCCCACCTACAGTAAAGACACCTACGTTGGACTATTGTTTATTGACTCCAGCTCCACCTTCAATACTATAATTTCAAGCAAACTCATCACCAAACTCCGAGACCTGGGACTGAACACCTCCCTCTGCAACTGGATCTTTGACTTTCTGACCAACAGACCGCAATCAGTGAGGATAGGCAGCAACACCTCCAGCAGGATTATTCTCAACACTGGTGCCCCACAAGGCTGCGTCCTCAGCCCTCTACTCTACTCCCTATACACTCACGACTGTGTGGCCAGATTCTGCTCTAACTCCATCTACAAGTTTGCAGATGACACCACTGTAGTGGGCCGTATCTCAAATAACGATGAGTCGGAGTACAGGAACGAGATAGAGAGCTTAGTGGAATGGTGTCATGACAACAACCTTTCCCTCAATGTCAACAAAACAAAAGAGCTGGTCATTGACTTCAAGAAAAGGGGCGGTGTACATGCTCCTGTCTACATCAATGGTGCTGAGGTCGAGAGGGTTGAGAACTTCGTTCTGAGGAGTAACATCACCAGGTCCAACCACGTAGACGCCACAGCCAAGAAAGCTCACCAGCACCTCTACTTCCTCAGGAAGTTAAAGAAATTTGGCCCTCATTAATTTTTATCGATGCACCATGGAAAGCATCCCATCTGGATGCATCATGGCTTAGTACAGCAACTGCTCTGCCTGTGACCGCAAGAAACTGCAGAGAGTTGTGGACACAGCTCAGCGCATCACGGACGCCAGCTCCCCCCCTCCATGGACTCTTGTCTACACTTCTCACTACCTCGGTAAAGCAGCCAGGAAATCAAAGACCCCACCCACCCCGGACATTCTCTCTTCTCCTCTTTCCCAATGGGCAGAAGATACAAAAGCCTGAAAGTACATACCACCAGGCTCAAGGACAGCTTCTATCCCGCTGTTATAAGATAATTGAATGGTCCTTAGTACTATAAGATGAACTCTTGACCTCACAATCTACCTCGTTATGACCTTGCACCTTATTGTCTGCCTGCACTGCACTTTCTCTGTAGCTGTAGCACTTTATTCTGTATTCTGTTATTGTTTTACCCTGCACTACCTCAATGCACTGTGTAATGAATTGATCTGTACGATTGGTATGCAAGACAAGATTTTCACTGTATCTCGGTACATGTGACAATAATAAACCAATTTACCCATTTACTTCACACAGACAGCAACGGAGGTCAGGATTGAACCCAGGTCTCTGGTGCTGTGAGGCAGTGGCTCTACTAGCTGCACTATTGTGCTGCCCAGTTTTAGTTTGTTCCTTAAAATATGTGAAAAAGATTCTGTTTGGGGAACTGTGTAAACATGTGTGTGTGGGTGTGTGTAAATGTATCTGAATATATATCTGGCTTTCTATGTGAATCGGAATATATGAATGTGTGTGTCTTTTTATGTGTATGCATGCCTCAGTGGGGGTGTGCACATAAAGGCTTTGTGTTTGTGACGGTGTGTGCGTGAGAGAGAGTGTAATCTAAACAAAAGGTGATCTCACAACTCAGACCAAGGGCTGGTGTTTGTTTTCAAAAAGAGTAAGACTTCAAAGTGTCAGTCCACCAGCACTTGCGACAAATACTCTCACATACGAGGTGACAGGTGGATTAAATAACCTCTCTCTAATTGCCTGCTCTGCAATCTGACTAATGTCTATGACACATTTCGGTCATTCAGCACCACTCTCAGACACTGAGATGTTTGGTCTTAATGTTGGGCAAATATTCCACAAGCTGTCACCACCTCACCCGGCGATCAGGGGAACTTGACAGTGAGAAGAGGCTCAATAGTGCTCTCCTTTTCCTCTCAGCTGGTTGTAAGGTATCCCACTACTTTTAAGAAGAGAAATAAATGTTGGACCCTTCACTAACATTCACAAAACTATCAGATTATTCTGGAAATATTCTTTGACCTGAAAAATAACTCTGTTTCTCTTTCTGTTGATGCTGCCTGACCCGCTGAGTGTTTCCAACAATTTCTGCTTTTATTTCAGATTTCCAACACCTGCAGGTTTTCAGTTTTCATTTGCCAGATTCTGATCATTATCACATTGCACTTTGTGGAGCTTGCTGGGGACTTGAAGGACTTCAGGCTCCCACAGGGAGATTGGGCCATCTCCTTGCTGTATGACTCTTGTGACTCTATGACACATTATATCCTTACTTTTTTCAGTGTTTTACAAATACTTCACTAGTTGCAAAACGCCTTATGCAGTGCTGAGGCTGTGAAAGGCGCCGGATAAATGAAAACCTTTCTTTCTTTAGTTCTGTGTCTCCTAGTCCCTCATGACAACTGTGAACAGATGTATCAGCTTGCTATCCTGGGATCTTGCTCTGCACAGATTGGTTGCCACCTTTCCCCATGTTACAAATCTCAGAAAAATTACTTCAGTGGCCTTGATCAGGAGATGGCAACAATCGTTGCAGGAATGTTTTTCCAGAACTGTATTTTATTCATAATGCAATGGAACTCCGATAATCTGCCCTCCCACTGTTTGGAATTCCTGCTGGTTTGGCACCTAGCTCAGTAGGTACTGTTTGCTGTCCTCCCTCTAATACACTGGGCCCTGGTTCTCAATCTCCCATTCACTCACCGGGTCTCGGTTCCTACGGTCCCTTCCAATTCACCCAAACCCTGGTTCCAACAATTCCCTCAACATACCTGGTTCACTAGAAAATTTATTATCACACTGTGTAACAGCTAAAAAAGTGAACTAAAAGATTGGTGAAATATTAATGGAAATCACATCCAATAGTCTGGAAAATCTGCCAATCCAGTACCACCAAGGTCTTCAGTGTGCCGGATAATCAGAGCATTAAGTTGGTAAGTTGGTTTATTATTGTCACATGTACCAAAGTACAGTGAAAAACTCTGTTTTGCATGCCATCCATACAGATCATTGCATCACATCAGTGCGTTGACGTAGTACAAGGTGAAGCAATAACGGAATGCAGAGTATGCAGAGTACCATGTTACAGTTACAGAGAAAGTGCAGTGCAGGCAGACAATAAGGTGCAAGGCCATGACGAGGTAGATTGTGAGATCAAGAGTCCATCTTATCGTATAAGAGGTCTGTTCAATAGTCTTATAACAGCGGGATCAGATAAGTTATCTTTATTAGTCACATGTATATCAAAACACACAGTGAAATGCATCCTGTACAGAAGCCAAGAGTCTCCTCCATGGTGTTAGTTATGGTGGGATTCAGGGTAGGTCAGAAACTGTGAGACTCTGGGGTGCCTGTTGGTAGGAGTTTTCAGGCTGTCTGTGACTACAGAGCACTTTTAAGATAAGGTAAGATAAGGTATCTTTATTAGTCACATTGAAACACACAGTGAAATACATCTTTTGCGTAGAGTGTTCTGGGGGCAGCCCGCAAGTGTCACCACGCTTCCAGAGCCAAAATAGCATGCCCACAACTTCCTAACCTGTACGTCTTTGGAATGTGGGAGGAAACCAGAGCACCCGGAGGAAGAAACCCACGCAGACACTGGGAGAACGTACAAACTCCTTACAGGCAGCAGCCGGAATTGAACCGGGGTCTCTGGTGCTGTAATAGCATTACGCTAACTGCTACACTACTGTGCCTGCCCTTGATCTCCTTGATCATCTCCCAATCTATCTAGATTGCACGTTATTTGTCCACTTACACTGCACTTTCTCTGGCACCTGCTACACTATATTCTGTTTTCTTTTTACTACCTCAATGTACTTATATATGGCATGATCTGCCTGGATGGAACGCAAACAAAAGTTTTTCCACTGGATCTCGGTACACGTGACAATAATAAACTAATACCAATACCCTTCTCACCTTAAACTTATGTCCTCTAGCTTTAGACTAAAATGGAATGAGTGCAAGTGGGTGCTGGATGGTGAGTGCGCTCACAATGGTCTGAAGGACTCGTTTACTGTATGACAATGAGAACATCATCAGAAGGGCAAAGCTAATGTGATGAAGCATGTTCACTCCCCCATTGCTCCCGGGTTTAGTTAATTACTGACTAGACCTCATATTTTCAACTAAGACCAGCAATTACTGCCAGTTTGTGGCTGAGCAGCTGATTGTTGACAGGTCAGTTGGTCACACAGGGAAAGTATGTCAATAATTGGACTGTTTGTTGTCTCGATTTTCACGCTGTCTAAAGCTGTGAAAACATCGTTTCTCCAACCCTTCCACCTCCTGCCTTTGTGTTAGGGAGCAGCAGAGCGATAATTGATGTGGCACGGCCAGCTCGCCGTTGCCTTGGAAACCGCTTGCATTTCTGGGACTGGTCATTCTGTGCAAAGCCATGGTTGAAAGTCACAAAGAGCTACCAGCTTGGACTGGACATGTCCCTGCTCATTGCCTTGCAAAGCTTTAATGTCGGCAGCAGGAATGATTTTAACATGGGGGTTTTCACAAGAAGCATTAACAAATAAAAATGCAGAGTGAACCACAAAAGAGAATTATTTTAAACACATTCATTTTTCAGCATTGGGGAGTGGCTGGGAGGAAGGCATTTATTGCCCATCCCTCATTGCCCTTGAGTTAGATGGCTTCCCAGGACATGTCAAAGGTGGATGAAAATCAAAAAAAACACTGCAGATGTTGGAAGCCCAAAACAAAAACAGAAACTGTCATGGAAACACTCAGCAGGTCAGGCAGCATCTGTGGAGAGAGAAACTATCTATCACAATGTCACATGAGATCACAGAGAACTCAAATGCGGAACCCCGGTACGAGACTGGAGTCAGGATTCTTCCTCAGAACTAAACGCAGGCAGCGACCAGAAGGAATCTTGCTTCAGGGCTTTGAGATGGAGTCCCAATACATGATGCGCTGAGCTGTGTCCACAACTCTCTGCAGTTTCTTGTGGTCCTGGACAGAGCAGTTGCCATACCAAGCCGTGATGCATCCAGATGGGATGCTTTCTATGGCTCATCCAAGAAAGTTGGTGAGTGTCAAAGGCGACATGCCAAATTTCTTTAGTCTCCTGAGGAAGTAGAGGCGCTGGTGAGCTTTCTTCTCCATGGTGTCTACGTGGTTGGATCAGGACAGGCTATTGGTGATGTTCACTCCTTGGAACTTGAAGCTCCCAGCCATCTCGAACTCAGCGTCATTGATGTAGACAGGTGCATGTACACCGTCCCCTTTCCTGAAGTCAATGACCAGCTCTTTTGTTTTGCTGACATCGAGGGAAAGGTTCTTGTCCTGACACCATGTCCCTAAGCTCTCTATCTCCTTGCTGTACTCTCACTCATCGTTATTTGAGATACGGCCCACTACAGTGGTGTCATCTGAAAACTTGTAGATGAAGCTGGAGCAGAATCTGGCCACACAGTCATGAGTATATGGGAGAGTACGGGGTGATGTGTGGACGGGATGGCATGAGTTGGGACACAAGAGGCAGAGTATTTGAAGTTAATTGAACCTGACCTCTTGCCTCCCCCACTTCCACCACCAAATCCAAACATGTCCCCTTGTTTGGTCAGTGCAATTAACCCTTCGTCAGGGATGACAGTGTCATCTTCGTGATGTGATTCTGTTGGAATCGCTGTTACTGTTAGAACTGGCAGCAATCCTGGATTTATGAGCCACTACGATATTCTTCTCCGCTGAAGTTTATAGCCAGTGGGAAGTAACCTGATCCCGTGGGCTGCCTCATGAGGAAGAGAGGAATTGATCTTACTCTCTCAGCCTGTACGTGGGACCTGGACCCAGTGGTGATGAGGCACAGCCAGGCAATGACAGGGCAAAAACTAAAAGGGAGCAGCAAGAATCAGGCAGGACTCACGCTGCTCAGTTGAGAGTCTCTGTGTCTCCATCACGTCAGATCATCCAGCTGTTTCTGGGGCAGAGTGAAAGCCAACAGCTGGATTTATGTCTTCTTTCTCTGGTAAACAGATGTGCTTTGAAGTTGGATGAATAGGTTCCAAGGGGAGAGTCAACTCGCGGCCCGAGTACCTCAGATCAGTCGAGTGATCTGGAGCACAGCTGTCTACTTTCAGTGATCAGGCACTGAATGAGCGGTGTGACAGTTCTACCAGCTATAAATCAACAGCCAGCGTTCCGAGCTGATGTTAGGATCAGTGAGGTTGATGAAGGATTGCACAGCTTGGATTGCCCTGGACAGGAGTTAACCATCTGCTCCACACAACCTGCCACAACTTCAATGTCTCTAACCCTAATACACTCCCCAAGGAGAGACAAAAAATTATGTTCTGAACCCTAGGCAGGTGTTTGGGGGAGGATGGGTTGGGTAAGAATTCCCCCACTCTGAGCCCCTTCAGGAGCCACTGTGGCACTGCCTGATGCTATCAGATGCTTGGGGATGTAGCTCAGTGGTAGAGCACGCGCTTCGCATGTGTGAGGTCCTGGGTTCAATCCCTGGCATCTCCAGGATGGTATTTTTGGGGCGTAACGGTAGCATAGCGGTTAGCGTAATGCTATTACAGTGCCAGTGACACGGGTTCAATTCCTGCTGCTGCCTGTGAGGAGTTTGTACGTTCTCCCCGTGACTGCGTGGGTTTCCTCCGGGTGCTCCAGTTTCCTCCCACATTCCAAAGGTGTACAGGTTAGGAGCTGTGGGCATGCTATGTTAGCGCTGGAAGAGTGGCGACACTTGCGGGCTGCCCCCAGCACATTCTTAGCAACGCAAAAAGACACATTTCACTGTGTGTTTCGATGTACATGTGACTAATAAATAAATATCTTATAAAATATCTGATTGCATCCCAGTTGGACCTAGTCCAGATCTTACTTCTGTTGTGGTGGATTCCAGGCTTGTTTGGATTCTGGAGCGGTGGGGCCTAATTCTCTCTGCTCCTATTGGTTGATCTTAGTCCTCTAGAAGAAAAGAATGTTCGTTTCTGTAGCTCCTTGTCTCAGGATTTCCCAACGCACTCAATGGCCAAACTTGTGTAATGTGGGAAATGCTACAGCCAATTCATGCCCTGCAAGCTCTCACAAATAACAATATAAAAACAATCAGATGATAGAATCAAACACGCCCTTTGGCCCATCAAGTCCATGCCAACCATCTGCCACTTATTTACACCAATCCTACATTAATCCCCATTTTTTATTCTCCCCACACTCCCATCAACTGCTCCCAGATTCCACTGCTCACCCCCACACTAGGGGTAATTTACAGCCGCCAATTAACCTGACAACCCGCATGTCTTTGGGATGTGGGAGGAAACCGGAGCACCTGGGGGAAACCCACACAGTTACAGGGAGAACGTGCAAACTTCTCACAGGCAGCACCGGAGGTCGGGATCGAACCTGAGTTGCTGGAGCTGTGAGGCAGTAGCTTGACCAATATTGGTCTCCCATCTGAGAGCGCGGACTTGATTAAATCACACCAAAAAAAACCCAAGCTGCCAGAGGAACTCAGCGGGTCAGCGAAGGCAAAGGATAGTTGAGGTTTCAGGTGGAGATCCTGCATCAGTACTGAGTGTAGAGGGGAGATGGCCGGTATAAAGAGGGGAGGGGGAGGGGTGCAGCAGGGGGAGGCAGGTGATAGTGAAACCAGGTGAGGTGGGGGACGATGGGCAGACGGAGGCAGGTGGGCGAGGGAGGAGGGGGGAGTTAAGAGACAAGAGGCTGGAGGGTGATGTACATCCAGATAAGGAAGGGATGATGGACAGACGGAGATGGTGGGGGAGGCCACCAGCTGGATAGAGTCACAGAGTTATACAGCTCGGAAACAGGCCCTTCGGCCCAACTCATCCATGTTGACCAAGGTGACCACCTAGGGCAGTCCCATTTGCCCGCATTTGGCCTGTATCCCTCCAAACCTTTCCTATCTGTGTACCAGTCCAAATGTCTTTTATTGTACCTGCCTCAACCACTTCCTGTGGCAGCTCCTTCCATATACCCACCACCCTCTGCGTGAAGAAGATGCCCCTCAGGTCCCTTTTAAATCTTTCCCTTCTCACCTTAAACCTACACCCTCTGGTTTTTGGTTCCCCTCTGCCCAGGACTGCAAGAAACTGCAGAGAGTTGTGGACACAGCCCAGCATATCACGGACACCAACCTCCCCTCCTTGGACTCTGCCTTTACCACTCACTGTGCTGGTTAAGCAGTCAGCATAATCAAAGACCCCACCCACCCGGGTCATTCTCTCTTCTCTCCTCTTCTATCAGGTAGAAGATACAGGAGCCTGAGAGCATGTACCATCAGACTTGAGGACAGCTTCTATCCCACTGTGATAAGACTATTGAACAGTTCCCTTATACGATGAGATGGACTCTGACCTCACGATCTACCTTGTTGTGACCTTGCACCTTATCGCACTGCACTTTCTCTGTAGCTGTGACACTTTACTCTGTACTGTTATTGTTTTTACCTGTACTACATCAACACACTCTGTACTAACCCAACGTAACTGCACTGTGTAATGAATTGACCTGTATGATCGGTATGCAAGGCACATTTTTCACTGTGCCTCGGTACAAGTGACAATAATAAACTAATATCAATACCAATACCAATACCAAAACCAATACCCCTTCCCTGGGAAAAAGACTGTGTGCATTCACCCTACCTCTGCCCCTCATGATTTTTATAAGGCCACTCCTATGCTCCAATGAAGAAAGACATTGGACTTTATTCCAATGAATTCCTTGGAATTTATTGTGAGAACTTGCAGATAAATTCCTACCCAACCTTTCCCTGTCACTCAGACCCTCATGTCCTGGCAGCATCCTTGTAAATCTCTGGTATCTGGGAAAGGAACACAGGTGGAATCGCTTACCTCGAATTCCAGAACCTGCAGACTTGATCCAATGGAGACACAGGAGACTGCAGATGCTGGAATCTGGAGCAACAAACAATCTGTTGGAGGAACTCAGCAGCATCTGTGGGAGGAAAGAAATCGTCAATGTTTCGGGTCAAAACCCTGCATGAACACTGAGAGTCAATAGAGACTTGATAAGATAAGATATCTTTATTGGTCACATGTACATCAAAACACACAGTGAAATACATCTTTTGCGTAGTGTTCTGGGGGCAGCCCGCAAGTGTCGCCACACTTCCGGTGCCAACATAGCATGCCCACAACTTCCTAACCTGTACGTCTTTTTTGGAATATGGGGGAAAACTGGAGCACCTGGAGGAAACCCACGCAGACACGGGGAGAACATACAAACTCCTTACAGATAGTGGCTGGAATTGAACCCGAGTCGTTGGCGCTGTAATATCACTACATTAACCGCTACACTACCGTGCCTAACATTTAATTTAGCTAACATTTAAGGTTCTATTCGCAAAATGTTACCTCCTGTTTTGCAGCACTCCCTCAGCACAGCAGTAACAGGGCAGCCAGCATCTTTGGCTCACTTCTACCTTCTTTGACTCAAAAACCAAGAGCACAGTTTTGCGTGAAAGTTTCTTCTCTCAGACGGTGGTGAAACTCAGGAATTCTCTGCCCCTGAGGTTGATGGAGGCCAGATTATTAGATATATTTAAGGTAGAGGTAGATAAGCATTTGAAGGATCAAGGAACTGAATGTTAGAACATAGAACATAGAACAGTACAGCACAGAACAGGCCCTTCGGCCTACAATGTTGTGCCGACATAGCTATTCCCTCCTACCTACAGAATGGCCATATCCCTCCATTTTCCTCTCATTCATGTGCCATCCAAGCCCACTCTTAAAAGTCTCCCAATGAATTTGCCTCCACCACCCTATCAGGCAACGCATTCCAGGCATCCACCACTCTCTCAGTAAAAAACGTACCCCTCACGTCTGTTCTGAACCTACCCTCTCACCTTAAATGCATGCCCTCTGGTATTGGATCGCTCAATAATGGGAAAAAGATATGGGGGACTGGCACAGAAGAGGAGTTGAGGTCAGCGTTGATCAGCCATGATCACATTGAAAGGCGGGGTAGGTTTGAGGGGCCGAGTGACCAACACCTGCTCCTATTTTCTTGTGTTCTTGTGACAACTGTACCACATATCAGTACATGACATTTTACTATAAAATTTAATTGTTTGACACTGTTACTCTTCTGATATTAAATTGAAAAGTTTCAAAGTATGTCACTGAATGAATTACGTTGAAAGTACAAGACGTCATTATTTAATTGGTTTGAATTACAGTGAAAATCCTTTAGTCTGTAGCAATTAATTATTTTTAAGTGTTGGCTTACAGTGTGCGTTTTTATCCTTTGAGTTTTTATTTCCAAATCTCAAGGTAATGTGCCTGGGGCCGATTAATTGGCAGGCAAAATGGTGCATGGTGTGGAAAATTAAACAATTGCTTTGTCAGTTCCTTTTCAGTCATACAGACCTTGTAAGTGGGTACGTCACTGCTGAGTACAAAAAGATTGAGGCAACAAACCACGATTCACAATTGTGCCTTCAGCCAAGGCCCTCAGCTCTGGAATTCCTCCCCTGAAACCTTTCTGGTCCTCTCTTCACCTTGAAGGTATTCCTTAAAGCATCTACATTGCCGATCCCACCCACAATCATATATAACATACCCTGGGTTATTTTAAGACATTAAATCATAGAGTCATAGAGTGATTCACCATGGAAAAAGGCCCTTCTGCCCAACTGGTCCATGCTGACCAAGATGCCCACCTGAGCTAGTCCCATTTGCCTGCATTTGGCTCATATCCTTCTAAACCTTTCCAATCCGTGGACCTGTCCAACTGTCTTTTAAAAGTTGTTATTGTACATGCCTCAACCACTTCATATCTACCTTGTTGTGACCTTGAACCTTATTGCACTGCACTTTCTCTGTAGCTGTGACGCTTTACTCTGTACTGTTATTGTTTTTACCTGTACTACATTAATGCACTCTGTACTGACTCAATGTAACTGCACTGTGTAATGAATTGATCTGTATGATCAGTTTGTAAGACAAGCTTTTCACTGTACCTCGGTACAAGTGACGATAATAAACCAATATCAATACCAATACCAATATACAGACCACCACGGTAGTGTAGCGGTTAGTGTAACGCTATTACAGCCCCAGCGACCCGGGTTCAATTCTGGCTGCTGTCTGTAAGGAGTTTGTACACTCTCTCCGTGTCTGCGTGGGTTTCCACCGGGTGCTCCGGTTTCCTCCCACATTCCAAAGACGTACTGGTTAGGAAGTTGTGGGCATGCTATGTTGGTGCTGGAAGCGTGGTGACACTTGCGGGCTGTCCCCAGAAGACTCTACGCAAAAGATGCATTTCACTGTGTGCTTCGACGTACATGTGATTAATAAAGAAATCTTATCTTATCTTCTTACCTTATCTTTATAAGATCACCCCTCAGTCTCCTATGCTCCAAGGAAAAAAGCCCTAGCCTGCCCAGCCTCTCGCTATAACTCAGTCCCTCAAGTCCTGGCAACATCCTCGTAAATCTTTTCTGCACTCTTTCCAGTTTCATAACTCCTTTCCTATAGCAGGGCGACCAAAACTGAACACAATACTCCAAGTGCAGCTCCACCAGCGTCTTGTACAACTGCACCATGACCTCCCAACTTCTGTACTCAGTACAGTGACTGATGAAGGCCGACGTGCTAAATGCCTTCTTCACCACCCTGTTGCCTGTTAAAGCTCAATAGAGATAAGCTGCTGTATTTCATAGTGACTGTTGTCTTTCCAGTTTGTAGCTGTACATCTATGGATGTGTTGGTAAGGTGTTGACACGGTGGGCTGTAGCAGTTTAGTGGCTGTAAGCTGACCTTGTACCTAGTGAAGTGACAGGGGTCTTTCCTCTCCCTTCCCTCGACACTGTGCCCCACCAAGTGGCTTCAGAGGAAGGGAGAAAATCCAGGAGAGAAGGAAATAACAAAGTGAGGGTAAACCATAAGGGCATAGCAACAGTGTAAAGGGTGATTATGACAACACCAGGATCCTGCTAAGGCCTCAGTCCTATACAAATGCTAAAGGCTGAAATCAGAGCGACCCATTGTGTGTCGCCGGGGAGACGTGTGGTAGCACAGCAGATAACCATGTCAGAGGAAGTGCTGGATTACTTGGCGTGCTACTCACTGCAGGGTAACCATTATTCTAGGGGCTTGACCTTCAAAAGAACGGTCTGAGTACACTGTCGATACTTAACCCCCTTAGATTCCACTGATGTCGTTGCGCTTGGGCTTTGCTGCTATGGTAACGGGCTACTAGAGCAAGCGGGTCTGGAGAATAAAGTCTTTCTCCTTCCGATGTGATGAACAGGCTGGCGTGGGTTAGTAAGTTTGCAGATGTCACTAAAATAGGTGGTGCCGTGGACAGTGAGGATGGTTATCAGGAATTACAGGGGGATCTTGATCGGTTAGGTAAGTGGGCCAAGGAATGGCAAATGGAGTTTAATTTTGATAAGCGCAAGGTGTTGCATTTTGGGAAGAGAAATGAGGGTGGAACTGAGGAGTTTTGTAGAACAGAGGGACCTTGGGAGTACAAGTACATGGTTCTCTGAAAGTGGCATCACAGGTAGACAGGGTGGTGAAGAAGGCTTTTGGCACGTTGGCCTTCATCAGTCAGTGTGTTGAGTATAGAAGTTGGGATGTTATGTTGCAGTTGTACAAGACATTGGTGAGGCTGCACTTGGAATATTGTGTTTGGTTTTGGACACCCTGCTATAGGAAAAATGCCATTAAGTTGGAAATAGTGCTGAAAAGATTTACGAGGATGTTGCTGGGAGTTGAGTTATGGAGAAAGGTTGAGCAGGCTGGAACTTTATTCCTTGGAGTGTAGGAGAATGAAGGGTGACATTATAGACATGTATAAAACCACGAGGGGCATATATAGGCTGAATGAGCACAGTCTCTTTCCCAGGGTTGGAGAATCAAGAACTAGATCACATAGGTTTAGGGTGAGAGAGGAGAGATTTAATAGGAACCTCAGGTGCAACTTTTTCACCCAGAGGGTGGTCCATATAATGGAATGAGCTGCCAGAGGAAGTGGTTGAGGCAGGTACATTGACATCATTTAAAAAACACTTGGACAGGTACATGGATAGGAAAGGTTTAGAGGGATATGGGCCAGATGTGAGCAAGTGGGACTAGCTTAGATGGGACTTTTGGTCAGCCTGGATCAGTTGGGCTGAAGGGCGTGTTTCCATGTTCTTTTTAAAATTTAAAAAAAATTTTTACTTACAGCATGGTAACAGGCCCTCCCGGCCCAACAAGTCCACACTGCCCATTTTTAAACCCAAATTAACCTACCCGTATGTCTTTGGAATGTGGGAGGAAACCGGAGCTCCCGGAGGAAACCCACGCAGACACGTTGTATGACTCTATGACTGGAGTTGCTTCCCTGAGGTTAGGGTGTGACATGATAGAGATCGAAAGGGTGGATGTTGTGAAGATCTGTGGAGAAGACCAGGACTTAAGGGCCAGAGATATACGATGATCACTGTCTTCTTTTTCTGAAGCAGTCCCGAGGGATTGACTATGCCTTGCTTCCACTTTGGTTCCCCAAGTTCTGAGTTGGCTGATGAGACCAGTGTTGGAACTGCCAACTCTTTTCGGATGGGGAGGGTGGGTAATTTTGCGAAGAGGTGCATTCCATCTGCCATTAACGCCGGGCTTCTGTGAAGGCTCCCATCGCATATTCTGAAATCTCCTTCCTCTTTGAGCAGTCCCGGGAACTGGTGGGGATGTTGCATACTCTTGAGGACTTCATTTGAATTTTTTCCTCTGTTTGCTTTTTCCGTGACAGAGCTCAGAATAGGGTGTCTGGAACTGAATAGGAATAAGGTGGCGGGAATGGGATTAGGGCTCGGAATCGGGAATCTGGTGTCTGTCATGCGAACAGTGTGATCTACCCCAGAGTGCCAATAGTACATAACTAGGGCCTCAACGCTGGTCACTAAATGTTGTGTTTTCTGAAGTCCAGCTGGAGTATTCATGCTGGGCGAGAGGACTGATTCCTTCAATTTAGGACTGAGTGGTTGCATCAAAGCCTGGTACGGAGGCCCCAATGCCACACTTTCCCAAGAGGCTGCAGAGGGTTGTAGACTCAGCCAACTCCATCACGGACACAACCCTCCCCACCATCGAAGACATCTTCAAGAGGCAGTGCCTCAAGAAGGCAACATCCATCATTAAGGACCCTCACCATCCGGGACATGCCCTCTTCTCGTTACTACCATTGGGGAGGAGGTACAGGAGCCTGAAGACTCTCACTCAACAATACAGGAACAGCTTCTTCCCCTCCGCCATCAGATTTCTGAACGGTCCATGAACCCATGAGCACTACCTTGTTATTCCTTTTATTTTTGCACCATTTATTTATTTTTGTAATTTATAGTAATCTTATGTCTTTGCACTGTACTGCTGCCACAAAACAGAAAAATTTAACATCACATAAGTCATAATAAAGTGATAATAAATCTGATTCTGAAATCTGATTCTGATTCTGACCCCCTCATTTCTTTATCGGAATCTTCTTGCTGCTACCATCAGGCAGGAGGTACAGAAGCCTGAAGTCCCACACCACTAGGTTCAAGAACAGCTACTTCCCTTCAACCATTCGGTTCTTGAACCAACCTGCACAACCCTAATCACTGCCTCAGTATAGCAACGCTATGACCACTTTGATTATTTTACACTACAATGGACTTGTTTTGGTTCTAATTGTGTTCCTTCTTATATATAATTTATATTTTCCTTGTGAATGCTGCTCATCTGATGCTCTGTGCCTGTGATGCTGCTGCAGGGAAGTTTTTCATTGCACCTGTGCACACACGTACTTGTGCATATGACAATAAACTCAATGTTGACTTTGACTTTGAGAATCACCCACTCTGTTACTGTAGCATACTCCTCCTTCTCTTTACCTGGTTGTATTGTTTTCCATTTTCTCCAATCAGCAACTAACCCTTGTTGGTTCCACAACACATTGGCTGGCCCCCTTAACTTCACCCGGGGGTGCCATTGTTGGGTCACGTGACCTGATATGGCCAACAACTGGTGCCTTCTTATGCAAGCAAGTAGGTTCCCAATAGCTCCCTCACCTCATTGTGAAAGGTCGAGTCTTCCAATCCCACTCGAGAAACGTGTACGGTCTTCGGGATGTCACTCCAGTGCAGAATGGGGGCAGGAGCCACTGTCTGACATTAAAAAACCTCAAGGCAGCTGCTTTGAAGAGCAGGGGTTATCGGAATAGACAGCTGGTTTCTTTTTACCGGGGTTGAAATGTCTAATGCTAGAGGGCATGCATTTAAGGTGAGGGGGGTTAGATCAAAGGAGATGTGCAGGGCAAGTTTTTTTACACAGAGAGTGGTGGGTGCCTGGAATGCGCTGCCAGGGGTGGTGGTGAGGCAGATATGATAGAGACGTTTAAGAAGCTGTTAGATAGGCACAAGAATGCGCAGAGTTTGGAGGGATACTGGACTTGTGTAGGCAGAAGGGATTAGTTTAGTTAGGCGTTTACTAGTTTAATTAGTTCAGCACATCGTGGGCTGAAGGGTCTGTCCTGTCCTGGACTATTCGATGTTCTATGTTTTGTGTTCTATCCTTGGTGTCCTGGCCAACATTTATCCCACTAAGGACCAGATATTTAGGCCATTATCCCCACTAATGTTTGTGGGAGCTTGCTGTGTGCAAGTTGGATGTTGCATTTTCTAAATTACAGCAGTTATCACAGGGTACAGATACCCCATCACTTCAGGGACCTTAAGATCATCCTGGAGTCATGTAAAATGGCAGAGGAATGACAATTAATGATGAGGAAGAGCGAGAAAAGGCAATATAACGATAGTGAGAGGCAAGAAAGAAAGTCTTGCATTTGTATAGCATCCTTCATGGTATGGGGGGAGCATTCCATGTGAAAGGTGGAAACAAGGGTCAGGAATCAGAGGCTGTGGTCAGGATTGTGCTTACATTTAGTCTTAAGGCCAGCTGAAGGCAGACATGAAAGGGGCTGCCTTGTAAGTGTGTCACAGTGAGTCACTGGTACCTTCAGGAGGTGAGGCACAGAGAGGAGATTAATGGAGAAAAACCAACTCCATTAAGGGTGGAGGAAATTAATTAGAAACCTTAAATTCAGTAACAGATACCTCCACCTCAAAAATCACAGGAGTGTGAAAACAGCTGGCTCTTGCAAAATCTACCAGTGCGGTATTAACCAGAGGAAAGAGGGAACAAGGGAATTTTCAGGTGCAGTGTATACATGCCCCAGGGATGTATGGCAGGAATTCATCGAAACATAAAAGCAGGAGGAAATATGAGCGCATCAAACATTGAAGACGTTACTGGTATGAGATTGAGGCAGCTTTTGGCTCCAATCCATGTCTACACTTTGCAGCAGAACAGGGTAACAGAAGGTTAACTGTGACTTTGCTCAATAATAAATACAGAAGCCTGAAGTCCCACACCACCAGCTACTTCCCTTCAACCATTCAGTTCTTGAACCAACCGGCACAACCCTAATCACTACAACATTATGACCATTTTGATCACTTTGCACTAAAATGGGCTTTTATTTGTTCTAATTGTGTTCTAATTCTTGTAAAAATTGGGTATAATTTATGATTAATTTAGGTTTTTCTTGTGAATGTTGCTTATCTGTTGCTATTTGCCTGTGATGCTGCTGCAAGTAAGTTTTTCATTGCACCTGTGCACACATGTACTTGCGCATGTGACAATAAGGTAAGATAAGATCTCTTTATTAGTCACAGGCACATCGAAACACACAGTGATATACATCTTTTGCACAGAGTGTTCTGGGGGCAGCCCGCAAGTGTCGCCATGCTTCCGGCGCCAACAATAGCATGCCAACAAAAATAAACTCGACAATTGACTATTGAATTGAAGTCCCATTGCACCATCTCTCTCCATTTTTATTTTTTGTGGATTTTGACAAGATAAAATCCAAGATACATTTGCAGAGGTTCAAGAAGGCGGCTCACCACAACCTTCTTAAGGATGATTAGCAATAAATGCTGTGAGTTACTTTAAAAAATAGTAAAATTCATCAGCACCAATCCCATACAACCATACAGCGACAGAGTTTCTCCTCCAAAAGCTGAAGGAAGGTTATTGACCTGAGACATTAAACTTTTACTTCCCACAGATGCTGATCGACATGTTGACCTTTTCCAGGATTTCCAGGTTTATTTCAAATCACCAGCTGCTGTTATGAGGACACCTACAACAGTTTGGCACCCCTACAGTGTGGCACTTCCTATAACAACAACATGCATTTGTGAGGCACCTTTAAGGTGGTGAAATATCTCAAGGGGCCACACGGAAGTGTAACCAAACAAAATCTAATACCGAGCTTCATGAGATCTGAGGGCAAGTGACAAGGAGCTTGTCCAGATGAGTCCAGGAATGTTTTAAAGGAGAAAAGAGTTAGTGAGAACTAGTGAGAGAATTCCAGAAGAGAGAAGAAGCATGTCTGTCAACAGTGAGGTGAGTGAAATGGAGATAAAACGAGGGCAGAATTGGAGAGTGGCTGGGCTGGAGGAGGTTACCGATCTATGGAGGGAGAGGTTCCTGATGTGCAGACGGATATGGCCATGACTGATTTTTTGTTCCAGTAAGGGGAAACCAGAGGCAAAGCTGGCCATAAAACTAAAAAGCATTTGGGCAGGTACAAGGATAGCAAAGGTGTATAGGAATATGAGCCTAATGTAGGCCAAGTGCGATGAGTGTAGAAAGGTATCATGGGTGACATGGACGAGTTGTGCCAAGGGGCTGTATTACTCTATGTTGAAAGCAGTGTAGCTGTATGAAAATATGCTGAGAGTAAAGCTGTGGTAGAATTGTTTTCCAGAAGGTAGGAATACCACATTCAATGATATCAGGGCATTAGATAAACTTAGAGAGAGTAGCTCTGAATGTGGCACACATCAGTGCAGTATGATGGGGAGAGATGTACAGGGAATCTTTATATCATCATATAAGGGAACCGTTCAATAGTCTTATCACAGTGGGGTAGAAGCTGTCCGTGAGCCTGATGGTATGGCTCCTACCTGATGGTACGTGCCCTCAGGCTCCTACCTGATGGTATGGCTCCTACCTGATGGTACGTGCCCTCAGGCTCCTACCTGATGGTATGGCTCCTACCTGATGGTACGTGCCCTCAGGCTCCTACCTGATGGTATGGCTCCTACCTGATGGTACGTGCCCTCAGGCTCCTACCTGATGGTATGGCTCCTACCTGATGGTACGTGCCCTCAGGCTCCTACCTGATGGAAGTGGAGAGAAGAGAGAATGACCCAGGTGTTGCTCCAGATTTCCAGCATCTGCAGTCCCTCTTGTGCATTCAAAACTTGGCAGGAATTTCATGGTCTAATGGGCAGAAGTGGTTTCTGCTCTCTTGTATATTCCAGAGAGCTGGGCAGCACATATACCAAACCACCGGTGATATACCGTCGACCAAATCCACTGGCAGGATAATCAAATGAATGTTAGCCTGCTTTCCAAGGCCAATGTCCTTGGCATTGAGGATCTAATCACTCTCAGTCAGCTCTGCTGTGTTGGCTATGTTGTTTGAGGGCCTGTTACTGGATTCCTGAGACAGACAGGAGTCAGGAGACAGGAGACTACTCTGAGCTCTATCATGGCATGCTCCTGTCTACATCAATGGTGCTGAGGTCAAGAGGGTTGAGAACTTCAAGTTCCTAGGAGTGAACATCACCAATAGCCTGTCCTGGTTCAACCATGTAGATGCCACGGCCAAGATAGTTCACCATTGCCTCAGGAGGCTAAAGAAATTTGCCACTTTGACACACACCAAGTTTTATTGATGCACCATAGAAAACATCCTATCTGGATGCATCATGGCTTGATATGGCAACTGCTCTGCCCGGGATCGCAAGAAACTGCAGAGAATTGTGGACACAGCTCAGCGCATCATTGAAACCAGGCTCCCCTCCTTGGACTCTGTCTATACCTCTCGCTGCCTTGGCGAAGCAGCCAGCATAATCAAAGTCCCCACCCACCTGGGTCATTCTCTCTTCTCTCCTCTCCCATCAGGCAGAAGATACAGTAGGCTGAGGGCACATACCACCAGGCTCAAGGACAGCTTCTATCCCACAGTGATAAGACTATTGAACAGTTCCCTTATACGATGAAATGGACTCTTGACCTCACAATCTTGTACCTTATTGTCTACCTGCACTGCACTTCCCTGTAGCTGTGACACTTTACTCTGTATTCTGTTATTGTTTAACCTTGTACTACCTCAATGCACTGCGTAATGAATTGATCTGTATGAACGGTATGCAAGACAAGTTTTGCACTGTACCTCGGTACAAGTGACAATAAAAAACCAATACCAATACCAAATGGCAACAGGTCCACAAGGAAATGATTCAAGGATTTTTTCAAATTCTCCTTGAAAAAAGTGTGGCATCCCCACTGACACTGGGAATCCCTGATCCTTGACTATTCCAAATGAAGAAGAAGCACTGGGAATGGCATTGAAAACCTAGAACCCCTTTGTTAGGATTATCCGGAAGCCCAGCAGGAATGGGAAATGGAGTGCACCACCTCCTAAACTATGCACACACCCTTTCTATGCACACCTCGCACCCTGGTCACTCTCCCTTTTCTCCTCTCCCGTCGGGTAGAAGATAAAAACTTGAGAACAGTCACCACCAGACTCAGGAACAGCTTCTATTCCGCTGTTATCAGACTGTTGAATGGACTTCACATATGCTAAAAGATGAACTCTTGACCTCACAATCTACCTCGTCATGGCCCTTGCACCTTATTGCCTGCCTGCACTGCACTTTCTCTGTAACTGTAACACTATATTCTGCACTCTTTTATTGCTACCTCGATGTACATATGTATGGAACGGCATACAGGCAAAAGCTTTTCACCGTACCTCTGTACATGTGACAATAATAAACCAATTACCAATTACCACCTGGCTACAGGCACAATGTTGAAACTCCACACAGACAGCACTGGAGGTCAGGATCAAACCCAGGTCACTCGAGCTGTGAGGCAGCAGCTCGACCAGCTGTGCCACTGTGCCTTGGGCTGCCAGTTCAGTCACCATCCTCCTGTACCCACTGAAGCAGTAGCACAGGGAGGTAAGGAGTGCAGCCTCTCACCTTGATAAACTTGAGCCGGGATAGATTAAGATCTTGGGAACGTGAAGGAAAGCTTTCAGGAAATTCCTTGGAAGTGTTTCATCTTTTGCCACCTCTCTGAGGATAGGGAGCAAGTTGCGAATGAGTTAACTGACACAAGAGCACAAGAAATTAGGAGCAGGAGTAGGCCTCCAGTCCACTCAAGCCTGCCCTGCCATTCAATATGATCATGGCTGATCTATGCTGGCCTCAACTCCTCTTCTGTGCCAGTTCCCCATAACCCTCAATTCCTTGATCTTTCAAATATTTATCTCTCTCCACCTTAAGTATATCTAATGATCTGGCCTCCACCAACCTTAGGGGCAGAGAATTCCAGAGATTCAGCACCCTCCGAGAGATTTCTACACACCTCAGTTTTAAATGACCGGCCCCTTATTTTGTAGTTATGTCCCCTTGTTCGTGACTGTCCCACTAGTGAGAACATCTCAACATCTACCCTGTCAAGCCCCCTTAGAATCTTATATTATTGAATAAGGTCACTGCTCATTCTTTTAACCTCCAAGTAAAACAGTTGCTTCCTGAACAGATGACAAGTGTAACCTTGATAACCTGGAAGCTGTGTCTGCTCTAGTTCTGCAGCTGAGTGTTTACAGTGTACTCATTCTACACCGGAAACAAAGGCCTAGTAATCTCATATTTAGGGATGATCCCAGAGGGAAAAGGGGATCAACTGCGGACAGTTCAACCCATACAATAGTGACCCAAACTTACGTGCGAGGGTCAATATTTACCTCATCTCCAACACCCAACATACTTGAAGAACAAGCCTTGTGTGCACACTGGCCTTTGTGCACTCTGTCCCTCTGTAAATTTAAAGAGGGTATCAATGGGATCAAATTCTCATTCTTGTTTTCAAATCTTCTGTAACCTACCCCCCATCCCCATCCATTTCTATAAACTGCTGCTGCCCCTTCATTTTAAGGTGTTGATCTCCAATTCTGGCCACTTGAGAATGCCCGAACTTCATTGTTCAAGAACTGCCTCCCTCACCTCCCTCTTCCTTTGTTAAAGGTGCTCCTTAAGAACCAAAGAGTTTGTTCATCTGCTGCGATACCTCCTCTTTTGTCTACAACCTTTGTTCATGCTCCTGTAAAGTGCTGGGATAGCATCCTGTTGGGATGTCCGGAGAGCTCACGGAGAGATACAGCATGGAAACAGCCCCTTTTTCAGCCATCAACCACCGATTTACACAAACCCCATGTTTTATTCTCCCTACAGTCCCACCAATTCCCACCCCCCCCCACCCACCCAGGTTCTACTACTCACCTACACACAAGGGACAAATTAGTCTATCAACCCCCACCCTGCATGTCTTTGGGTTATCGGAGGAAACAGGAGCATCCGGATGAAACCCATGTGTCACAGGGAGAACATGGAGACTCCACACAGGTAACACCCGAGGTCAGGAATAAAGGGAAGGAAAAGACTCAGTGCTACGAGAAATGAATACATAAAATTCAGGGAAATTGGTGTTGGATCCATGGTACTGTTACTCACAGCCAGCCTTCAAAATGCAAAAGGCTGAAAAATAGCCAGGGATTAGGAGATACACCATCTCAGAGATGATGCTAGCATCTCCTTAACCCCAGATTGTCGTGGAAGTAAAATCAGTTCACAAAAGACAATGACAATTCCAGTCCCATGCCCATTCCTGAATTTATCCCCTCCACCACTGATACCATGTCTTCACCTAATGAGGCCCTGAGCAGCAATTCTGTCCAACTCTTCTCTTTCTTTAAGATGTTCCTTTGACTGGGCTCCCCTCATGTGTTGATACAGTTTCCTAACTGGTTGCTTCATGGCCTGGTACGGCAATTCCGGTGCACAGGAATGCCAGAGGCTGCAGACAGTGGTGGACACAGCCCGGTCCATCATGGGCACAGCCCTCCCCACCACTGAGAGCATCTACAGGAGGTGCTGCCTCAAGAAGGTGGCATCTATCATCAAGAATCCCCACCACATCCAGGCCATGCCCTCTTCTTGCTGCTACCGTCAAGCAGGAGGTATAGAAGTCTGAAGTCCTACACCACCAGGTTCAGGAACAGTTACTTTCCTACAACCATCAGGTTCTTCAACCGACGCACAACCCTAACCCCACCTCACCAGTGGAACACTACGGACCACCTCTTGCACTGCCATTGGGTTTTTTGCACTAATGTTTTGTATTTCAGTCTTTATTTTCTCTTCACTGACTTGTATAATTTAGGTGTTCTGTGTGTGGTCTGTACCTACATACCTGTGATGCTGCAAGTTTTTCATTGTACTGTACCTCACAGTACTTGGGCACATGACAATAAACTCGACGATGTGACTCACTTATTCCTGATGCAGGGTCTCAACCCTAAAAAAAATCAATAATCCCACAGATGCTGCCTGACCCACTGAGTTCCTCCAGCAGTTTGTTTTTTGCTCCAGATTCCAGCACCTGAAGTCTCTGGTGTCTTCACTTATTACCCAACTGTGCCCCTGGGAATGTTTCATAATGTACCGGTTCTATATAAATACAAGTTGTTGTTGAGTGTAAATGGATCCCATGGCAAGGATCTGTGAATACCCCCATTACCAACTCATTTACATCTCGAGAAATAAAGGACTGCAGATGCTGGAATCTAGAGGAAAAACACAATGATGCTGGAGGATCTCAGCAGGCCAGACAGCATCGGTGGAGAAAAGCAGGCAGTCAATGTTTCGGGTCAGGATTCTTCTTCAGGACTGAAGATAGGAAAAGGATCATAGTGTTTTGCTGCCTGGCCTGCTGAGTTCCTCCTGCATCATAGTGTTTTTCATCTAGATTCCACCATCTCAAGTCCATTGTTTCTCCAGTATTACTGCTCCACTGCAAAGTCTCTTGAAGGATGCTCACTTCTAAGAAGTTCCCTTCCTCTCTTTGATGGGAGCTTTGTGAGTCCCCCTCTCACTGCACCCCCCCCCCACCCCCCGTGATCTCCTCTGCTCTCCGGCTCCTCGACCATATGGTCACTCAGTTCCACAGCCATGTGACCTTCCTCGCCCTTTTCCTATCTTCTGTCCTGAAGAAGGGTCCTGACTCGAAACGTTGACTGCCTCATTTACATCTCCACCATTTTTGGCATTTAAGCTCTCCAGCCTTCCACCCCACCACTGACCTTCCTCCCCACTCTCTCTTGTCCCTGCATTTAAAAACTGCCTACCTTCAGACTTTCTCCAACTCTACTGGAAGGTCATCCTCTGGAAACGTCAGTTCTGTTTCTTGTTCTGTAGATGCTGCCCGACCTATTGTGCTTTCCCACCCCTTTAGGGTTTCTTTTTCTGGACAGACAGCATCTGCAGCATTTTGCTTTGAGAGCTACCTCTGACTAGGCATTCTGGATGTATCACGGCTCGGTATGGCAACTGCTCTGCCCAAGACTGCAAGAAACTGCAGAGAGCTCAGCACATCACGAAAACCAGCCTCCCCTCCATGGACTCACACTTCTCACTGGCTCAGTACACTACTGTGGCAGCATGGTAGTGCAGTGGTTAGTGTAATGCTACTACAGCGCCAGCGACCCGAGTTCAATTCCAGCCGCTGTCTGTAAGGAGTTTGTACGCTCTCCCCGTGTCTGCATGGGTTTCGTCCGGGTGCTCCGGTTTCCTCCTACATTCCAAAGACGTACAGGTTAGGAGCTGTCGGCATGCCATGTTGACGCCGGAAGAGTGGCGACACTTGCAGGGTCCCCCAGCACATTCTCAGTAACACAAAAAGAAGCATTTCACTGCGGGTTTCGATGCGTATGTGACTAATAAATAAATATCTTATCTTACCTTATCTAAAACATATTTGAAGACCTCTCCTGCCCTGGACATTCTCTCTTTTTTCTCCTCCGTCCCATCCGGCAGAAGATACAAAAGCCTGAAAGCACATACCACCAGGCTCAAGGACAGCTTCTATCCTGCTGTTATGGTATTGATATTGGTATTGGTATTGGTTTATTATTGTCACTTGTACTGAGGTACAGTGAAAAACTTGTCTTGCATACCATTTGTTCAGGTCAATTCATTACACAGTACATTGAGGTAGTACAGGGTAAAAACAATAACAGAATACAGGGTTAAGTGTCACAGCTACAGAGAAGTGTATTGCAGGTAGACAATAAGGTGCAAAGTCATAACAAGGTAGATTGTGAGGTCAAGAGTCCATCTCATCGTATAAGGGAACTGTTCAATAGTCTTATCACCGTGGGATAGAAGCTGTTCTTGAGCCTGGTGGTATGTGCCCTCAGGCTCCTGTATCTTCTGCCTGATGGGAGAAGAGAGAAGAGAGAATGACCCGGGTGGTTGGGGTCTTTGATTATGCTGGCTGCTTCACCAAGGCAGTGAGAAGTATAGACAGAGTCCATGGAGGGGAGGCTGGTTTCCATGACGCGCTGGGCTGTGTCCACAACTCTCTGCAGTTTCTTGCAGTCCTGGGCAGAGCAGTTGTTGTACCAAGCCATGATGCATCCAGAAAGGATGCTTTCTATGGTGCATCGATAAAAGTTGGTATCAAAGGAGACATGCCAAATTTCTTTAGTCTCCTGAGGAAGTAGGGGTGCTGGTGAACCTTCTTGGCCATGGTGTTTACATGTTTGGACCAGGACAGGATATTGGTGATGTTCACTCCAAGGAACTTGAAGCTCTCAACCCTCTCGACCCCAGCACCATTGATGTAGACAGGTGCTATTAAATGGACCTCTTTACCATAAAATGGACTCTTGATCTCACAATTCACCCTGTCAAGGCCTTGCTCCTTATTGTCCACCTGCACTGCACTTTCTCTGTAACTCTAACACTGTATTCTGCATTCTGGTATTGCTTTTCCTTTGTACTAGCTCAATGTACTGATGTGGTAAAATGATCTGTATGGATGGCATGCAAAACAAAGTTTTCACTGTACCTTGGTACATGTGACAATAATAAACCAATTTTCCAATTTACCGCATTTAGTCACCACATGTTCCCCCTTGACCTTGTGTCAGTTATTCGTTGTTCATACTGATCTGAAGCCCTTTGCTTCCTATATAAATGCAGAGGCTGCTAGTTGGTGTCAGGAGGGGTTAAAATTGCTGACACAGATTGAGACATCTTTGCACTAAGGTTGAAAAACCTCCTGAGATTCTTGGCTGGAGATCCCTATAGAGAACCAGGTCGTTCAAAACGACAGAGCATTGTTAGTTACACTCACTGGGAGATTCCATGTTATTTTTAAACCCGTTTACACTACAAGTTGCTGGGTTTAACTGTGTTGTCCATTAACTGGTACTTTGGGGACGAGTGAAAAAACAAGGTAACAAGGCCCGGTGGGTGCTTAGGTACAAAGATCTGTGCCCTGGGATATGCAAGGGGAACAAGCACAGATGAATTTTCCACCTTAAAGGAAAAGTTTCCCTGAATTTGCATCATGGCAAACTTAAAAAAATAGGAAGGTTTCCAGGGCAGGATTATTTGTCAGGCGTCTGAGACCCAATCCGCTTGTTTTTGTTTTCAATTTTCTTCCTACAGCCCCTGTACACACAGGTACAGCATCCTCCACCCACTCACAGTTACCCGGCTGGGGTTACTGACCTGCACACATTGAACTGTGCACACCGCCTGTGTATACGTGGAGGTGTGTCACTGGCAGGTAGTTGCATTGCTGATGGCCTTTCACTGAGATGGTTAGTATCCCATTGTAATAATGTACCGGTTCTATATAAATACAATTGTTGTTGAGTGTAAACGGATCCCTTGGCTGGGATCTGTGAATACTCCCTTATTTGGTAATCTCTGGTTAGACCGCATCTGGAGTATGTCAAGGCTTTGGGGGGGGGGGGGGTGCAGAAGAGGTTCATCAGGATGCTGCTTGGATTAGAGGGCATGCGCTATAAGGAGAGGTTAGACAAACTTGGGTGTTTCTCTGGAGTGGCAGACGCTGAGGGAGAACTCATAGAAGTTTATAAGATTATGAAAGGCTTAGATAGAGTAGAGAGCAGTATCCTTTTTCCCAGGGTCAATATGTCTAATATCAGAGGGCATGCATTTAAGGTGAGAAGGGGATGTGAAGGGCAAGTTTTTTTTTACACAAAGTGTGGTGGGTGCCTGGAAAACTCTGCTGGGGTGGTGGTGGAGGCAGATACGACAAGGGGCATTCAAGAGGCTCTCAGATAGGCCCATGAGTGTGCAGAGAATGGAGCGACATGGACATTGTGTAGGCAGAAGGGATTAGTTTAGTTAGGTGTTTAATTACTAGTTTAATTAGTTTGCCACAACATCGTGGGCTGAAGGGCCTGTTCCTGTGCTGTACTGTTCTATGTTCTATGTACTGTTCTGGGCATTTAAACTCCCCAGCCTTCCACCCCCCACTGACCTTCCTCTCCACTCTCTCATCTCCCTATTTTCCCTGACTCTTGAGAACTGTCTACCTCCAGACTTTCTCCAACTCGATTGAATGGTCATTGTCCTGAAAGTTAGGACTGCTTCTTGCTCTGCAGATGCTGTCTGACCTACGGTGCATTTCTGTGTTGATGAGGTGAGGATAATGTGTAGAGCAGAGTTCTGTTTACCGTGCCTCTCCTGTCGTTTCCTGACCTGGGGACTTTCTTGAGGAACCATTTTGATTACACCTTGGAGAGTGAGGAGGACAAGTTCCTCATTGGTCCAAAATGGACCATTATTAAAATAGCCGCCTCGATTTTCCCGTTCCACTGACCTCTATGGAGAGTGCAATGGGGAATGGTGGCACTGAGTCAGGGGTTGTGGGTTCAAGCCTGGCTCCAGAAACAGGGGCACAAAGATCCCACTTCAGTCCTGGAGAGTCTGCACTGCCGCTGGCACTGTTTTGAGGATGTGATCTCCAACTGAGGCCATGTCTGCCTCCTTGGCTTGGTGGAGAGAAGAGTTGGCACTTACGCATCAACCATCTCCACAGCCCCATTGATACAGGCCTGTTATGAAGAAATAGGTTCCTACTGTTCTTAAGTTGGAATAGAAATTACTTTCCCCCCAAAGTATTTTCTTAGCTGTATAGGACCTGTGACAAAAAGTCTCTGTATAAATTGATATCTTTTTTAGAGAGAATACTTGGGATTTTCTCTAGTATGGGCTCTCCAGGGCTGGTGGTTTTGAGAAATTGATTGAATTTTCAGGTGTGATGTCAGGGAACTCTCCTTCTTGCAAAGTGTAGTGGAAATTGTGGGTTTTCTCTCAGGAAGCTGTTGGAGCTAGAGCTCAGGTGAACATCCCAAGAGCAGTGGCGAGGAGCTCTTAGAGCATCAAAGCGGGGAAATGGACTACCCATCATCTCATTGAATGGCAGGGTAGTTTTGAGGAGTTGGATGTTCTCTTTCTATGACCTTTCTGGTTTTTACTGCTTCACTACTTACCACTTATCACTGTCTGAGGAAGTCTCCATCACCCACACCATACCAAGGTACTGATGACTGTTGGATGGATCACCATCTAATCTTCTCTTTCTTAAGGGCCCAGCAAAGATGGTTCTTCTTAGACAGTAGCTCCTGGTCAACATGAGCTGTAGTGTCCACAGAGCCCGAACAGCCCTGAACAGCCAGAATTACTCTAGGCTTCTTTATCAGCAGACACCAGGTCCGGCATGATGTAAATGACCAGGAAATCCAGCAGCTAATTAGACCATAGAACACTACAGCACAGTACAGGCCCTTCAGCCCACGATGTTGTGCCGACATTTTATCCTGTTCTGATATCTATCTAACCCTTCCCTCCCACATAGCCCTCCATTTCTCTATCATTCGTGTGTCTTTCTAAGAGTCTCTTAAATGTCCCTGATGTATCTGCCCCCCACAACCTCTGCCGGCAGTGCGTTCCACACACCCACCACTCCTTGTGTAAAAAACTTACCTCTGACATCCCCCTTATACCTTCCTCCAATCACCTTAAAATTATATCCCCTCGTGTTAGCCATTGTCACCCTGGGAAAAAGTCTCTGACTGTCCACTCGATTTATCTTGTACACCTCTATCAAGTCGCCTCTCATCCTCCTTTGCTCCAAAGAGCAAAGCCCTAGCTCACTCAATCTATCCTCATAAGACATGTTCTCCAATCCAGGCAGCATCCTGGTAAATCTCCTCTGCACCCTCTCTAAAGCTTCCACATCCTTCCTATAATGAGGCGACCAGAACTGAACACAATACTCCAAGTGTGGTCTAACCAGAATTCTATAGAGCTGCAACTTTACCTCGCGGCTCTTGAACTCAGTAACCCAACAAATGAAGGACAACACTCTATACGCCTTCTTAACAACCCTATCAACCTGCGTGGCAAACTTGAGGGATCTATGGACATGGACCCCAAGATCCCACTGCTGAGAGTCCTGCCATTAACCATGTATTCTGCCTTCAAATTCAATCTTCCAAAGTGAATCACTTCACATTTTTCCGAGTTGAACTTCATCTGCTACTTCTCAGCCCAGGTCTGCATCCTACCAATGTCCCGTTGTAATCTACAGCAACCTTCTACAGCTGTAAATGCAAGACGTTATTAGATTGGAAGCCCAAGGGAAAAGAAATGGTTAGGGTTAGTGTGAGGCAAAGCCAAGAATGGAGGTGCTTATCAAGTGCAGAGAGGCTTTTAGCACCCATTGGAAGGACATAATGAAGTGACACAAGCATCAGAAGTACACCAACTTGTCACAGCCATGACATATGGATTCTTCAGTGCTCTGTACCCACAGACAGCCTGAAAACTCCTACCAACAGGCACCCCAGAGTCTCACAGTTTCTGACCTACCCTGAAACCCACCATAACTAACACCATGTAGGAGACTCTTGGCTTCTCTATGGGACTGATTTGATGAGGAGATCTGTTTTCGGACCTCATCACATTAGTAATACGGCATGTCCCCAGTCACCCTCACCAATTTTTATGGATGCACCATAGAAAGCATCCTATCTGGCTGCATCACGGCTTGGTATGGCATCTGCTCTACTGAAGACTGCAAGAAATTGCAGAGAGTTGGTGAACACCTCCCAGTCCATCATGAAAACCAGCCTCCCCTCATCCGTCTACACTTCCCGCTGCCTCGGTAAAACAGCCAACATAATCGAGGACCCCTCCCACCCCGGACATTCTCTCTTCTCTCCCCTCCCGTTGGGCAGAAGATACAAAAGTTTGAGAACACACACCACCAGGTTCGAGGACAGCTTCTATCCTGCTGTTATAAGACTCTTGAACGGACTTCTTATACAATAAAGATGAACTCTTGATCTCTCAATCTACCTCGTCATGGCCCGTGTACCTTATTGTCTACCTACACTGCACTTTGTAAGTGTAACACTAAATTCTGCATTCTGTTTTTTATCTTTTGTACTACCTTGATGTACTTATATTTGGAATGATCTGTCCAGATGGCACACAAAACAAAGGCTCTTAACTGTACCTTCGTACATGTGACAATAATAAACCAATACCAATTACCATTGATAAGTAACTCCCTGCCAAGCCCTGTCTGTACTGGGCTGTTGGAGCTGGTCCATGTGTGGATTAGGAGCCCCACGATTGACAAGGTAGTCATTCAGCTTAACCAGGGTGAGCTGATGGTCATGCTTCACATTGGTCTCCCCACCGACACATCCACCTCACCCTTTGACTGTTCTCCAACCTCACCTCAAAGCATCAGTGTCCTCAGCTTCAACCTATCCACACTCACGCCCCTCTCTGTCCGAACGGATTTCTCCTGAATTCCACCGGAATTTTGAGGGACCATTTCAATGACTGAAAGGTCTCAAGTGTGTCACCATTCTGTGATCCTGAATCCTGAAGTTATGACTCGTAATGTTGCAGAATGAGGCCATTTGGCCCACCCAGCCCATGCTGGCTCCTCTGGAGAAATCTTGTGAGTCCCATTCCCCTGATCACACAACGTTTCAGGAACAGCTTCTTCTCCTCCGCCATCAGATTTATGAACGGTCCATGAACCCATGAACGCTACTTCATTATTGCACTATTGACTTATTTTTTGTAACTTATAGTAATTTTCATGTCTTGTGCTGTACTGCTGCCGCAAAACAACAAACTTCATGGCGTATGTCAGTGATAATAAACCTGATTCTGATTCTGTTCTTGTCTCGTGGGCTGCAAGTATCAACAGCAAGAGGGCATAGGTTCGAGGTGAGAAGAAGGAGTTTTGAAGGGGGTGAGAGGTGTAAGTTTTGGTACACAGAGGCTGGTTGATATCTGGAATAGGCTGCTAGAGGAGGAGGTGGAATTGGATGCAATCTTTCCATGAGAGAGACATTTAGACAGGCACTTGAATAGGCAAGGTATAGAGGGATATGGTTCTAATGTGGGCAAATGGGATTGGTGTACATGGGAAACAATGTCGGCATGGATGTGCTGGGATAAAGGGCATATTTCTCTACTGCAAACTTTATGACTCTAAGTTATTGCCCCTTGGACCAGTCCAATCCCTTTCTGAAAGTGCTGATTGTCTCTGTTACAGGTAGTGAGTCCAGTTCGTAACTGGTTGTGTAAAGAAATTTTCCTTCACATTGTCCTTAGTTTTGGTTGCTCCCCCAACAGCCCAGCACATCACGGACACCAGCCTCCCCTCCTTGGACTCTTGTCTTTGCCTCTCATTGTCTTGGTGAAGCAGCCAGCATAATCAAAGACCCCACCCACCCGGGTCATTCTCTCTTCTCTCCTCTTCCATCAGGTAGAAGATACAGGAGCCTGAGGGCACGTACCACCAGACTTAAGGACAGCTTCTATCCCACTGTGATAAGACTATTGAACGGTTCCCTTATACAGTGAGATGGATTCTGACCTCACGATCTACCTTGTTATGACCTTGCACCTTATTGCACTGCACTTTCTCTGTAGCTGTGACACTTTACTCTGTACTGTTACTGTTTTTACCTGTACTACATCAACGCACTCTGTACTAACTCAGTGTAACTGCACTGTGTAATGAATTGACCTGTACGATCGGTGTGCAAGACAAGTTTTTCTCTGTACCTTGGTACAAGTGACAATAATAAACCAATACCAATATCAATCCCGCTCACACACAAGGGGTCATTGAGGGGTCAGCAGTAGACAGGGTGAGCAGCTTCAAGTTCCTGGGTGTCAACATCTCGAAGGGTCTATTGGGAACAGCTTCTTCCCCTCCGCCATGAGATTTCTGAACTGTCCATGAACACCACCTCGTTATATATTGTCCAACTTGAACACAACTTTGTCTATATATTGGGCTTCCTTTTTTCCTATCTTCAGTCCTGAAGAAGGGTCATGACCTGAAACGTTGACCACCTGCTTTTCTCCTCAGATGCTGACTGGCCTGCTGAGTTCCTCCAGCATCATCGTGGTTTTCACCACCTTGTTATTCCTTTTTTTTTGCGCTATTCATTTATTTTACTACATATTGATAGTAATTTTATGTCTTTGCACTGTACTGCTGCTGCAAAACAACAAATTTCCCATCATAAAAGTCAGTGATAATAAATCTGATTCTAATTCTGACATGCTGAGGTTTCTGATATATTAATCCTGTTAAACTGCTTCATAGTCCTAAAGAGCTCCGACAGGTCGTACCTAACAATCTTCTCTTCCCTGGCACTGTGTACTGGAGGTTTTGTCTTTGATCTTCAGTCATCTTGGGCCTCTTGCCATTGAACAAGAACCTGACTCTGTCAAACCACTGAAGTGCTTGGAGTGGACCAGTCAGCACATTTGAAAAGAATACACTCATCTTCCTTTTCTAGAGTAAAGAAGCACAACCCCAGTATTATTACACAGACCTGATAGAAGTTTATAGGATTATGAGAGGCATAGATAGACAGCTGGGATTGTTTTCCCAGGATCAAATTGTCTAATACTAGAAGGCATGCATTTAATGTGTGAGGGGGAAAGTTCAAAGGAGATGTGGGGCAAGTTTTTTTACACAAAGAGTGGTGGGTGCTTGGAATGTGCTGCCTGGGGTGGTGGTGGAGGCAGATATACGATAAAGGCATTTAAGAGGCTCTTAGGCACATGAATGTGCAGAGAATGGTGGGATTGTGCAGGCAGAAGGGATTAGTTTAGTTAGGCGTTTAATTACTAGTTTAATTAGTTCACGACAACATCGTGGGCCGAAAGGCCTCTTCCTGTGCTGTATTGTTCTATGTTCTATTCCTGGAGAAGGAATACAACACAGAATTTGCACAAGTGAGAGTAGTTCCTTGGGAATCGGAGATCCTGCCATTTTTTACTGCCCTCCAGACGGAATTGTTGTTTTTGGGACTAGAGGAAGGTATAAACTTATCTTCGGGGCATTAATGGATTTCCGCCTTTGCAATTGGTTGCACAATGTTTTTTATATATATACATCCAGTCAAAGACAAAGATTTATTCCCTTGTGGACTATGTTCATTCACGGTAATCTCAGAAGTTTCCGGAAAGAGTTCTTTCAGACTCAGAGACCCAACTACAATCTCCACCTAAAGAGAGTGTTAGCATTTGAAAGATCTCAGGGTTTTCCTCACCCCATTTGAATTGGTACATTTCCTAAAGCTTTCAGCATTCACAAAGCTCATCAGGGGAGATTAGCCAGAAGCCTTTGTTCCAAAACACAAACCTCACGGAAAGATCAGTGATGCTTTGTAGTTACAAATTTCATTTTGGCCACCAGGCTTTCATCTATCCAGGAGCTGAGCTCCAGATTCCCCCACCCCGAACCTCTTCACCTCCACCTCTACCCCTTTCATATCCTTTAATCATAGAAATGAACAGTCAAGGTACAGCACCAGGCCATTCAGCCCAACAATTCCTCACCCCTGGATTGGGCAACTGTTCAACTGAACAGATTGAATTGATTTGCATGTGTGTGTGAGTGTGTGTGTGCATATGTGTGTGTACCTGTGTGTGTGCATTTGGGTGTGTGCATGTGCGTGTGCATTTGTGTGTGTGTGTGCGTGAGTGAGTGTGTGTATTTGTGCGTGTGTGTACATTTGAGTGTGTGTGCGCATGTGTGTGTGCATGCATATGTGCATGTGTTTGCGTGCGCATGTGTGTGTGCACATGCGTGTGTGCGCGTGTGTGTGTGTGCGTGTGTGTGTGTGCACACACACGTGACATTATCATCCAGTGGTCTCTTGGCTTTATTTGTTCATTTTTTGGCATGACTACCGGCCAGAGCAGTATTGACTCCCCATCCGTAATTGCTCTCGATGAGGAGAGGGTGAGCCACTTTCCTGAACCTACAGGAAAGATATCAATAAGCTTGAAAGAATGCAGAGAAAATTTACATGGATGTTGCTGGGGACGTGAGGACCTGAGTTACAGGGATAGGTTGAATAGGTTAGGACTTTATTCCCTGGAACGCAGGAGAATGAGGGGAGATATACAAAACTGGTATTGGTATTGGTTTATTATTGTCACTTGTACCGAGGTACGGTCAAAAACTTGTCTTGCATACCGATCGTACAGGAAAATGATGAGGGGTATAGATAGGGTGAATGCACGCAGTCATTTTCCTCTCAGGTTGGGTGAGACTAGAACTAGAGGTCATAGGTTTAGGGTGAAAGGTGAAATATTTAAGGGGAATCTGAGGGGGAACTACTTCACTCAAGAGGGCGGTGCAGGTGTGGAACGAGCTGCCAGCGGAAGTGGTGGATGCAGGTTAAATTGTAACGCTTAAGACAGGTTTGGATAGGTACATGGATGGGAGGGGTTTGGAGGGATACGGTCCGGGTGCAGGTAGATGGGACTAGGCAGAAAACCAGGTGGGCATGGACTAGATGGGCAGAAGGGTCTGTTTCTGTGCTGTTGTGCTCTATGACTCTAACCGCAGCAGTCCTTCTGCTGCGGGTGGTCCCACAGTGGATGGGGAGATCAGGGTTTTGACCCAGCGACGATGAAGGAATGGTGAAACAAATATTCCTAAGTCAGGGTATTGTGTGACATGGAGGGGCAGCAGCAGGTAGTGGTGACCCACTGCCCCTGCCGTTGGTGGGAAGGGTCGCAGGTTAGGGAGGTGCTGTGGGAGTGCAGTAGGTGAGGAATCCCTTTGTGCAAGTGATGCACATTGTAGTCAATGGCACAGAAAGCTTAGACTGGTGGATGGAGGATAGAACATAGAACATAGGACATAGAACATAGAACAGTACAGCACAGGAACAGGCCCTTCAGCCCACCATGTTGTGCTGATCTAATTGAACTGGTAATTAAATGCCTAACTAAACTAATTCCTTCTGTCTTCACATGGTCCATATCCCTCCATTCTCTGCACATTCATGTGCCTATCTAAGAGCTCCTTAAATGCCTCTATCATGTCAGCCTCTGCCACCACCCCTGGCAGCACATTCCAGGCACCCACCACTCTCTGTGTAAAAAACTTGCTCCGAACATCTCCTTTGAACTTACCCCCTCTCATCTTAAATGCATGCCCTCTGGTATTACACATTTCAAACCCGAGAAAAAAGATACTGGCTGTCTACCTTATCTATGCCTCTTATAACCTTATAAACCTCTATCAGGTCTCCCCCCAGCCTCTGCCATTCCAGAGAAAACAACCCAGGTTTGTCCAACCTCTCCTTATAGCACATGCCCTCTAATCTAGGCAGCATCCTGGTAAATCTCTTCTGCACCCTCTCCAAAGCCTCCACATCCTCCCTATAATGGGGCAACCAGAACTGAATGCAATACTCCAGATGTGACCTAACCAGAGTTTTATAAAGTTCAAACACAACTTCCAGACTCTTGAACTCTATGCCTTGACTAATCAAGGCAAGCATGCCATACACCTATCAACCTGGGCAGCCACTTTCAGGGAGCTATGGACTAGGACCCCAAGATCTCTCTGAACATCAACACTCTTAAGGGTCCTGCTATTAACAGTGCACTGTCCCTTTGCATTTGATTTCTCAAACTGCAGCACCTCACACTTGGCCAGATTAAACTCCATCTGCCATTTCTCTGCCCATATCTGCAACTGATCTATATCCCGCTGTATCCTTTGGCAATCTTCTACACATCCAGAACGCCACTAATCTTTGCATCATCTGTGAACTTGCATCCACATTTTCATCCAGGTCATTACATCACAAATAGCAGAGGTCCCAGTATGGATCCCAGAGGAACACCACTAGTCACAGACCTCCAGCCAGAATAAATCCCATCAACCACTACCCTTTGTCTTCTGTGGGTAAGCCAGTTCTGAATCCAAACGGCCAAGTCACTGTGGATCCCATGCACCTTAATCTCAATCGAGCCTCCCATGAGGGACTTTGTCAAATACCTTACTAAAATCCATGTAGACAACATTCACAGCTCTACCTTCATCAATGACCTTCATCACCTCCTCAAAAAGCTCATTCAAGTTAGTAAAACATGATTAAGATTAATATAGATTAAGATATCTTTATTAGTCACATGTACATCGAAACACACAGTGAAATGCATCTTTTTTATGTGGAGTGTTCTGGGGGCAGCCCGCAAGTGTCGCCATGCTTCCGGTGCCAACATAGCATGCCCACAACTTCCTAACTCGTACGTCTTTGGAATGTGGGAGGAAACCAGAGCACCTGGAGGAAACCCATGCAGACATGGGGAGAACGTACAAACTCCTTACAGACAGTGGCCGGAATTGAACCTGGGTCGCTGGCGCTGTAATAATGTTATGCTAACCGCTACCCGCACAAAGCTGTAAAAAAAGACCCTTGAATGGATCTCTTGATCTCTCAATCTACCTTGTTGTGGCCTTTATATACAGTATTGTCTACCTGTACTGCACTTTCTCTGTAACTGCAACACTATATTCTGCATTCTTTTTTTCCTTCTCTACTACCTTATTGTACTTATGTATGGCTTGATCTGCCTGGATGGCACGTAAACAAAAGCTTTTCACCGTATGTCGGTACATATGACAATAATAAACTAATTACCACAGCCCCTAGATTCTGTGCTTGCCACTGAAGCAGCATCTAAATGTTTGGTGACAGAAGGGTGTGAGTGCTCCCCACTTATCCATGGGTGACACTTTAACCAAAGAATCTTGTGGGCAGGATGATTAGGTGTTTGCTAGCTATTTGACGATGGTGGTATCGTTGCCAAACCGGATGATGTTACCTCTCATAGACGACCTCATGCACAGCCCTTGGACTTCAGGACCTCCTGAAGTTGCTGCCGAGTGGCAGTGTTGAATTGTTTGGGACACACTAAACGCACCGATGTATGTACAGTGAGGAGCTAGAATGGCTTGTCTGACAGTTGGAAGGAATAAGATTCGGAAAAAACGGGATAAAGATAGGAGACACAAGGAATTCTGCAGATGCTGGATTCTGGAGCAATACACGAAAAGTGCTGGAGGAACTCAGCAGGTCAGGCAGCATCCATGGAGGGAAGTAAAAAGGGAATTGTATTTTTTTTGAAAATGAACAAAAAGGTACACTGGAGATGGAAGAGACTGCAGATACGGTAATCTGGAGCAAAAAACCGAGCTGCTGGAGAAACTCAGAGCGTCAGGCAGTGTCTGTGGAGGGAAACGAACAGTCGATGTTCCGGGTCGAGACCCTTCATCTGGAGTGAAAGATAAGTGGGGAGACAACCAGTATAAAGAGGTGAGGGGAAGGGGTGAGGCAAGAACTGGCAAGTGATAGGTGGATCCAGGTGAGGAGAGGTTAATTGGCAGATGGAATAAGATGGAGGAGGGGTGGAGATAGGGACAGAGGCTGGGAGGTGATAGGTGGAGGTGACGGAGGGCTGCAGATGCTGGAATAAAGGTGTAGTGTTTGGAGAAAGCATGTGATGTTGCTCTTTCAAACAACCAACACAGGACTTCCTTCTGTGCTGGTCTATTTGGACAGAATGGCCTGACTACTGGAAGGGACTTGCGCCTACAGGGTGACAGCACAGTAAGTGTCGATGACCTCAGGAGCGGAGGGGGTGGGGAGAGCCAGCCTCGGCCAGAGATAGGATTAATCCAGTTAATCCAAACAAACAGCTCCCTGCTGTGTGAATGAGCCTAAAGTGCCTCCGTTGAACAGTTCCCTGATCCCCAGGCAAACACTTCACTGGGCTAGTGGGCTGGCCTGCTCACAATGAAGCCGTAAGATTAAGGTTTTATTGCAGGCCTTCAGAGAGAAGCTGCGGTTTAGACAGCTGAAGCCTGGCTGTTGTTTAAGCAGCTGGCCGGCCTCCTTCTGGGCTCAGCTCAGTGGGGGTCTTCTCTGAGTAAACTCACAGCACAGCAGGCCAAATGATTCCGCACCGTCGGGCCGCCACACCCGGAGACTGTGACCAAGGCCCATCAGGGGTCAACAGTGCTGGTCTACCATTAGAAGAATCAGTGGGGAAGGGACCTATCGAGACAAACTCACGCTGGACTTTTTGAGCACGCACCATCACTAACATTGCACATCTACTTTTCTTCAGACACATACAGCACAGAACAGGCTCTTCAGCGGGCTGGGTCTACACCAGCCACCAGCCATCCATTTACACCAGGTCTACATGAATTCCATTCTATTCACCAATCACCTCTGTCACATCCCCTTCCCAGTGGCGCTGCCCCGTTCTCGGACTCTTCACTCTAACCTCTCTTGGTTATTTCATTATTGTCACCTTAGCATTTCTTTTTGCACTACTTCAGACCGCACGGCAATCTTCATACCATTCTGTTGTTTTGCACTCGTCACTGTATTTATTGAGAACATAGAACAGTACAGCACAGAACAGGCCCTTCGGCCCACAAGGTTGTGCTGACGTAGTTAATCCAACATATCCCTCCATTTTCCTCTCACTCATGTGCCCATCCAAGCCCCTCTTAAAAGCCCCCAATGAGTTTGCCTCCACCACCCTCAGGCAACACATTCCAGGCATCCACCACTCTCAGAGTTAAAAACTTATCCCTCCTGTCTCTTCTGAACCTACCCCCTCTCACCTTGTTTGTATTTTGTTTTATTGTTGTATTTACTATTACCATGTACACTGTTTACACTGTGAGCTTCATGCGAGCAACGAATTTCATGCAACCTGGTGTATATAGAACATAGAACATTATAGCACAGTACAGGCCCTTCAGCTCACAATGTTGTGCCGACATTTTACCCTGCTCTAAGATCTATCTAACCCTTCCCTCCCACATAGCCCTCCATTTTTCTATCATTCATGTGTCTATCTAAGTCTCTCAAATGTCCCTAATGAATCTGCCCCCACAATCTCCGCAGGCAGTGCGTTCCACGCACCCACCACTCTCTGTGTGAAAAACTTACCCCTGACATCCCCCTTATACCTTCCTCCAGTCACCTTAAAATTATGCCCCCTCGTGTTAGCCATCGTCGCCCTGGGAAAAAGTCTGACTGTCCACTCGATCTGTGCCTTTTATCATCTTGTGCACCTCTATCAAGTCACCTCTCATCCTCCTTCTCTCCAAAGAGAAAAGCCCTAGCTCACTCAACCTATCCTCATGGGACATGGTCTACAATCCAGGCAACATCCTGGTCTCCTCTGATCCCTCTGTAAAGCTTCCACATTCTTCCTATACTGAGGCAACCAGACAATAAGGCGATAAATCTGATCTTATCAACATTCTCATCAACTCCCCCCCCAGGTTCTACCACTCACTTACACCAGGGCCAATTTTCAGCAGCCAATTAACCTACCAACCCGCACATCTTCAGGATGTGGGAGGAATCCAAACAAAACCCATGTAATCACAGGGAGAACGTGCAAACTCCACACAGACAGCACCGGAGGTCAGGATTAAACCTAGGTTGCTGGAGCACTGATGGAGCTGTACAAAACTTTGTTCTGGCCACACTTGGAGTATCATGTGTAGTCCTGGTCACCACATTACAGGAAGGGTGTGGAGAACTGCTAGAAGTTTATAAGACTATGAGAGACATAGCAAGAGTCGATAGAGTCTTTTTCCTGGGGTAGAAAAGTTAAATACAAGATGACCTGTGTTGTGAAACAGATTCGAGGTCTCGAAGGACGAGGACTCTGAACACAGTCTAAGAGATAAGTGATTTACTTACAAAGACAAACGCAGGAAAAGGTAACAGGGACAACATACACATATACACGTGCACCAGTGATAGCAAGCTTGGGAAAATCACAACAAGGATAAAACACACACACGCACACACAACGAACTGGGTACAAACAATCAAGGAAAAGCAATACAATACCCACTACCCCTTGACTCAGTGCAGGCATGGCTCTACACTACTGGGTATACGAACTTAGAATGCTCCTAACCCTGTTGAAGTGCACGCCTTACCAACAGTCTCTCCAGCGCCATTCCACAGTTCCTCGGAGCAATCAAAGAGGCACATGTGGCACTCTTTATAGTGCTGGAGGGCTGGGGGGTCCAGCCCAGGTAGTTCAATAAGGCCAATGGCCCAGTGCCAGCAAGGACTAATCAATCACAAAAGCCCAATGACCTGAGGCCAAGTACAAAGATGCTTAATGGGGCCAATGGTCAGTGTGCATTGATGGGTGGGGTGGAGCCAAATCTTGATTGACAGTGGTGTGTCTTTCAACCAGGTAATGGGCAGTGCTGTCACGTGACAGCCACGGCCCTTCACAATACAGCCTGGCTTTAAGGTGGGGTTGGAGGACAGTTTAAGGGTAATGTGTGGGGCAAGTTTTTTTTTACATAGTGTGGTGAGTGCCTGGAACGGGCTGCCAGGGATGGTGGTAGAAGTAGACATGATAACAACGTTTAAGAGACATTTAGACAGGCACATGAACAGGCAGGGAATGGAGGGATATTGACTATGTGCAGGCAGATGCGGTTAGTTAAAATTGGCATCGTGGTCTGCACAGACATTGTGGACCAAAGAGTCTGTTCCTGTGCTGTACTGATCTGTGTTGTAACATTCCCTGAACTCTGCAATTCTCTCCTTAAGCTGGTCATTGACTTCAGGAAAGGGGGCGGTGTACATGCACCTGTCTACATCAATGGTGCTGAGGTCAAGAGGGTTGAGAGCTTCAAGTTCCTGGGAGTGAACATCACCAACAGCCTGTCCTGGTCAAATCACGTAGATGTCACGGCCAAGAAAGCTCATCAGCGCCTCTACTTCCTCAGGAGGCTAAAGAAATTTGGTTTGTCCCCTTTGACACTCACCAACTTTTATCGAAGCACCATAGAAAGCATCCTATCTGGATGTATCACGGCTTGGTACGGCAACTGCTCTGCCCAGGACCGCAAGAAACTGCAGAGAGTTGTGGACACAGCTCAGCACATCACGGAAACCATCCTCCTCTCCTTGGACTCTGTTTTTACCTCCTGCTATCTTGGTGAAGCAGCCAGCATAATCAAAGACCCCACCCACCCGGCTCATTCTCTCTTCTCTCCTCTTCCATCAGGTAGAAGATACAGGAGCCTGAGAGAACGTACCACCAGACTTAAGGGCAGCTTCTACTCCACTGTGATAAGACTATTGAACGGTTCCCTTATACAATGAGATGGACTATGACCTCACGATCTACTTTCTTGTGACCTTGCACCTTATTGTCCTGCACTTTCTCTGTAGCCATGACACTTTACTGTTATTGTTTTTACCTGTACTGCATCAATGCACTCTGTACTAACCCAATGTAACTGCACTGTGTACTGAGTTGACCTGTATGATCGGTATGCAAGACAAGTTTTTTGCTGTACCTCGGTACAAGTGACAATAATAAACCAATACCAATAAACCAATACCAATACCAATAAACCTTTCCAGTTCACCACTTCCTTCTTCCTTTAAGCTGCTCCCTAAAACCTCTCTCTCTCTCTCTAACCAAGATTTTGGTCGTCTTCCTCAATATCTCCCAGATAGCTTGGTGGTTATTGTTGTTTGATTTAAGTCCTGTGAAGCCCTCCTGGACGTGTCACTCCATTAAAGCCCTATGCAGGAGGAATGAGCAGTGGGAGGGTCTGCTGAGGTTGTGGGGGCAGATACATTAGGGACATTTAAAAGACTCTTAGATAGACACATGAATGATAGAGAAATGGGGGGGGGCTATGTGGGAGGGAAGGGTAAGATAGAGCAGGACAAAATGTTAGCACAACATTGTGGGCTGAAGGGCCTGTACTGTGCTGTAGTGTTCTATGTTCTATGTTCTATGTTGGCGCTGGAAGCGTGGCGACACTTGCGGACTGCCCCCAAAACACTCTATGCAAAAGGTGCATTTCACTGTGTGTTTCGATGTACATGTGACTAATAAAGAAATCTTTTCTTATAGGATGTGCTGCTTTCTGTCAAGGCCAGCATTTACTGCACATCCCTGATTGCCCCTGAACCGAATACCTTGCTTGCACATTTCAGAGGGCAGCTAACCCTGAGTCACTACAGGACTGAATAATGACCCTTGTTCTTCCCGGAGAGGCATTAGGAAACAAAATGGTTTTTTTTAATGGTCAATTCATAGGTTTGAGATCCCCATTAATGAGATGAGTTTTTGGAGCCAAGTTTCTTTATTTTTTGTTGTCAAACTTTGTGTGGAGACGCAGGTGTGAAGCTCTGTGGGATGTTTTACTGTATTAGGCTGCTATACGAATGCAAGTCATTTGCCATGTGTTGGTTTGGTTCAGTCCCTCTGGATCCAGGACTGAGTGTGTTGTTAAAGCCACCACTTCAGGCTGATACTCCATTAGCAATACTGAGGCAGTACTGCACTGTTTGGGGTGTAAAGAGAGAATGACCGAGGTGGGTGGTGTCCTGGATTACGTCGGCTGCTTTCTCGAGGAAGCGGGAAGTGTAGACCGAGTCAGTGGAGGGGAAGCTGGTTTGTGTGACAGACTGGGCTGTGTCCACAACTCTCTGCAGTTTCTTACAGTCCTGGGCAGAGCAGTTGCTGTACCAAACCGCGGTGCATTTGGACAGGATGCTTTCTGTGCAGGAGGGCTAGAGAAGTGCACAGTGATCCTTACCAAAGTGCTGGTGGTCACACTTCTACTGAAGGCACGTTCAGAAACCAGGTGACGCCAATGTGTGCCAGCTGACAGACACCTCAGGTCATTGATGCCCAGTGCCTGATGTGAGGGCTGTGCACACAGATCCTGGTGCCGTGAGTAACCAAGAGTCATCACACTTTCCTCTTACTGTCACTTTAATTAGCACCCTCCCAACTGCATGGTACTCTCATGGTACTGGTTAGTTCTGGGACTTATCACAGTCTCCTCATGATGTTATGATGATGGTTGGCCAGCATGTTATTGAACTGTGGGAGGCATAACAGCCAAAGCCAATCCTGCTATTATTAGCTGTACAGACACAAAAGTATACAGACAAATATATGTAACCTGTATATACACACAAAATACACACATAATGAGTACACATACACAGAGAAACGCACATTCAAATTCACAACATACAAATCACAAAGACACACACAAGTAAACATAAACATTCAAACACATGACATGCACACACTGATAAAACAGGAAAACAGAAATACCCAGCACACACACAAACACACAGCAACATTCACACACACAAGTGCACATTCACACACAACCACATGCATGTATGTGCACTTGCGCAAATGCACACATGTGCGCACAAATACACACACGTGCACACACACAATACATACACACATTGTACACACTCACATGTACACACATACACTGCATACACACACATGCTGCAAAAACACACACATGCATGTCCATACACACACACTGCACACACGCAGATACATGTGCACACAGACGTGTATATACACACACAAGTATATTTTCCGTCAGGCACACCAATGGCAAGAGAGGTTCCTCTCTCCCTCCCTCACGTGTGGGGAGCTGTTCCCGGCCCTTTCTCTGACTGTCACTCATTGCTCAATGGAAACATGAGATTGAGGAAGTTGTTTAACCACAGGGGACCAGTCTCCCTGGAACAGCAGACTGATTGTTGTGGCAATGATCAGAGGAACTCCCTGGGCCCCTCCCTATGCTGCCCTTTCATCAGCTGAGACTGAGTGTGAACAAACGTTCCCACTTTTGTTCAGTCACTGCATTGAGCTGTGGGTCAGGGGACCAGCTCCACCTTCCTGAGATTCATCCCTCCTGCTCCCTGTCTCTAGCTCACTGTGCCCATTCCCTCCGCCTCTCCCCTCATTGCTCACCATCATGTGACCCCTCTCCCCTCACTGTGAGAGGGGTACGTTGATGCTGTTCACCCAGAGAGAAGTCTGGTCATGCGGAGTGGGGTCCTCAGTATGCGAGGGGCTGGCTGCATTGATTCAGAGGAGATGTGCTCCATGATACTGGGGAGCTCTGAGCAACAGGTCCATGACCAGCGGTGTTCCACAGGGATCAGTGGAGATGGGTTGGTTAGTAAGTTTACAGACAACACAAAAATGAGTGGAGTCACAGACAGTGAAGAAGGTTGTCAAAGGATATAGATCAGTTACAGATATAGGTGGAGAAATGGGAGATGGAGTATAATCTGGGCGAAGGTGAGGTGCTGCCCTTTGGGAGGTCAAACAGAAGGGGAAATCACGGTAGTGTAGTGGTTAGCATAACGCTGTTACAGCGCCAGCAACCAGGTTCAATTCCGGCCGCTGTCTGTAAGGAGTTTGTACGTTCTCCCCTCGTCTGCGTGGGTTTCGTCCGGGTGCTCCGGTTTCCTCCCACATTCCAAAGACGTACGGGTTAGGAAGTTGTGGGCATGCTATGTTGGTGCTGGAAGTGTGGCGACACTTGTGGGCTGCCCCCAAAACACTCTACACAAAAGATACATTTCACCGTGTGTTTCAATGTACATGTGACGAATAAAGAAATCTTATCTTATCTTAATGGCAGAACTCTTAACAGCATTGATATACCAAGGGATCTTGGTGTCCAAGTCCAGAGCTCTCTGAAAGTGGCAATGCAGACAGATAGAGTGGAAAAGAAGGCATATGGTGTGCTTGCCTTCATCGCTAGGGACATAGAATATAAGTCAGGAAGTCATGTTGCAGCTGTATAAAACTTTGGTTAGGCTGCACTTAGAGTTCTGCTTTTCCCATTACAGGAAGGACGTGGAGGCTTTGGAGAGGGTGCAGAAGAGGTTTACCAGGATGCTGCCTGGATTAGAAAGTATTAGCTATAAGGAAAGGTTGGACAAACTTGGAAAGTTTTCTCTGGAGCATCAGAGGTTGAAGGGAGACCTGTTAGAAATTTATAAAACTACAAGAGGCACAGGGTAGACAGCTGTCGGAATCTTTCTCCCAGTGTAGAAATGTCGAATACTGGAGGGTGTAGCTTTAAGGTACAAGGGGGAGAGCTTAAAGGAGATGTGTGGGGCAAGTTTTTTACACAGAGAGTGGTGGGTGCCTGGAATGTGCTGCCAGGGGTGGTGGTGATATCGGCGTTCAAGAGGCTTTTAGATAGACAGATGAATAAGCAGGAAATGGAGGGATATGGATCATATGCAGGCAGAAAAGAGTAGTTTAATTCGGCATCATGGTCGGAACAGACATGGTGGGCTGAAGGGCCTGTTCCTGTGCTGTACTGTTCTGTGTTCTATGTTAATAGCTCCTGTTCCCAGTCACTGTCCCAAGAGAGTAACTGGTTTGATCAATGCCAGTTTACAAGTATGGACCGTGGACTGGAGACGGATATCAGGATACGTATGTCACCCAAGGAATCGCTAAAGTAACAAATCAACAAAAGGAAAATGATAAATGGTAAGACTCATAGGCATCGAATGACGGGCATTATAGGATTACAAGGATTATATAAGAAATAAGTCACGCTAATCATCCAGTTGTGTTCAGCAGACACAGAGGAATGTATTACCGATTGGATCACAGCCAAGGATCCGGTGACACACAAACCTCTAGACGGAAGTTTGACATCATTGTAAGCCTGGGTTGTCAGGCTGGGAACACTCGAAATGACAATAACAAATCTGGTCTCTCACCCATCTCTGAATTCAATTCCCCCACCTCCGACATCGTGTCTTCAACTGAGATCTGAGCTGGGGTTGTCTCCCTAAACATCTCCAGCTCTCTCACCTCCTGTGACCACCACTTAAACTGGGCTTTTCCTCACCCACCCTGGAATCTCCTCACGTGACTCACTTACTGTTTGATTGCGCTCCTGGCAAGTGCCCTGTCATGTGCAGATTCCATGTAAATACAAGTAGTTGTTGTTGTTGATGAACTCCCTGCCCTCTGTGTTCACCTCAAGTGGTATCCCAGAAATAGTTCAAATGGGGAGTGGAAAGGGGGGAGAGGAAATTGGGAAGATTATAATCACCAGGGAGTAAATGTTTGAAGCTGGGGGCTGATGTCTCAGAGTTCCGAAGGACTTCATGCTAGGGTCTTAAAAGTGGCTACTGAGATAAATTGGTAAATTGGTTTATTATTGTCACATGTACCGAAGTATGCTCTCCATACAGATCATTTCATTACACAGTGCATTGAGGTAGTACAAGGGAAAACAATAACAGAATGCAGAATAAGCTGTTACAGTTACAGAGAAAGTGCAGTGCAGGCAGACAATAAGGTGCAAGGTCATAACGACATAGATCATGAGGTCAAGAGTCCATCTTATCGTACCAGGGGACTGTTTAATAGTCTTAAAACAGTGGGATAGAAGCTGTCCTTCAGCCTGGTGGTACATGGTTTCAGCTGATAGTTGTAATTTTTCAGAAGTGCCCAGGTTTGGGAAAGTTCCAATAGATTGGAAAATAGTAAATTTAACTCCTTTATTCAAAGAGGGGGAGACAGAATGCAGGAAACGACAGGCCAGTTAACTTACCGTCTCTCAAAGAGAGAACATTAGAATGGAGGCTCCAATGCTCAGGATTGCAAGAGGCTGCAGAGGGTTGTATACCCAGCCAGCTCCATCACGGGCACAATTCTCCCGACCATCGAGGACATCTTCAAGAGGCAGTGTCTCAAGAAGGCGGCATCCATCATTAAGGACCCTCAGCTACAGCTCCACCTTCAATACTATAATTCCAAGCAAACTCATCTCCAAACTCTGAGACCTGGGACTCAACACCTCCCTCTGTAACTGGATCCTTGACTTCCTGACCAACAGACCACAATCAGTGAGGATAGGCAGCAACACCTCCAGCACCATTATTCTCCACACTGGTGCACCATAAGGCTGTGTCCTACTCTACTCCCTATACACTCAGGACTGTGTGGCCAGATTCTGCTCTAACTCCATCTACAAGTTTGCAGATGATACCACTGTAGTGGGCTGTATCTCAAATAACGATGTGTCGGAAGGAAGGAGATAGAGAGCTTAGTGATGTGGTGTCATGACAACAACCTTTCCCTCAATGTCAGCAAAACAAAAGAGCTGGTCATTGACTTCAGGAAGGGGGCAGTGTACATGCACCTGTTTACATCAATGGTGCTGAGGTCAAGAGGGTTGAGAGCTTCAAGTTCCTGGGAGTGAACATCACCACTTGCCTGTCCTGGTCCAAATACGTAGACTCCATGGCCAAAAAAGCTCACTAGGTCCTCTACTTCCTCAGGAGGCTAAAGAAATTCAGTATGTCCCCTTTGACACTCACCAAATTTTATTGATACACCATAGAAAACATCCTATCTGGATGCATCATGGCTTGGTACGGCAACTGCACTGCCCAGGACCGCAAGAAACTGCAGAGAGTTGCGGACACAGCTTAGTACGTCACGGAAACCAGCCTCCCCTCCATGGACTCTGTCTATACCTCTCACTGCCTCAGTAAAGCAGCCAGCATAATCAAAGACCCCACCACCCAGGTCATTCTCTCTTCTCCCCCCTCCCATCGGGCAGAAGATACAAAAGCCTGAAAGCACGTACCACCAGGCTCAAGGACAGCTTCTATCCTGCTGTTATAGGACTAGTATGATAAGATGAACTCTTGACCTCACAAACTACCTCATTATGACCTTGCACCTTATTGTCTGCCTGCACTGCACTTTCTCTGTAACTGTAACACTTTATTCTGCATTCTGTTATTGTTTTACCTTGTAATACTTCAATGCACTGATGTAATGAATTGATCTGTACGATCGATATGCAAGACAAGTTTTTCACTGTACCTCGGTACAAGTGACAATAATAAACCAATTCTAATTCCACCTGGGACATGTCCCCTTTTCTCTACTACCATCAGCCTGAAGACCCACACTCAACGATTCAGGAACAGCTTCTTCCCCTCTGCTGTCAGATTTCTGAATGGAGGGGAAGAAACTGTGTTTGATTTTGGAACTGCATTGATTTTGGATCCCATGTCCAAAGTTCCACTACTGAAGGAACAGTCCATCACCTCATCATTCCTTTTTTTTGCACAGATTTACTTTTGTAAATTATAGTAATTTTATGTCTTTGCACTGTACTGCTGCTGCAAGACAACAAATTTCAGGTCATCTAAGTCAGTGATCTGATTCTGATTCATTATTAAAGATGTGACTGCAAAGTTGGGCAATGTCAACATGGTTTTCTGTAAGAAAAAACACGTTAGACCGTCCAAGATCCTGAGGGGTTCAGGAATGCTAGACGCTGAGGGGATCTTTCCTCTTGTGGCAGAATCTAGAACTAAGTGTCGCTGCTTGAAAGTAAATGAAAATCAGAAAAACTACAAACGCTGCTGATCTAAAATAAAAACAGAAAATGCCGGAAACAATCAGCAGGTCAGGCAGCATCTGAGGGAAGACAAACAGAGTCAACGTTTCAGGTTGAAGACCCTTTGTCAGATGTGCTGAGTATTTCCAGCGATTTTTGTGGCCGTTTAAAAGTAAGGGGTCATTCGCTTCCGACAGAGGTGAGTTAAATGATTTCTCTCAGAAGATGTTGAGGCTTTGGAACTTTGAGAAGGGGTGGTGGATGCAGGCTTGGAATATTTTGGAATATTTGGAATATCTTGGAATATTTTTAGGGCAGAGCTAGGTTCTTGAAGAGCAAGTGGGTGAAGAGTTACCACAGGTAGGTGGGAATGTGGAGTTGAGGTCTTATTGAGGGGCCGAGTGGCCTACTCCTGCTCCTAATATAGAGGCACAGCTAATAGAGCTGCTGCCTCATGGCCCCCGTGACCCAAGTTCAATCCTGACCTCCGGTGCTGTCTGTGTGGAGTTCGTCCGTTTTCCCCGTGACCCTGTGGGTTACCCCCCCACCCCGGTGCTCCAGTTTCCTCCCACATCCCAATGACGTGCGGGTCGGTGGGTTAACTGGGCAATGAATATTGCCCCTAGTGCATAAGTGAGTGGTAGAATCTGGGGGTGGGGGGGTGCAGTTGATGGAAATGGAGAATAAAATGGGATGAGTGTAGGATTGGCGTAGGTGTGTCGGTACGGACTTGCTGCATCTCTGTATGACTCTATGGCTGGAATACAGGTCCATTCTAACTCCTTGCAATGCTGGTTTCAACTCATGGCTCCATTTCTGGAGAATACAGCGACTGTGCTCCCTCCAACGGTCCACGAAGCAAAGCTGACTCGCCAAAGTGCAAAAGGACACAGTCGTCATGGGTACTGGGGAAGTCTGAGTTTCGGGTTTTTTCCCACTGAGGATTCTGCCTTCACTTTCCTAAGCTGGACTTCCCGCTCTGGGAAGGGGTGGTTCACTGGCAGCTGGATCACAGAGCACTCCCAGACACGAGGCTCCGTTGATCAGCCGAGTCATCCTTTCCACTCAGTGTGAGAGGGCACAGAGGCTTCTCTTTAATCTCTCGCGTGAGAGACAGCATCACTGACAGTGCAATAAACCTCCCATAATCCGGCACCCTCGGGACTTTGGTAATGCTGGACTGGTAGGTTTAGAGTCATAGAGGTATATAGCACGGAAACAGGCCCTTTGGCCCAACTCATCCATGCTGACCATCTAAGGTGGTCCCACTTGCCTGCGTTTGGCCCATATCCCTCTGAACCTTTCCTATCCACGTACCTGTCCATGTCTTTTAAATGTTGTTAACGTACCTACCACAACCACTTCCTCTGGCAGCTCGTTCCATATACGGACCACCCTCTGGGTGAAAAAGTTGCCCCTCACGTCCCTTTACATCTTTCCCCACATCTTAAACCTATGACCCCTAGTTTTTGATACCCTTTCCCTGGGAGAAAAACTGAGTGCATTCACCCTATCTATGCCCCTCATGATTTTATATACCTCTATAAGATAAGATATCTTTATTAGTCACATGTACACCGGAATACACAATGAAATTCATTTTTTGCATAGAGTGTTCTGGGGGCAGCCCGCAAGTGTCACCATGCTTCCAGTGCCAACATAGCATGCCCACAACTTCCTAACCTGTACGTCTTTAGAATGTGGGAGGAATCCAGAGCACCTGGAGGAAAGCCACGCAGACACACGAGGAGAACGTACAAACTCCTTACAGACAGCGGCGGGAATTGAACCCTGGTCGATGGCGCTGTAATAGCGTTATGCTAACGGCTACACTACCGTGCTTGCCCATCCCTCACCCCTTAGCTTCCTATGCTCCAAGGAGTAAAGACCTCGCCTGTCCAACCTCTCCCTGTAACTCAGCCCCTCGAGTCCTGGCAACATTCTCCTAAATCTTCTTTCCCATCTTTCCAGGATTTCCTGGATAATGGAAGTTAATATCACACCTCACTTTTCATTCATCTTTTTCATCTGACATTGTATAATAAACCCAATAAGTTTAAAGGGAGTGAGAAGTATACAAATGTTCCGGATTCTGGCTCTGGCCACAAACCTACGCATGTTCCTGTACCCTGGTGTTCCGGATCCCAATCCCGTCTCCAGCCACACACCCTGCCCACAGTCAGACCCTTGCCCCAGTGGCCTTCTGGCACCTGGCACCGTCTGCACTTCTCTCTCGCTCACTGCACTCCCATTTTACACTCCAAGAGTAGTCAACTCAGCCCAATACATCACGGGCACATCCCTCCCCATCATCGGTAGTATCTACAGGAGGCACCGCCTCAGGAAAGGCAACGTCCATCATCAAAGATCCCCACCATCCAGGCCGTGCCATCTTCTCACAGCTACCATCGGGCAGGAGGTACAGAAGCCTGAAGCCCCACACCACCAGGTTCAAGAACAGCTACTTCCCTTTAACCATTCGGTTCTTGAACCAACCTGCACAACCCTAATCACTACCTCAGTATGGGAACAATCTGACCATTTTTGACCACTTGGCACTACGATTCACTTTGTTTTTTTTAATTGTGTTTTTTCTTGTATAACTTTGTATAATTTATGTTACATTCCAAAGACGTATGGGTTAGGAAGCTGTGGGCATGCTATGTTGGCGCCGGAAACGTGGCGACACTTGCGAACTGCCCCCAGAACACTCTACGCAAAAAGATGCATTTCACTGTGTGTTTTGATGTACATGTGACTAATAAGTAAATCTTATCTTACCTTATTTTATGGTTCTCTTGTGAATGTTGAGCATCTGATGCTATATGCCTATGATGTTGTTGTAAGTAAGTTTTTCACATGCCCCTGAATGTATCAATGGTGCTGAGGTGGAGATGGTTGAGAGCTTCAAGTTCCAAGGTGTAAACATCACCAATAGCTTGTCCTGGCTCAACCATGTAGATGTTACGGCCAAGAAAGCTCACCAGTGCCTCTACTTCCTCAGGAGTCTAAAGAAATTTGACATGTCCCCATTAACCATCACTACTTTTTACAGATGCACCATAGAAAGCAGCCTATCCGGATACATCACAGGTTGGTTTGGCAACTGCTCTGCCCAAGACTGCAAGAAATTGCAGAGAGTTGTGGACACAGCCCAGTCTATCACGGAAGGCAGCCTCCCCTCCATTGACTCTGCCTACATTTCTCGCTGCCCTGGAAAAGCAGCCAACATAATCAAAGATAACACCCACCGCGGTTGTACTCTCTTCTCCCACTCCCTTCGATCAGAAGATACAAAAGCTTGAGAACACGTACCACCAAGCTCAGGGACAGCTTCTATCCTGCTGTCATAAGGCTATCGAATGGTTTACTGAACAGATCTCTGTACTGGGCTGGATCTCTGTACTGGGACTGGATCTTTGTACTGGGACAGGATCTCTGTACTGGGATAGGATCTCTGTACTGGGACAGGTTCTCTGTATTGGGATGGGATCTTCAATGAAGTGCGAAGGGAGGTGCACTGCACATTGTCCCACTGAAGGAACTCTTTCCGAAATCCAGGAGAGATCTTCACCTTGCTTTGGTTGTAACTTCAGCCCATTTCTGATGCCCAGGGACGCAGGACTGACCTGACGAGAGCTGTGGTTTGAGGGGATGGTGGCTGGAGCTGATTGGCTGGTGCTGGGGGGGGGGATATCTGAGATGTCCCGAGCTCTTTCACCCGGACATCAATCAGCCAGAGCTGCTGGTGTTCCTCACCAAACCTGCAAAGGAGTGGCTTGTGTTTATGTTTGTGTTCTCGGGTTACTACGTGGCGCTGATCCAGGGCAGCCCCATTGTGAACGCACACAGCCGATGTCTGCCGCGTGAACTGGAATGTGCCAGATTCTGCTTCAATGCCTGTGCCTGCTGAAGTAAGAGCGTCCCGTCACGAGTGGGTTGGTCTGAACAGGGAGCAGGAGCTTATCACAAGTTCACAGTGAAGTTAGAGGAGTTGGACAGAGCGAGGTGGGAAGGGGTGAGTGAAGGAGGGAAGGGGTGAGGAGTTCTTACTGCAACCTCATAGCCCTCGTCTTGCTCCCACCCCTTACCTCCTGCACTCACCCTTCCCTCCTCCTCTCTCCGTTCAACTCCCCTAACCTCCCCTTCCCCCACCTCTGCTCCTGAGAGTGATACAGCGCAGTCAGAATCAGAATCAGGTCTATTATCGCTGACGCATGTCGTGAAATTTGTAGTTCTGCAGCAGCTGTACAGTGCAAGACATAAAAATTACGATAAATTACAAAATAAATAGATAGTGCAAAATAAAAGGAATAATGAGGTGGTGTTCACGGGTTCATGGACCGTCCAGAAATCTGATGGCGGAGGGGAAGAAGCTGTTCCTGAATCGTTGAGTGTGGGTCTCCAGACTCAGCAGAACTGGCGCCAACCATCAATCATCTATTTACGTTCCTTCTGCATTCCCAACAACAGTCCCTGATTTTCCTTCCACTCACATACACACCAGGGGCAATTTACAGCGGCCGATTAACCTACCAACCCGCACGTCTTTGGGGATGGAGCACTCGGAGGAAGCTCACACAGTCACAGGGGACTTTCGGATCAGCACTCTGACCAATGAGGGCAAGTACGCCGTACGCCTTCTTTACCACCCTATCCACTTGTATTGCCACTTTCAGGGAGCGATGGACTTACGTACCGCAAGATCCCTCTGTACATCAATGTTCCTAGGGGCCTTGCTATTTACTGTACATTTTCCTCTTGCATTTCACCTCCCAAAATGCAAGACCTTGCACTAGCCTGGATTAAACTCTGCCTGCCATTCCTCCATCCAAATTTCCAACTGATCTATATTCTGCTGTAGCAAGAAACAAACTGCTGAAGGAACTCAGTGTGTCGGGGAGCGTCTGTGGAGGGAAATGGACAGTTGACGTTTTGGGTTGAGACCCTTCATCTGGACTGAAAGATAGAAGGGAGACAGGCAGTATAAAGAGGCGAGGGGAAAGAGCTGGCAGGTGACAGGTGGATCCAGGTGATAGGCAGACGGAGGAGGGAAGGGTGGAGATAGCGACAGAGGCTGGGAGGTGATAGGTGGAGGTGACAGAGGGCTGCAGATGCTGGAATACATATATAACACCAACAACAGAGACTGAGCATTGTGGACCACCATTGGTCACATACCTCCTACCTCTCTACCACGATTTTCTGTCTTCTATGGAGAAGCCAATTTTGTATCCAATTTACCAACACCATGGATCCTTTGTGTCTTAATCATCTTGACCAGCCTACCATGAGGGACCTTGTCAAGTGCTTTACTAAAGAGTAAATAAGATAAGATAAGATCTTTATTAGTCACATGTACATCGAAACACACAGTGAAATACATCTTTTGCGTAGTGTTCTGGGGGCAGCCCGCAAGTGTCGCCACGCTTCCGGCGCCAACATAGCATGCGCACAATTTCCTAACCTGTATGTCTTTGGAATGTGGGAGGAAACCGGAGCAAGTATGGAGATCCTGCCCCAGTACAGAGATCCAGTCCCAGTAAAAAGATCCTGCCCCAGTACAGAGATCCAGTCCCAGTACAGAGATCCAGTCCCAGTACAGAGATCCTGCCCCAGTACAGAGATCCAGTCCCAGTACAGAATCCTGCCTCAGTATGGAGATCCAGTCCTAGTACAGAGCTCCAGACCCAGTACAGAATCCTGCCTCAGTATGGAGATCCAGTCCTAGTACAGAGCTCCAGTCCCAGTACAGAGATCCTGCCCATACAGAGATCCAGTCCCAGTACAGAGATCCAGTCCAGTACAGAGATCCAGTCCCAGTACAGAGATCCTGCCTCAGTACAGAGATCCAGTCCAGTACAGAGATCCAGTCCCAGTACAATCCTGCCTCAGTACAGAGATCCTGCCCCAGTACAGAGATCCAGTCCAGTACAGAGATCCTGTCCCAGTACAGTGATCCAGTCCCAGTACTGAGATCCTGTCCAGTACAGAGATCCAGTCCCAGTACAGAGATCCTGTCCCAGTACAGAGATCCAGTCCCAGTACAGAGATCCGGCCTCAAAAAACTCAATCAAATTTGTGAGATGGGACCTCCCCTGCACAAAGCTGACTATCCCAAATAAGTCCATACTTTACCAAATGCAAGTAAATCCTATCCCTAAGAATCTTCTCCAATAATTTCCCA